>NW_003852408.1:14307966-14355191 GCF_000181295.1 Otolemur garnettii | reverse complement strand
GGCTGGGGATTCGAACCCGCCACCTTAGGTGTACGTGGCTGGCGCCTTAGCCGGTTGAGCTATAGGTGCTGAGCCTCTGGTTTTGATTTTGATTCAAGGTCCAGTTAGAAGTGTGCATCTCCTTTAGATGTCGGGTCTTTTTTCCTTTAATCTACACACATTATCCACTTTTTCACTTTAAAAAACTTTTCACTTTAAAAAACTTTTCACTTTTTCACTTTAAAAAACTTCAGGGCAGGCAATTTGCACCATGTTTCTCAATTTGGCTTTGCCTAATTGTTTCCTTATGATTCAATTCAGGCTATGATTGCAGGGAGGAATATCGCTTCGGTGTTCCCTGCGTCCCTCAGTGGCTCTGTCTTTGTGGCCCATCACTGTACTGGTGCGGTCTAACTGTTCCCGCACTTGTTAGCCAAGCAAGTTGCTGAACCACTCTTTGCCTCACTTTACTAACCCATCAAATGGTCTAGAGACCACCCATAAGGTGGCTGTGAGGATAAAATAAGATAACGCCAGTAAAGCTGGTAGAAAAGGTCTGGCACACAGCAAGCCCTCAGCAGAGATAGCTGGGATCGTTGTCATTCCTGTGTGCACCAGACCACCTGCTTCTGTGCACACACTTCTGCTCTGTGTCCTCAGTGCAAGTCTGAAGGATCAAATGAATGGAGGTGCTGCTTGCCCTTAGTTCCCTAGAGTGAAATTATACCCCGTTCCCCTGGACCTGCCCTCAGAAGATAGAGAACATGTCCCATGACCAGCCACAGATACCAGCTGCTGGCATCACCTGCCTGAGAAGACACTCTTGGACTCCAAGCACCCCTAGATCTCCACAGAAGGGAAGAGGGCACCACCAACATTTCAGGAGCAAGCTGAGGCCTCAAGAGCCCAAGATCCTATAATGCCACTGAGGAATTTGCCCCAGTAGGTCAGAATGGAGCAAAGGTTCACATCCAGGTCTGTCTGAGGCAGGGTCCCCAGTCCCCAACGCCTGCAGCTAGGTGTGCCCACATGCCTGTTTGTGGCACTTGGTTAGGGGGAATAGCTCACCAGCAGTGGCCAGCCCTCTGCTTCAGGGGCCAACTACTGGCCCGTTTTGCTTAATCTTATCCATTCTCAATTGTTCTCACTTTCTGTACTGGGGTGTCTGAGTTCACAGCTTCACTTTTAGATCTAGTTTGAAAATTACCTCCCAAGGGGTCTCTCCTGACACCTTCCCTCCCCCAACCCAGGTTAGGTTCTCCCTTAAATGCTCCCACCAGTGGCCATATGGCCATGAGCAGCCACTTCACCTCCATAGGTCCCCATCTCCTCGGCTGCAAACTGGGACTCTTTTTCCCTTTCTACCTCACAGAATTATAGGGAGATTCAAATGAACATGTGTTAAGTCAAAGAAAAATAACCAGGTAACACAGAAAAAGCCAAGTCACTTGCTGGGACCCCACAGCTAGTCAACGACAGAGCCAGGGCTCTCACCCAGGTGTCCTGATGTCCAGGTGCCTGCTCTAACTGCTACAAGAGAAGACCCTTGCCTCATTCTCAGGACCCCATTCACACTGAGGCTACACGCCTTGCCCCAAAGTATCCTGTGGGTGGGGAGGCAGCGGGTCAGTTCTAGGCCTTACTCAAACCTGCAGGTGGCCTTGAAAATGTGCCATCTTCCAAGAAGTGCTAACATTTATGGAGCTCTTACTGTGCGAATTTACTTTCCTAAATGCGTGTGTGAATTAGCTCATTTAAAACTTCACAGACCTACAGGATACAGAGATGTGAAGCTACTTTCCTGTAGTCACACAGCTATGGAGTGGCAGGACCAAGATGTTCACCCGAACCCCCCCACACTGTACCCTGGGTCAGCATGCTACACTTCTTCCCAGCACTGCAGAGGGAAAGTATATCATTGCTGACCAACTTTGTGCCTCCCTCACGTGTCATTTTGGGAATCTTTGCAAAATGAGTTTCATTTCAGACCCTGGCCAATTTCATGCAGCCCAGCCCAGCTCCTAAACCTCAGTCAGGAGGGACGTACAGGTGAACAAAACTAGAGAGGTTGAGTTTGAAGGGTCAACCCTTCAATTAGGGCCCCCGTGGCAGGAACTGCATACAAGGAATCTGGGGGCTAACAAAGACCCTTCTAATGAAAATGTGTACTTAGCACCAGGCAAGACATCAAGAAATAGAACACATCATTTTCTGCAACTAGACATGGCCTTACAGAATAGTGTTCAAGTTTCTGGGAGGGTCAAAAAACTCAAGTGACCAGCCTGAAGCCACTCAGTTTACTCCCCCTCGTAAGGGGAGCTGCACTTGGCCCCAGCCTCTACCCTGTGGTTCATCAGCCCCACCTTGGCCCCTCCCCATTCCCTGAGGACAGAGGCAGCCCCTCTGCAAGGAAGGGCTGAAGCCAGGTGCAGGGGCTCACACCTATAATCCCAGCACTTGGGAGGCCGAGGTGGGTGGCTTGCCTGAGCTCACAGGTTCGAGACCAGCCTGAACAAGAGCGAGACCCCGTCTCTAAAAAATACCTAGGCCTTGTGGTGGGTGCCTATAGTCCCAGCTACTTGGGAGGCTGAGGCAAGAGAATTGTTTAAACCCAAGAGTTTGAGGTTGTTGTGAGCTGTGATGCCATGGCACTCTACCAAGAGTGATAAAGTGAGACTCTCTCTAAAAAAAAAAAAAAAGAAGGGCCTACAGCTCTAATGCCCCTGCACAGTACCTAAAAGCCTCAATTGCTAGGGATCTAATTATTTTCTAAATAAACTGTACTTGAATATATACTAGCAAATGGGAGCATTTGATGAGAAAATCAAGTTATGCATAATAAATAGCTCTGCTAATAAAGTGATTTTTATTCCTAGAGCTTGTTTAAGCTAGGCACCACAGATATATTACTTCTTGGATGAAACATCTGCAACTCTCCTCATACAAGAACGTGTGAATACATATAAGGTCCAACAATTAAGTTTAGGAACTCATCTTAGAAAAGTACTATATATCTCATTACTGAATATCACTATGGACACCTTCCAAGTACTCCCCTTGGGAAGGTATGCACTGATGCCAGTACCTAGGTCACACTTCAAGCAATTTTGGAACTTCTTTTTTGGAATGACCATCAGAGCTGTCATCATACAAGGTCTGACAATTAAGTTTGCAGACACACCATGTGCACTTGTGTTGGCAGCACTGTACAAACAACTTGGTAAGGTTTTATAACCTTGGTATATCAGTGCCTCACAGCTGTGTTTGTGTCAACATTTGGCAGTGTCTTGCTGAGTGGCATTCATGATTGTTGTTGCGTGTTTTTGTGTGCCATACACCGACAGCTCTGATGGCCATTCTAGCAAAAGAGTTCCAAAATTGCTCTGAAGCATTGACTAGGCACCAGGATTGGTGCATAGATTCCCAAGGGGAGCACTTCAAAGGTGACTATAATGATAGTCAGCAATGAGATATATAGCACTTTCTCTAAGATGAGTTCCCAACTTAAGTGTTAGACCTCATATACATGTGCATTCACCCTGAGGCACAAGACCTATCTCTTCCAGACCATGCCTCAATTTCCCCTGTAAAGGCACAGACCCAGACAGAAAGTTCTTGGCCCCAGAATAGGTTGGCAGAGTCCCTGGGAAGTCAGGAGAGATCATCTGGGGAGTTGGGTCCTATCCCATGACATCTTTCCCAGAGAGATCCTCTCCCCACATCTGGTCTGGGATACAGACAATGCCAAGAGCTAGGCAGGAGGTTGTGGAGTAGAGAAAGGACCAGCCTTTACTGAGCATCTACTGTGTGCCTCAGTACATGGTCTTTTGCTATCTACTGTCTCTTTCAACCCAGCCATAGAAGGTGGACATTATCCTTTCCACTTTACAAATCAGGAAACTGAGGCACAAGAAGAGAACTGTTCACCAAGACTGTCTATCCATAATTATGGTAAATAATGGAACTAGGATGCGAGTGCAGCCCTGTTTGGTGCCAGGACTGCCTCTTCTGTATAGTTCACCCATGCTCCTTCAGACTCCAGCCCACCTGGCCATGGGCATCCCAGCCAGCCAGGAAGAGACAGGGCCTAGGGCACTAGGACAGAGGAGGAAAAGGAACCAGGGGAGAGACATAGGCTCTTCTGGTCTTAAAGAAGCCCAGGGGCAGCATCCACAGGACCCCTCTCCCTAGTCACAGGGAGGGTATAACATCTATAGGGCACTCTCCACCTGCCAGCCATTGCACAGGCACTTGAATACAAAAGCTCACACCTACTTCTCATGCCCACCTGTCTGCAATCCCCATTCTACCCATGGGAAAACTGAGGCTCATGAAGTGAGACACTTTTCCCAAGACTTCTGCAGCAAAGGGGCTTTTAGAGCCCTCTTTTCATTGACAAAACACATCGTCTCTGGAAGTCTAACCTCCATCTTCCCTGCTGCAAGGCTCCCTTGCTTCCCACCCTATTGTACAGAGATGAACTTGGCAAGCCTCCCATTTGACAGATGTCAACACCAGGCCCACGAACTACAGATGTAACCTCTGTGCAGGATGCTCCAAGCACCTTCGATCCATTACTCAGACCATCCCTGTACCCAGCCCAGCATGTCACCCAAACCCCTTCATTCTAGGCCCCTCCCTCATCCTTCTCTTTTCTACCCAAAAGACACCTGGTTGCCCAAGTCTAAGTTCCCACAAATGTCCCCAGCCTGAACTTGCCTGGGCTGAGAGGGCCCTCCTGAGGACTGTCCAGAGCAGGGAGAACAGCAGGAAAGGCCACATCTGGAATCAGGGCCTAAAGACCCCTCCCCCAAACCAGCCATCACTCTCTCAGAGCCTGACAGTAACCTCAGCCAGGGATGACTTCCTCACCCTCTTGACCCTGTGCATGCCTTTGCCCAGCCCAGACAGCCCACAGAAGGCCCTCTGAGGAAAGGGTCTCCTCCTTTTGTACCCCCACCCCCTATAGCAGCCAGGCCTCTTCCATCCCCCATTTCCCAGGACCCTCTGCCCAAGACTGACCTCAAGACTTTTAACCCTCACCACGTGGCCTCCAGACCTTTCTGTCCCTTAGGTGCCACCTCCCCGACACCTACCTTCCTGAATTGAGACTAGGAGAGTAAGGAGGAAGGGAAGGCCATGGCTCCCTCCTCCAGGGTGGGGGGTAGGTTTTAGTAAGCAAGGAAGGGCTGTGGTGGATGGGTTGGCAGTGGGTAGAAGCTGAAATTGAGTCTAGACAGGATAAAAGTGATGGAGTCTCAGAATTCTCCCCCAGCCTGGCTTTTCTAGACCTTATATTCTGGGTTGCTATGCCCTGTTCCCCAGGCCCCACCACAGCCCCTCCTCAAACTTGGGCAACTGAGGAGCGGAGTGAAGAATTTTCACATAGCACAGGGTAGAGGAGAGGGGCTCCAAAAAGAATCAGACTCAATGCTGCCTTCCTTCTACTCACAGCCCGGGGCTCACTTGCGGGTGGGGGTAGGAAGGGATATACTGAGCCGTAGACCCAGGGCCGTAGACTTGTAGACCCGTGGGCGGTCTTTGAGCTGAGGGTTGCTTGAGTCAGTCTGTCCTTCTGTCGGCCAGAGGCAGAAAGGTCCCCTCTTCACTGCCCAACACCCCCCACCCAGGCTCTCAGCTGAAAGATTGGGGAGGGCAACGGTGGCTAAAGCAGCTAGACCTACCCAGAGCATGCAGGACAGACAGATCCACGTCATCTTGGCTGAATCCGGTCCTCAGGCCACACGCCACAGGGCCTGCAAAGGGCCCTCCAAAGCTCACAGCCCCCACAGAGCCGGCAGAAGGGCGCTCCGAGTCCGCTGCTGCTGCTCAGGCCCCGCCAGCATCTGCCGGGCCTCTTGCCCTGCTGCCTCCAGCTCACCCTCCCTCCTCCTCCCCCTCTTCCCCCACTCCACCCCCTTGTCCCAGCCTCCTCTCTCCTCCCTCCTCCACAGCTCCACCGGTGGCCTTGGGGGTCAGAAAGCCCTGCTTTGCAGGGGATATAAAGCGGACGAGGCAAAAAGACAGCTATCCGAGGTAGGTCCCGTGGAAGCCCTCCGCCCCCCTAAGACACATACACTCCTGTGAGCACCAAAATTCTTCCTCCTGCTCCTGATCCGGGGCTGGCAGGCCTGGAGTCTGCCCTCCTCCCTGCAGGCCCCTGTCCCCAGCAAACCGGTTTGGGGGGCTTCACTCCAAAACCCTCCAGACCCTGATGGACAGACAGAACACCCCAGCTTGGCCAATCTGCACACCCAAGGCTCTTTGGCCCCTCCTCTCTCTCTTCCTGGCCGTGGAACACACATTTGTACACATGCAGCTGGGACAGACCCTGGTGCCCACATGCCAAGCTCAGTGCCCAAGACAGGCCTTAACACAGGAGAACCCAGGCTGAGACTGCGGAAGAATGGCCCTGCCCCCAGGCTGTGGATTTCATTCCAACTTTTTTCCTATTTCGTTTTTTTTTTTTCTTCTCTCTTTCTTTCTTTCCTCTAAACATCTGTCCCAGCCCTTCCTGCCCTTCTGAAAAGGAGCCCCGCTCCAGGCTCCCACAAGAGTCTGTTTTTCTTGACTGTACCCTGGGCCAACATTTGGTTTGCATTTCCCCACTTCCTCCTCCCCTCCCTCTCCTCCTCCCTGGGCCCAGTTCCCCCCTCCCACCATTCCACAGGCTACTGCTCCCCTATAAGTTTCCCCTGACCACCAGCCCTCCCCTCTACCTCCCCCAGGTTTACCCAGGGGCAATAGTTTGGGGCCTAAAGAGTGGGAAGAAGCTGGGTACAGAATCCAAATGTATTCTCTATTCCTGGGAAGCCCTGCAGGGAATCCACAGAAAGCACCCTGGGCCCTCATTGTCTGGATCCACTACCCTCCTCCAAAAAAACTTTCCTCTGAGCTCTGGCCTTGGCTGGACCAAGTGGGGTTGTGAAGGGGCTGGTGAATCACCCATGCTGCTCTTTGGAGCTGTCCGGGGGAGGGAGAGAGGGCTCAGCCCCACACCCTTCTGTGGACACAAACACACACACACTAGGACACACAGTCCAACTCATATAAACACACAAAATGAGGAGGACAGGGCCCCTCCCAGTGCAAGCACTTGGAGATTATTTTCCTGGAGTGAATAACTTAGCAAGAAAGTCCTCTTGCCTGGGTTCACACACACACACATGAGAATGCTGTACCTGTCTAGGGCCACATGGAACAAAAAGTTCCAGATCCCCTGCCACTCTACCCCACCACCCAAGATCATGTCATGTCACTCTGTCAGCTCCACATACAGGGCAAACCCAGGGTTGCACCTCTGAGCAAGCCTCCCCTTTCAGGTGGACCTGCCTGGCTAAGTGTGCTGACTTCCAGCCCCCGGTCTAGCCAAGACATCTATCTACCTGGAAGACCCCAGGTGGAAGGGAAATACTCACTGTTCATCTGAGAAAAGGCTGCCACATTCAGACATGCAGACTGTGCACTGCACAAGGAACTAGCCATCTATTGTTTGGTGGTTGTGAGAAATCTGGGGGAACACAACACTGAAGTGAGATGTCAAACACTGCTCCTTCCTAGAGTAGGTGCCTGAGACAAGAGTTTGTGTTCTGGTAAAGGATTCAGGGTAAGGAGTGAAGGTCACCTCTCCACACTTCTCCATGTCCTCCTATAGAGCTCTGAGGCTGGAAAATGTTCTGCCACAAGCCTGCACTCCTGCCAGAATCATACCGTCAGCTGGACCACATACCCAAGTCTGCTGGGGCTCAACTGACATTGTAGCCAACACTGAAATAGACCAGTGTCCCACATGATACTTGTCCTACAGTCACCACTGAGGATGTCAAGACAGACACCCTGTAAACCCTCCCCTGGCTGGGTACAGAGAAAAGCAAAGGATTCGTCTTCAGGAGGCCTCACTGAGAGCCTCTGTGCCACCCCCACCAGGCACCATCACCAGCCCTGCCAGCTTCCCTTCACCCCTTGAACAAGTTCAAAAGCCTGACCAGCTAATCCCTGGCACTCCCATGGATCCCCCTGCTTGCTCCCAGAGCCCTCTGCTGCTGGCGTCACTGAAGAAGACATATCTCCCGGCAGCTATCTCTGGAGTTCTGAGAAATCACCTTGAAGCTTCCCAGAAACACTGGAAAACCAGACCAAAGACCAAGTCACAGCGACACCAACTTGTTAGGCCTCCCACGCAGTCTGAGGGGGCCTTGCTGCCTCCGCAGGCTCCTTGGCTAGGACAGAAAATGGGAGTGGAGGACCTAGGGCTGGGGGTTGCCCTGGAGGAAGCTGCCTCCAGAATGCCCCCTCCTCTTCCCCAGCCTGTGGGAGTCTCTCCTGTGTTTAAGTCCTTCCTGCTGCTTAACCACCATCCTCCTCCCTGTTGAACATTAAACTCTGCCACCTGAGATGTCTCCACGATGGCCTGGTGTCTCTGTCCCCAACCACATGTGGGCAAGGACATAGAGCAGGCACCAGACAAGGCTGAAGAATAATCCAACTAATCAATCAATCGACGGACCCTAATATATTTTCCTACTTTTAGCATCCACCACCCCCTTCCCACCAAACCTACCTTCTGAACCCCTTGAAAGGGCCTCAGGCCACCTGACACTTTTGCCCACATCTGCAGTGTCACCCACTCAGCAGCACCCACCCTGCCTGCTGCCAGCATTCCACTGTAGGGCTCTAGCAGGCTGCAGACCCCAGAGGCTGCAATGGCTTTACTGAGCCTGGGATCCCCACTCTGAGCCCAGACCAAGCTGGCAGCAGATATCGGGTTCACACACTAGCTGGTGTTCCACAGTGGGATCCAGAAGCCTTGGAACCCAGACCCCACCCTGCACCATCCTCCCCCCAACTCCCCCAGACATTTCTATGGCAAGTTTGTGTTTAATTCCCACCCTTCTGTCTGCACACCGAGGCCTCCCTGCACTCTTCCCCCGAGTCCCTGCTCAGTACTGTAGAAACAGCATCAGGCCTGCTAGTCCTGGCACTGGCCTGGGCCCGGAGCCTGGCCAAGGCTGAGAGGAGGGTGGCTGCAGGCAGGAATGAGCTAATGGTCTTGGAGCCTGAGCCTGGCAGGCCCTCCCCAGGCTCAGTTTCCTTACCCACAGAGTGACCAGGCTGGTGGTCTCCAGCTGGTCTTCCTTCCAGCTCCCCCTTCTGCAATGCCACAAATTCCCCAGGTCAAGGCCCAGCCTTATCTAATCCAGTCTTCCTATCTTTGATTACTGTCCATCAGAGTGATCTTCTTGGTGCCTATTGCCTCCCCCGCTATGGCTTTGAGCCTTTTCTCTTATCATCCCTGGTCACGACACCTGCAGGTCACAGAGCATCAAAGCAGGAAAGGCCCTCAAGCTCAGCTGCCTAAGGGCCACAGTAAAAGCCTTCAGGGACCAGACAGAGGTTCAATAAGGGGAGCAGGCAGGAGGTCAATGGCTCCCTGGTGAGGCCAGGCCCTAACTGACAGGGACACTCACACCTCAGCTCCAGCCATGGTACAATGCAGCAACACCAGCCCATATTGCTGGATCTTTCAATCTGCCAGACAAGCCCCAATCCTATATTTTTATATAAAAATCCATTTTACAAAATTTTTTAAAAAAGGAAATTTGAAAGTATTGGCTTTTTTAAAAACCACTGTGAGGGTCAAATTGAACATGTTTGCCAGAATGTTTAGCCTTTGGGCACCTTGCACCAAATCCAGCCCCGTTGTTTAACAGACAACTACACTGCAGTCAAGGAAGATGGTGTCACTTGCCAGAGGTCACAAATCCCATCGGGAGCAGAGTTCCAGTCTCATGGCCCCAGACTCTGGATTTTCTCCTAAACACTGCAGACCTCCACATCTCACACTGGGGTCACACACACCACAGCCTTCCTCCAAGCCAGTCCTAGTTCCTCACATCCAATTGGTGGGAGTAGAGCTGGCTCTAGGGGTTTCCTACCAACGTTCAGCTATAGATGCCAACAGCCTGAGATACAGGAGTCTACACCAAAGCACTCCACTCCAGCAGCGCACCCTGAGATTGTGACATTTCATCCCCAGCCCTGGAAAGCTCAGTACCAACTAACCAGGCACTTGGCTTAGGGTATCACTTTGAAGCCTCCTATCAACCTTCACTTTACAGATGGAGAATCCAAGACATGGAGAGGTCTAGCAACTGGCTCAGAGTCACATTCTCAGAGCTAGAATGATTCCACATCTCTCATGAATTGGGAATTTTCCTGCTAGTTCAAGTAGCAATATAGTCGCTCAGAGATGAGGGCTTATGTTCCCTAGTCCTCTCCACTCCTCATTCACAAGCTAGTGCTGCAACTTGGTAGGGAGAAGCAGAGACACATAGAGGGAAGCCAAAGACAGGGCTACTATGTGGGTCAGTTGAGAGCCACTGGATCCCTAATTGCTCCAGAAGAGCCAAAAGAAAGAGACCTGGGCATGGGAAGGGTCTGGTCCCTGATTCCCCTACAGCCTCCCTTTCAGGTAAGCCATGTTCCCTCCCCATGCCCCATCCCTATACACATTTGACTTTGAGTTCTGAGATGTTCACACCTTTAGCGGAGGCTCCACATACCACTGTGTAGGATGTTCACTGCAGTCAAGGCATGAGTAAGGGCTCAAGTCCCACCCATGCCCCATTCTCCAGCCCTAGGCTGAGATGCATCAGCCCGAAGCATGGCACATTTCATGCTAATGCCCACCAAGGCACCCCATGAGCCAGGGGAGGCCCTTTTCCCTGCCCCCCACACACCAGCCCTCTGGTATCTAATTGAGGTCACTCACTTGCACTCCAGAAATGGGGATGCTCCCTGAGAGAAAAAGCAGAGTTCCAACCAGAGCCTGTCTGAGCCTCAGTTTCCCCAGCTGACACAGGAAGAAGTATCACTCACTCCCCTTCCCCTACCTCCCCTCCACCAGCACCCTGGGTGGGGACAGTGTCTGGGCACAATCCCAGCAATGTTTAATAAGATCCTTCCCAGAGCTCGACTCCATGATCTTGATCTCTTCTCCAGCTCTAATTTCCTGCCTGACTCAGGCCCCTCAAAGGCTGGAGGGAGGCAGCTGCAGCTGCTTATCCAGCCCCTTCCCCCCAGCACCCAGCTCAAACCTTGGCCTAGGAGGAAGGGGAGAGTGGGCTGAGCAATTCCATTCTCCTCTACCTCTGCAAATGAGGAGGGGGAATTGCTAAGTGGGCCCGGGGTCCAACTGACCTGGTCCTGATTGGCCATTTCTCGCTGCAGGCTGCCTTTTCCCAAGTCTAGAAATCCAGGCTCCACAGCATCTGAACTCAGAGCCTAGTGGAGTGTGGACAGAGCTGGTCCGAAGCTGCAGCGCTTGCCTTCCAGCCAATCCCTGGGGACGATGCATTTGCTGGAAGATTTCAAAGCATACCTTGGGTGACTGGAGCAAGAGCCCGCTGGCACCTTTCCCCACTGCGGAACAGCAGAGGGGGAAACTGAGGCTCAGAGGCAACGCCTGGGAGAAGGTTGAAAGTTCAAACACCCAGTAGAGTAGGACAATCCCTTGGATGGAAAGTGGATACTAGGAGAAATCTCTCCATCCCCACATACCCCAGGTCAGCCTGCCTGCAGGTCTGGAAGGCAACAATAACAATAATGATAACAACCCTAATTTTTTTTTTGAACATCTGCTATGAAGTAAGTACACTGTTAAACACTTCAAATACATTACCAAGTTTAATTGCCATAATGCTTCAAAGACCTACATATTTTTATCATCCCCGTTTTCTCAGGTCAGAAAACTGAGATACAGGCAGATTCTGTAGCTTGCCCAAGGTCTATGGCTAGTAAGTGGTAGAGCCAGAATTCAAAGCCAGCCAGGCTGTCATAGCAGGCACTCTTAACCAGAATGTGGACTGCACACCACCCCCCCCGCCATGTGACAGGTGCCACCTGCTTCCCTAAGGGAGTGAAGAGTGGGTCACAAAGCCAGGACCTCCAGTCCCTGGAATCCTCCCTCTCATAAGAGGCTCCTGGAAGCCCTGGTCATACTCTTAGGGTACCCCTACCCCTCTGGAGGAGAATTTAAGGTTACACTCAGTTTTTCCAGTTCCCTACTCTGTGGCTATGCCTCCAGCTCCACCATCATGGCAATGCCCCTGCCCTCCATATGTATCCTGTATAACATACAGATACATCAAAGGCAATGTCAAGGATCCTCTCCAGGGATCCCAGAGATAAAGCCCTGACCTAGGACACACACACCTATAGCACTGCAAGTCCCCCACAGTACTGCAAGTACCCCCAGCCACACACCCCCATGAACCTAGACATTGCTTCCAGCCTGGACCCCCAGCTCACACCCTTTCCCCATCTATTTCCCTGATCCCTCCATCCTCCTGAGTGGTGGGAAATACCTCCTGACTCTCCCCCAACTGCCCCAGGCCTTAAGTCTGCAGCTTCTGGGGGCTGAGGTCTGGGAACTATTTTCAGGACCAAACTCCCCTTCCACTGAAATTTCAGAGGAAACTTACAACCCCAGGAACGTTCCTGTACCCCAAATCCACCGACCTCCCACAGACTCCAGTGCTATCCCAGGGGTGTGCACTGGGGGAGGGGCAGCTAGTCTGGATCAATGAAGCATGGATGGGGACTCCCCCCAAGTCCCTCAACTCTGATGAGAGCTAGGGTGACAACGGCCAAGATTTGGTGTTCCTGAGAGGGGAAGAGTGACAGTCAAATGGGATTCCCCGGAGCCTGCTAGAGAGGAGTGCCTGTGGGAAGGGAAGGTCCGAAGGGGCCAGGTGTGACAATGGGCGTTACCTGGCTGCGGAGGCAGAAGCGCAGGGGCAGGAGGCAAGAGAAGAGGTACTTGCCCCATCGGATCACGCAGGAAAAGCACCAGCTCAGCCGAGTCATGTTGCCCCCAGAGTGGGCGCCTGGGGCGCGAGAGTTGGGAGAGAAGGACGCTGCTCCTAGGTGCGGGGTGGGGGTCGGGGGAGGAAGTCGAGAGCCCTGCCTGCTGGGTCTCCCGGTTCCTCAGCCCCAGAGCAGCAGCCCCAGTGTCCTGCCACCTCTAGCGGGATGAGCGGGCCGGGGAGCCCGTGGCGCGGCCCCGACGTGTCTCCATCTCCCCGGAATCCCCTGCGGGTGGCGCGGGCGGCGGCAGGGCGCTGACGCCCCCGGGGACTTCCTCAGTGGCTGCCTCCCTCCTCCGCTGGCCACGTGACAGCCTCCGCGGCGGGCTTCCCGGGCGCGCTGGGGGGCGGGCGCAGGCACCCCGGCAACTTCTGAGCTCCGGGAGCCGCGCAGGGGAGGAGGGAAGGGATGCGGTGCCGGCCGTCCACCTGCAAAGAAGGAGCAGCAGCCTCGGAAGCCCAGGAGCAGCAGCAGCATTGTGCTCCAGGCTGCAGTGAGTGTGCGAAGTGTGCGGGGTGTGTGTGTGTGTGTGTGTGTTTGCGCCGTGGGTGTGGATTCCCTCCAGAGCTCACTCCAATTCCCATATTGCTCCCCAGGGCATAATGTGATTAACTTAAACGCAGACCTCAGGCCTCTACCACCCAAGCAGAAACATCCCCCAGCAGGATGGCCCCTGGGGACACTGCACACAATCTGGATCAGCTGTCCCCTCCAACCTTTGATCCTGGCTGCACCAGAACTCCTTGACTAAGATCTCTCTCCAGCTAATTCAGGCACAAGGACACTGAAGTAACCAACCAAACAAACAGCTTCCACAGGTTGGAAGGGACCCTGCCTCAGAACACCCTCAGGCAAGGGCCACAGCCTCCTGCTCTGGGTTCAAGGCCTCCCTTCCCAGCTGGCTCTTTCTGCCCTCCTCCATTGTGTCCTGCCTCTGTTGTGCCCAGGCTAACAGAGGATGGGAGCCTCCCAAGAGTATTGTTTGAGATCCCCATGTTGGATCCCTGGAATTAGGGAGAGGAAAGAAAGAGAGGGGAGGCAGAGGCTCTGGACTCTGGAGAGGGGCAGAGAAACGGGACAAAAGCAGAGAGAGACAGGCAGGGACCCACAGACAGACAGGCTATGGAGAGCTGGAAGACCAGCCATGAGCTGTGACCCTGACTCTGTGGCTGCAGAACAGGGAAGGCAGCCAGCCAGGCCCTAGAAAAGGGGGGCGGGCGGGGGGGGGCCTGCAACAGGGCCTTTGCCACAGCAACAGCAGCTGGAGCCCTGCCACACCCCTCCGCCCCCTACTCTCTGGGGGCCTAGGCTGCACTGGCACCATCTCAGGGCCATTTTTCCTGGTGATGCTGCTTCCGCATCCCCTTTCTTCCTGCTCCAATACAGATCTCTTTCCCAACATGTAGGCTGAGGACCTAAGAGTTTCTCAGCTAGCTCACCCCTACCTACAAGTTCTCCTTTCTCCCAGCAGACCACTGGGCCTGCTCATCCACACTTCATCTCCCACCCAGAGACAAGGCACTTTGGGAGAGATGGGCAGGAACCAGGAAGGCAGCCAATGAGGCGGAAGGAGGAGGCTCCTGATGACATATGGTCAGAGAGAAGGGGAAAGACGGACATTAGGGCTCCTAGCCCCTATCAACCCATCTAAAAAGAGGGGCCATCATTACCCCCAACAAAGGCTCTCACTGAAAGCTGAAGAGACATGAGACAAGGAGGTGGAGGGGACTTGTGAACCCCGACCAAAGCCAGCCTATCCCTAGCCAGGCCTCTGTTATGCCCAGGATCTCCCTGTGTTTGCTGAACACCACTGCAGCCTACAGGAGGGTGGTCCTCCTCTTTGGGGGGTCTTCAATCACCATAGCCTCCCTACCCTGGTCCCAGAGGAAACAGATGAGGCATGAGACAGGAGGAAATGGGGTTTAACCCATAGCAAATGGAATGGCGTTTAATAGAAAGAAATCACCTGTGGAGTTTTGTAGAGAACTATCTCTAGTTCTTCAGATAGGAGTGGCTGAAGTGTGGCCTTGCCTAGACTGAGACAGGAAGATAAGATGAATTTTTCTTAAGAAGATTCTTTTTTTTTTTTTTTTTTTTTTGAGACAGAGTCTCACTATGTCACCCTCAGTAGAATGCTGTAGTGTCACAGCTCACAGCAACCTCAAACCCTTGGGCATAAGCGATTCTCTTGCATCAGCCTCCCAGGTAATTGGGACTATAGGCACCCACCACACACCTGCTATTTTTTGGTTGTAGATGTCATTGTTGTTTAGCAGGCCTGGGCTGGGTTTGAACCCGCCAGCCCCAATGTATGTGGCCAGTGCCCTAACCACTGAGCTATGAGCACCAAGCCAGAAAATTCTTAAAGTCTTCTCAGCAAACATAAAAGAAGGAAAAGAGGCCAGGTATGATGGCTCACCCTATAATCCCATCACTCAGGCAGGCTGAGGTGGGTAGTATTGCTTGAGCTCGAGAATTCAAAACCAGCCTGAGCTAGAGCAAGACCCCAAGTATGGTGGTGCATGCTTGGCGTCCTAGCTACTTGGGAGGCTAAGGCAAGAGGCTTGCTCAAGTCTAAGAGTTTTAGGTTGCTGTCAGCTATGATGATGCCACTGCACTCTACCCAGGGTAACAGAGTAAAATTCTGTCACACACACAAAAGAAATGAAGAGAGTGAAAACATGGAGAAAAAGAGAAGGATTAGTAGGACTAGATCCAACCAGTCCTGCCCAAGGTGTAGATCCTGATGAAAATGACTTAGAAGGGCAGAGTCCTTCACTTCCAGCCACTGCCCAGAAGGAGGTGCCATAAGACAATGACCCTCCAAGGAGAGTGGGAAGTGTCCAAGGCTTTCAGGGATGTGAAGCCCAGCCTGTCACTGCCAGGAGGGTCTACTCAGCTTGCCCCTTGCAACCTCTGTCTCTACTACCCACCACGTAGCTTCATCTCAGAGTTCTCATCACCTGGAGGTCAATGCCTCTGTTCTGTTCTGTTTTCGTCACCAGGAGAGGCAAAATCCTAGGGATAACCACTGTGGATCCCCAGACCTTCCTGAAGCTACTTCAGAACCTCTTAGAACAGTGGTTCTCAACCTTCCTAATGCCTCCTAATGCCATGACCCTTTACTACAGTTCCTCATGTTGGGGTGACCCCCAACCATAAAATTACCTTTGTTGCTACTTCATAACTGTAATTTTGCTACTGTTATGAATCATAACGTAATAATAATATCTGATATGCAGGATGTATTTTCATTGTTACAAAGGGATCATGATACACTGATTAAGAACCGTGTCTTAGAAGTTTCTACCAGGGATCTCCTTTGCTTCCTTTTTCACCAAAACTCATGTACGGGGGTAGGTTCTAAGCCCAAAAGGTCTCCTCTCAGTCTCAATCTCTTTTCTCCCCCAAAGCACTCAAAGCACCAGAAACTGTATCTAGCACCCGGCAAGCACTCGGTTCCTCTTCCCTGCCACCTATCCCACCTTCACGCCCCTGACCTTCAGAGACACAGATGCAAGTCTCCTCCATGAGGACCAGGTAGGGATGTGTACTCAGACATGGGGAGTACACCGTGAGAGAGGGGCCGGGGAACCTGGGCTGACTCTGGGCCATCTGAGGGGCCTCCTGCCAGACCCCAGGAAGCCCCCATGCTGGTATCCAACAGCAGCCCCCAGCTCCTCATCTCTCCCTCCCCAGTGCAGCTTTTGCAGAGCTGGCCTGGGGTAACTTAACTTCTGGGAACTCCTTGACCCCTCTCTATATGACTCAGTCCTCTCCAGGCTCCCATAGACTAACTCCTAGCCCTGCCATCCTGCACATCCTCCCCCAGCTGGCTAGGGAGCTGTGCTGAGGGTCCCCCCAGGGTCTGGGGACTCAGAGGAGGAAGTATGACTTCTCTCCCACCCCACCACGTCCACGCAACCTGGAGATCTGCAGGCTGGGGAGGAGATTCCAGAGTCTCCGGCCAGGTGTTGTG
The DNA here is from genome assembly GCF_000181295.1 of Otolemur garnettii. Taxonomy (NCBI): domain Eukaryota; kingdom Metazoa; phylum Chordata; class Mammalia; order Primates; family Galagidae; genus Otolemur; species Otolemur garnettii. The sequence goes on along the minus strand of NW_003852408.1, from coordinate 14,338,366 downwards.
GAGGCCATGTTCTCAGAGAGAGGCTGCTCTGGGCCCTCCTCCCCAAGTTCTCCCTGGGTCAGAGCCAGGAGGGCCCGCTTTTCCCCCAGAGAAGGGAGAGAATGGGAAGCTTCCCAGAGGTCGCCAACACAGGTGTCAGGAAAACAAGAGAGCAGGTCAGGGAAGGTACAGAGCCTTCTCTGTCCCAGGCCCTCACGGCCATAGTGCCCCTGGCTGGTTTTGTCTGCAGAGGGACAAAGGCAGCTCCTGTTAGAGGAAAATCACTTGGGCATCTGATTGGAGGCTCCAGCTCTCACTTTCACACCCAGAAAGAGACGCTCAGCGACAGCTCCCCAGGGACCTCCAAGCCTTTCTCCTCCCCTAGAAGGGGACAGCACCTCAGGCCTTGCCTCTCCCCACGCCCCTACCCCCAGCCAGAGAGGTAGAATTTCACCATCATTCCAGTCACAGCAATTCCTCCCACTGCCCCCAGGGGCTCTCCATGGGTCCCACCTCCCAGGCAGTTCCCAGGCCCCTCAGCACCTGCTGCAGGTGTGGATGGATTTCACCAGCTGCACTCATGGGTCATGGGGGACCTACGCAGCCGAGAACAAGGCACAGAACTCCCCACCCCCCACCCCGCCTCTCTCCAGGCAACAAAATAGGGGATCCTACAGAACTAGGACCCCATCTCATGTGGACTCTGTGGGGCTCCTAATGTGGCCTCCTCTGACACTTCTTAAAAGTCCCTCCATTCCCTCCAGCCCAACTCTGTGTCACTAGCATGTTCATTTCTTCATAGCTTTTAGCACTGTCCCTTGTTGATACACCTTCTTCCCTATTGCACCCTCTTCCTCAACAGAACACCAGCTCTCAGGGGACCTTGTCAGTCATCCAGGGTTACAGCTCTAGTACCTATGATGGTGCCTGGCCTGTGGCCAATAAACATGAGTTACTTGGTAAGTTAATTGGGTGAATGCATGAATAAAGGAGGGAGGGAGGGAGGGAGAGAGGAAGGAAGGGCAGGCCATTCCTGTTTCCAGATCCACTGGCTCCATCCAGCTGGGGTAAGAGTGAGTGAGGGTTGTCATGTTCAGCGTTCTTACTGCTGCGACAGCTGGGATGGTCTTTATGCACCGACATTCCAGCCACCCCCACAGGGGAGCCCCTCTCCCTGTTCTGAAATAGCCCCCTAGTATCCAGTACTGATGCTAGCTCAACTGGAAGAAGACCCAATTCCTTCCCCTGCCCGGGATTTACATGAGAACACAGAGGCCCAGAGAGGTATGGTGACTTTCCAGGGATCTCACAGCTAGAAAGAGGAAGTGTCAGACTGCATGGAGACCCCCATTCCTGGGCCATGGCTTTTCCATAGCACAGCATTGCAGCCAGAAGAGCAAGAAGGCAGGAGAGAAGAAACTGGAGAGAAGGGAGGGAGTATTCCTCCTTTCACACAGATCCCAAGGAGGTGCGTCCAGCCCCTAAGTTCTCTCTCTCCCTTTTTTACCACCACTAGCCCAGTTCTCTGATCCTGGACAGACAGGAAGTTCCTCTTGATACCTAACCTCCATCCCCCCTCTCAAATTCCAGACCATTTCCTCTCAGTCTGTCTTGCCTGGGGAGGAACAGCTTGGTCACTCTCTTCTGCACAATGAATGCCTTCAGACCCTGGCGGCTCATTATTCAGTCCCCCACCTCGCCCCTACCCCTCTCTATTCTTCAGGCTGAGAATCCCAGGTCCTCTGGGCCCCTTTCCAAATGACTTCCATCACCACCATGGCAGCTGACATGATAAACGGTGGGTGGGGGAGGGGTGGAGACAGGCCTGGAGTGATGGTGGGTTTCGATCCATGAGGAACCTGAGGCCTGAGTGTCCTCCCTGGACAGACTAGAGCAGTTGAGGGTGAGGAAGTAAGGGCAGGGGTCCCGAGGTCATCCTGGTCCTCCCTCTCCCCTGGGTGTTCCTTGCAGGGCCAGCATGGAGACTGTAGCCCTAGGAGCTGGGCTGCTGGGTCTGAGCCCAGGCTCCCACAATGAGATTAAAGCAAGGACTGTCTAATTGATTCTGATGGAACTGAGAGAGAGAGTGAGATGAATGGAGCAAGCAGGAGGAGAGGGAGGAAGGAGGGCAAGGGAAGGCGGAGGACAGGGGAGGGCCCAGTCTGGGAAGCCCAGTGGCATCCGCACCAGCTAACACAATTACCATGCGCCCCACCCCCACCCGCCCCCCTTCCTGGGAAGGCAGCCCACTGGCTGGTCTGCCACTGAACTGACAGAGGTGGTTGGGTTGGGAGGCACTGCAGGAGGGGAGCTCCCAGTCCTAGGAGCCAAGATGACACAGAAAGGCAAAAACGGTGATAGTAACTGGCAGACAGCAAAAGACACCAGGAGAGACAGACAGGCACACAGGGGCAGATCCAGACAGATAATTCAGGTGCATACCCACCCCCAACCTCACTCCCGCAGCTCACTCCCACCCCATCTGTTTCCAGCTGGGTCATCTCACTGGGCTCATCTCCCAGGCCCACTCTCAGACTACTAACCCTGCAGTGTGAGGAGAGGCCCAAGAAATAGACCCCAGGACTCTCTAGCCCCCTACCCAGCCCAGAGCCCTGGCCTGTGCCCTGTAGACACCCAGGGAGCTGTGAAAAGGAATGAGGGCCAGGAGGAGGTGGGTCACCCACACAGACAGATCACAGGCGGTGCCCAGAGCTGTGATGTGGACAGGAGGACAGAAGGAAGGAAATGGAACCTCTGAGAGATGATCCAAGATAGGGGCAGTGGGGCTGAGACAGGCATCAAAGACTGGAGGAGGAGTGAGCCAAAGCCAGCGTGAGTGCGGAGAGGGAGACAGGCGAACCAGGAGGAGAGGAAATAAGAGGGAGGAAGAGGAGGCAGGGACGCTGATGGAGGGCTCCCGACTAGCCTGTAAAGAGCAGGGATGCAGTGAAGGACCAGCACCTGGGTAAGATAGGAAAGGAAAAGAATCAAAGAAAGAGGATGCATAGGGGGCAGTCAGCTAGCTAGCCAGCCAGCCAGGGAAACTGAGGCATAAAACAAGGTGGACATGACCCCATCCCCAGACTCCAGAAGCAATGAAGGCTGAGGGCTCCCAGGGACTCCTGTCTCTCCAGGCTTAGACCACTGAAGGGAATGACCCAGAGAGGAGTATAAGTGGAGACCCCCAAGGAGGGATAGAACCACCCTGGGCCAAAGGTCTCATGGCACGTGACTTCTGACTAGCAGTACCACCACTGGATCAGGGCTAGAACAAGCTCCTGGGGGTCCTCAAGCCCACCCAGACATGAGTCCTACACTGCTCCCCAGAAGCCAGGGGAGATGGCATCTCAATGTGCCCTGGCTGGATCCTACATCCCCTCGTGCTAAGGCTGAAGGCTCTCTGGGAGCCCACAGACCCCCATCGTCTCCCCTGAACCACACAGTATGATTTGGCTTCCTTCTTCTCCCAACCCAAAGGGTCTCAGGCCCCTTTATGACCTACTTGAGCCTGGCTTCTGGCACATTCTATGTTCACTTTGTCTGGTGGCTTCAGGACATAGTAGGGCAGGCCCAATCCCAAGCAGACCAGAAAGGAGGATGTAGCCTCCCTTATGCAGCCTGGCCTCAACCCAACCAAGCCCAGTCAGCCCCGTGGATGGATAAGCTTGGGGCACAGCCCTCTGGGGCCTCAATGTCCTCATCTGCAAAATGAGTACCACTGCAATTGCCTTTCTTACCTCCCAGAGCAGTTGAAAATAGACCAGGAGAAAATGTGTGAGGAGCATTCCCTCCATCTCCCCTCAAAGACAGGTAGCCAGGGACAAAGCCTGCAAAGAGACCAAGATCAAATCCTGGCCCTGGCACTTATGGGCTTTTGACCTGGGTGAGTTTATTTGCCTATTCTGAGCCTCTGTTTCCTTTTCCATCAAATAGACATAAGATTCCTAACCTCATGGGGTAGCTGTGAGGATTAAATTAAATGTGGAAATGCCTGGATCTGACCCATCATAGTGTCCTCGGGAGCTACTAGACAAAGATCTCCAGAACCTAGGACTGGAGGGCACCCAGTTTACCCATAGCTCTTCCTGGGTCCACCAGTTGCACACTGCCCGCCCCGCCACCTCACCCACCAGACAGATGCTTTCAGCCAGAGCACCCTGTCTGGAACATGCAGTTCACACCACTGCCCAGGGAATGGATGCCTGAGGAAGAGGAGCCAGAACTCCCAGGAGGATGAGGCCAAAACATCATTGTGGGAAGATGCTGGACACAGGCCAGAGGAGAGGTAGAATGGGGCCACATGAAGAGTTTGGAAGCTTGGAAGAGAGAGGAATTGGAGCATGCCTCTCAGAGAGGAGAGAGAAGGGAGCAATAATTTTCTGAGCACCCTCAGCCCAGCTGAAGACAAATAGAAGGAAATGAGCCGACACTAAAGCAGAAAATGCTGAAGTCCGACAGCAGACAGAACTTCCAATGAGGCCCCCTCACTCCCAGAGAGGGCTGTTTTCACCCTACTATTCCCCAAATGAGGTTTGAGTCTTCAATTTTCCATGACTCCACATAAAGTTTTATAAAAGTATCCAAAGTCCCTGCTTACCTTACCAGGAAAATAGGCCAGTCCTGCTACCCTAGTCCCCAAATCTCTAATCTCCCTCAGCTTGGATCCTGCTGTTCCTTGACAGAAACCAAAACCAATTCCTGCCATCCAGGGCCATGTTAGACACTCTGGGGGACTAGGCCACTTCTCAGGCGGACATCTGCTCCCATCCCTCAGAGCCCTTTCTCCAAACACCAGACTGTCCCCTCCCTTGGATTTTCTGTCTTTGGAAGGCAAAGCAAGGATGCACAGGCTCAGTATGTGAGGTAGAGGAGGGTGGGGAGGGGCTGTGAAGCAACTTGGAAGACAGGGAGGAGCCTCTTAGGGATGACAGACCCCCCACTCCTGTTCCTCGAAGTTTGTAAAGAGGGGCTGGAACTTGAATAGGACCGGGTCAGACATATTTGGTTTGGAGGAAGCCAAAGGAAGAAAGCAAACACGGGCCTGGAAATGGTGGAAGCATACACAACATACACAGACACACCTAAAGAACATGTCTCCCACAGGAAAAGTGGGTGTCTGAGAGGATAAGGGCCAGGCTGGGACCCCCAGACGAGGAGTGGGGAGCTGGGGCAGGGAAGAGTAGAAGCAAGGAGAGCTGGGCATCCCCAGAAAGAGAAGAGTACATACTAAGGGAACTTTCTGGCTATTTTTGGACCCTCAAATGACAGTATCGACATGCGGACCTGGTGTAAAAGGGCGTGCTAATGAGGTTACTAGCCAGGGAGTTCTGTCTCTGACACCTTCTTGCCTATAAGGAGATGACAGTTTGGGAGCTTCCCTAGAGATAAGAACCACCCTAATCCCACCCTGCAAGCCCCCTATCTCCCTAGGGAAAAACCCCTCTTTCCCTCTAGACAGGAGCATCAAGGTGGGGGTTTCTCAGTGTCTCTTCCCACCCTTAGGTCCCTTTCTAGGTCCCCAAGTCTCCTGATACCTTTGTCCCTCTCATCCTAAACTTCCTCTTTCCTTGGGGGGGGCTGATCCCTTAGCACCATAGAAAGGGGGTCCTGCCTCCCAAGGAGAGATGCTTTCTATTGATGAAAAGAGGAAGGGAATTCACCAAGGGGAAATCAGTTACAATCATGGGGTCATGGGGTCAGGCCAAGCAGAAGGGCCCTAGGTCCTTGTTCTTCCTTGGGATCAAGCCCCAAAGCCTCCCTAGGGCATCTGTGCTCTGGTGTTACAGCCCTGGCTGCTCTGACCTCCCTCTCACCTGCTATCTGCAAGCTGGCTTCATACCTCACCATCCTATCAATGACCTGAAGGCCAAGCTAAGACAACTGATCTAGGAAGCAGAGAGTGGAAGGGAATCTCACATCTGAGTCCCTGAAAGTGGATGTGGGAGGAGCAATCCTCCTGCCTGCTATCTTCCACAGCCTCCTCGCCACCCTACTGTCACACAGGAGAGGAAGCCGAGCCCAGAGAAGGGAGCTAGATCCTTCCAGGTGCAGCGGGCCGATTAAACACATGCTTACTCTTGCTCCATCTCAGAACACTGAAACAGCAGTAAAGGGTTTTTTGATTTTAATTGAAGCATAAATCCAGGAAGGAAAAAAAAAGAAACAATGGAAGGGGACAGCCAGCAACCCTCACAACACACATGGCAGTTGTCACAGTCTAAAGTACTTCTGTTCCAGTGCATAAATAGCTGGGGCACCCCCACCTGCTGGACATGCCAGCTCCTCACCTGGATCTCCAGGCCTCCCCTCAATTTGGCAAGGGAAGGGCTAATTCCTGGCCCAGCAGGGGACCTCAGGATCCCTCTAGCCTGCCAGCAGTCTCTAGGATTACTGGTAAAATATTTTGATTATCACCCTTGACAACAGTGTCAAATTCTGGAAGTTGGAGAGCAATGGGCAAGTGGGAACCTTAAGCCTGAGAATGGCAAACCCTGCATGGCTATGAAACAGCCGAGAAGCAGCCAGGTTCACAGCACAAAACCCAGTAAGGTTCAGGCACCTTTGGGGATGGGGGTGAATGTGAAAGTAAAACAGGAAAATTGAAAAGAGTTCTCATGTCTAGATCTTGTCCCTGACCCCTCAGAAGACAAGAGGTTTATTCTCTAGAGAGAGTAAAAGGTGGGCCCTGGTCTGGGGATACCAGGCACAGCTGAGGGTATGGGGACTAACTGGAAATGAATGTTTGCAACAGAGTGTGACTGACAACCAGGGCAGTACCTGACCCAGGCAGAGAAGCAGAGACTTTTCTGGGGATCCGACAGGTACAAGAGGATAGACCCAAAGATAGCGACAGGAGTTTCCCTAGTGAAGTCCATTCAGACACCAAGAACAATCAAACCATTTACTGTCCCACCTTAAAAGTGAGCTGAAAAATCCAGGCTCCTGAGGCCTAGGAGGTAGGCCTGGGACAGCAAAAGTGACTCAGAGGAAGCAAGTGCAATGCAGGGGGAAGGAACTGCAGGAAAACAGCTATAACATCCTGAGAGAGATAGGAGAACACAGCACATTCATGAAACAAGAACAGGAGGCTACTAAATAGAACATTCAGAGAGCAAAGAGGACCTGGAAATGTTAAAGCCTAACCCCCTAGCAGAGCCGCTGGCAGGGCCTGGTGGAGCCTGAGCAGGCACCCGCTCACCCTGCCCTGGGCTTCCCCCATCAGCACCCTGCAGGGGGCCATTCCTCCTCTGAGCCCCACACAGCCCCCAGGGCCAGGGCTCTCCTGATGGAGAGCAGCCGCAACCTGGAGACTAGAGGGGAAATGGAGGCCTATACTTAGGGGTCTAAGGGAAGGGTTTGAAAAGGGACCACAAGCCCAGAGAGCAGGGACCCCCGTTATACCCAACAGAGATTGCCAAATAGCAGCCACAGCAGGTAGAAAGTGCCTGTCTTATAGGTAGAAAAGCTGGAGCTGAAGTGCAGGGGGCACCAGAGCCTAAAGCAAGCAACACCACACAGGAGGCCTGGAGGGTCTGTGCCTCCAGTCTCATGGCCTGAACTCAGGTTTGAGTCCTGCTCTCCACACATACCAGCTAGGACTGCGGGGTGGATCCTGGCACTAGGCATGCCACTCTGTGCCCAGGCATCACCCATCAGCACCAGAAGTTTCCTCCCAGGAGTTGTCTCCATCTAGGCTTCTGACCACAGCAGGGTGATGGGAAGGTTGCAGAACCTGAGCAGATACATCTCTGAAAAGACCACAGAGACCTCAAAGTCTGGCCCCTGCCTCGGCCCCAGACTGCCCTGAAAGTACACCCAGCATGGGCTATTTTTAGCGAGGCCCTAGGTGGGTGAGTGCCACCCAGCGCTATTCTCGACTGTGAGGTCATCAGGTCAGCCAAGGTGAAGGGAAGCCTGTATGAGAGGCTGAGGCTGGAAAAGACAGCACCCCCAAGCCAGGAACACGCACTGTGGGGAAGGGCAAGGAGGGCCCAGTTCTGGCAGAAGACTGGGAAAGCCTGGTATATTGAGGGGCAGAGAGGGAGAAGTAGCCTTCTGAACTGGCATCCAGGACAAGGAGGGGTGTGCCTGGCCTCCCTTTAGCACTCAGGAAGTTGGGTGCCTGAGTGAGAAAGAGGGAAAGATGTGGCCAGAGCTAGCTGGGGCTAGGAGCAAGAAGGGCAAGGGAGAGAGAAAAGAGACAGAGTAACAGAGAACCAGAGAGATGCCATTGGTAAAAGTGACAGCACCCATTACTGGGGCTGAAGGGTCAATCTGTCGGTTCCCTAGCCCACCGTTCCCAGGCCTGACACCCACAGTTCCCAGGCCTGACCATCCCTCCTCAAAAGAGCCCAAATTCCTTTCTCCCCCTGGGGCCATTCAGCTTTGGTCCAGTACTCCCAAGACCACTCTGAATCTCTGAACCTTCTCAAGACCTCTCCCTGCCTCCAAGTGACATATAAAAGATGCCAAGCTGGGACATAGACACACACATAGGCACACACGGCCTCCTGGGAAGAGGGGACAATGGAGAGAGGACAGGGGTGTCCCTTTGTCCCCCTGCCTGGCCTTAGGAGCTCAAATCCACACAAAGACCTTCACAAAGGGCCTCTGGCTCACAGAGTGGGGGAGGAGAGAAGCACAGGGGGAGACCCCAGAGCTGCAAATGCCCAGTCAGTAGGTCTGGGAAGCAAGATGGGGGCTGTTCTCACAGCTCAGAGGCTGCTAAAGAGCTGAGGGGGAAGGTCAACCCTGGGGGAGGGGCTGGAGAATGGGACTCCTATTCTCAGGGGATGGGGAGACAGCTGGGGTCAGAAGTCACCTCCTGGTGGGGGAGCAGTTGGAAGTACCAGCCCACAGGAGGCTCCTGAGAGAGAGGGAGCTTGACATCCTTGCCCATCGCATCCCACAGTCACCTGTTCCTCACAGGGCTGGTACCTTTGGGGATACAGTCCCAGGAGAAGGGCTGCTGACTAGTCCACCAAGATGGTGACCTATGGCTCCCAAGGGACCACTAAGAACAAGAGGAACCCTCCCCATTAAACAGTGCAAGCTCAGGGGCTCATCAGAATAACAGGGGAGATGGGAAGAGGCCAAGTGCAGAGGGCTGGGAGTTCTAAGGCCTGGCAGCCTGTTGCTGCCTCTGCACCAATAGGGGGAAGACTGTGGCAAGTCCCCTGCCTGGGCCTCAGCCTCCCCATCTGTGAACAGGGTAATTTTGTCTGCTCAGGTCACTTTTCAGGGCTTGTAAGCCTGGTGTGAGGCTCTTTCCTAGGCATTGATTACTGTCATTGCAAACTGATTCTGACCTGCCTGTCAGGTCAGAGACTCCCATCTAAGGGCTCTCCCCACTCCCAGACCTACTTTCCAAGAGTAGCCTCAGAAATGAGGCTCTTACCAAGCCAGCAACTGAAGGGATCAACTGGTCCCTTCCAGGGAGAGATGACCTCACAGGCCCTTTTGAGGGAGAGAAGAAAATGTGATGTTTCCTGAACACCTACTACGTGCTGGAAACTTTACATACCTTAGCCACCTAAGTCCCCTTGCTAACCCTGAGAGGTAGCTGTTGCTGTTCCCATTTTCCAGATTGGAAGACTAACACTCACAATATTTGTCAATGGCAAAGACCAGTCTGACCCTGGGTCTATGATTTCCACCCCCAACCCTGCTTCTTATGTTGCCACAGTGCTGCCCCACCCTGCACACCCAATGTCTGAGCTCCAGAGAGGAGCTCCCAGAACATCTTCCTCCCCCTATACGCATCCCCAGCTGACATCAGGACTCAGGCCTCTAGACTGCATAGGGGTTCCAAAGAGAGGAAGGAGATGCCCATGAGGACAGAGGGCTGACAGCAAGTGCTGCCTGCTCACGGTGCCCCAGACCTTGTCCTGAGCTCTGTGCTCTGAAGCTGGAGCTTCATCATGGCCAGCAAGGTAGGCTCTAGTTTCCGCATTCCACAGAGTAGGAAGCTCAGGGCCACTAAGCAGTTTGCCCAGGGCACCCGACAGTGCCTTGAAGAGTAGCAAAAGACTCATCTAGCCTGCTGTGTCTCTATGTCCCTATCCCCTCAGCCACACAGTTTCCTCTCCAGGCTGAAGCCAGGAAGAGGTAATGTTGAGTGACAAGGGGGCCAGAGGCTCTGGGAGGGATGCAAAAGAGCCCCAGAGAAGTTGTCCTCCTACCCCCAGCTCTACCTCCTACACAGGCACCCTCTGCTGGCTTGGCTGCATCCCCTTAGGAACAAGGGAATAAATCAGCCCTGTTCAGCTTATGCAGCAGCCGGGGTTCAGGAGGCCACCTGGGAACCTGGCACATCTATTGCAGTCTGCCCCTCTGCAGGGATGGGGAACTGAGGGAGTGGGCAGGCAAGGGACAGTCTGGCCAAGCTGGGCCTGGTCTGACCCCCACGGATGGCCACAGCTCAGTGCCCAGAAATACTGGCTCCTGCTGCACCTTCATTCTCCTAATGGTGCTGCCGCTTGGCAGCTACACCAGGCACCCCTGCCCCATGCTCTGGCCAGCCCAGGCCGGCCCCAAAGGACACACAAGGTTAGTGTCACGGGATTGTGGGGATGCCCATCCTCCCCTGGCCTGAGCTTTGATGTGGGAGGCTCTGTCCGGGGGAAGAGGAGACAAGCACCCAGGACTCTCTTTGGCCCAGAGCACCCATGCCTCAGTGTCTCCTTCAGCACTAAGTTTCCCAACAGAAAGGAGAAATGGAGAGGGGAATTGAGAGGGGTGTCACAAGCCAGGTGGGATCAGCCCCCTGCTCCAAGCAGGATAACGCCATCTGACACAACCAGGGTAAAATGTATTGACTTAACTGCCAGGAACCAGCCAAAGCCAGCAGGCCTGGCAGCCAGACGGAGCAGGCACAGGCCAGGAGCAAGCACATGGCCTGGGGCCCAGCTGGGTGCCTCCTCCCAGATTTCTGGGTCACCTTTCCCCAACCCACTGAACCTGAGTCAGACCCCCTGGACCAAAGGCCCTGTCCTTCTCCATATGTCAAGGCCCTGCATCAGCCACAAGTGTGCACCTCCCAGACAAGGCCCAGGCTGGGTACTTTGAAATCCCTTCATGTGTTCACTGAGGCCTTGCCTCCCACTGGCTGCTCCCTGCCATTGGCAAGCGCAGTGGCCAACCAAGGCAGACCTCTTCCTGGGACACAGGACTTCTTGCTAGACCCACTTCGCCAGGGGGGTCCTGCTGGCTTTGCTGAGCCTCCCTCTGAACACAGGAAGCCTGGGATGTGCTGCCCACACTCTTCCCCTCCTCGGGGTCAGACTCAGTATGGCTGACCTGGCCCCCTCCTTCCCCAGGCATTTCTCTAATAAGAACATCTTACTTCACTCCCATGCAGTTCCATGAAGGACTCCGGACTAAATGACTCAGTAACAGCGACAGCACCACCACCACCAGCTGTCCTTCAGTATTATCAATTCCAACACTGTACTAAATACTTTTAGGACAGTGGAGGAAACCAAAGCACAGAGTCTACAGAGAATGCTCGTGGAACACAGCTCTTCAGTGGCCAAGCCCACACTGAACTCAGTGTGACCCCAGTGGCTACTTGTGCAACTCGGGCCCCTTCTTGCCTCTGCAATACACATGCCAAACATCCCTGCCTCCCACCTCTGGGGGGAGAGAGAAGCTGGATGAGCACCTTGAGGCTCCTGAGGTGTGGCAGAGACCTGGGAGAAAAAGATGGCACAGATGGAGAGTGAGAGGAGACCAGGACCAGAGGCCAGTCTGGCCCCAGAGAACTGGTGAGGGGAGGCACCTCTACTTCCCAGGGCACAGACAGGTTGGGGGATTAGAGCAGAAGGGGCAGAAGACGAAGGAAAATGTGGCCCAGAGTACTTTCTCACCCACCCACTTCGTGCCATCCCTGACCCAACATGCCCCTGTCCCTACCCACTCCCTACCCACTCCCATTCCCCTCAGATATGAACCAGAGGGGCTCCACAAGGGACCCCACGTTCAGGCTCCCTGCAGCTCCAGATCCCAGGTATCCCCCTCCTCACCCTCCAGTCCCTCCATGGCAAGGCTGACAGGCATAGCCTGGGTCTCAAGGCCCAAAAAAGCCCCTGCCCAACCTCTGTGGCAGTGACATCTGGGCCAGGTAGCAGATGAAACAAGGAAGGAAGACAGGCAGAGAGCCAGCCCAGCCTTGGTTGGGGTGTGATGGGGTTAGAGGAGGCAACATCAGGGACAAGGAAGGGGCCCACTTTCAAAGGTGTCTACTAAGATAGGGAAACTTTATGGTAGACCTGGTAGCCCCACCCTACACATACACTCAGGTCAGTTTTCCCCAGCTGGCTCCAGACACCCAACACCTACCCTTCATTCATCCTCTACCCTGAGCCAGGGATAGTTTCAAATGTTAACCTCTCCCTGGTGAAACCTTCCAGAGGCTCTCTACGGCCCACAAGGTAAGTCCAAGCCTGGCATTCAGGGCTTTTCCCATGTAGACTCACCTTTTTTCCAGCTTCTGACCTGGCCTCTCCCTTCCCCTGCTCCTCTCCACCCACACTAAACTGGGCACCTCCCCAAGGGCACCAGGCACATTTGCACCTCAGGGCCTGACTCAAATGGTTTTGTCCCCTCTCTGTGTCAGGGACTCCTGTTCATCTTTCAGGTCCCTATTCTGAGTGTCGCCTCCTCCAGGAGGTCTTTCCAGATTGCCTCACCAAGAATAGCCCAGTTCCTGCTCCAGAGCCAAGTGACAGACTATCTACCACATCTTCAGGAGCCTAGGCATAGGGTCTCAGACATGGAGCCCCCCAGGAGAGGATGAGAACTCACTGGATAAGATGATGTGTGTGTGCACAGGGCTTGGTAGATGGTGGATGGGCCACAGGGTGGAAAGTGGGAGAGGGAAAAGGTACATGGTTCAAGGATGAAAGGCGATGAGCAGAGAGAAGTCAGTGGATGGCTAGAGGAGAAGATGAGGGTTGGAAAGGCAGGGGGCCAAAGGGCCAGCAGACAAGTGAGAATTGAGATGCCTCCCCCCATGCAGAGCCAGTACCCACTCAGAGGCACCAGGTTCACAGAGAATCAGACTGCAGGCTGGGTCAGAAGCCCCAAAGAACTGGGTCTAGAGACCTGCCAGGCCAGCCTACACTCCTTCCAGATTCAGCCATGGCAGATCATGGAGACACCCAGAAGTTTCTGGGGAAAGACGCTGGCAGGAATGCCAGGAGGGGTTGGGCAAAGACCAGGAGATAGCCCCTCCAGCTTCCTGGTCAACTACCACCAGCAGCAGCCAGCCTTGGCTGGTCACCAGGCTCTTATCTCCCTTCCCATGTTCTCCAGTCTCGAAAGTTGTTCTGTCAGTTGACATCATCTGCCCTGCACCCACCTCCTGTCATGCCTGAGCTGGCCCTCAATAGGCTCATCCTGGCTCCCAGCCCAGCCCAGGGTACAGGGTAGACCACTATTTCCCAGACAGAATGGCTCTGCCCCATGCAACAGGACAGCCCTGGCCATCACTAGGGCTTTCTTGTTTGGCCTCCATCTGGGTTCTCTCTCCTGTCTCTGGGACCTCTCCCTGTCTCCCTCATCATTTATTCGTGCCTCCTTTGGGCAACTCTGTTGAGTATCAATATGTTACAAGTCCTTTGCTAAGTGCCTAGGAGGCTATGTTTACTAAGTCTTGGCCCTGGCCTGTGAATCCAGGCTCACAGACTTACTGGGGAGACAGACAGTGAGCAGACATCACCAGAAGCATCCTAATCCCCTCATAGCCCTGGCCAGAAAGGAACACTAGAGCTGCAGTTGTCACACTCCCTATCCCTGGGGTAGGTTTGGACAGTCTGTTTCCTCAGGCTAGGAAGAAGGAGCTAGCCAGAGCATTAGGGCTAGAGTCTCAAGGGTGGAAATGTATTTAGGGATCAGAGCTGGGACATTCAGCAAGGGACCTGGCCCCTAGGCATTCCCTGGGTTCCTGGCCTCCCCACTGCTCAGCCTTTTCACAGATGGCAGCCTCTACTGCCCACTCGCAGACTGCTGCCCTCTGGGGGCTGCCTTAGCTTGCCTGCCCTTGGCACCAGGCTCTATCCTCATGCCAGATACCCTTGGCAAGTTCATACACAAAACAAGAAGGCAATGGCTGGTTTCTTGCCCTTCCGGAAAGAGGGAAGGAACAGAGGGTGTGGCCCTATCCTCTGCCTGACATCCTTCTGCCTAACTATGGACTCAGACCTGTCCCAGACAGTGGATGAGCTTGAGAGAGGAGGTCAGCTAACCCACCTGTCCCACCACTGTGCAGGTTCCCCAGAACTTCTTCCTCCTTTTCCTCCACTGCAGCAAGCAGGCAAACGGAAGGGGAGAATGAGAAGAATCACAGCAAAAGGCAGATTAGGGAGCCCAAGAATCTTCTTCCTCATCCACAGGATCTCTCTTATCCCCATGGTCAAGACACCTGAACTGCTCCTTTCATAGAAGGGCTCCTCTGATTCTGAGAAGCTTGGATCTTCCAGAGACCCCATGACAATGGAGGGGTGAATGCACTCAACAGGAATTAGAACAGATGATCACCAAAAGACATGCCCTAAAGCATTCACAGCAGTGCAATTAGCAATAGCCCCAAGCAGCAGACAACCCAAATGCCTGTCACTAGCAGAATGGACAACCCAGTAGCATACCTTCACATACCGGAATTCTCTTGAGGAAGGAGAAGGAAGGTTCTACCTTATATGCAGGAATTTGGATACAATGCGCAACCGCACGTTGAGCAAAAGAACTCGGGCCCAAGATGTGTTCTGAGTGGGAAGTGCCATTCCACGTTGAGACATTCTAAAACACACAGCTCTGTGTGGGTAGAAGTAGGATACTGACTCACTCTCAGAGGGGAATCAATGACTGGAAGGGTAGGAGGAGACTACTGGGTACTAACAAGGTGCCATTTCATGATCCAGCATGCAGAGGACATGGGTACAGGGGTGTATTCAACAAGGGCAACATTTACCCACTGTCTGTAATTATGAAATACTTTACTACACTGATGTGAGTGAAGGTCTGATGCCACCTGGTCATCCACCATCTCTGTGAGATACAGAGGGTCATTATCACACATACCCCTCCCCATTCCATAAGCCATCTCCGCACATACCCCTCTCCCAGGTCAGTCCTGGTCTCTCAGCCTTGCTAAGGCCACCACCCCTCTCACCCCAACCACCACCACTACCATCACTCAGGGGGCTGCCATCGCCTCCTAGATCCTGCTTTGCCTCTTGCCCTTCCAATCCATAGACAGTCAGCACACCTGGCGGGCCCCAGGTCAGCTGGTAGCCACCAGAGATAGCCTTCTAGACGCCTGTAGCAGCTCCCAACTCTTCTCCATCCCAGAACATGCAAGTACATGGCTCTGACCACCTAGAATGCTTGTAACTACTGCTCCTGCCTTAAATGGCACGTCCCTTTAGCCTCACTGCAATCCCTGCCCCTATCAGGATCATCACCCCTTACACCCTTCACTTTCCCCCATAGCCCTGGTTCCAGTAATGCATTTCTCTGTGCAGTTATGAGTTTGAAGTCTGTCCTAGCTCTGCCACCAGACTGACAACCCCGTATAAGAACAAGGACTCTCTGCTTCCACTCCTATCCCCAGCTCCCAGCTCCATGCCGGGCTTATAGCAGGGGTTCAAAAAAGCTGGAATCCATGAGTGGCCAAGCCTGCCTGTCTTCCAGGAAGTCTCTGGGAAAGGTAAAAGGTGCATCTGGGGATAAAACTCTCACTAGTCTAGGCCAAAGACACCTGAGACTGAGTCCCAACTCTGCCACTCACTTGGTGTATGACCTTGAACAAGTCACTCTTCCTCTCTGGGTCGCAGTGTGCTCATGTGTGAGTGAAATCCAGGATGTGGACAGATCAGGACACTGAATGGGCTTGAAGGGGTATGTGAAGTGACTTCATACAGTGGCCAAGTGTGGCTGTGTGAGCACATGCACACACAATTCTCCCTAGCTAGCCTGTCCACAGCACTCATCAGATTCTCCAAGAATCTGTGTCTTCAAAAGGATCAGAACCACTAACCAAGACCCTTTCTGCCCTGGAGATCTATGATTCTACATAACTTAGGGAAAGAGGAAGAGGAAGGAATCCCACCTATAGGAGAGACAGTCAGATTTAGACCCCACAGCTTCCAAAAGGAGTGTAGGGCCCCCCACAACAGGAATGTTGGGGAAGCTCTGGGATCTAACCCGTGAAGAATTTCTAACCTCAATGGGATCTGGGCTGGCAGAAACAGAGTCCACGTGAGCTGACCCCAGGGTGAGATTGGGAGAGAAGAGGCAGCAACAGCCCCAAGCCTCCTCTCCTCTTCTCCTGCCACCATCTGACAAGCACCCACTTGTCTGGGATATGGCAGAGAGCAAGGCAGCAAGGCTGGCTCCTGGAGATGCCCGCCAGGCCCCTTGGCACACAGGTAAGGGAAGGCTTGTCCGGAATGCTCCGGAGAGTGCCAAGTCCCACCCTCCTTTCTCCTGAGGTTGGCACGTGGGACCAAAGGAGGGTTTGGAGTACAGATCAAGCATGGGACCAGACAGGCCACCTAGGAGGTATGGGGCCCACTGCTAAAGAATAATCTCATAACCAGAGCAGGGCTCAGAGGCTTGGGGGCCAAAGTGGGTCCCCTCCTTGAGCAAAGAAGAGGAGAGGGCCACAAATTAATACCAGGGAAGAAAGAGGTGTGGGCAATAGGGACAGGCAGACAAGTCAGCTGGACAGAGAGAGAACACCTGCTGAGGGGGCTAAGCAGGCAGCATGGCCCAGCCCCTGGCAGAGAGAGAGAAGTTGGATCTATGGAAGGGGCTGGGCAGGGGTGGGGGCCTGTCTGCAGCTGGACTACTGCCACTGATAGGCAGCCCAGGTGCCGTGGTTCCTGAACCGTGAGCATCCAAGAGATGTTTTCCACCCCCATAATATATCGCCCTCCTCTACTGAGGGCCCAGGTAGTGGGCCACCAGCTTCTCTCCCCTGGGCCACTATAGTGTCCCAAGAGTTGTATTGTGAATATGGGGCCTGGGAGGGCAAAGAGTCACCAACATCCCTGGCTGGGGCCAGTACCCAGCACGCAGGCTGACTGGAGCATGACCCCTACAGATATAAGGTGGGAAGGAGTCATGGACAAGTTCCAGGGGCACAAGAGGCTGCTCAGAAACCAGCTCATCCAAATGCAGACATGCACTTGTCTCCATCCCTATCCCTGCCACTGTCACACACCAGCCCATACGCGTCTCCCTCACACCCATGCCTCCAGTATCCCTGGTTCCTCCTCCGTCTAAGTGTGGCATGTCTGTCCCTGTCCCTGCCCCACTCACATGGCTAAACAGGCACCAAAGCTGGGAGTGGGGACACAGGGACATGGGGAATCAAGGAGGTCCACAACAGACGGTCCTGAGGACACGGGCCCCAGTTTCAGATTCAAGAGCAAAGAAGGCCAGGGGACCACTATGAGAAGTGGGAGAGGAAACTACATACCAGATGGCCTCAGCCAGAGGAGACTTCAGCTAAAAACTGTGTGCCCTGACTGGGTTCTCTGCACCCAGTCCAAAATACAAGGAACTGAACTCCAAGTCCCAGAGGAAAAGCTAAGATCTGAAGAACTTTCTGGCCAAGAAATATCTGATACAGTAACAGGGAGGGCAGGGAGAGTCATATATCTCATAAATCTTACCTCCTGCTAAACCCTTGGAGGAGAGAGAAGGGTTCATGAGGCACAAGGATAGAGGGTGTCCTGATAGCCTCTGGGAGCCCAACAAACTTGGAGTTCTGTGATGTCACCCCATTCTCTGGACACTCACTTCTTTGTCAGGACCCACAAGCAGTAGTCTGGGGCTCCCAATCCATACCCCCAGGCCTGGTCCCACCTCCCCAGGGCCCAAAGCTTGTTTCACGCCTCTGTCAAGATCATCTCTAGGATGCCAGCCACTGTGAGGGCTCAGCCCACAGCTGTACCCTCACCAGGTCAGTGTCTGGGGTGATGGTTGGGCTAGAAATCATGAAGGACACAGTGTACAGTTTCCACTGTCCAGCCTGTGCCTGGCACTGTGAGCCCTCCCCACAAATATGCCATCACCTAGGCCCAGGGACATCTAGCAGGGTGGGGCAGAGGGCTCCTGGGCACGCACAGCACACACGTGTGTGTATACACACTCTCTCACACACACACATACATACACATACCTGGATTCACACTGGCTGCCTGTAAGCACAGGGCTGGGATGTGGCCATAGGCCACATTTGAGTCACCTCATCTCTGTGTGCCCCAGGTAGGGGATGCAGAACAGTAGTGATCCACACACAGCAAACACATCTGAGGAGGCCTCCCCTTCCAGCCCCCAACAGGGAGGCAAGGGGCTAGGTGGGGTGATGCAGGGAGCCTACAGTGGAGTCAGCCATTTCCCACAGTGACCCCAAACTCCTCCCCCTCCTCTCCCTGGGGGAAGTGCAGCCCCCTCACCTACACCACACCTGGTGGTTCCCCCCCCCACACACACCCTCATCCAGAACATACCCCTGCCTCCCAGCTGTGGCCCACCCCCTGCACTGGGTCAGTTTGCCACTTGCAAGGCCCCAAGACTCACCCAGAACAGAGAATACAGGGACAAGGGTCCTGCTGTCCCATTATCCTGGCTCAGTTCTTACTCTGGTGGGGCCCTCCTGGCCCAAAAGTTACCTTCCCTCTTGGCCCAGAGCCCTTCTTAGTCGTGGCACACCCAGAGCTGCCCAGGGACCAACTTAGGAGAAATCTAGCCCTTTCCCTTTGGTGCCCCTGCCGTCCATGACTTACTTGTCTTATGTGGCCCCTCACCTCACCTGGGCTATTGGCCCTACTAAGGGTCAGTCCCACATCACTCTCATGCCAAAGGCACAAGCGACCCAGGTGAGACTTCAGGCCAACTGGCAGCTCTTCACCTGGTCCAGTTCCTGGCACAACCCCCACCCTCAGGCAGCCGGCCTTGCTGTCCACTTGCCAATCACTGACCTGCACTTCCTGGTCTGACTCCTGGCCTGTCCGAAGTGGGCTGTGCTCTGCCAGCCACCCTCTCCCCACCGAGGGCGTCCTCCCGCGCCCATTCCTTCAGCGCCCTACCTGAAACAGCAGCCGCCTCCTGTTTCCGCGGAGGGAACTCAATTGCTCCCAGCCCTGGGTCCAAGCCAGGGCTGGGGGACTCCCCGGAGGTTGGAGGGCGCTGAAAGGCCCGGGAGCAAGTCCCTCGCAACACACCAAACTCACGGTGCAGCCCATCCCGCCGAGCGCCCAGCGGAGCCGGGGTAGGCGGCCCGCCCCCCGCCCCCAGCTCGGTGGACTGCTCTGCCCAGGGCGCCTGCAAAGTCTGCAGGGGGCGGCGACGCCCCCAGCCCAACCACGCCTGTAGTCCGCCCCTGCTCGGCCCACACCGCCAGCAGAGGGCAGTGCGGAGCCTGGCGAGGGGCGGCGACGCGAGATGGACTCAGAGAGTGACACAGAGAGACCCAAGGCCACGGAGCGCCTGGCATCAAGAGGGGGCAGCAGGTCTGGGGACAGGGAGCAGGTTTTGAGTAGGGAGGTGAGTAGGAGAACGGGATGCGACCGGAAGGGCGGGGAGAAGATAAGGTGAGAGAAACAGGGAGAGAGAGAGAGAGAGAGGAGGTGACAGAGACACAGGGGCAAATGGGGGACAGAGCCTCTGATGGGGAAGGCAGAACAGGCAGGATGTGGAGCAGAGGGCAGACAGGCTTGGCCGTCCTCTGTGCCAGTGTGTACATGTGGTCCCTGGGCATTGTGAAAAGAACCTTCCTCCCGAGTCCCCTGCTCCACTGTTCTCCACCCCCAGAACTAGGGCCTGGGACATGCCCACTAGAGAAACAAGGATGCGACTTGGAAAGACCCCAACCTCAAGGAGACGGGAACAGCCAGGGTGGAGGGACCCCGCCCACCTCAGCAACTCTGCTGGCCCCTTGCCGGACACAGCACCTCACTGCTCCTCTCACTTCCATCTTTTGGGACTGGGAACCAGGACTGGGACGATGGCACTGGGGAGCAGCATGCATGGAGACCCCTCAGCAGACTGAGATGAAGTAGAAGTAAAACACATGTGGGACCCTCATCTTCCTCTCCCGACCTGTGCCACCCTCCAGACAAGTGACAACGGAGAGACAGACCCTAGAGAGCCATGGGGGCAGCAGCACAGCCTCCTCCTGCCACCTGGTGGCCACAAAGATGAAACACAGAGCAAAGGATGAAAAGTGAAAAGAAACCTGAGCAGTACCGATTCCTGCTGCCACCTGGGGTGAGTTCCCATTTGCCTAACAAGTGCCCTGACCTCAGGAGGACCTGACTATCCTCCATGTCACCACTCTGCCCCAGTGCCCTGCATCCTGCCTCTGTCGCTGCTCCTGGACAGCAGCTTCTGCTGCTCCGTCTCTGAGCCTGGTTTCCCCCTCAGGGAGTAGGCTGGGCCTGAGTCACTTCCCAGGCAGCAAACCCTGGGAAGTGCTCTACAGAGCCACAGTCACAGGGCCAGGCTCAGGCTGCAGAGCCCTGCTCTCCATGCCCCAGCCAGCCAGGCCCTCTCAGGTGAGTAGCAGGGGAAGCCTTAGGTTGGGGCTGGCTGGGAAAAGGGAGTGACTTCTTGAACCAGGGGAGAGGAATCACAACTCAGGATGAGGGACAGGAGGAGGGACACCCAGTTGGTCATGGATCATCAAGAATCCATGCTGGCAGGGGCTGCAGAGTTGGTCAGTTCAACACCTTGGTCTACAGATGGGGAAACTTAGTCCAAAGGAAGATAAGTGACCTTCTCAAGGCCCCACAGTGAGTGGATAGTAAGGCCAGAATAGAGACCCAGGTCTTGATACCTGACCCTGTCCTCCCTAAACCCCATCCCTACTGATCATCCCTCATTTACCTTCATGTCCTCTACCCTCACCCCCCATAGTGTCCCCTCCTCAGTATTGTCACTTGTACCACCAATGCCACAACCTGGGGGGCGTGTCACCTGGGTTTCCCATCCCATACCAGGTCTTGACTCCAGCATCCCAGCATAAACTCATAGCTCTCAGGGCCACAATGTCCGTCTCAGGGGCCTGTATCCAAGGGGAGGAGACTAGACTGAAAGTCCCCTGGTAGACAGCGGCAGCATTAAGAGCAGGTGTCCTGCTCCCCTTACATGCCCATTGTCTGTCTCAATCCCAGCACCAGGGCCCTCCTCTACTTCTGCTTCCCTCTCTCAGTGACACATGTTTTCCAGTTGGCTGGGGCCCAGGAAAGGATGAATAGGTGTCTTAAGGAGGATGACCACTCTAGCAAGGCTGAGGTTTCTCTGTGGAAAGAGAAATGGCATTTCCTTAGCTCAGTGTTCACATGGAAGGGACACTCAGGTGCCTGCACACACCAAGTCAGGGTCCAGAACCTGGGCCCTGTGGGCACACAGACCTCAGATCAAATCTGCAAAGTTCTGTGATAATGGATCAAAGACTTACCCTCTCTGTGCCCTAGTCTCTTTGCCATAACAAAGTTTAACCCTCTCAGGGTTATTGGGAGGAGGGGTTTGAATGGGACAAGGATATCAAGCAATTAGTACAGTGCCTGGCATTCAGGGGCTCCTTAGTAAGTGGAGGTCACACCATGCTGGCCACACACGCCCGCAGGATAGAGCTGTGTTCATTCACCCCACTGGCTCACTCTTTGTGTAATCCTGGATAAGTCACATTGCTGCTCTAGGCAGATTCATCCTTTGAAGAAGGAAAGGAGATCAGAGGGTCCTTCCTAGGGTGGTCTTATGAGTCACAGGGAATTGCATCATTTCCAACTAGCCATGTCAGAAGAAGGAGTTGTCCTCAAGGTCACCAGGAACCTGAAAGTTATGTCCTGAGAGATTTTCCAGAACTGAGCTGCAGGGGAAGTGTGGGTACTTAGGATTCTGCCACTCAGAGGCCTTGCAACCTGATGTCTGATGTCCACCACCCTCCCCGCAGCTGCTGTCTCTGCCATCCTCTAGTGCTATGGGATAAGCAAGGGCCAGTGACTAATGCCTGTGCAGAACTGCACAGACTCTGCAGCTACCTAGAGCTGCTACTACAGGTGGGACCCTCTTCCCCTCCCCCAGGGCTGGCCCCTGGGGTCCTCCTGGGCCTGAGAGCTTCAGGCACCCAGCAGGGAAGCAGGTGTGGGGATGGGAGCTGGGTGACACTGCCAGGATCTAGTTCAGCTGTAGTTGTAAGTCACATAGGAATGGTTGCAGGGCAGACAAAGGCAGCTGATAGACATTTCAAGTTCTTTCTTCAAGGAAATATTTAAAATACTGATGAAATAAATTCAAGATGACACCACAAAATAGAAAGATATTTTATGTTCATGGATTAGAAAATTAACATTGTTAAAATGACAATACTACTCAAACCAATTTATAGATTCAAGGCAGTCCCAATCAAAATCCCAATGATACTCCTCTCAGTAATAGAATAAAAATCCTAAAATGTATGTGAAACCACAAAAGAACCCCCAAATACCCAAAGCAATCTTGAGCAAAAAAATCAAAGCTGCAGGCATCACACTACCTAACTTTAAAGTTTACAATAAAATAATAGTAAACAAATCAGGTACTGGCATAAAACAGACATATAGACCCATGGAACAGAACAGAGAACCCAGATACAAATCTATGCATTTATACCCAACTCATCATCAACATAGTGCTAAGAACATACAATGGGTGAAAACAGTCTTAATGATAAACGGTGCCAGGAAAACTATGTAATTCTATGGAAAAGAATGAAACTAGACCATATCTCTCACTACATATAAATCAAATAAAAATGAGTTAAAGACTTAATTCTAAGATGGGAAACTACAAAACTATCTGAAGAAAAGATTGGTGAAATGCTCCAGAGCATTGATCTAGGCCAGGCGTCCTCAAACTATGGCCCACGGGCCTCGTGCAGGCTGCCTAGGACAGTTATCCGGCCAGCCCGCCTAGGACAATTATCTGGCCCACCGGGTGTTTTTGCCACCTCTGCCTGTCCTGCTTAGCAGCAGACTTGTTCCAGGGCCCCCAGTCCAGCCCTCCAATGGTCTGAGGGATAGTGAACTGGCCCCCTGCTTAAAAAGTTTGAGGATCCCTGATCTAGACAAACGTGTAGAGTAGATTGGTGTTAGCAGAGGGTGGGATGGGGGGAGGGGGGAGAGATGAACGGGCATTGATTACTGGGTGCAAATATACAGTTTGAAAAAGAAATAAGACCTAGTATTAGATAGATCCATAGGGTTACTGTAATTTATAATGATCTATTGTATACTTCAAATAGCTACAAGAGATTAATTTGAGTGGTTCTCACATAAAGAAAAAATAGCTATTTAATGTGATGGATATCACAAATACAGTGATCTGATCTTTACTCCTTATCTAAATGTATTAAATTATTGCATGGCCTCCAAAGCTACGTAGATCTATGCACCCACTGTTTCAAGTCCCAGCATGTTATTTTAGGCATTGACCAAATGATTCTAAATAACATACAAAGGGAACAGACCAGAATAGCCAACACGATATTGAAGACCAAAGTCAGAGGACTGCCACGACTTGACTCAAGACACACTACTAAAGCTGCAGAATTGAGATGATGCAGCGTGTGTGAAAGAGTAGACATTCAGAACAAGGAAACTGCAAATCGGTCACATTTGGAAATTCACTGTGAAGATATGAAGACTAAATGCAAGGTGAGATCCTGGATTGGGTTCTGGAAACAAATCAACCATTAGTAGAAAAACTGGTGAAATCTGTTGCATGAATAGTATCGCAGTGATGTTAATTAATTAATTTTGATTAATTTGCCACAATAATGTCAGATGTTAACTGCAGGGAAAGCTGGTGGAAGAGTATGTGGGAACTGTACTATCGGAATTATCACTGAATCTCTTCTGTAAACTCAAAATTACCTTCAAATAAGAAATTTAAAGGGAAAAATAAGAAATGAGATTCCTGGCCTCCACTCACGAAATGAATTGGAAACAGCAGAAAGCAGAGTGTTCTGCAAAAGTTGAGGGCTGCTATATTATTATTAACAACAGCACCGTCATAGTCTTACCCGAACATCCTTTCTCATCCAGCAGCATTTTGGCCATTTCTTTACAGCTGTGTCATTTCCATGCAGTCCTGGTCCTGCCTCCCCTCTGCCCCTTTCCCCACCCCTGTCCCCAATGCCCCTGGCCCAGTAGCTTTCTAGGGGCTCCATTCCCTGGCAAGTTCCTGTCCCAGGCACCTGTGTCCTGCTCAAGCCTGGCCAGCTCTGCCAGGAGCACAGTCAGTAAGTACTGCAAGGGTCTAAGGAGTCAACAGCTCGCTGACTCAGGAAGGAGACAGCGCAAGGCTAGACCACACCCTAAGCCAGCCAAGGAAGGAGCCCTGCTAGCACAGCCCTCAGCTCAGTGGCTCCCAGCAGTGGCCCTGGGACCAGCTCTGCTCCTTGCACTGCTCCCTGCCTGGACACACAGTTCACCCCCTTCCTGTGGATAACCTGCTTCTTGCCAGCCACGGCTTTTGCCACCACCACTGGCCACTGCCCCTTCCTGGGAGTCGCTTGGCCCAGACATCCACCTCACTCAGTGTATCCTCTCCAGGAAAGGTGAATGTGTGAGTGTGAGAGAGTATGTGAGAGTGTGTGTGTGCTGGGGAGCTGGAGCTGGCAGGGCTGTGGGGCTGCCAGTACTGATACAGTGGAGACCACTCATCAGGGTGTAATTTGGGGGAAGGTGAGGTCATCCTGCCTGGTCCCATAGCTCTAGGCTGGGGCAGCCCCTCAGGGTCTCCCTGTCAGTTACCTACCTTCACATGTTCCTGTGGTCCTGGCAGGGAGGTCTGGGGTGTGGCTGTCCCTGTGCTGAGAGAGCCACCAGTCAGAAGGAGTTAGTTTGCTGGAGGAGCTGGTGTCAGGGGCTGCTTGAGACCAAGGCTAGCTGGGGAGCAGGGACACATGGACCAGAGAGGAAAGTGTTGGGGCTCTCCTGTGCTACCTGCCTGCCCATGACAGGGGCCTGGGCATTGCTTCCTTTTCATTTCTTTCCCTGCCACCCCCCAGAACTGGTCTCAGGTCAGAATTCCCCTCCTTGGGGCTCTCTTTGCCCCCAGAGGGCTGACCCACTCTTCAAGGGGGCTGGTGGGCCTGGAGGGGTTCAGAGCACTCTCTCCCCCTCCACTCCTCAGTGTGGGCCTGGCCATGGGCACAGCCTGGCATGAGGGCCCCCTCTGCCCTCCCCAACACCCAGCTCTTCTCCTTCCTCACCCCTCTGGGCAGAAATGGCTAATCCAGGTGGTTAATGAGCAGACAGGGGCAGCTGCCTCCCCCTGCACCCTTCTGTCCTTCTCTAACTCTGCTGGCCCCCTGCTCCCCTTTCCCACACTGGGAATCCTTGCAGGATGACCTCAGTGTCTGCCCCCAACCCCAATTCTGGATCTGGGCAGGACTGCCTATCCAGGTGTCTCGGGCTGGCCACTGTGTTAGAAGAAGAAACTGGGAGGAGGTGACTGACAGAGTGACTAAGGGATGACCCGGGGAAGCCTGCTGTGCTCCCAGGCTGGGCTCCTGGCAACGGACTAGGGTGGAGTGGGGCACAGGGTGGGTGCTGGTTGGGAAGGTCCAACTCAGGAGGACAGGAAGGCAGGTGGCTGTGGGTGCAGAAAGAAGGGTGAACTGAGTACTAGTACTAGTATCTTTGGGTAGAGAATTATTTTGTGTAAGCCTCAGCTGCCTCTGTGTGGCAGAGCAGGGGGGTAAGGTTATTTGTGGGTAACGCTCTCTTTTTACCTTCTGGAAACTGCCTAAGTTGGGGTTGGGGGGCAGGAAGAAGCCACTGTAGCTCAGAGTTGGCCTAAGTCACCCTTGCCAAGTGGCAGTTTCTCCTGTCTCCCCAATCTCAGTGGTCACACAGGACCTCAGAGCCTTCTACAGAGGAGGCATCTGCCTGGCACCTGTGGCCCAAGGGCTGGGAGGGAGGGAACAAGATATGGATTGGGATGGAGAGATGAGCAGGAGAGCCCTAAGTGGGATCATCACTGGCACTCCACTTGGGATCAGCCTGGACTCTGCTGTCAGCAGAGAGCAGGGAGCTAGAGAGGAGGTGACTGGGGGCAGGCAGGAGGACTCAGCCAGTCCAACTGGACTACCAGAGCTGGAGAGAACCTGGATGTAGAGCTCAGAGTTTCAGTTTGGAGGTGGTATTTTGGAGCCCTCCGCTTCCAGACCCCTGCCTCTGAGCTCCCTGGCTCTCCTTGCCCCCTCCACCCCATGCTTCTAGGTGCTTCACTTCTCTTAGAATCAGGTGCAGAGCTTCCATGGGATGGGCACATTAGAAAGGATAAAATGCAAGTTAGATGATGGCTGGGTGGGTGCAGCTGAGGGGTGCATGGAGGTTCAGGGGAGATGTTGCTGTCTTGGAACCATCTTTTGATCTCTGATGGGCTGTGCTAAACCCTTGAGTTTGGGAACTATTCTAAAAAGGATTTTTTTTGGTTAAAGGAAGGGGCCCCAGAGATAGAAATTCAGCTCAGCTTTAGGCCTCTGGCAGATCAGCAGGAGAATGGGTTGCCTTATAAGGTAGTGAGCTTCCTGTCCTGAAACAAAGGCACCCCTGGACTCCCTTTCCTCCTCGCCAGTGTTGGGGAACTGAAAGTGTGGCACTGTGGCAACCTTCAACAGTCCACCAGGTCAGCTCCCCCCTGCTTCCTGCAAGGACTCTGAGGTTCCTCCTGTTCCCCTTGGCCCACTCTACTCCTTCCCCTGTTAGTTAACTCCTCGAGAGCTGGAGCAGACCTGGGAATGATGCTCTGAACATTCATATACAGGGTTTTATAGGGACACATGTTTTCTATTCTCTGGGTACAACCTAGGTTGGTAAATGCAGGGTCACACAGTAACTCTGTTTACCTTGTTGAGCAACTGTTAAACTGATTTCCAAGGCAGCTGCACTATCTTTCATTCCCACCAGCAACAGGGGAGGGCTCCGTTTTGTCCATACCCCACCAACATTGCTCTCATCCATCCTGTGTTCAGTGTGCAAACACTGGGCAGGGTAAAGTGGCTCCTTGGACTGATTCCCCCATTTCTGCTCTGACTCTGGGGCCTACCCTGGGGCATGTCATGGACTAGGATATAGCCCTAGGAAGGTCATCCATTGCTAGAAAGAAATGGCAGGACGAGGATCTATGCTGTGGTTCAGTTTGGGAGCTGCTTTACCGTAGTTTAACCTTTAAGACCCTGGGATGTATTACACAGTGGCTGCAGCCAGCCCTCCACACCCAGGCATGGGCAGAAACAGAATCTCTGCTGTTCCTGTAGGAACCACAGAGCCCATGGACTTAGACCAAGTCTGGGGGGACAGTGCAGTCAGGATGAATGAAGGCACATACACACAGGAGGGCCCCAGCAGGACTGGAAAGCTGCCAAACAAGGGCAGTGCACCTCCATGTCTTCTCTGCTTCCTAATGCCCCTCCTCTTATGTAGGGAAGAGGCTGGCTGTCCCTGCTCACCCCACTCCACCCCATGATAGAACCTGGCTGTCCCACACCTGCCCCAGTAATGTTCCCACCACTTGGAGAATCAGTCAGCCAAGCGCTTGTCATTTTGGATACAGTTTGTCAAACTACACAAATGCTCCCAGATCAGGCCTCTTCCTTCCCAAAAGAGAAGCACTGGGCCTTGTTAACTGACTAAAGATAATTCTAGACCAATGAGCTCTCAGAAACTCCATGCTGCTATGTCTCAAACCATTATCTAGAATACTTCTTTTAAAAACAACTTTCAGAAAGTTGCACAAAGGGATCATCCCTCAGCTTTCTGGTCAAATCTTGACCTTTCCCTAGGGGTACAATTCAGTTGCACTGCAGGCTTCATCCCCAGATTAAGAACTGAATGACATCTCATGGTTCTGAGCATTAAATCCATCCTCCACACCAGGATGCTCAATGGCGTGTGAAAGCAAGACTGCAGGGCCTGTAGGGACTATCTGAAGGGAACTTTCGATGGAGTCTGGCCATGTCCCAGAAATGCTAAGAATCTCTCTCTGATGCTGAAAAGAACTACGGTATTTTATCATGTATCACTAAACTTGTCCTATAACACTGATCCCCCTACCATTTACAAATTTGACATGAAAATTACTTCCATGTAACATGCAAGCCAATGCAAATTATCCTAAAATTGTTTCTTGGGAGGACAGGCATGAACCTGGGGAGGGCTTATTGTACGATAACTCTCATCTCTCTTCTATAGGCCAGGATTTAAATTTACCTCAAAAATGGAAGATATTGACTGGGAAGATTTCCTTAATGAAGACTTTGATAATTACAACTACAGCACTGACCTGCCCCCTATTCTACCAGATTCTGCCCCATGCCGGCCAGAATCCTTGGATATCAGTAAATATGCAGTGGTCACCATCTATGCCCTGGTGTTCCTGCTGAGCCTGCTGGGAAACTCCCTGGTGATGCTGGTCATCTTGTATAGCCGCGTCAGCCGCTCTGTCACCGATGTCTACCTTTTGAACCTGGCCATGGCCGATCTGCTCTTTGCTCTGACCTTGCCCATCTGGGCCGCCTCCAAGGTGAATGGCTGGATTTTTGGCACACCCCTATGCAAGCTGGTGTCCCTCCTGAAGGAAGTCAACTTCTACAGTGGTATTCTCCTGCTGGCCTGCATCAGTGTGGACCGCTACCTGGCCATTGTCCATGCCACACGCTTGCTCACCCTGAAGCGCCACTTGGTCAAGTTCGTATGTCTGAGTACATGGGCCCTGTCCCTGTGCTTGTCCCTCCCTATCCTAATTTTTCGTAAGGTCATCTATCCGCCCTTCTCCAGCCCCATCTGCTATGAGGACATGGGCAACAGTACATCAAAATGGCGGATGGTGCTGCGGATCCTGCCCCAGACTTTCGGCTTTTTTCTGCCTCTGCTGGTCATGCTGTTCTGCTATGGATTCACCCTGCATGAAATGATTAAGTCCCGCATGAGGCAGAGACATCAGGCCATGTGGGTCATCTTTGTGGTCATCCTCATCTTCTTGCTCTGCTGGCTGCCCTACCACCTGGTCCTGCTTACAGACACCCTCATGAGGACCCACGTGATCGTGGACACCTGTGCTCGCCGCAACCACATTGACCAGGCCCTGCAAGCCACCGAGATTCTGGGGTTCTTGCACAGCTGCCTCAACCCTGTCATCTATGCCTTCATAAGCCAAAAGTTTCACCATAGACTCCTCAAGATCCTGGCCACCCACGGCCTCATCAGCAAGGAGCTCTTGCCGAAGAACAGCAAGCCTTCTTTTGTAGCCTGTTCCTCATGGAACACTTCACTACAGTCTGAAACTCCTGCCTAGTGCAGCCACTGAGGTTCCTCCCTTCCCTCACTGTCCTATTCCAATCCCAGGCCCATTGGCTGTTCACCAGAGTATCAATGCAGCCCCCACTGTGATTCCAGGAAGGAGGGGAGGCCACATTCTTACCAGGCCCCTACTACATGGTTTGGAAAGCTTGCCCTTAGTGTCCCCACTTTACCATCATTGCTAGGCCAGTGCTAGAGCTCTGTCTATCTTACCTCTGGCCCAGAGCCCTCTACTATGTAAGAGGTGCAAATCAAAACCACTATGACACCAAGTCACACTCGTTCAGATCGCTATTATTACTTACGTTTTAAAAACTTCATGAAATGGCAAGTAAGTGTTGGCAAGGATGTAGAGAAACTGAAATGTCATTGCTGGTAGAAATGTAAAATGTAAAATGATGCAATCACAGAGGAATACAGTATCACAGCTCTCCTAAACATTAAACATAGAATTACCACACAATACAGCGATTTCACTCCTAGGAATATACTCACAAGAATTGAAAGCAGAGACTTAAGCAGATAATTTGTATACCTATGGTCAGGGCAGCATTACTCACAAGAGCCAAAAGTAGAAACAACCCAAATGTTCATCAATGAATGAATGAATGGATTAAAAAAAGGGGGGGGGCTATAAACTTGTGATGCCGTATCATTCAGGCTTACAAATGGATGATGTGTTGATACGTATTACCACATGGATGGCTCTTAAAAACAATCTGCTGAAATAAGCCAGACATAATGAGACCCGTCTTGTTTAGTTCTGCTTATGTGAGGGTCCTAGAATAGTCAAATTCACAGAGACAGAAAGCATAATAGTGGTTCCCAGGGAATAGGGGAAGGGGAAGGTGAGGTGTTATTCTTCAAAGGCTACAGAGTTTCTCTTGTGGGTCAGGAAAAAGTTCTAAAGATGGACAGTTATGATAGTACAACAATGTGAAATCAATTAATGCCACTAAATTGGACACACTTCAAAGTTGTTAAATTAGTCATTTTAATGAGTGGGGTTTTTTTTTAACCTCAATTAAGAAAGAAAGCCTATATCTGGAAAACACCAGGGA
>NW_003852408.1:14292750-14306097 GCF_000181295.1 Otolemur garnettii | reverse complement strand
TTGATGGAAGTGTTTTGGATTGTGTGTGAAAACACCACACTGTACCCCAGAAGTGCATTATTTTACACAGTTATCATTCAATAAAAAAAAAAGAAAGAAAGAAAGCTTAGACCCTGAAATGCACTTTAACCAATGAACAAATGCCAGAAATACCTACCTATAAACTTTTTGTTTAATGAGTTCATTAACTGTCTGTTCTGGTATAAACCAGTTTTAGTTGGGTATTTGTTTTACTCCTCCATCCAAAAGCACCCAGACTAATTCAGGAGAGTGGGTCTGGGTAAGCAGAGGTGCAGGGTGAGGGCCATTATAGGAAATGACCCGTCAGCTATGGGTTGTGCCCATGGAGAGAAAGATTGGAACAGAGATGGAGACCAGACAGCCCTCCTCCCACCCCCAGGCCACGCCTCCTGCTGTGGGCCATGTGTCATGGAAAGAGATGTGTTCCAGGGTCCTCTAGAACGTCTCACATCTTTGAGTGAAACAGTCCTCAGAAGTGTTAAAGGTGAACCTTAGAAGTTGCAGAGTTCAGAGAATTCAACCAGTCAGCCTTATCAGGGAGCAGGAAAGCAGAGGGGTCCTGAGCTCAACAGGCAGGTCCCAAGGCAGTCTCCCTCCCTCTCTCCTCCCCCACCCAAAGACACTCCCCCACTCCAGTCATGGTTTGAGGAGAGCACCCAAGTGCAGGTGAGGAAATAGTTTATAGTCTTTCACTCTGGGAAAACAAAGAATTAGAATCATTCTTGCAACAACATTTATTGCCCACTGACTCTTCCAGGGGGTTGGGACATAGCAGCAACCCCAACAGACAGCGCCTCTCCCTGCAGAGCTCACTCGGCCTTGGCCCTGGAGGGTCTTTGTCAGGAGGGGCTCTGAGCAGCATGGAATGGAAGAAAGCAAGAGCCATTGAACTTCCACAGTTACCAAACAACCCACTCTAGGCTGACGTCTACCTGCAACATCCAGACTTCACAGGGAGGCAAGTGCAAAGCTCTGGGCTGAGGTGAGGGCTCAGGGGCAGGTGACTCCCACCCACAAGCCAGGAGACAGCACTTCCTCCTGCATTCAGCGAACAGGATCAGTCCTGCACCAGCAAGCCCTTGTTTCCTGCTCACTCTGTACAGGACACTGTGATAAATTCAGGATCACCTGTGACTCAGCTGCTCTGGATGAGCCTTCAGAACAGCTTCTGACTCAGCAGCAGAGAAATGCAGAAGGTGTATTTAGCAAACACCTAGTTTTCAGAGTGCTTCATGGTGTCCTTTCTGAGCAAGATGGATGGGCCAGCTGGCTCCCTGACATTTCACTTTAATTCCAGATCTCTATACTTTCCCCCTCTCACAGGGGCTGGAGGAAACAGCCTTTGTGAAAAATAGAAGGATCTGGACTATAAACCAGAAGAAATGAGGCAGAGATGAATTGTACTGATGTGAACTCAGTTATATTTTTCCTGTCTCTTTCAATTTCTATCTACCTCTCTTTCTCTATCTCTATCTCTCTATCTCTGCCTTGCTCTCCTAAAAATAGTCTTGGCAAAAACAGTTTACCACCAAAGCCATCACTAGGAAATGCAAATCACTTTGAGCTGCTGATTCTTTCTTTCCTCAGCTGTTTTCTGACCTGAGTCTCAGGGTCTAGCACCTCTCTACCTGGGTCTACCTGCTGGGTCTGACCTGGCCTTTCTTGCTTCCAGAGTTGCATTCTTCTGCTTCACCAAGACCATCTGTCTTTTCTCATCTCTCCCCACGAATTTATGATGTCTATTGCCACCACAATTCCCAGTCTCTGCAGGATGGGCTCCCTGTGTTCCCCAAGTCAAGATAGCCTCCAATCTATTTGGGGTGACACTAGGAAGCACCCCTGGAATGCGTCACATTCAAAATCATAGAATGCAGACCTATGTACAACCACGCTGCAGGCAATAGCAGAGTCCAAGAGGCCCAGAGTTCCCCAGGAAAATCCTTGCAGTACCTAAGTCAGGAAACTGAGGAACAAGGAAAGCAATCTGCCAAGATCTCACAGCTGGATCACAGCAGAGCAAGAATCAGAATTTCCAGTTCAGTTCATTTTGTACACATTTATTGTGCTTTTTACATGGTGACATTTCAGGCATGTGACAGATAGATGGGAAATTATGCATATGACCTTCACAGAGTGTCCCACTCACACATGTAGGACCAGCCTGCTTTTTCTGCTCCTGGTCTCACCAGTGCGTGGAGCTGGGCTGCTGGAGTCTTGGTCATCCTGACACAGGAGATGCTCAGCTGAGGCTCAGGGAACACATGTGGACAGAGGCTCAGACTGGGCTTCCCTATTCTCAGCTGGCTGGCCAGACAGCAAAAGGGACAATCACAGTCCAACACAAAATTCACAGTCAGGCACATCCAGCCCCAGTATTGAGCACACTTGCTGTATGAGGCAGGGGTCAATCTGAAGCAGAACCACTGGGAGGGGGCATCTGTGATGGGGACAGGACCCCACACAACTGCAGGGCTGGCTTTGCTTCTGCAGCTGGGACATGAAGCCAGCAGGACAGACAGCCAAGAAGAAAAGATGGATGTATGTCAAGTGGGGCATAGTGAGGTCAAGATGAAACCTACAGGACAGACTGACACTACGTTGGCTCAAGTTCAGTATGTGGACCATATTCACAAAGGCAAACGCACTCTGAGGGGCTGTGGGTGGGCCAAACTGCTGCCCACACCAGCTTGGGGGCCAGCAAGTCAGTGACAGCACACAGTAGGGCCTGGGCCCAGTGCTGCCCTTCCAGCACTTAAACAGAATGAAGCTACTATGCTTTCCAGATCCCATATAAGAGGCCCCTTTTGGCCCACGCTGACCTGGAAATGTGAAAATTAAGGCTATTAGAAGGGTGGGAGGTTGTGTAACAAGGAACAAGGAAAGGAAAGGAAAGGAAAGGAAAGGAAAACAAACCTAGAGAAAGA
The DNA here is from genome assembly GCF_000181295.1 of Otolemur garnettii. Lineage (NCBI taxonomy): Eukaryota > Metazoa > Chordata > Mammalia > Primates > Galagidae > Otolemur > Otolemur garnettii. The sequence goes on along the minus strand of NW_003852408.1, from coordinate 14,303,152 downwards.
GAGAGACAAAAGAGATGGGAGGGTGTGTACTGGGGAGAGGGCAGAGCAGGTTGAACAGAGAGAGAAGCAGCTGGGAGTGGGGAGGAGGAAAGCAGGAGGGAAGGGGACAGGAGACTCTCTGGGGGGCCAGGTAAGGGAAGAGCTGGCAAAGCAGGAGGGTGGGTGGAGGGTCTGTGATCAGGATCAAGGCCCAGCACCCCTCTGCCATCCAGAGCTGTGCCCAACACAAGGCCTGTCTCCAGAGGTGCTTGAAGTAGGGAGGGCTCCCCCACCTCACCCAGGGCCCCAAGCCCAGCCCAAACCTCTGTCAGGATCACACCTAGGATATTGGCCACTGTGAGGGTTTGGGCCCCAGCTGTACCCCAACCAGACCTGGGCTTCATCACGGTCAGTGTCTGGGGTGACAGCTGGGCTAGAGCTCCTGAAGGACACAGTGTGCTGTTTCCACTGTCCAGCCTGTGCCTGTCACTGTGCACCCTCGCCACAAATATGCCATCACCTGGGCCCTGCAGGGACATCTACTGGGGTTAAGCAGAGGGCTCCTGGGCGTGCGCAGCACACACATGCATGTACACACTCACTCACACACACACACGTATACACCTGATCTCAGTGACTGCCCATAAGCAAGGGGCTTAGCTGTCGCCACAGGCCACATTTGAGTCACCTCATCTCTGTGTGCCCCAGGTGGAGGAATGCAGGACAGCAGTGATCCACACACAGCAAACACATCTGAGGAGGCCTCCCCTTCCAGCCCCCAACAGGGAGGCAAGGGGCTAGGTGGGGTTGTGCAGGGAGCCTACAGTGGAGTCAGCCATTTCCCACAGTGACCCCAAACTCCTCCCCCTCCTCTCCCTGGGGGAAGTGCAGCCCCCTCACCTACACCACACCTGGTGGTTCCTCACACACACACCCTCATCCAGAACACACCCCTGCCTCCCAGCTGTTGCCCACCCCCTGCACTGGGTCAGTTTGCCACTTGCAAGGCCCCAAGACTCATCCAGAACAGGGACAAGGGTCCTGCTGTCCCACTATCCTGGCTCAGTCCCTGCCTCCTCTTTCTTGGCCCAGAGCCCTTCTGGTCAAGGTGCACTGAGAGCTGCCCAGGGACCAGCTCAGAAGAAATCTAACCCTTTCCCTTCAGTGCCCCAGCCGTCTATGACTTCCTTGTCTTATGTGGCTCCTCACCTCGCCTGAGTTATTTGCCCTCCAAGATTCAGTCCCACATCACCCTCCTCCTGAGCTACAAGGACCCAAGTGAGAACTCAGCCTACCTGGGGCCCTTTGACCTGGTCCTGGTCCGACCCATGCTGGGGGCACTCTGCCTTGCTATTCACTTGCCAATCACTGACTTGACCCGCATGCCCTCCCTTGTCCCCTCACCTCTCTCGGGTAGACTTTGGTCTCCCAGCCACCCTCTCCCCACTAAGGACATCCTCCCATGCCCACTCCTGCAGTCCCCTACCTGAAGCACTGGCTACCTCCTTTTTTGTGGAGGATAAACCCAATTGCTCTCAGCCCCTCTTTTGCTCCTGGGCCAGGATCTCCCTTGAAGCGGGGGACCAGAGGGGTGCCTGGGTGACACCACCTGTCACCACACCAAGCTCACAGTGCAACCCATCTAGCTAGGCACCAGGCATGCCTAAGGACATGCAAGCCCAGAAAGTAGCCCTCTCCTGGACAGCTCCTTCATGGGCACCTGCTACATATGAAGGAAGCTGAAACCCCTCAGCTCAGCCCCACCTGCCATCCACACCTGCTCTGTCAGTATCACAAGGAACAGGGATGTGCAGGGCCTGGCCAGGGTTGAAGACACAGGACAGACACAGCTAGTGACAAAAGACTTGAGGGGGCAGGGAACAAGACAGGGAAAGAGGACAGTGGGCCAGAGACAGGGCATTAGGGCCTGAGGTGGGAGGGTCAATAGGAGACCAGAGTGCCACAGCAGAGGAGGAGAGCAGGTAAAGGGAGAGAGGTAAGGAGAGTCAGAGGCAGGGAGACAGAGGCCGGAGGACAGAGATGGAGGACAGAGCCTCTTATGGGGGGAGATGGCAGGATGTGGGGCAGAAGTCAAATAGGCTCCACCAGCCCCTCTGCATGGCAGTGTCTATATGTGGTCCCTGGGAGTTATAAAAAGAACCTTCCACCCAGGTCCCTGCTTCTCTGTTTTCTGCCCCGAACACTAGCACCTGAGGCATCACCCATCTAGAGAAACAAGGATGCGGCATGGAAAGACACCAGCCTCAAGAAGACCGGGGCAGCCAAGGTGGAGGGGGCCTCAGCAACCTGGGCAATCCTGCTGGCCTCTTGCTGGACACAGCACCACTGGTCCTCTCACTTCTATCTCTTGGGAATGGGAACCAGGACTGGGACGATGACACTGGTGAGCAGCATGCATGGAGACCCCAAGCACACTGAGATGAAGTGGGAGGAAGACACGTGTGGGACCCTCGTCCTCCCCTCCCCACCCGTACCAGTGACAGAAAAGACAAACTTTGGAGAGCCATGGAGGAGGCATCACAGCCTCCTCCTGCCACCTGGTGGCCACCAGGAAGAAGCACAGAGCCAGAAATGAAAAGGGAAAGGAAACTTGAGCAACACAGATTCCTGCTGCCACCTGGGTTGAGTCCCTATTTGGCCAACAAGTGACATGATCTCAGGTCTCAAGAGAGGTCCCCGAAGTTACCAGTCTGCCCCAGTCCCCTGGATCCTACCTCTGCCACTTACCCATGACAGCAACTCCTGCCCCTCCCCCTCTCACACAGAGCCTGATTCCCCCTCTAGGGCCTGGGCTGGGACTGTGTCACTTCCCAGGCAGCAAACCCTGGGAATGCTCTGGAGGGCCACAGTCACCAGGGCCCTCTCCATGCCCCAGCCAGCCGCTGCCAGGTGAGTAGCAGGGAGAACCTAGGGCAGACTGGGAGCCAGGGAGAGGAATCTGGGATAGAGGTGAGGGAGGGGAGGGGGTTGCTCGGGTGGTCATACATTTCATCAAAGATCTCGGCTGAAAGAGGCTGCAGAGACTCTCAGTCTAAACTCTTGGTCTACAGATGGGGAAACTGAGGCCCAAAGAAGGTGAACGGCCTGTCCTATATCACCCAGGGAATAGCGAGGCCAGGATGGAGACCCAAGTCTCTCGACTCCTGACCCTGTCCTCTCCAAGCCCCACCCCCACTCATCATCCCTCCTTTACCCTCATGTCCTCCTCCCTTGCCCTCCCAGGTGTCCCCTGCTGCAGCACTGCCACCTGTATCCCCAAATGCTGGTAACTACAGCCTAGGGGACAAGTCACCTGGGTTTCCCACTCCATGCCCAGTCTGGACTCCAGCATCTCAGAATAAGCCCAGAGCCTTCAGCACCTCAATGTCCCTCTCTGGGCCCAAGGCGTGCTGAGAGGAGACCAGGCTGACAGTCCCCTGAGAAAGAGTGGCAAGATGAACACCAGGTGCCCCACTCCCCTCACATGCCCAGAGTGCCTGGCTCAGTCCCAGCCCAGGGCCCTCCTCTGCTTCCACTTCCCTCTTCTCCTTTGAGACACTTTTTCCACTGAGCTGGGGCCTAGGAAAGGATGAATGTGTGTCTTACTCAAGGAGGATGACTGCTGGGACAAGCCTGAGGGCTCTCCATGGGGATGGGAGATGCCATTCCCTAGCCTGGTGTTCACATGGCAGGGACACTCAGGAGGCTGCACACATCAAGTCAGGGTCCAGCACACATCAAGTCAGGGTCCAGAACCTGGGCTCCGTGGGCATAGGATCAAATCTGCAAAGCTCTATGATGATGGATCAATGACTTACCCTCTCTGTGCCCCAGTCTCCTTGTCTATAATGGTGTTAAACCCTCTCAGGGTTATTGTGGGTGTTGAGTGGAACAAGGATGTAAAGCATTAGTACAGTGCCTGGCACCCAGGGCCTACTCAGTTAGCGGGCAGCCATAGCATCCTCATCATACAGGCCCACAAGGAAGAGCTGGACTTCTTCACCCCACCAGCTAACTCTGTGTGACCCTGGATAAGTCATGCTCCCTCACTAGGCTCTGATTCCTCCTTTACATAAGGAGAGAGTTGGACAGCTGAGCCCAGAGGGTCCTTCTGGACCACTCTTACAGGTCACAGGAACTGTACCATTTCCAAGTACCCATGTCAGAAGAGGGGGTCATGCTCAAGGTCACTAAGGACCTTAAAGGTGAGTGTGTCTTGAGAGATTTTCCAGGACTGAGCTGCAGCAGAAGTGTGGGGACTTGGGATTCTGTTGACCAGAGTCCTTGCTACCTGATGTCTGATGTCCACCCTCATCTCTGTAACTGCTATCTCTGTCATCCTCCAGCTTTACTGGGACAAGTGAGGAACAGAGTCCAACACCAGTGCTGAGCTGTATAGACTCTGCAGCTGCCTGGAGCTGCTGCTTCAGGTGGGACCCTCTCTCCAATACCCCATTCACCCTCTCCTCAGGCTTGGCACCTGGGTTCCACCTAGACCTGACCTCTTCGGGCACCCAACAGGGGGCGCATGTGTGGGGATGAGAGCTGGCCTGAGACCACTGGGTCCAGCTCAGCCATAGCTGTAAGTTACTTAGGATTGGGTGCCAGGCAAATGAAATCAAGACAGGAAAAACTTTTCCAGTGGTTCTTTCAGGGAAATATTTATATATATTTCCTTGATTTAAATATTTCAGTGATGAAATAAATTGAAGAAGACACCATGAAATGGAAAGATATTTCATGTTCAAGAACTGGAGAATTAACATTGTTAAAATGACAATACTACCCAAACCATTTTATAGATTCAAGGCAATCCCTATCAACATCCCAATGATATCCCTGTCAGTAATAGAATAAAACTCCTTAAATAGATATGGAACCACAAAAGTCTCCCAATATCCAAAGCAACCTTGAGCAAAAAAAATAGAAAGCTGGAGGCCTCATACTATCTGATTTCAAAGTTTAGTATAAAGCAGCTGTAACCAAATCAGCCTATATACTGGCATAAAAACAGACATATAGACCCATAGAACAGAATAAAGAACTGGGATATAAACATGTGCATTTACACCCAATTCATCATTGATGTGGTGCCAAGAACATAGGATGGGCAAAGACAGCATCATCAATAAATGATCCTGGGGAAAATATGTAACTCTATGCAGAAGAACGAAACTAGTCCCCTGTCTCTCGCCAAATTAAAAAAAAAAAGATCAAAATAGATTAAAGATTCATCTTTAAGATCTAAAACTATGAAACTGCTTGAAGAGAACATTTAAGAAATGCTCCAGAACATTGCTGTTGGCAAAAGTGGAGAGTAAATTGCTGGTTAGCAGAGGGTGGACTGGGCAGAGAAGAGGGGAAGGATAAAGAGATATTGATGAATGGGTACAAATATACAGGCTGAAGAAGAAATAAGGCCTAGTTTTAGACAGATCAGGTGGGAGACAATAATCTATTGTGTATTTCAAAATAGCTAGAAGAGAAGAATACAAATGGATTTAACACAAAGAGAAATACTTAAGGTGATGGATATCACAAATACACTGATTTGATGTTTACAAATTTCCTGAATGTATGAATTTATTGAATGTACCCCAAACTACATGACTCTGTTATGCATCAATTTTGAAAAATTCCAGCAAGTTATTTTTTATATTGACCAAAATGATTCTAAACCTAACATGAGAAGGAACAAGAGCAAAATGAGAGGACTGACACTACTGATTCCAAGACACATTACTAAAGCTACAGTATTGAAGACAGTGTGGCATTTGTAAAAGAATGGACATGAGGAACACAGAAACTGAAAATCGGTCACATTTGGAAATTTCACTTTGAAGAAATGACAACTAAATGCAAATTGGGTTCTGGAACAGAAAACAACCCTTAGGAGAAAAACTGGTGAAATCTGTCACATGAATAGTATTGCAGTGATGTTAATTAATTTTGACTAATTGGCCAGGATAATGTCAGATGTTAACTGCAGGAAGAACTGGTGGATGGGTATATGGGAACTGTACTATTGGTAATATCACTAAATCTCTTCTGTAAATCCAAAATGATTTTAAAATAAAAAGTTTAGTACGAAAAAAGGAAGTGAGATTCCCAGTCTCCACTCATAAAATGAGTGGAAATAGCAGAAAACAGAGTATTCTGCAAAAGTTGAGAGTTGCTATATATTATTAACATTACCATCATCATAATCTCGCTGAACATCCTTCCTCATCAACGCTTTAGCTATTGCCTTGCAGCTGTGTCACTTCCATAGTGTCCTGCCTCTCCTCTGGCCCTTTCACCACCCCTGTCCCTAAAGCCCCCTGGCCCAGTGGCTGAAGGAGGGGCAGTCTCCATTTCCTGGCAAGTTCCTACTCCAGGCACCCGTGTCCTGCTGAAGCCTGGACAGCTTTGCTAGAAGCATAGTCAGCAAGTACTACAGGGGTTAAAGGAGGCTCAGGGGTCAACAGCTGGCTGACTCAAGAAGGAGAAAGTACAAGCTGGACCACACCAAGGGCCAGCTGGAGAGGGAGCCCGGCTCCCAGCCCTCAGCTCAGTGGCTCCCTCCTTGCACCACTCCCTGCCTAGACACACGGCTCACTCATCCCCTCCCTGTGGACAACCTGCTTCTTGCCAGCCACGGCTTTTGCCACGATCACTGGCCACTGCCCCTTCCTGGATGTCCCTTGGCCCAGACATCCACCTCATTAAAGGAAAGGTGAGTGTGTGTGCGTGTGTGTGAATGTGAGTGTGTGAGTGCGTGACTGAGTGCATGTAATAGTGAGAGTATGTGTGATACTGTGTGTGTGAGTGTGCGCAAGTGTGTGTGTATATGTGTGAGTGTAAGTGTGTGTGTGTATGTTACAGATTGCAGCCAGCAGGGATGTTGGGCTGTCGGTACTGATAGAGTGAAGCCCATTCATCAGGGTGTAATTTGGGGGAAGGTGAGGTCATCCTGCCTGGTCTGATACCTCTGGGCTGGGCCAATCCCTTAGGTGTCACCATGTCAGTCCCCCAACTTCACATGTTCCTGTGGTCCTGACAGGGAGGTCTGGGATGCGGCTATCCCTATGCTGAGAGAGCCACCAATCAGAAGGAGTTGGTTTGCTGGAGAAGGTGCTGGTGTCAGGGGCTGCTTGGGACCAAGGCCAGCTGGGGAGCAGGGACACATGGACCAGAGAGGGAAATGTTGGGGCTCTCCTGTGCTACCTGCCTGCCCATGACAGGGGCCTGGGCATTGTTTCCTTTTCATTTCTTTCCCTGCCACCCCCCAGAACTGGTCTCAGGTCAGAATTCCCCTCCTTGGGGCTCTCTTTGCCCCCAGAGGGTTGACCCACTCTTCAGGGAGCTGGTGGGCCTGGAGGGGTGCAAAACACTCTCTCCCCCTCCACTCCTCAGTGTGGGCCTGGCCATGGGCACAGCCTGGCATGAGGGCCCCCTCTGCCTTCCCCAACACCCAGCTCTTCTCCTTCCTCACCCCTCTGGGCAGAAATGTCTAATCCAGGTGGTTAATGAACAGACAGGGGCAGCTGCCTCCCCCCACCCCCTGTACCCTCCTCTCCTCCTCTGACTCTGCTGTCCCTGTGCCACCCCTTCTCATGCTGGGAATCCTTGCAGAGTGACCTTAGAATCTGCCTCCAGCCCCAATTTTGGACCTGGGCAGGACTGCCCACGCAGGTATCTCAGGCTGGTCACTGTGCTAGAAGGGGAAACTGAGAGGTGCTGGCTGAGGAGATGTCGAGGGGATGACCCAGGGACAGCTGCTGTGCTCCCAGGCTGGGCTTCCAGCAGGGGGCTAAGTGGGGTGTGACACAGGTGGGATGTGGCACAGAGTGGGTGCTGGTTGGAAGGGACCGACTCCGGCGGGCAGGAAGGCAGGTGGCTGTGGGTGGAGGCAAGAGGAAGAACTGGGTACTAGGCTTGTGGCATCTTTGGGGACAGGGGCTTCTCTTGTAAAAGCCCCAGCTGCCCTTCAGTGTGGTAGAGCAGAGATGGCTGGCATGGTGTGAGGGGAACTCCCTCTGTGCCCTATAGAAACTGCCCCCAGTGTGGGGCCCATTGTGGCTCAGACTTCGCCCCTGCCAAGGGGAAGCTTCTGTCTCTCCCATACCAGCTCTTGCCGAGGACCTCAGAGCCTGGTGCTACAGAAGAAGCACCTGCCTGACACCTGTGGCCCAGGACCTGGAAGGGAGTGGGCAGGATCTGGATTGGGATGGAGAGTTGGGTAAGAGAGCCCTAAATGACATGAGGGGTGGGAGCCAGCTTGGAGTCAGCCTGGACTCTGTTGCCCTTGCAGCGCAGGGAGCTGGAGAGGAGGGGGCTGCCAGAGCTGGGGAGCACCTGCATCTAAAGCTGAGAGGCAGAGTTCAGGTGGCATCCTGGGACCCTATCCTTCCCACCACCTGGCCCTGTGCCCTCCGGCTTTCCTTGCCCACCCCTTCTCATGCTTCTCTGTACTTTATGTCCCTCAGACCCCAGGGCAGAACTGCCTACAAGGTGGACGGATCAGGAAGGATAAAACTAGAGAAGCTGGGGGCAAGATGGGATGGGCTGGGGCTGGGGTAGAGTTCTTAAGCGTTCAGGAGGACATTATTGTCTTTGGCCATATTCTGTTCTCTGATGGGCAGTGCCAAGCCTAGGAGATTTGGGACACTCAGCATCCAGTTTCTACTGAGGTAGGGGGAGGGAGCAAAAGGAGAGGGGGCTTTTGCTTAATTAACAGTGGAGGGAGCAGAGGTGGAAACTTACCCAGCTTAAGGCAGAGCTTCCTAAGTCCCCTGGCAGATCTTCCTTGTAACACAGTGAGCTTCTCTTTTTGGCACAGACAGGACCCATGGGGACCCCCTCATTGCCAGTGTTTGGGGAACTGAGAACTTGACACTCTATTCCAGGCTGTGCACCCCCAACCCACAACAGCCCACTAGATCTACCCACAGCTGCTTCCTGCAAAGGCTCTGAGGTTCCTCCTGTTCCCCTTGGCCCACTCTACTCCTTCCCCTGTTAGTTAACTCCTCGAGAGCTGGAGCAGACCTGTGAATGATGCTCTGAACATTCATATACAGGGTTTTATAGGGACACATGTTTTCTATTCTCTGGGTACAACCTGATAGGTTGATAAATGGAGGGTCACACAGTAACTCTGTTTACCTTGTCGAGCAACTGTTAAACTGATTTCCAAGGCAGCTGCACCATTTTTCATTCCCACCAGCAATAGAGGAGGGCTCTGTTTTGTCCATACCCCACCAACATTGCTCTTGTCCATCCTGTGTTCAGTGTGCACACCCTGGACTGGGTGAAGTGGCTCCTGGGACTGATTCCCTCATTTCTGCTCTGACTCTGGGGCCCACCTTGGGGCACATCATGGACTAGGATATGGTCCTAGGAAGATCATCCATTGCTAGAAAGAAATGGCAGGATGAGGATCTATGCTATGGTTCAGTTTGGGAGCTGCTTTACCGTAGTTTAACCTTTAAGACCCTAGGACGTATTGTATCACCCAGTGGCTTCAGCCAGCCCTCCACACCCAGGCAGGGGCTGAAACAGTCTTGGCTGTTCCTGTAGGAACCACAGAGCCCACAGACTTAGACCAAGTCTTGGGGGACAGTGCAGTCAGGATGAATGAAGGCACATATATGCAGGAGGGCCCCCAGCAGGACTAAAGCCAGACTGTGCACCCCCAACTCACAACAGCCCACTAGATCTACCCCCAGCTGCTTCCTGCAAAGGCTCTGAGGTTCCTCCTGCTCCCTTTGGCCCACTCTGCTCCTTCCCCTGCTGGTTAACTCCTCAAGGACTGGAACAGACCTGGGAATGAAGCTCTAAACATTTGTCTTTTATAGGGACACATGTTTTCGATTCTCTGGGTATTCTTTGCATTAAAGCCCCCAGAAAGCCACTAAACAAGGGTTGTGTGCCCCCACACCTTCTCTGCTTCCTGCTTCCCCTCCCTTTATGTGGGGAACAGACTGGCTGTCCCTGCTCGTGCCACCCCATGACAGAACTTGGCTGTCCCACACCTGCCCCAGTAATCTGTTATGTTCCCACCACTTGGAGAATCAGTCAGCCAAGTGCTTCTCATTTTGGATACAGTTTGTCAAATTACACAAATGCTCCCAGATCAGGCCTCTTCCTTCCCAAAATAGAAGCCCTGGGCCTTGTTAACTGACTAAAGATAATTCTAGATCAGTGAGCTCTCAGAAACTCCATCCTCCTATGTCTCAAACCATTTTCTAGAATACTTCTTTTTAAAATAACTTTCAGAAAGTTGCACAAAAGGATCATCCCTCAGCTTTCTGGTCAAACCTTGACCTTTCCTTAGGGGTACAATTCAATTGCACTGCAGGCTTCATCCCCAGATTAAGAACTGAATGGCATCTCACGGTTCTGAGCATCAAATCTGACCTCCATGGCCAGGATGCTCAACAGA
>NW_003852408.1:14283717-14292730 GCF_000181295.1 Otolemur garnettii | reverse complement strand
GACTGCAGGGCCTGTAGGGACTATCTGAAGGGAACTTTCGATGGAGTCTGGCCATGTCCCAGAAATGCTAAGAATCTCTCTCTGATGCTGAAAAGAACTACAGTATTTTATCATGTATCACTAAACTTCTCCCATAACACTGATCCCCCTCCCACTTACAAATTTGTAAAATTACTTCCATGCAACATGCAAGCTCATGCAAATTAACCTATCCTGGTGTCTAGGGAGGACAGGCATGAACCTGGGGAGGGCTTATTGTACAATAACTCTCATATCTCTTCTGTAGGCCAGGACTTAAATTTACCACAAAAATGGAAGATATTGACTGGGAAGATTTCCTTAATGAAGACTTTAGTAATTACAGCTACAGCACTGACCTGCCCCCTATTCTACCAGATTCTGCCCCATGCCAGTCAGAATCCCTAGGAATCAATAAGTATGCAGTGGTCACCATCTACGCCCTGGTGTTCCTGCTGAGCCTGCTGGGAAACTCCCTGGTGATGCTGGTCATCTTGTACAGCCGTGTCAGCCGCTCTGTCACTGACATCTACCTGCTGAACCTGGCCATGGCTGATCTACTCTTTGCTCTGACCTTGCCTATCTGGGCCGCCTCCAAGGTGAATGGCTGGAATTTTGGCACACCCCTGTGCAAGCTAGTGTCCCTCTTGAAGGAAGTCAACTTCTACAGTGGTATTCTCCTGCTGGCCTGCATCAGTGTGGACCGCTACCTGGCCATTGTCCATGCCACACGCACGCTCACCCTGAAGCGCCACTTGGTCAAGTTTGCCTGTATAGGCACATGGGCCCTGTCCCTGTGCTTGGCCCTTCCCACCATAATTTTCCGGAAGGCCATCTACCCTCCTTTCTCCAACCCAGTCTGCTATGAGGACATGGGCATAAATACATCAAAATGGCGGATGGTACTACGGATCCTGCCTCAGACTTTTGGCTTTTTCCTGCCTCTGCTGGTCATGCTGTTCTGCTATGGATTCTCCCTCTGCACGCTGATTAAGGCCCACATGAGACATAAGTACCAGGCCATGAGGGTCATCTTTGCGGTCATCCTCATCTTCTTGCTCTGCTGGCTGCCGTACCACTTGGTCCTGCTGGCAGACACCCTTATGAGGACCCAGGTGATCATGGACACCTGTGACCTCCGCAACAACATTGACTTGGTCCTGGAAGCCACTGAGATGCTGGGCTTCCTTCACAGCTGCCTCAACCCCATCATCTATGCCTTCATTGGCCAAAAGTTTCGCCATGGATTCCTGAGGATTCTGGCCACCCACAGCCTCATCAGCAAGGAATTCTTGTCCAAGGACAGCAAGCCTTCCTTTGTAGACTCTTCTTCAGGGAACATTTCTACTACTCTCTGAGACTCCTGCCTCAGTGCACTCCCTCAGGTTTCCTCCCTTCCCCTCATTATCCCATTCCAAACTAACATCCACTGGCTGTTCACAATGTGAATGTCAGTTTAGACCCATTGTGGTTGCAGGAAGGAGTGGAGGCCACATCCTCACCAGGCTCCACTGCATGATTTAGAAAGCCTGCCCTGGTGTCCCCATCTATCATCATTTCCAGGCCATCACTAGAGCCCTGTCCAACCTGCCATTGGCCCAGAGCACTCTGCTGTATAAGAAGTATAAATCAAAACCCCAGTGAGATACCACATCACATGCATTAGGGCGGCTGTTATCATAGGGGGGGAAAATACATGAAATAGCAAGTGTAGAGATACCGGAACCAGTGTCCTTAGCTAATGAGAACGTAAAATGATGCTGTCATTGTGGAAAACAGTATCACAGCTTTCATCAAAACATTAAACATTGAATTATCACATCATTTAGTAATTCCACTTTTAGGAATATACCCACAAGAATTGAAAGGGGGAACTCAAACAGATACATGTACACCCATGTACACCCATGTTCATAGATAGCAGCATTATTCATAAGCCAAAAGGTAAAAACAACTCAGATGTTCAATGAATGAATGGATAAACAAAATGTGTGCTATAAACCTGCAATGAAGTAGCATTCGGGCTTACCAGTGAATGATGTGCTGATACACATTACAGAAAAGATGAACCTTGAAAACATTATGCTGAGTGAATTAAGCCAGACATAAATGGACAAATATCATGAGTCTGCATATGGGGATACCTAAAATGGTCAAATTTGTAGAAACAGTAAGGGTAATTGTGGTTCCCAGGGGGCTGCTGGGACAGAAGACAATGGAGTATTTTTGTTTAAAGGGTTCAGAGTTTATTTTTCAGATGAGGAAAAAGTTCTGAAGATTGACAGTTGTGATAGTTTTACAACAATGTGAAGTTAAATTAATGCCACTAATCTACACACTTAAAAATTGTTAAAATGAAAAAAATTAAAATAGTAAACTTTTTCATGAATGTTTTATTTCAATTAACATATTGCAACTCTATCAAGTATTGAACATAAATGTCTTAACACTGTGATTAAGTAAATGAAGTGAAAGCTATGTTGATTAATAGGATGTAAGCACTCCAATTTGTACAAATAATCAACACATAGAATCCCACAAAGGCATAAATGTGTTCATGATCTATGTATATATAACTTAATTAAAAAAAAAAAAAGAAAAAGAAAAAAATCAAGGCCCTTAAAGGTATTTTAACCATTGAAAAAATGCTGAAATAACTATGTATAATTTTTTATGTTTAATGTATTCATCAAATCTCTTTTCTGGCATAAACTACTTTTAGTTGGGTATTTATTTTACTACTTCCAACCAAAAGCATTCAAGGCTGAGCACAGTGGCTCACACCTGTAATCCTAACACTCTGGGAGGTTGAAGCGGATGGATTGCTTGAATTCAGGAGTTTGAGACCAGCCCAAGCAAGAGCGAGACCCCATGTCTAAACATAGCCAGGCATTGCGGTGGGAACCTATAGTCCAAGGTACTACAGGTTGGGAAGCTGAGGCAAGAGGATCACTTGAGCCTAAGAGTTTGAGATTGCTATAAGCTATGATGCCACAGCACTCTACTGAGTCTGACAAAAAGCATCCAAATTACTACAGCAAGGTGGGGCAGGTGAGCAGAGGTCCTGGGTGAGGGACTTTACATGAAATAAACCCCTCAGCTACTAGTAGAGAGAAGGATTAAAGCTGAGAAGGAGATCAATCTGCCCTCCCCTTATCCCCAGCCCACATCTCCTGCTGTTGGCTATGTGTTACAGGAATAAACTTGTCCTAGGTGCATAGGTGGTCTTACATCCTTGGGCAAACAGACATCAGGAACACCAAGTGTGGGACTTAGAAGGTGCAGAGTGTTGAAGGAATTCACTCGATCAGTCTGGTCAAGAACCAGAAAAGCAGAGAGCTCTTCTGAGTTCAATTAGCACTTAGTATGTTCAAGGCCCTGATCTCAGCTCTGCAGATACAGCAATGAACAAACTGATCTCATGAAGCTCTCATCTGGGTGAGGGAGTAGACAATAAACAAAGTAAGTAAGTAAACCATATAGTATATTAGATAGGGCTGGCTGCTGCAGAGGGAAAATAGAACCAGGAAGCCGAATAGAAAGGGCACGAATGTGGGCCTGGTGGTGTGGGTGTTGAAGATTTAGATCAGGACCAGAAGGAAATGAAAAACTGCAATGAAAATTCCAATGGAGGGCAACTCTTAAGTGAACTTTAGACCTACAACCCCATCAGGCCACAGCCCCCTGAGCTTGACTGGGCAGACTGTGCCCAGTGTCTGAGTGACTTTGTCTAAGCTCTGGGCCTATGCTGTCTACAGAGCTGCAGCCCTCAGTGCTCAGGGCTCAATTGGCTGGATGATGCCCAGAGCATCATCTCTCCTGAACTCTGAGCATAGTCAGCTGAGTAGCCTTGTGAGCTTGATTGGTGGGTGGAGCCAGCACTGGCAGAGTGACTTTGATTGGAACTCTGGGTGGGCCAGTGCTACCTACTGATTCTTGTCCCCCAGGAGACACTGTCTGATGCTGCAGATTCACCACTTCTCTGCTTTTGTCAGTGCAGCAGTAGCATTTCAACAGTGAGGAGTGGACTCATCAGGGACACCCTATCAATTCAACTAAAAAGTATTATTAACATATTGAAAAAGAGGAAGAAGCTGAAAATACTCATAAGGAGAAATCAGCTGAAGAACTCTGGCAATATGCAACATGAACATGCAAAATCAGAGCAAATCGAGGCCTCCTGGGGACATAAAAGAAAATACAACAGAGAATCCCATTCACAGAGAAATTGCTGTAATGTCAGAAACAGAATTTAGAATATGAATGGCAAATAAGATAATAGGCCTGGAGGAAAAGATGGAAACAGAGAACCAAAAAACAGTTCAGAAGTTGTCTCAAGAAATTAATGAATTCAAAGACAAAGTCACCAAGGATACGGACATAATGAGGAAAGATATAGCAGAGTTTAAGGAATTGAAAGGTATTTGAGGAGCTTCAAAATACAGTAGAGTTCCTCAGAAATAGAGTTGAGTAGTGAAGAAGACAAGACTTTTGAACTATCTCAAGCATTCAAAGAGGCAGAAAAATGGAGAAAAAGAACAGAATATTCCTTGAGAGAGTTATGGGATAATTCCAACAAATCAAACATCCAAATTATAGAGATTCCTGAAGGAGAAGAAGATGGTCCCAAAGGCACAAATTCTCTGCTCCAAGATATTATGGTGAGGAAATTCCCAAATATTGCAAGAGACAGAGAAATTCAGATAGTAGATAGTTTCAGAACCCCAGCAAGATTCAATCCAAACAAAGCCTCTCCTTGACACATTGTAATTAATTTTTCCAAAGTTAAAATGAAGGAGAAACTTCTGCAAGCAGCCAGGTATAAATATTACTTACAAAGGGAAAAGTATAAGAATGATTGCAGATATTTCAGCCAAAGTTTTCCAAGCCAAAAAAGGATGATCGTTGACCTTCAACCTTCTTAAACAAAACAATTGCCAACCCAGGATTCTATACCCTGCTAAACTGAGTTTCATTTGTGATGGAGAAATCAAATACTTCACTGACATGCACATGCTGAGGAAATTTGCCATAACTCAACCAGCTCTACAGGAAATACTCAGACTCATTCTTCATAACAAGCACCAGGAGGATAGATCACCAAAGTAAACCTACCCAGAAATTAAAGAACAAAGCCTAGCTTCCACAACGGTGAGAGGCACAAAATTAAGCTCTGGACTTCTGAAGAACAAGATGGCCAAAACTCTGCCACATCTATCAATTCTCAATTGATGCAAATTGTTTTAACTCTCCTCTAAAGAGGCATAGGCTGGCTGCCTGGGTACAAAAACTCAGGCCAGGTATCTGTTGCCTACAAGAAACTCATCTTACCTCAAAAGATATAACAAGACTCAGGGTAAAGGGATGAGCAATAGTATTCTAGGCAAATGGAAAGCAGAAAAAAAGCTGGCATTGCAATCTTACATGCAGATACAATGGGATTCAAACCAACAAAAATAATGAAAGACAAAGATGGACACTTCATACTGGTCAAGGGAACCACAATATGAAGAGATTTCAATAGTTAACATCTATGCACCCTATCTGATTGTTCCTTCATATATTAAACAAACCCTAACTGATCTGAACGATATGATATCTTCCCATACTATAATAGCTAGAGATTTTAACACCCCATTGGCAGTACTGGACAGATCCTCCAAGCAAATACTAAACAAAGAAATAATAAACTTAAACAAGACCCTAGAACAAATGGACTTAACAGCCATTTATAGAACACTTTATCCTAACAAAACTGAATACGTGTTCTTCTCATCAGCCCATGGATCATCTTCCAAAATTGATCATATCTTAGGTCACAAGACTAACCTCAACAAATTCAAAAGAATAGAAATTATCTCAAATTCAAAAGAATAGAAATTATCTCCTGTATCTCCTCAGACCATCATGAAATAAAAGTTGAGCTCAACACAATAGAAATTGTCATACTCAAATAAAATCATGGACACTAAATACCTAATGCTGAATGATAGCTGGGTCATAGATGAAATCAAGAAGGAAATCATTAGATTTCTGGAACAAAACAATAATGAAGACACAATCTATCAATAACCTATGGGATACTGCAAAGGCAGTCTTTAAAAGGAAATTTATAGCATTAGATGCCTTCATTAAGAAAACAGAAAGCCTTCATTAAGAAAACAGAAAGAGAGCAAGTTAACAACCTAATAAGCCATCTCAAGCAACTGGAAAAGGAAGAACAATCTAATCCCAAAACTAACAGAAGAAAATAAATTACCAAAATTAGAGCAGAAGTAAATAAAATTGAAAACAAAAGAATTATTCAGTACATTAGTGAAACTAACAGTTGGTTCTTTGAAAAGATTAGCAAAATCAATAAATCCTTGGATAGACTAACCAGAAACAGAAAAACAAGATCTCTAATAACTATAATCAGAAATGATAAAGGAGAAATAACAACAGATACCATAGAGATACAAAAGATTCTCAACAATTACTACAAAAAACTCTATTCCAGAAATATGAAAATGTAGAGGAAATGGACCGATATCTGGAAGCACAATACCTTCCAAACCTCAGCCAGAAAGATTTAGAAATCTTGACTAGACCCATATCAAGTACTGAAATAGCATAATTTATACAAAATCTCCCCAAAATAAAAGCCTTGGACAAGATGGTTTCACACCAGAATTCTATCAAACCTTCAAAAAAGAATTAGTTCCTATAATGCATAAACTTTTCCAAAATATAGAGAAAGAAGGAATTCTCCCCAAAACATTCTATGAAGTAAATATCACCCTGATCCCCAAACTAGGAAAGGACCCAACAAAAAAAGAAAACTATAGACCAATATCATTAATGAATATTGATGCAAAAATATTCAATAAGCTATAAGCAAACAGAATACAACAGCACATTAAAAAGGTTATATACCATGATCAAGTGGGTTTAATCCCAGAGACACAGGGTTGGTTCAACATATGCAAATCTATAAATATAATACACCACATAAATAGAATCAAAAACAAAGACCATATGATTCTTTCAATTGATGCAGAAAAGGCTTTTGACAATATCCAGCATCCTTTCATGATAAAAAAAAAAAAAAAAACCACTCAAGAAAATAGGCTTAGAAGGCACATTCCTTACACTGGTAGAGGCTATCTCTACAACAAACCCACAGCCAAAATCGTATTGAATGGAGTAAAACTGAAAGCATTCCCACTCAAATATGGAACCAGACAAGGATGCCTATTGTCTCCATTGCTATTTAGCATAGTGTTGGGAGACCTAGCCATTGCAATCAGGCAAAAGAAGGAGAACAAAGAATCCAAATGGGAGCAGAGGAGGTCAAACTCTCCCTCTTCACAGATGACCTGATCTTATACCCAGAAAACCCCAGGGACTCAACTACAAAGCTCTTAGAAGTGATCAAGGAACATAGCAGTGTCTCAAGTTACAAAATCAATACCCACAAATCAATAGCCTTCGTATTCACCAACAATTATCAAGCCAAGAACAAAATCAAAGACTCTATTCCTTTTACAATAGCACCAAAGAAGATTAAATACTTGGGAATATATCTAACAAAAGAAGTGAAAGATCTTTATAAAGAGAATTATGAATCTTTGAGAAAGGAAATAGCAGATGTCAACAAATGGAAGAACATACCATGCTCACAGCTGGGAAAAATCAACATCGTTAAAATGTCCACACTACCCAAAGCAATCTATAGATATAATGCAATCCCCATCAAAGCACCAATGTCATACTTTAAAGATCTTGAAAAAAATACTACATTAATTCATATGGAACCAGAAAAAAAACCTAAATAGCAAATACAGTTCTTAGAAATAAAAACAATTCTGGAGGCATCATATTGCCAGACTTCAGGTTATACTACAAGGCCATAGTGATCAAAACAGCATGGTACTGGCACAAAAATATAGGCACAGATCTATGGAATAGGATAAAGAATCTAGAGATGAACTCAGCCACACATCTTTATTTAATCTTTGATAAGCCTAACAAAAACATGCAATGGGGAAAAGAATCCTTATTTAACGAATGGTGCTGGGAGAACTGGTTATCCGTATTCAGAAGACTGAAACTGGATCCACACCTTTCAACATTGACAAAAATGGTGATTTTGTAGAGGTTTGGCACGCCCATCGCTCAGTGGTTAGGACACCAGCCACAATCTTTGATTCTCGTTGGATCAAAGATTTACATGTAAAACACAAAACAATAAAAATTCTGGAAGAGAATGTGGGGAAAACACTTGAAGATATTGACCTGGGAATAAACTTTATGAGGAAGACCCCCCAGCAATTGCAGCAACACCAAAAATAAATAACTGGGACTTAATCAAGCTAAAAAGCTTTTGCACATCTAAGAGTACCGCAAACAAAGCAAACAGACACCTCAGAATGGGAGAAGGTTTTTGCATGTTATGAATCTGAGAAAGGCCTGATAACTAGAATCTACAGAGAACTCAAATTAAACAATAAGAAAAGTCCAAACAACCCTCTCTATAAGTGGGCAAGTGATTTGAACAGAAACTTCTCTGAGGATGACAGACAAATGGCCAACAAACACATGAAAAAATGCTCATCATCTTTAATCATCAGAGAAATTCAAATCAAAACCACTCTAAGATATGACCTAACCCCTAAACGATTAGCCCACATCACAAAGTCCCAAAACACCAGATGCTGGCGTGGATATGGACACTTCTACACTGCTGGTGGGATTGCAAACTAATACAGCCATTTTGAAGAGAAGTATGACGAATCTTCAAAGATCTAAATGTAGATCTTCCTATATTCCCAGACAACCATAAATAGCATTACAACAAAGATATTTGTATCAGAATGTTTATTGCAGCCCAATTCATAATTGTCAGGTCATGGAAGAAGCCCAAGTGCCCATCGATCCACAAATGGATCAACAAACTGTGGTATATGTACACCATGGAATACTATGCAGCCATAAAGAAAGATGGAGACTTTAC
>NW_003852408.1:14268156-14283457 GCF_000181295.1 Otolemur garnettii | reverse complement strand
AAGAGTAGAATGTGAACGTTTTAAAATAATAACTAAGAAAATGACATGAAGGCTATGTTAACCAGTTTGATGGAAGTGTTTCGGATTGTGTGTGAAAACCCCACACTGTACCCCAGAAGTGCATTAATGTACATAGTTACCATTCAATTTAAAAAATAAATAAATAAATAAATGTAGATCTTCCATTTGACCCTGCAATCCCATTACTGGGTATCTACCCAAAATAACATAAATCATTTTACATTTGCACTCGAATGTTTATTGCAGCTCAATTCATAATTGCCAGGTCGTGGAAGCAACCTAAGTGCCCATCAACCCACAAATGGATCAACAAACTGTAGTATATGTATACCATGAAATATTATGTAGCCACTAAAAAGATGGAGCAGCTCAGTGCCCATAGTTCAGTGGTTAGGACACCAGCCACATACACTAGAGCTGGCGGGTTCAAACCCTGCCTGGGCCTGCTAAACAACAATGTAACAAAAAAAATCCCCGAGCATTGTGGCTCCCCTGAGAGGGTTTAACACCATTATAGATAAGGAGACTGGGGCACAGAGAGGGTAAGTCGTTGATCCATCATCACAGAGCTTTGCAGATTTGATCTGAGGTCTGTGTGCCCACAGGGTCTAGAACCTGGACTTTGACTTGATGTGAGGAACCTCCTGAGTGTCCCTGCCATGTGAATACCAGGCTAAGGGAATGGCATCTCCTGTCCCATGGAAATCCCTCAGCCTTGCTCCAGCAGTCATCATCCTTGAGTGAGACACACAATCATCCTTTCCTGGGCCCCAGCTCAGTGGAAAATGTGTCTCAAAGGAGGAGAGGGAAGTGGAAGCAGAGGAGGGCCCCGGGCTGGGACTGAGCCAGGCCCTGGGCATGTGAGGCAAGCAGGGCACCTGGTGTTCATCTCGTTCACTCTGTCCCAGGGGACTGTCAGCCTGGTCTCCTCTCAGCATGTCCCAAAGAGGGACATTGGGGCCCTGAGGGCTCTGGGCTTATTCTGAGATGCTGGAGTCCAGACTGGGCATGGAGTGGGAAACCCAGGTGACTTGCTTTCCCCAGCGTGTGGTTTCTGGTGTTTCTGAGTACCAGTGGCGGTGCTGCAGTTTCCACCATGGAGGGGAAAGGAGGAGGACATGAGGGTAAATAAGGGATGATGAGTGGGGGTGGGGCTTAGGGAGGACAGGGTCAGGGGTCAAGGGACCTGGGCTTGCATCCTGGCCAGAGCACTCACACACTGTATGGCCTTGGGCTGGTCCCTCTCTTAGGGTGGGGACTCACAAAGGGCCGGGAGAAAAATCTCTCACACCAAGAATAGAACAGTAACAAGTACAAAGTTCATTTTATCTTTTTCCAAGAAAGAAAGAAAGAGAAGGAAAGCGTGAGAAAAGGAAGGAGGGGCTGTGGTACATGATTGATTCAGGGAGTGGAGGTGCAGGCCACTGAGCAGAGAGGCTTGGTATTTTTAAAGGTTAAAAGTGGCCCTCCCACCCCTACTTCGGGCCAGTAACAGAAGTGGGACGCTGCTGTAGGCACTCTTTATTTATTGTTTTATTTCATCTTTCTGGGTGAGGCCAACATATCAGTCCTTGGAATCTGGGTTTTTGGCAGGAACTGAAGCAGAAAGCTAGAGCAGGGAGCCGCTACTGTCCACTTAGCGCTCTTCCAGGTGGAGAAACAGACTCCGAGAGATAATAAGCTAGGCCCCGGTTGTTTAATTAAACAAAGGAAAGCTGTTTATTGTGATTTTATTGCTCTGACTTTCTGTCTGATATCTGATTTTTTGCCTGTTAGAACACTTACTAGTAAGGCCACCTTTCATACTACCTTCTTTGGGGCTCAGTTTCCCCCTCTGTAGACCAAGGGGTGGACTGAAGTTCTCTGCAGCCTCTTCCAGCCCTGATCCTCAGCAAAACCCTGAGAACAGCTGGGTGTCCCTCCTGTCCCTCATCCCCACCCAGGATTCCTCACCCTTGGCTCCTGAAGTCACTCCCCTTTCTTAGCCAGCCCCGCCCCAGGGCTCTCTCCCTGCTACCCACCTGGGAAGGGCTGGATGGATAGGGCATGGAGAACCAGGCTCTGCAGCCTGAGCCCAGTCCTGGTGACTGTGGCCCTGTAGAGCATTTCCCAGGGTTTGCTGCCTGGGATGTGACTCAGGCCTAGACCAGTCCCAGACAGGGGAATGAGGCTCAGAGGGGGAGCAGCAGAACCTGCTATCCAAAAGCAGTGGCAGAGACAGGATGCAGGGCATTGGGGCAGAATGGTGACAGGGGGGACTCCCAGTTCCCCTCAGGCAGACCTGAGATCAAGTCACTTGTTGGCCAAACAAGGACTCACCTCAGGTGGCAGCAGGAATCTGTGCTGCTCAAGTTTCCTTTCTCTTTTCATCCCTTGCTCTGTGCTTCTTCCTTATGGCCACAAGGTGGCAGGAGGAGGCTGCGCTGCTGCCCCCATGGCTTTCCAGGGGCTGTCTGTCCTCTGTCCCTTGTCTGGGGGGTGGTGCAAGTGGGGAGGGGAGGAGGAGGGTCCCACATGTGTCTTCTCACTTAACTTCAATGTGCTGAGGGGTCCCCATGCATACTGATCACCAGTGCCATCATTCCAGTCCTGGTTCCTATTCCCAAAAGGATGGAAGTGAAACCACCCATCTACGATGGCTGAATCTGGAAGGAGTCCAGACTGAATCTGGCAGGTCTCTAGACCCAGTCCTTAGAGTCTTCTGACCCAGCCTGCAGTCTGATGGTCTGCAGACCTAATACAGTGTCCTCTTGGTAGACACTGGCTCTACACTCTCACTTACCTGCTCACCCATCAGACCATCTACCTCTCCGTGGTCCCCATCTCCTCCACCGTCTCTTTGATCATCACCTTTCATTGGTGAACCATGCACCTTTCCCCTCTCCCACCATCCACCCTGCTGCCCACCCTTCATCTGCCAAGCCCCATGCACAGACATGTCATTTTAGCCACTTGGGTGGCTAAGGTATGTAACATTCCCTGCACATAGTAGATGTTCAGGAAACATCTGTTTCCCTCTCTCCCTGGAAGCAGCCGGTAAGTTCATCTCTCCCTGGAAGGGGCCAGTTGATCCTTTCAGTAGCTGGCTTGGCAGGAGCCTTACTTCTGAGCCCCTCTTGAAAAGTAGGTCTGGGCGGCGGCGCCCATACCTCAGTGGGTAGGGCACCAGCCACATATACCAAAGCTGGCAAGTTTGAGCCCAGCCAGGACCAACTAGAACAACAATGACAACAGCAACAACAACAACAAAGCCAGGTGTTGTGGTGGGTGCCTGTAGTCCCAGCTACTTGGGAGGCTAAGGCAAGAGAATCACTTGGGCCCAGGAGTTTGAGGTTGCTATGAGCTATGATGCCACAGCACTCTGCTCTAGGGCAACAGCTTGAGACTCTCCTCTAAAAAAAAAAAAGAGAAAGAAAGAAATAAAAAAAAAAAAAGAAAAGAAAAGTATGTCTGGGAGCTGGGGAGAGCCCTGAGCTGGGAGTCTCTGACCTGGCAGGCAGGTCAGAATCAGTTCACAATGATGATAATCAATGCCTTAGAGGAGCCTCACAGCAGGCTCACACAGCCCTGAAAAGAGACCTGAGCAGGCGTAGTTACTCTGTTCACAGATGAGGAAGCTGAGGCCCAGGCTGGGGCTTACCACAGTCTTCCCACTGTTGGTGCAGAGACAGATGTGACTCCCAGTCCACTGTACTTGGCCTCTCCCCATCTCCCCTGTTCTTCTGATGAGCAGGACAGGCCCCTGAGCTTGCACCTTTTAATGGGAAGGGTTCTTCTTGTTCTCAGTGGTCCCTTGGGAGCCACAGGTCATCATCTTGGTGGACTAGCCAGCAGCCCTTCTCCTGGGCTTGTATCCCCAAAGGTACCAGCCCTGTGAGGAACAGGTGACTGTGTTATGGGATGGGCAAGGATGAAGGATGTCAAGCTCTCTCTCCCTCAGGAGCCTCCTGTGGGCTGACACTTCTGACCCCAGCTGTCCCCCCGGCCCCTGAGAACAGGAGTCTCATCTCCCAGCCCCTCCCCCAGGGTTGACCTTCCCCCTCAGCTCTTTAGCAGCCTCTTGGCTATGAGAACAGCCCCCATCTTGCTTTCCAGACCTACTGATTGGGCAGTTGCAGCTCTGGGGTCTCCCCTTGTGCTCTTGCTCCCCCTCTTGCTCTCCCACTTATCTCCCCACCTGTAAGCCAGGGGCCCTTTGTTAAACCTTTTGTGCAGATTGAGCTCCCAAGGCCAGGTATGGGGACAAAGTGACACCCCTGTCCCCTCTACATCTTTCCCCCTTCTTAGGAGTCCCCATGTGTCTATGTGTGTGTGTGTGTGTGTGTCTCCACATCCTGTTCCTGGCCTAGAGCCCTCCTTGGTGAAGGCACAGCTACAGCTGCCCATGGAGCAGCTCAGGGGAAATTGAACCCTTTACCTGCTGTGCCCCAGCCATCCCTGACTTCCCTGTCTGAGTGACTCCTAACCTCACCTGAGCTATTTGCCCTTCTAAGGATAGGCCCCACATCACCCAGCTCCCAAGCATACAGGAATCAGCTGAGACCTCAGCCTAACTGGAAGCCATTCACCTGGTCCTGGCCTGGTCCACCCTCTTCCTGGGGCAGCCAGCCTTGCAGCCCCCTTTCCAGTCAATGATCTGCACTTCATAATCTGGTTCCTCACCTGTGTCAGGTGGGCTGCGCTGCCAGCCACCCTCTTCCCAGCAGGGCTGTCCTCCTGCACCCACTTCAGCACACTACCTGAAGCTGCTCTCCATATGGCCTGAAGACCCAGACTCCCATCCTGGCTGTCTCCATGACTGAGGGACTTCCCAGGGGATGGAAGCCCAAGAAAGGCCTGGATGCCAGTGCTTGGAAATACAGGCTATTGGTCTGGGAACCCAGCAGGCCAGGGGTGGGGACCAGAGATCCCAGGAGGCAGCCTGCCCCCAGACATGGGGACTGCTCTGACCAGACACCCACACATCTGAGGGGGCAGCAATGCCCCCAGCCCAGCCCAGCCTGGACTCTGCACTTCCTCTTCCCTCACTGCCAAGACATCTGAGAGATGTAGCAAATGACAAAGGAAGACCCAGGGCACAGGGTTTTGGGAGGGAACAGCAGGTTCTGAGTTGGGAGAGCGAGTAGGAGACCAAGGGTGCCGCAAGAGTGGAAGGGAGCAGAAAAAGTGAGAGAAATAGGGAGAGACAGAGATGGGGAGAGAAAGACACAGAAACACAGATAGGAGAGGGAGCCTCTGATAGGAGAAAGACAGGCTGGGAGGGAGGCAGAGGACAGACAGGCTTGGGCATGGTTTGTGCCAGTGTCTAGATGTGGTCCCTAGGAGCTGTAAAAAGAACTTTCCTCCAAGGAACCTGCTCCTCTGTTCTCTGACCCCAGAACTAGTACCTGGGGCATCCCTACCACCAGAGAAATAAGGACCTGTCATGGAAAGACCCCCAACCTCAAGGAGACAGGGACAGCCAGGGTGGAGGGACCCAGAGCAACCCTGCTGGCCCCTTGCTGGACATAGCACCTTACTGCTCCTCTCACTTCCATCTTTTGGGAATAGAAATCAGGACTGGGGCAATGGCACTGGTGAGCAGAACGCATGGGGACCCCTCAGCACACTGAAGTGAAGTGGGAGGAAGACAGTGTGGGTCCCTTGTCCTTCTCTACCCACCTGTGCCACCCTCCAGTGACAAAAGAGATAACCTTTGGAGTGACATGGGGACAACAGCACAGCCTCCTCCTGCCACCTCATGGCCACAAGGAAGAAGCACAGAGCCAGGGTTGTAAAGGGAAAGGAAACTTGAGCAGCACACATTCCTGCTGCCACCTGGGGTGAGTCCCTATATGCCTAACAAGTGACCTGACCTCAGGTGTCCCTGAAAAAAACTGTTCCCAATGTCACCAGTCTGCTCCAGTGCCCTGGATCCTACCTCTGCCACTTACCCATGACAGCAGCTTCTGCCCCTCCCCCTTTCACACAGAGCCTGGTTCCCCCTCCAGGACCTGGGCTGGGCCTGAGTCACTTCCCAGGCTGCAAACCCTGGGAACCACAGTCACCAGGGCCTGGCTCAGGCTGCAGAGGGCCCTCTCCATGCCCCAGCCAGCCGCTCCCAGGTGAGTAGCAGGGAGAACCCTGGGTCGGGGCTGGCTGGGAAAGGGGAGTGACTCCAGGAGCCAGAGAGAGGAATCTGGGATAGAGGTGAGAGAGAGGAGGGGGCATGCACATGCTTATAGATTTCATCAAGGATCTCGGCTGAAAGAGGCTGCAGAGACTCTCAGTCTAACTTCTTGGTCTACATATGGGAAAACTGAGGTCCAACAAAGGTGAGCGACCTGCCCTATATCACCCAGGGAATAGTGAGGCCAGGATGGAGACCCAAGTCTCTCGACTCCTGACCCTGTCCTCTCCAAGCCCCACCCCCACTCATCATCCCTCCTTTACCCTCATGTCCTCCTCCTTTGCCCTCCCTGGTGTCCCCTGCTGCAGCACTGCCACCAGTATCCTCAAATGCTGGTAACCACAGCCTAGGGGACAAGTCACCTGGGTTTCCCACTCCATGCCCAGTCTGGACTCCAGCATCTCAGAATAAGCCCAGAGCCCTCAGCACCTCAACGTCCTTCTCTGGGCCCAAGGCATGCTGAGAGGAGACCAGGCTGACAGTCCCCTGGGAGAGAGTGGCAAGATGAACACCCAGTGCCCTGCTCCCCTCACATGCCCAGGGCCTGGCTCAGTCCCAGCCCGGGGCCCTCCTCTGCTTCCACTTCCCTCTCCTCCTTTGAGACATGTTCTCCACTGAGCTGGGGCCCAGGAAAGGATGAATGTGTCTCACTCAAGGAGGATGACTGCCGGAGCAAGGCTGAGGGCTCTCCATGGGACGGGAGGTGCCATTCCCCTAGCCTGGTATTCACATGGCAGGGACACTCAGGAGGTTCCTCACATCAAGTCAGGGTCCAGAATCTGGACCCTGTGGACACACAGACCTCAGATCAAATCTGCAAAGCTCTGTGATGATGGATCAATGACTTACCCTCTCTGTGCCCCAGTCTCCTTTTCTATAATGGTGTTAAACTCTCTCAGGGTTATTGTGGGTGTTGAGTGGGACAAGGATGTCAAGGAATTAGCACAGTGTCTGGTACCTAGGGCCTACTCAGTTAGGGGCAGCCACAACATCCTCATCATACAGGCCCACATGGAAGGGCTGGACATCTTCACGCCACCAGCTAACTCTGTGTGACCCTGGATAAGTCATGCTCCCTCTCTAGGCTCTGATTCCTCCTTTGGATAAGGAGACAGTCAGACAGCTGAGCTCAGAGGGTCCTTCTGGCCCACTCTTGCAAGTCACAAGGAATTGCACCATTTTCAAGTACCCACGTCAGAAGAGGGGGCCATGCTCAAGG
Source organism: Otolemur garnettii (assembly GCF_000181295.1). Taxonomy (NCBI): domain Eukaryota; kingdom Metazoa; phylum Chordata; class Mammalia; order Primates; family Galagidae; genus Otolemur; species Otolemur garnettii. The sequence goes on along the minus strand of NW_003852408.1, from coordinate 14,276,048 downwards.
TCATCGAGGACCTTAAATGTGAGTGTGTCCTGATTTTCCGGAACTAAGCTACAGGGGAGGTGTGGGGACTTGGGATTCTGTTGACCAGTGGCCTTGCTACCTGATGTCTGATGTCCACTCTCCTTTCTGTAGCTGCTGTCTCTGCCATCCTCCAGTGCTACAGGGACAGGCAGGAGCCAGTGACCGATGCCTGTGCTGAACTGCACAGACTCTGCGGCTGCCTGGAGCTGCTGCTGCAGGTGGGACTCTCTCCTCCTCAGAACCAGAGGACTGGGAGGGCTTTGCCAGAGACTGAGGGAGGAGCCCTGCCTCCCTCGTTACTCTGCACTGGCTCATCTCCCTCTCCTTCCTCACGTTTAAGCTCACTCTTGGGGGCTGCCACTGGAGCCTGGGAAGTGAGTTAGGGCAAAGCTGGGGTTGGGCAGGACCATGAGCTTGGAGCAGCCACCCTGCTCTGAACACTAAAACTTCAGATGCCTGGATGTCCTACGACTGGCCTTTCTTGTGGCTAGAGTCCCAATAATAACTACCATTCGCCTTTGCTGAGCACCTACTATGTGTCTGGCTACACCTTTATATGCTCCTGCTTGTTTAATCCTCCCTCTCCCCTTTGTGTCTTGACCACCACACACACACACCCCTTCTCCCTTCTCTGACGTCATCTCTGGCCAGTCTGCTCACCTGCTCCGCTCCAGCTGCCCTGGCCTCCATGATCATCTTAGAGCACAGCAGGCGTGCTCCTGCCCCAGGGCCTTGCACTTGCTGTTTCCTCTGCCTTGAGAGCTCCTCCCATGCAATTTTTTTTTTTATTTCTTATAGCATAACTGTGTACATTAATGCAATCATGGGGTACAGTGTGCTGTTTTCATATACATTTTGAAATACTCTCATCAAACTGGTTTGGCAGTTTCCCATTTCCTTCAGGTCCTGATCTAAATCTTCAACACACACACCAGCAGGCCCACACTCATGCCCTTTCTACTCTCCTTTCTAGCTCTATTTTCCCTCCGTCGCAGTTAGCACTATCTAATATACGCTGTGGTTTACTTACTTACTTTGATTATTGTCTAACTCCCCTACCAGGATGAGAGCTTTGTGAGATCAGTTTGTTCATTGCTGTATCCCCAGGGTTTAGATGAAAGCCTAGTTCATAGTAAGTGCTGGATAAGTGTCTGAAGGAAGGAGAAGAGTACTGAGGCTCAGAGAGGTCAAACAGCTTGCTCCTGGTCACACAGCCAGTGAGGACAGAGCCAGCATCTTTTCTCCTACTGCATGCCCACCCAGCATGCTGGAATGTGAGGTAGAGGAAGCATTTCTACACTTTTCTTTCTCTCATTTTGGTCCCAGTTTGACCAGAAAGAGCAGAAGAGCTTCCTAGGACCTCGAAAGGATTACTGGGACTTTCTCTGTACGGCCCTGCGGCAGCAGCGGAGAGACACAGAGGCAGCCCGCTTCGTCTGCTCACAGGACAAGGTATCCAAGGCCAGGTGGCAGGAAGGCTGACTTTGGGAGCACGAAGGGACCCTGCTACCAACCTTTGATAAGAATGTCTGGGGTAGGAGGGCACAAGCCTGCCTGAGGTCCCTTTCCTACCTGTCCCTGCTCCACTGACCAGGACCCTTCACCAGGACCCCATCTCCCTTAGCACTGCCTTCAGCACTGCCCTTCAGCACCTGCCACTCCTTTCCTCCTGTAGCCTGCAGGTCCCTCTACGCCCTTCTCATCAACTGCCAGTTCCCAGCTTCTCCTTCTCGGCATCGCGTTTCCCCGTCCCAACACTGCCCCCTGCTTTGCCCTTGTCCATTCTGCAGTTGAAGACTCCTCTGGGGAAAGGCCGTGCCTTCATCCGCTTCTGCCTGGTCCACAGACAGCTGGCTGAGGCCCTGCAGCTCTGCCTCCTGAACCCAGAGCTCACCAGGTGGGGCTTTTGGGGCATCCTCCCACAGAGACTCTCTGGGCCCACTTTCCCTACTTCCTTATCCCAGATGAGTGATTTAATGTCCAGGGAAATTAAAACAAGAGTCTTAAAGGAAGAAAGTGCAGTTGGGAGGTTAGAACCCAAGAGACCTGGTAGCATCATGGTGCTCAGACCTCCTGCTTTCAAAGGGCCACAAGTCTACCTGGGGAACAGTCCCATTGCAATGTATAGTAGACTGATTCTGTGAGACTGGGTGTGACAATAGCACCAGGGTCAAAGGCCAAGAGTGCTGATCACTGTTAATACAGGGAATGGTATGGCCCCCGGAGCCCTCTGTTGTACCCAGAACTCCAGGAAGACTTCCTGGACTCTCTCTACACTCTCAATGGCATGGCCTTCAACTTGGACCTGCAGCGGCAAGATCTGGATGAGGCCTGGCCCATGTTCTCAGAGTGAGTGGGTGCAGCAAGGAGGGAAGGCTCTTTTCAACACCCAATCCCATGACTAACACACAACCCAGGCAAGCACTAAGCTCTCAGCCTCCAGACCCATTCATCTCTGCCTCTCTTCTTGCTCCTTAACCCTGGAACCTCCATCTCCCTAGCCTTGCATATTCCCATTGTGATCTCATGCCATCTCATGATGCTGCCTAGAATACTCAGTCATTGAAGATTTGATGGGCAATTGGAGGAAAGGGCTGGAAGGATGTATGGAAGGTGTGATGTTGGGATGGGATGTATGCATGAATGGAGGGTAGGATGCATGAGGGCTGGTGGGCAGCAAGGCAGAAAGGGTGCTGGGATGAAGGTGTGGTAGAAAGATGGTATGCCCTCCATCTGAGGACCAAGCCCATCTCTGAAGAGACTCTTCTACTTTCAGATCACGCTGTTCCAATTCCAGCCAGATCCAAGGAAGAAGACCCGGGAAAACCAAAGATGCCCCAAAGGAGGTGCCTGTGCCCCCCCGCCCCCGCTTCACTCCAAGTTGCTTCTTCCCATCTTTAGGGAACTCCCAAGTTGAGCAGTAACTGGGTTTCCCTCTCTGAGTACACAGAGATCCCTGACCCAACTGAATAGACAGAGCCTGAGGCCAGGGACAAGTGGACTGCAGAGCCACAGCGGACAGGGCTCCTATTCCTAGGTGGGGATATCTGTGAAGAAAGAGAACACTAGCGCCATTGGTAAAAGCCACTGGGCCCACGGAGGAAGAGGAGCTGGGGTGGGTAACTGGAAGCTTAAAAGAAACAGACCAGCAAGACCACCTGCTGAGTCCCCTGCATGGGACAATTGCCAAATGTCTAGTTCAGTCCAGGGAACAACTCAATGGACAGATTGCCTGGTTCAAAGCTCAGCCTCACTTTTTGCTAACCACGGTCTTTGGGCAAGTTGCTTGCCCTACCTCATAGGGTGATTGTTAGGGTGAAGTGAGACAACTCACGTAAAGTACACAGGAAGGCTCCTGGCTACGTGCTCACAACAAGCCAAGCTGTGGTCACATTCATTGTTGTTATCATCTTTCCATAAGCATTGTTTGCGCCCCCAATCAGCTTCTAGGCACCAAATATAGATACTATCAGGACTCTGACCCACAGGAGTTCAAGGTGTCTTCATAGAGACAGACCCTAAGGGAACACATTGCAATACATGTTGAGTCCAGTGATACAGACAAGGAAAAAGACGCAGAGGTCTCTTGAGAGAGATCACTCTTAGCTGGGCATCAGTCCGTTTCAGCTTTTATCACAACTCTGCATACCAGCTATTATTATTCCCCTTTTGTAGGTAAGAAAACTGAAACACAAAGTCAAATTCAGGAAAAAAGATTAAGGGAGAGAGGTGGAGGAACTCAGGGGAAGCCAAACAGATCAGAAGACCCAGGAGCAGAAGGAGAAGAATAAGTTCTGGGATGGGAGAGAAGACATTGAGATACACTGCTGACCTCACCAGATCTAAGCCGGCTAGGGTGGAGGCTGAAGGAAGGCTGGGGTCTCATGGGGATGTTGGTCAGGTCAGCGCCAGGCCTGGGCGTCTCTGTCTTCCTCCCTCAGAGCCCCCTTCCGTCCTTCACCTCCAGAGCCCCAGATTCAAATTTCTAGTCTGATAAATCAAAATTTTCCAGTGAGGAGGCCCAGGAATCCACATATTCACCAAACCCATTGGGGTAAAGTTGTGGCCTCTCCTGTGCAGCAGGTCAGTGAATTGGTACTAAGGGATGACAAGTTTGGGGGCTTCTCTCCAGATCCCAGCTGTATATGAAGGTCCCACAGGAGTCCAGCTAGACGAGCCACACACCAGTCAAGCCAGCTGTCTGCAAGATGCACCCAGGGGACACCAGTTGGTTAGAGTCCCTGAATCCCAACAACAAAGGCATCTTTCCTGCTTTTTGGAAAAGAAGAAAGAAGACTCCAGGAGCCTCGAATCCTCCCAGAGCTTGGGGGATGCAGAGTGGGAGGAGCTGGACCAGAAGGAGGGAGCCCCATGGATTGAAATCTTCCTGGAGAGCTCCACACCCAGCATCCCGGGGCAGGGGGCCAAGGGGCCTCAGAGGCAGGTGATAGGGAGGGAGGCTGAGGGCAGAGGGCTTCTGCCAACTGCAAAGGGTCAGAGAACCACAGAGGGGACTCATGAGGGAGGATCAGAGTGGGGTCATGTCCAGAAGCTGCTGGCCTCCATCCCCAGAGGGGCAACAGAGGAAGCAACACCAGGGATCAGACAAGAATGGGAGGGGCCGAGAGCTCTGGGAGAGTCCTTATTCTTTCAGGGCCTGGGAACACAGGAAGGCTCCCCCACAACAGTGAAGCCACAGAAGCACATGGGAATGGCCAGTGTGGTCAGAAGGGAGGAACAAGCTGAAGTGCCCCTGCAGGACATGGTCGAGGTGAGAGCAGTTGAGCTCTGTATCTGACAGAGATACAGATACTTCCTCCTCTGACCTGGTCCACAGATGGGGGTCTCCATTGGTAGCCCAGGGGCCATTCCAGCCCACAGATCAATTTTTATTGGCCCGCACAGGATTATTATTTGGAGAGGACTTTTGAAAGCCACACCATTCTTCAGTTCCACACACTCCCCACCTCTCCCTATTACCTCACTCTAGGCCTTGCCCCTGCAGGCATTTGAGTTTGGGATCCCTTCCCAACAGTTCTTCAGGGCAGTCACTTATTCTCAAGCTCCATATTCCTTGTTATGGCAGGTCTTTTCCTAAAACTCAAGTTCATGGCTGCAGCCCCCGTCTACTTGCTCTTGTTGCAGATGCTTCTCCAGGTCACCCAAGATTGTTACTGAGCCTTTCTTCAGCTTCCTCCCTAGCCAGACTTCCAGGTCCTGGAGCTTTGTAACTTAGTCCTATAGTGAAGAAAGAAACAGCTGCCCCAGGTTCCCCAGGGGCAGAGCATAGGACAGAGCTGGGCACCCAGCCCCAACCTGGATCTTACCCTCCACCCCAGGGCAGGGTCTGGGGTCTCATGGGGAAGTTCATCAGATCACCCCCAGGCCTGAGGGCCTCTGTCTTCTTCCCTCAGCTCCCCCTTCTCTCCTTCACCTCCAGAGCCTCAGGCACGAGCTTCAGAAGGCCAGGGAGCAGGCCGAGTGCCAGGAGCAGCTGCTGAGAGAAGGGGAGCAGGAGCTGCAGGCACTTCGAGAGCAGCTCCGCAGGTAACCTTGGCAACCACCAGTAGTGGGCACTTGCAATGGGGCTCCGAGCTCCAGCTATCAGTAAAGGTCGAGGCTGCAGGGTCTTGAAAGCACCTCCCACTCCAGGTGCCGCGCTGGCCACAACTCTGGGTGGCCAAGGCACGCAGGACATTGATCCTGGTTACAGGGACTCCACCTGTCCCTCTCCTTTGCCAGCCCCTCTGTTGCCACTCCCCCCACTCAGTGGCCCCAGGAGCGCTCCGCCTCCTGACCTTCTTCCTTCCACAATGCACTTCTGCCTCTCTCTGCAGTCTTCTCTGGGCCCCTTTTCTATCCTCTCAACCTGCTCTGCCCCCGCCCCACCATGCTCCTCACTCATCTCTTTCCGTCTCCTTTTTTTACTAGGTTTGTCTCTCCCTTCTTGTTGCTATGATACAACTTCTCACCGTCCTGATGATCCTAACCAGAGATGCCATTTACTGAGCACTTACTGTGTCCAGAAACTGTTGTATTAGATGCTTCTGTTATATTAGATGCTTCTGCCAAACAACTTTATGAGATAGGTTCCCTAAGAACACCCATTTTATAGACAAGGAGACCAAGGCTCAAAGATGCTACCCAATTCACCAAATGTCAGCTGCCTAGCAGAGGAACTGAAATTCAATCCTGGCAGCTGACTCCAGAGCCAGGGGGCCCAGACACTACTACTCAGCTATTATTTGGGGTCTCTATATTTCAGCCTCCTTATCACATTGACCTCAGGGGCCCAGAGCAAGAGCACCATCTGTTTCTACCTTTCTACCTCAGTCTCTCAGTTTCTCTTTCATAATTTATTTTATAAAATATCTCCTCCATCCAAACATCTTCCTTGGCCTGATTCAACCTCTCTGTGTCTCTCCCCCTTGTGCCCCTCTGACCCTCCTCCTGTGGCCTGACTCCTCTCTGTGTCCCTCTCTGAGTTTGCCCGCCTGCCTCTGTCTCTCTCACCCCTATAGTTGACATCTGCACTATTAAACCAGGGAGAAACCATCCAACCCCCACAGAGCCTGAGAAGCTGTGATTCAATCTGAATCACTGGGAAGTCTATTCACTGCTTGCTTGCCAGGGCAAGCAAGGCCCAGGAGCCCAGAAACCAACAAAAAAAGGCCCAAGGTCTCCTCCCACCCTATACTCAGCAGCGTGTGTTCAGCAAATATTGTGATGACTCGTGCCCTGGAGGATCATAGGGGCTTTGCCCACTTACGAACCTTCTGGGGGATCCAGACAGACTGGAGGCTGCAGAAAGACGCCCTAGCCCTGCTGCTCCCTGTTCCGAGGGCCCTGTCTCACTGACCACTGTCCTCCTGCCACCTGTCACTCGTCATTCCAAGAACACTCAAAGCACCCACTCTGAGCCAGGCCTGTTCTGGTACAGGAAATATGCTCATGGATAAAACAGACAAAATTCCTGCCCTCATGGAGCTTACATTCTTATGAAGGTGGCAGCCAATAAATATGATAAAGGAGTGAAATACGCAAAATGTCACACTGGGATAAGTTCCAAGGAGAAGACAAACTAGGGAAGGAATGAGTGTTCTGGGAGCGATTTTTTTATTTTATTTTTAGTTGTCACATAATTATATAGAGTGATATTCCAACACACATATGTAATGTGTAATGATCAAATCAGGGTAATAAGCATATATATTTGTCACCTCAAAGATTTATCATTTCTTTGTGTTGGGAACATTCAAAATACTCTGGCTTCTTAAAAATATACATTAAGTTATTGTTAACTATAGTCACCTTACAGTACAATAGAACCCTAGATTTATCCTCCTACGTGGCTGTGACTTTGTATCCATTAACCAACCTCTCCCTATCCTCTGCCCCACCAAATCCCCCAGCCTCTGATAACGGCAATTCTACTCTCTACTTTCAGAAGCAGAACTTTTTTTGACCTACCACGTATGAGTGAGGACATGTGGTATATATCTTTCCGTGGCTGAGTTGTTTCACTTAACATAACGTCCTCCAGGTCATCCATGTTGCAACACATGACAGGATTTTGTCCTTTTGTATTCCATTGTGTATGCATGCCACATTTTTAAAATTCGTTTATCTATTGATCTATGGATATTGAAGTTAATTCCATATCTTGGCTATTGTGAATGATGCTGCAATAAACTTGGGAGTCCAGATGTCTCCTCGATATACTGACTTCCTGTCATATGGATAAATGCCCAGTAGTAGGAGTTACACTTTCAGTTTTTTTTTGTTTTTTTTTTTTTTTTGAGACAGAGCCTCAAGCTGTCCCCCTGGATAGAGTGCCGTGGCATCACAGCTCACAGCAACCTCCAACTCCT
>NW_003852408.1:14237313-14267179 GCF_000181295.1 Otolemur garnettii | reverse complement strand
GTTGTTTGGCGGGCCCAGGCTGGGGATTCGAACCCACCACCTTAGGTGTATGTGGCTGGCGCCTTAGCTGCTTGAGCCACAGGCGCCGAGCCTTTTGTCCATTTCTTAATGGGATTATTCAGTTTTTTTGTTGTTGAGTTCCTTGTATATTCGGGACATTAATCCCCTGTTGGATGTACAGTTCCATTCTACAGATTGTCACTTCACAATGTTGATTGTTTCCCTTGCTAGGCAGAAACTTTTTAGTCTTATATAGACCTATTTGTCAATTTTTTTTTAATTGGGGGGAAACAGATTTTTTTTGTTACATGGATGAATTTTATCATGCTGAAAGTCAGGACTTTCAGTACACCCTTCACAGAATACTATACATTGTAATTAATAGGTAGATTTTTGTCTCTGACCCCTTCTTAGTTTACAAGGGACATTTCATCATTTTATGACCATGTGTAACCATCCTTTAGCTCCCACTTATAAGTGAGAACATGTGGTGTTTGTTTTTCCATTCCTGAAATACTTCACTTCAGATAATGGTCTCCAGGCCCTTTCAAATTGCTGCAAAAGACATTGTTTCATTCCTTTTTGTGTCTGAGTAGAACTCCATGCACTCCATGTTTTCTTTATTTATTTGAATATGTTGAATCTTCCATGCATCCCTGGGATGAAATCCACTTGATCGTGTTGAATTATCTTTTTGATGTGCTATTGGATTCAGTTTACTTGTGTTTTGTTGAGGATTTTTGCATCTATGTTCATCAGGGATACTGGCATGTAATTTTCTTTATTTGTTGCGTCCTTTTCTGGCTTTGCTGTCAGGATGACATTGGCATTGTAAAATGAGTTAGGGAAGATCCCCCCCTTAATGTCATGGAACAGTCTGGGTACAATCGGTGCCGGTTCTTTGTGTGTCTGACAGAATTCATCGGTGAATCCAACTGTTCTTGAGCTTTTTTTGGAGGGGCGATTTTTATTGCTTGTTCAATCTTGCTACTCATTATTAATCTGTTCAAGATTTCTTAGTCTTTCAGAGTAAAGCTTGGAAGCTTGTGCTTTTACACAAATTTATAGATTTCCTCTATATTTTCTAATTTGTATGCAAAGAAGTTTTTATAGTAGTCACAGACGATATTTTGTATTTCTGTGGTATCAGCTATAATGTTTTCTTTTTCATTTCTTATTGAGCTTATTTGAGTCCTTTTTCTTCTTTTTCTGATTAATTTAACTACTGGTCTATTGATTTTGTTTATCTTTTCAAAGAACCTACTTTTTGTTTTCTTGATTCTTTGTAATTTATGGGGTAGGGATTTGTTTCATTTAGTTATGCTCAGAGCTTTGTTATTTCCTATATTCTGCTAGCTTTGGGTTTAGTTTGTTCTTGTTCTAGTTCCTTGAAGTGACATTAGATCATTAATTTGTAATCTTTTTGTCATTTTTTTTTTGAGACAGAGTCTCATCATGTCACCCTCAGTAGAGTGCTGTGGCATCACAGCTCATAGCAACCTCAAATTCTTGGGCATAAGCGATTCTCTTGTCTCAGCCTCCCAAGTAGCTGGAACTACAGGCGCTTGCCACAACACCCAGCTATTTTTTTGTTGCAGTTCTTATTGTTGTTTACCTGGCCCGGGCCGGATTCAAACCTGCCAGCCTGGGTGTATGTGGCTGGCACCCTACTCACTGAGCTACGGGCACCGCCCAATCTTTTTGTTATTTTGATGTAAGCATTTAAGGTTATGAACTGCCCCCTTAGCACTGCTTTTTCTGTATCCCATAGATTTAAGAAGCTTGTGATATCAATGTTGTTCAATACAAAAAAAATTGTATTTTATTTACATCTCAATTTCATCATTGACACAAGCATCCTTCAGCAACAGGTGAATATATATAAGATTATTATATCTTTTTGCTGAATTTCTCCCTTTATCATTATATAATTACCACCTTCATACTTTGTACCATTGTTAAAGTCTATTTGATTTAATTTGAGACTATTGCTCACTGTTGGCGTCCATTCAGGCGGAATATTTTTTCCATCCCTTTACCTTTAAGTCTGTGAGAATCTTTGCAACTTATATGGGTTTCTTGGAGATAGCATATATTTGGATTGTGTTTTTCCATTCGTTCAGCCCTCCTGTATCACTTAAGTAGAGCATTAAGACCATTTACTTTCTTTGTTTTATTTATATATAGCACAAGGAAACAACAAAAAGACCATTTACCATGGATGTTACAAGCAGTTCCAGGGTTATGAACGAAAGAGGTTCTGTAGATCTGTTCTTAAGTAGAATTTGTGTATAAATTAGGACAGGTACATTTACCTATTACCTGTGATAGCCGCTGTTTATGAATCATATGTCAGTCAGATGTTTGTAACTCAGGTACTGCCTATAGTATTGATATCTGAGATGCTGTTCTATTTATCATACTGAATGATACCTCGTTGCTTTGTTTTCTCCCTTGTGTTACTGTTTTATAAGAGTTGTGAGCTCTAACTTTCAGATGTTTTTATACTGGTGGGTATCAATCGTACTGTTCCACATATAAAGCACTTTTAAGCATTTCCTTTGGAGCAGGGCTAGTGGTGACAAATTGCCTTAGTGTTATATTTGTCTGGGAAAGACTTTATTTCTCGTTCATGTATGAAACCTACCTTTGCAAGATACAGAATTCTTGGTTGGCAGTTATTCTGAATAGATCTCACAGGTGATATTTTAAATAAGATGACAAAGCTAGGGAAGCTGTCCCTGAAAAGATGTTATTTGAGTAAAGACCTGAAACTTTACCAAGTGAAGAGTGAGCCATTGAAGAAATGTTCCAGTCAGAGGGACCATCAAGAGCAAAAGCCCAGAAGGGAAAGGGACATGGCAGGTTCTTAAACATCAGGGAGGCCATTTAGTCCCCTGTGGAGTGAAGAGGGGAGAGAATGTAGAAAAAGGTCAGGTGGGCAATGGGGGCCGAGTTAGGGAAAGGCTAGTGGATCATGGAAAGGACCTTGGTTTTGGCTTAGCATAAGATGGGTTCTATTAAAAGTTCTGAGCTGGGTGGCACCTGTGGCTCAAGGAATAGGGTGTCAGCCCTATATACCAGAGGTGATGGGTTCAAACCCAGCCCCGGCCATTAAAAACAAAAAAGTTCTGAGCAGAGGAGCAACATGATCTGAGGCATTTTTAATATTGAACATACACATAAATTTATATGCTTTTAGAATATTTATCAATTCAAAATATTTAGTATATTCACAGAGTAGTGTGCATCCATCATCACAATCAATTTCAGAACATTTTCATCAACCTAATGAGAAACTCTGTACGCATTAGCAGTCACCCCCATTCCATCCACAGCCATAAGCAACCTCCACTCCACTTTTTATCTATATAGATCAGCCTGTTCCAGACTGACTTGTATTTTAAAAGACCCGGTGGAGCTAGCCTACCGATAAGCAAGCTAGATGCAAGGAGCCTCGTGAGGCAGTGGCTCTGTGCCGGGGAGAGTGAAGGAGCCTCAGACTGGGCTGGAGGCAATGAAGGGAGGAGAAACTGTTGGATTTTGGATAAATTACTAAGTAGGGCTTCCAGAAGGGTTAGATGGGGGTGTAAGAGAAAGACAGAAGTCAAGAATACCCCAAGTTTTTGACCTGATCGAGGGTCAAGCTGAGTCACTGAGTCACTGTTAACTGACATGGGGAGGCTGTGGGAGGGCACGTTTGTCGGGATCTCAGCTTTGAACACCTAGTGGGGCTGCTGAGCAAGCAGTTGGGTGTGAGGTTCAGGAAGGAAGTATGGGCAGGAGATAGATTTGGGAAGCATCAGAATATGGATAGGAAGAAATAGCTATCCCCGATGCTGGGACGAGAACATGCTCTCCTGACTCCTGGGATCCAGGGAACTAAGTACAACACTCACTTCTAGGAAAAGGGACCCTAGGCCTCCAGCTGGTGACAGGCAGCTTGCCACAGTGAACAGAAGTGCCATAGGGCCCATTCATTCTGTTGACAGCATTTATCTTGCCTCTAGTCTGGCCCTGAGTAGGGTGGGGAGTGAGGAGCGCTGTACAACTGGGAACAAAACAGGCATGGTCTTCTTTACATGACCTGGGAGACAGATAGTAGATAAACAAATAGAAATACAATGTCAGATAGTAACAGATGCTGTGGAGAAAAATAAAGCCAGTGAGGGGATAAAGACCGGATTTATTCAGACTTGGGGTCCAAGAAGGCCTCTCTGAGGAGGTGACAGTTGAGCAGAAATCCCAGCCACATGGAAGACTGGACTGTGCAAATATCCAGGGAGGGGCACTGCTGGCCATGGGAATAGCAGAGACAAAGGCCCAGAGCTGTGGGTTCAAAGACAGGCAGGCCAGATGCTTCAGGAATGACTGAACAAGGGAGCTAGGGCAGACTAGTAGCCAGAGGCCCTGAAGGCCGAGTGAGTCTCTAGAATTCTTCTACACACCAAACAAGGCTGAGGCAGGTGTGGAGCGAGTGAGTCAGGCTGACACTTGTGGTCAAAGGGCTCATTCAGGCTGTAGTTTGGAGGACAGACTGAGGGGGGACAGTCAGTGCAGGCTCCTACGCCCGGGCTAAAGGTATAGGCATGTGGTAGCCAACCCAGGGCAGACCTGCAGGGCTATGGAAATAAACTTGGACTGAAACATGGGATTTACTTCCAACATCTATTTCATGGCTATCTGGCTGTGAGCACCTAAGACAGTGGCCTCTCCTCTCTGGGCCTCAGGCCTCCAATTTGCAAAAGGAGATGATGTGGTAACTAACTCTTCTCCCGACACCTATGCTCTGTGGGGCCATCTGCCCCAGCAGGAGGGTTTCCTCTGCCCCAGGGAAAGACTTTCAAGCAAAAGAAACTAGGAGTGACATAGACCAGAGGTCCTCGGAATGGGGAATTAGGCAACACTATATCTCCCCCACCCCATGAACAGCAGCACTGAGCTCCTCTGAGGCCTACAGGGGCTATCAGGATCCTTCCCTCTCTCCCACTTGCTGCCCACTTGGCACTGGTGTCAGAAATCATTGGTGATTGGGTCCCTGGGTGGATGGAGATTTGAGGAAGCAGAAGTTAAAAGCTGAACAGACCTGCGCCCAGATTTCTGCTTCCTCCATTGCTCAAACTGTGTGACCCTGGGCAAGTGTCACTCCCTCTCCGAGGCTCTACTTTTCTCTCTTGAGAAAATGAGAATCACATCACCTGTCTCACATGTTGTGAACACTGCATGAAGCAGGCTGGCGAACACCAGGATCAGTGCCTGGCATGTAGCTGTTGCTCATTATACTAATTCGTTCCACAGCCCCTCCTGCACTAGGAGTACTGTCACCCCCTGATTAAACACTCCAGTGGCTTCTCATTGCACTGAGATTAAAGTTCACTCCTCCTATGCCACTGGAGAACGGATCGGGCCCCACCCATCCCCACTCCTCTTCAGCCTTCCAGAATCCCCATTGCCCCACTTGGCCATCCAGATTCACTAGTCTTCTTTCAGTTCCTCAAACCAACCCAGCTATTTCCACCTGGCAGACCCTTGCATGTGCCCTGCCTGGCTCCACGTGTCTGACTTCTCATCTTTTAGGTCTGCTTACTTGTCACCTTGCTGAGAAGGCTTCCCTGCACACTTTCTCTGATCTGCCTCAAGCCCTCAATTATTGTCATAACACTGAGTTTAATTATTTTATCAGTCTATCACTTGTTTTGACTACTGCTCCAAACTCACTATAATTTCCACAGGAGCCTTAGGCACTGTTCTATTCCTGGCACCTGAACAGTCACTCACACACAGTAAGTGCTAACTAAGTGTTCCTTCCCACCACAAAGACACACACACGCATCCCAGTGGTCACATAAGGATCCAGGATCACTAGGCAAGGAAAGTGGTTCAGGAAAATTAAAGTCAGCAGCTAAGAAATGAAGAGGCTGATGACTAGAATGGTCCTTGTAAAAACATGGCCTTGGAGCAGCACCTGTGGCTCAGTGAGTAGGGCGCCAGCCCCATATACTAAGGGTGGCAGGTTCAAACCCAGCCCTGGCCAAACTGCAACAAAAAATAACCGGGCATTGAGGTGGGCGCCTACAGTCCTAACTACCCAGGAGGCTGAGGCAAGAGAATTGCCTAAGCCCAAGAGCTGGAGGTTGCTGTGAGCTATGATGCCACAGCACTCTACCGAGGGTGACAAAGTGAGACTCTGTCTCTAAAAAAAAAGAAAAAACATGGCCTTGATCCATGCCCAGACACCAGAACACTCTTAAGACTGCAGTGACCAGCCTTTCTGGAAGGTCAGTGGCTACTGGTGCTGGTTTAATTATATGACCAACCAAACTTTTATCCCTGCAGCGTGCTAAATGGCAATGTTTTAAAAATGAATTGCTTGGGCTCTGCGCCTATAGTTCAGTGAGTGGGGCACCAGCCACATACACTGAGGCTGGCAGGTTCAAGCCCGGATCGGGCCTGCTAAACAACAATGACAACTGCAACCAAAATATAGCAGGGCGTTGTGGTGGGTGCCTATAGTCCCAGCTACTTGGGAGGCAGAGGCAAGAAAATCGCTTAAGCCCAAGAGTTTGAGTTTGCTGTGAGCTGTGACACCATGGCACTCTACCCAGGGTGACATAGTGAAACTCCATCTCAAAAAAAAAAAAACAATGAATTGCTTGATTCATTGTCAAGCCGCTCACAAGCCTTTTCCCCTCAAACACACACCCAAGGGCACTTGCACACACACATGTGCACACATCTGGAGCACAGGGACCCCTACCATTACCCACCCACCTTCATGACACCCTCCTAACTGAGCCATGAGTTAAAAGCGAGGACCTGCTTATGTCCAGTCCAGTAGACTTCTTGGAACCTTCTTCAAAACCACTAAAGACAAAAGGAAAGGAATAGAGCAGAAGTTCCAAGGCCAAAACTGGTACAGAGTTTTAGGAAAGTCATATTTTTAATATTACTTTTTTTACCTGAAGAGATAACGTAATATTTAAAACATTTAAAATATTTCAAAGCAAAAAGTTATCCCAAACCCTACACTGCTCCCCCTCTACACATAATAGTTTCCAGCTAAGCAGAGCACAGCCAGCCTGGGCCCCAGTCCTCCACCTTCCCTCCAGACAGCTGCCATGATCAGGAGCACACCTTTAAAGAAAATCACATATTAAAATGGAAATTTTTTTTAAAGAAAAAGAAGGAAAAATATGGAAATGTTGGCTCATCCCCTCTAAAGGAGCACTCAAGGGTTGGCCTTGTTTTCATTTTTCATTTCTCTGAATAGTTGGTGAGACGTCAGCCTGCAGGTATCAGACCTCACGCAGGCCAGTTTGGTGTGTGGCGCGTGCATTGTGTGTGTGTGTGTGTACATGAGTGCATTGTATGCATGTTGTGTTGTATGCGCGTGTTGTATTGTTTGCATGTGTTATGTGTATATTGTATCTTGTGTGTGTTGTGTTGTGTAGTCTGTGAGAGGCCTTGTGTGCTAGGCTGTGTATGTGCTATATGTTGTGTGTATATGACTTTGAGCTGCAGGGGGCAGCACCAGTGTCCCCCAGAGATGCCCAGTCACAGATGCTGAGTTCTTGACCTCACAGCTTACTCTTCCTTCTGTGTCCAGGTGTCAGGAAGAGAGAGCCCTGCTACAGACACAGCTGGAACAGAAACAACAGGAGGCTGAGAGGAGAGACGCCATGTACCAGGAGGAGCTTGGAGGACAGCGGGACCTGATTCAGCTCATGAAGAAGCGGGTGTTGGAACTGATTCAGTAAGGATGGGGACATTCAGAAAAGGGGGGATAGTAAGGAATGTAGAGGGCAGGGCATGAAAATTTCATGCCACTAACCACTCTGAGTCAGGCTTCTAGACCTTTTATATATGCTAACTCATCTCCTTCTTTTAGCTACCCCCTGCTGGCATCCCCATTTTACAAATAAGAAAATTGAGGGTCAGAAAGGCTGATGTGGTCCCCAAGGACACACTGCATATAAATTACATAGAGGACTGCCTCCCTACCTGGAGGATATCCAGCAGCCAGGAGACCTGTCTCCCAGAAAATGATGAAAAGGCCCTTCTCTTAAGAAATGTAGATGTCCCCAATAAACTATCAGTTTGTCCTGACATTTGAAAGTCAGCATCCTGCCCAGTTCCCTTTAAAGGGAAACCATTAGTCAATCATATTTATCCACTAGTCAGAGCTCCAATCAGCTTCTACTGCCTCTTTTTTAAACATGAAGTGGCAACCATAGGTCCCTAGACATGTGAGGAGAGTCTAGAAGACAAAAGGGTAGATGAAGATAAAGAAACAGGCGAGGCATGGTGGCTCATGCCTGTAATCCTAGCACTCTGGGAGGCTGAGGTGGGTAGATTGCTTGAGCTCCTAAGTTTGAAACCAGCCAGAGCAAGAGTAAGACCTCATCTCTATTTAAAATAGAAAAACTAGCTGGACATTGTGGCATGTGCCTGTAGTCCCCACTACTCAGGAAGCTGAGGCAAGAGGATCACTTGAGCCCAAGAGTTTGAGGTTGCTATGAGGTATGATGCCAGAGTACTCTACCCAGGGTGAAGGAATGAAACTATGTCTCAAAAAAAGGAAAGGAAAATGTAAATAAAATTGATAAACCTTTGTCCAGATTAACTAGAAACAGAAAAGATCTCTAGTAACCTCAATCTGAAACAAAAAAAGGGAAATAACAATAGATAACACAGATATACAAAAGATTATCACTGATTGTACCCAAAAACCCCTGTTTTTTGAAAATTTAAAAATGTGGAGGAAATGGACCAATACCTGGAATCACACTACCTCCCTAGAAATAGAACTCTTTAACAGATCCATATCAAGCACCAAAATTGCAACAAAAATAAAAAAGCTTTCATCAAAAAAAGTCCTGGACCAGAGGGTTTTGCACCAGAATTCTACCAAGCCTTCAAAGAAGAGCTTATACCTATATTGCAGAACACATTCCAAAACATTGAGAAAGCAGGACGTCTCCCAACTCCTTCTATGAAGCAAGTATCACCCTGATACCAAAACCAGGAAAGGACCCATCAAAAAAAGAATGAACTAATTAATGAATATCAACACAAAAATACTAAATACAATCCTAGCAAATAGAACACAGATATACATTTTTTAAAACTGTACATCTCAATCAGGTAGGTTTTATTCCAGGGATGCAAGGCTGGTTCAACATATACAAAACTATAAACACAATTCACCACATAAATAGAAGTAAAAACAAAGGCCATATGATCCTCTCAATAGACAGAAAAAGCATTCAACAAAATTCAGCATCCTTTTCTGATAAAAAACACTTAAGAAATCAGGCATAGATGGAACATTTCTTAAACTGATAGAAGCCATCTATAACAAACCCATAGCCAATATCATACTGAATGGAGTAAAACTGAAAGCATTTCCACTTAGAACTGAAACCAGACAAGGATGTCTACTATCACCACAGCTATTCCATATAGTGCTGGAAGTCCTAGCCAAAACTCAAGCAAGAGAAGGCTATCAAGGGTATCTAAATGGGGACAGAGGAGGTCAAACTTTTGCTCTTTGCTGATGATATAATCTTATACTTAGAAAACCTCAGGGGCTCAACCATAAGACTCCTGGAAGTGATCAAGAAATATAGTAATGTCTCAAGATATAAAATTAATGTCCACAAATCAATAGCCTTCATCTACACCAATAACAGTCAAGCTGAGAATCAAATAAAAGACCCAGGTAGCTTCCCTTCATGTTAGCTTCAAATAAAATGAAATACTTTGGAATATACCTAACAAAAAAGGTGAAGGATCTCTACAGAGAGAATTACAAAACCCTGAGAAAAGAAATAGAAGACATAACAAATGGAAGAACATACTGTGCTCATGAGTAGGAAGAATCAACATTGTTAAATTGTCTATTCTACCCAACCAGATCTACGTATTTAATGCAATCGCCATTAAAACACCAACATCATACTTTGAAGAACTTGAAAAAATGGTTCGTCATTTCATATGGAATCAGAGAAAAACACAAATAGCCAGTGCAATTCTAAGAAATAAGAACAGATCTGGCCAGGCGTACCTGTAATCCCAGCACTCTCGGAGGCTGAGGCGGGTGGATTGCCTGAGCTCACAGGTTCGAGACCAGCCTCAGCTGGTGCAAGACCCCCATCTCTAAAAAGTAGCCAGGCATTGTGGCAGGAACCTGCAGTCCCAGCTACTTGGGAGACTGAGGCAAGAGAATTGCTTAAGCCCAAGAGTTTAAGGTTGCTGTGAGCTATGATGCCAGAGCACTCTGCTGAGGGTGACAAAGTGAGACTCTGTCTTAAAAAAAAAAAAAAAAAAAAAAATCGGGAAGATTCACATTACCAGACTTCAGGTTATAGAACAAGTTTATAGTGATCAAAAAAGCATGATATTGGTATAAAAACAGAGACACAAATCTATGAAACAGAATACAGAACCTAGAAATGAAACTAACCTCATAATCACCCTCTGATCTTTGATAAATTAAACAAAAGCATACCCTGGGGGAAGGAATCCCTATTTAATGAATGATGCTAGGAGAACTGGTTAGTCACATGAAAGAGGCTGAAATGGGAACCTCACCCCTCACCACTTACAAAAATTAACTCACCTTGGTTAAAAGATTTAAATCTAGGGGCAGCACCTGTGGCTCAAAAGAGTAGGGCACCAGCCCCATATGCCAGAGGTGGTGGGTTCAAATCCAGCCCCAGCCAAAAACTGGAAAAAAAAAATTTTAATCTAAGACATGAAACTATACAAGCTATAGAAGAACGTGTGGAAAAAAACTCTTAACAATTTTGGCCTGGGGAAAGATTGTATGAAGACGACTACATTGGCAATTACAGCAACAACAAAAATAAATTGGACCTGATCAAGCTCAAAAGCTTCTGCACAGTTAAGGACACAATAAACAGAATGGGAGAAAACATTTGCGTGTTACTAGAATCTACAAAGAACTCAAGAAAATCAACAAGCAAAGAGCAAACTACCCAATTAATCACTAGACAAGAGGCATGAACAGAAACTTCTCTCTAGAAGATAGATGAATAGCCAACAAACACATGAAAAAATGCTCACCATCCCCAGTCATCAGAAAAATGCAAATCAAAACCACCTAAGATATCACCTAACCCCAGTGAGAATAGCCTACATCACACAGTCCCAAAGCTACAGATGCTGGCTTGAGTGCAGAGAGACGGGCACACTTATACACTGTTGGTGGGATTGCAAACTAATACAGCCTTTTTAGAAAGCAGTCTAGAGAATCCTCAAAGACCTAAAAGTAGAATTTTCATTTGATCCCACAATCTCATTACTAGGATCTACCCAGAAGAAAATAAAATCATTTTATCATAAGGACAATTCCACTCAAATGTTTATAACAGTTCAATTCACGATCACAAAGATGTGGAAAAAACACAAGTGCCCATCAACCCATGGATGGATTAATAAACTGTAGTATGTGTATCTCATGGAATACAATTAAGCCACAAAAAATGATGGAGACTTTACATATTTTGTATTTACCTAGATAGAGTTGAGGAACATTCTCCTTAGTAAAGCATCTCAAGAATAGAAAAGCAAGCATTCCATGTACTCAATACTAATTTGAAACTAGCAGATGAACAAATACAGGTCCACACAAGAGAAAAACACAATTAAATTCAAGAAAGAGGGAAGGAGGGAGGGGGCTTAGTCAGCTCCCACCTAACAGGTACAATATAGGGGTATATGGCACACCTCCTATGTGAAGGACTCAACTACAACTACATGTTACCCAACAAATGCAAATAATGTAGCTCAATCGTGTATACACTTATATTAATCTGAAATTTTTAAGAAGAGAAAGAAAGATGAGAAACATTCTTGGAAATTGAAAATACTATCATTGATTTTTTTAATTCACTACAAGGATTAGAAGAGAAAGATGAGGTAGTCTCTAAGAAAACAGAAAGAAAAGCACAGAGATTGGAGTCTTGAGAGAAAAAATAAGAGACAATGAATCAAGTTAGGAGTTCTATAAAAACAGAATAAAATTAATATGGTTATCAAATAAAATATAAGAAAAAAAAGGTGAGAGAATGTTTCAGTTCTTATGGATATTGGTCTTCAGATTTAAAGATTTCACTGAGTGACCCAGCACAATAAATTAAAAACAAAACAATCAAAACCCACACATAGATACATTACTATGAAGCTTTAGTAAAACAAAAATAAGGAGACTATCCTAAAATTGTCTGTAAGCCAAAAAAATTGTCTCTTCAGCCAAAGCTAACCCTTGTCAAGAATCCATGATGCAATACATTCCAAGGTCTGAGAAAAGCTGACTTTTGCCCTAAAATTCCATGCCTAGACAAATTATGAATGAAGTGGGGAGGGTGATGGGGTAAAGAAATGTTCAGGTTTCTAAAAATTCAACTCCCACATATCCTTTCCTAAGAAGTTGGTTGAGGATGTGCTCCAGAAAAACAAGGAAATAAGCCAAGAAAGGAGAACATGTGGGATACAGGAAACAATAGCTTTAGCCTAGGACAGAAGAAAAGGGAATTCCCAAAATGGCAAATGGGCAGCATGCCCAAGAGCAGTCAATCTAGATTGAAGCAGAATTATCAAGAGCCCAGGAGGAAGGTCTCTGGGAAAAGGCAAATCACCACAATACTTGATATGATGAAGAATTGTTGAGAGAATAATACATTAAAGGCAAGTAATTCAAGAAACAAAGGAAGGACCCTAAAAATTCCTAGAAAAACAAAAGCATTCCAAGAAGGGAAATGTCTAGAAGACATCTCTGGAAAGCAACATGTATATATATTATCTTATAATGTGAATACTATTCATTGTTTTTTTTTCCACTGGTAAATCAACATAAAAGCAAGGACAGAAGCAATTATAGTTACAGAAACATAACATAATGTTACCACATTAACAATATTAAGTATAGGATAGAATCCAATAGAATGTTCTGTGAAGAGGGAAATGTTCCATAGTTGTGCTGTCCAGTGTGCTACTGGTCACAGGTAGAGATCAAGCACTTGAAATATCAACCTGGTGTGATTGAAGAACTGAAATTACCATTTTAGCTGATTTAAGTTTAAATGCCCATGTACACCTAGTGGCTACCATGTTGGATTCTGTGGGAATAGATGACAAATTACGAGGTAAAGGAAGAAGGAGAGTTGACAGAGAAGAATGCCGGCCTCCTTGTATTTCAGAATGGGAGTTGAGGTTACATTGAGCAAAGGGGTCCTGAGTGTCACCATATTGATCTCTTGTGTGGTGTCTCACTGCCTCTATATTTGTCTCTTTCTCTGTCTCTGCTTCTCTTCCTTCGTGTGTCTCTCTCCCTCTATATCAATACCTCTCTTTCTCCATGTGTCTCTCCCTGTCATCCTTGCCAATTCCCTGGCTTACATTCTCTCTCTGAATGACTATCTTTCTCTGTGAGTCCCTCTCCACTGCTATACCTCTATCTTTCTGCCTCTCTGTCCTTGTTTCTGTCTCTGTCTCTCTGTCCCTTTTTGTCTCTCCATGTGTCTATGTGTGACTCCCTCTGTTACTCTCTGTCTCCCTCTTGTCATCTCTGGGTTTCCCTTTCTATCTCTCTCTGTCATTCCATCTGGGTTGTTCCCATCTTTCTATCTTTCTGTCTGTCTATGTGTGTCGCTGCCCCTCTATCCACCCATCAGGGAGAAGGACCACCTGTGGCAGAGGCTCCAGCATGTCTCTTCCACGGCCCCTGGGTGCTGTGTCGGCTGTGGCAAGATCTTTGGCCGACTGTCTCGGCGGTATCCATGCAGGTAATGAGAAGGGTACAGAATCCTTCCTCTGGGACATGTATCTGGTTTCTACCACCTCACAGCTCCCTTCCCACCCCCAGGAAGGGAGTTCATGAGAAACAACTGAAAACTGACCATCAGTTTTCCGCATCTGGCTTCCAACACTAAGCAGAGTCATGGGCCAGAACAGTGAAAGGGAGTCAGATAAGGACTAGGCTTCAACACGCGTGATGGTGTCACAATTCAAAGAATAGACTATTGAATGGGCCCCTGGTCTGGGAAGAGAGTTCTCATTCAGGGGAAGCTGCTCCCCACCTTTCTCTATGATCACAGGGGTCAGGACAAGCAGCAAGAAAGGGAAAAGAGCCATTAGAGGCAGAGACTCTGCAGGGCTCAAGCATCAGGGCACACTTCAGGAGAGGGTCTCTCTGGGAAAGGGTCCTTCTGACATAGACCAAGGGTCATTCTGCTGGAGAGAAACTGAAATCTGAAGGGGACCTGAAGGTGCTGGAACTCCATGACCCCCAGGGCACATGTGGGACACTGCTGGGCCAGCTGTAGAGGCTATTGTCTTCCTTGTCTCTGCTCCCCAGGGTCTGTGGAGGCCTGCTCTGCCACGCCTGCTCTGCAGATTACAAGAAGAGAGAGCGCTGCTGCCCACTCTGTGCCCAGGGAGTGGATGCCCATGTCCCCTGACCACCCCAGCCGAGGACTAGCCACCCACTCCACCCATCCAGTCCCGCTCTCAACTCTCCCCAGCCCCCTAGTGTGTCCAGTCCTACCTTGTAGGAGCTGGTGACCCATAGCAACAGCCCCTCTGTGGGCCGATTGCTGTGTGGGGATTGGGAAGAGCCAGACTAACAGGCAGGAAACCAGTCCCAGCCCTGTGTCTATCTCGACGAGCAGGGTAACTTGGCGCAGCCCTTGGCTCTCAGGGCTTTTTAAGAGTCAGGCTCCATCCTCTCTAAAGACCCTTTGGGCACAGCAAACCCACACTGTGAGCAAGATTATAGCAGCCACAGCCTCTCTCCTATGTACTCCCCTCACTGGACCATGGTTCCCAGCCTTCCCAATTCATGGAAAACAAAGCCTGCAGGGTTTGGGGTTCTTCAATAGCTTCCTGTATGGAATCTGCTTCAGAGATCTATGTTTGTTTCATTTTGCTTTTTTTTTTTTTTGAGACAGAGTCTTGCTCTGTCGCCCCCTCCCATCTCCCCTAGCTACAGAATACAGTGGCGTCATCACAGCCCACTACAACCTCAAACTCCTGGGCTTAAGTGATCCTCCTGCCTCAGCTTCCCAAATAGCTGGGACTATAGGCACAACCCATTGATGCCCAGCTAGTTTTTCTATTTTCAGTAGAGAGAGAGTCTTACTCTTGTTCAGGCTGGCCTTGAACTCCTGGCCTCTTAGAGTGCTAGGATTACAAGCACTTCTCAGTCTGTTTTGCCTTATTTTTAACAGCATTATTGAGGTACTATTAACATAATAAAAATCTCATGAAGTATACAATTTGATGAGTTTTAACTTAATATACACCCATGAAACCATCTCCATATTCACAGTAATAAATGTTCATCAGCCCCAAAGTTTCCTCGTGCCTCATATAACCTCCCTTCCTCTTTCCCTCCCTTCACACCCAGGCAACAACTGATATCTTTATAAC
Organism: Otolemur garnettii; assembly: GCF_000181295.1. NCBI lineage: Eukaryota > Metazoa > Chordata > Mammalia > Primates > Galagidae > Otolemur > Otolemur garnettii. The sequence continues at coordinate 14,251,726 of NW_003852408.1, read as the reverse complement.
CATAGACTAATGTGCATGAACTAGAAATTTATATAAATAAAACCATATGACATGCACTCTTTACTGTCTGGCTTCTTTTGTTCAGTATGATTATTTTGAAACGCACCCATGGCTCGGCGCCTGTGGCTCAAGCGGCTAAGGCGCCAGCCACATACACCTAAGGTGGCAGGTTCGAATCCAGCCCAGCTGCCAAATAACAATGACGGCTGCAACCAAAAAATAGCTAGGCGTTGTGGCAGGCGCCTGTGGTCCCAGCTACTTGGGAGGCTGAGGCAGGAGACTCGCTTGAGCCCAGGAGTTGGAGGTTGCTGTGACCTGTGATGCCATAGCACTCTACCCAGAGCGACAGCTTGAGGCTCTGTCTCAAAAGAAAAAAAGAAACGCACCATGTTGTTATATATATATGTCAACAATATATTTTATTATTGAGTAGTTTTATCCACTGTTTGAATATGCCAAATTTTTTTTATTAAATCATAGCTGTGTACAGTAATGCAATCATGGGGTACAATGTATTGGTTTTATATATAATTTGAAATATTTTTATCAAACTGATTAACACAGCCTTCTTGGCATTTTCTTAGTTATTGTGTTAAGACATTTATATTCTACACTTAGTAAATTTCACATGTACCCTTGTAAGATGCACCATAGGTGTGGTCCCACCAATTACCCTCCTTCCACACCAATCTCCCTCCCTCCCCCCATCCACCCCACTCACCTCCCCCTCCCACCCCTTTCCCATATTCTAAGGCTATAATTAGGTATTCTTGATGAACCAAGTGGAGAGGCCACAACAGAAGCCTGTTATCAAAGAGGAAGCAGGATGCTCCCAGAAAAGCATGCACTGGAAGAGAATCCCAAGGCCAGGAATGAGGGAGCTGGACCTCCTCCCGCTGTTGGAAGAAAGGATGAGCTATGCTGAGGACCAGCCTCAAGTCAACATCGCCCCCAGGAATTCCCACCAAGTTCAATGAAGAGAAATAAAGCTCTACAAAGAAATCAGAAAAGTTAGACTTTGGGGACCCTCTAGCAAAGAGATCTCCAAAAGTCACTGTAGACAACTGCAAGGGTACCTTGGAGGCACTGCAAGGGTACCTGTCCTTTACCAGTGACTCCAGGGCACATGTCCAGCAGCAAAAGCAAAGCCCAGAGGAGAATGGGGGAGATGCCCCCAAGAGACTGCCCAGATCCCTGAGGAACACCACATAGAGCTGAAATCCTGCATGAGCAATGGGGTCTGAGCCAGTGAACCTGAGTTATTGCTATTGATGTGACTTTATGTGTGCTCGCAGGCTGAGGATGCCCTGGGAAACTGGGGGATGTAATTATTACTTTAAATTAAATGTCACTGAGATGCTCCCATCTATACCAATTTCCCCTACTTGTCAATCCATTCACTACTCAACAAAGATGTATCAAGTGCCTACGAGATGCTGAACACCGATGGATTTGGGGCTGCAGAGAGAAACATATATAATGCCTGTTTTCAATATCCTCACTGTGAGGGAGGGAGCAGCCAAGCAGATTAGTTATAAAACCTGGGGCTGAATTTGGAAGGAAAAGGGAAGATGGCTAAACCAAGAAGTTGGGAAAGAGCATCCCAAGGAAAAGGGAAACGCATGCCAATGTCCCAGGAGAAACCAGGGCAGCTGCTGGGAGAACTGCAAGCAGTTTCCTGAGCCAACTTAAGGACAGGGATGTGGTCTGAAAGGACAGGGCTGGAGAAGTCAGAAGAGTCACATGGAGGGCACCAGGTGTGAGTGCAGGAGTCTGCCTTTACCCGAGGGCAACAGAGGGCATTGAAGGGTTTTAAGAGAGGGGAAAAAGGTGATCACGTTTCAGAAAGATTGTTTTGGCAGCAGAGTGAAGGGTAATTGAAGCAAGGAAATTGAGGCAGAAATTGCTTAGGAGAGAAGGAGAAGGGGTGGAGGAGGAAGAGAAGGGAGAGAAGGAGGGGAGGAGGAAGAGGAGAAGCAGCTGGCAGTGCCAAGCATCGTTCTAAGCGCTTTATAAATAGACCCACTTAAGTCACATAACAGCCCTGGGCAGTAGGTGTTTTCACTATCCCTATTTTACAGACAAGGAAACTGAGACTCAGCGAGAATAAATCATTTGCCCAAAGTCCAGGACTAGTAAATGGATCCTAACTCAGACAGCCCAGCTCCAGAACCCACAACTATTGTGTGACTATTGCTGTAGTTACAGCAAGAGCGAACAAAGTGTTGCCTAACACCATCAGTGAAGATGGTGAGGAGGAGACAGTCAACAGCCATGCTGAGGAGAGGAAGAGGGAGGCAGTGTGAGGGGTGGGCGGCAGAGGAGTGCACAAGGAAGCCCTCAGGAGGAGGACATGGATCAGGAAAGCAATGAAAGAGTTTTCTACATGTTGAATTTGCAGCATCTGTGGGCCCCCAGGGAGACTCAGCAGGAAATTGCATGTCCCAGTCTGTAGCTCAGGAGGGAAGCTGGCTGGAAAGAAGAGGTGTGGGAGACCCTGGCACACGCTGGAGTGGGCAGCTGATACTGTGGAGGCAGGTAGGCTCGCCTATGGAGAACAGGTAGAGTGACAAGAAAAGAAGACCAAGGTAAAATCCTGAGCAACATCCATATTTGAGGAATGAATTGAGGAATACAGCAACAAAAGAGACCAAGCGGGATCGGGGGAATAAGAAGAGAATGGGATTCTCAGTGGGATTCAGCACCATAGAGATCAAGCAAGAGGAGACCTGAATGGTAACGCTTTCACATGAGCATGGTTAAAAAGTGTAGAGCAGGACTCTGGGTGGGATCCAATGTTGCTGCAACAGCCCTAGATGACCCCCCAGACCACTTTCAGCCATAGCCAGCAAGAGCTTAGCACAAGCAACGGGTGGAGGAGACAGCCCAGGAAGCGGTGACAGCAGCCGAGCAACAGGTCAGCAAGTGGTGGATCAAGCCACAGCGGCCAGGCAGAAACCCACGGACCGGCTGACCAGGAAACCAATGACAAGACTGCTAAACAGACCTCTGACACCTACTCAAGATTCGTGAAAAAATTGGGCCTTATGAAATAACAGAGGGAGGTAGAGTGATGCCCTGCAGTCCCTGTGCAGCTTGGCCTGACCCAAAGCTCTGTTCCGCAGCTGCCTCCTTGGTCTGCTCTCATGTTCAAAAAAAAAGCACACAGAAGGCTGGGGGGAAATATTTCAGCAGCATTGACAAATATTTAAAATGTAATACTCCTAAGTTATGCAAAGAGCTCCTATAAATGAAGGACAAATGGCAATCCAATGCAAAAGGGAAACAGATAAAAATTAGTAATTCACATGAGAAAAATACAAATAACTCTGGACAAAGATACGCAACCTGACCAGCAATCAAGAAAATACTGGAGGTGGTGGGTTCAAACCTGGCCCTGGCCAAAAACTGAAAAAAAAAAAAAAAAAGAAAATACTAATTAACAATGGGATGTCACTTTCTACCATCTGAATGGGAAATAAACTGATCATATACAATGTTTGTCATGAACATACAGACCAATAGGCCTTCATAAAGTCACAATAGGACAGTTAATCGGCACAGTATTTTTGAAGAACAACTTAGTAGTATTTATCAAAATTTACGCACAGATATTACCCAGAACAATTACACTTAAGCTTCAGAAACACTCATCCAAGTTCCCAAATACCTAGATCCAAAGATGTTCATATATTCAACTACAAGGTAATTATCAACTAAATTGTGATACATCCACAACATACACTATTAAGTAGTTGTTAAAAAGAAGAAAATGGATCTACATGTACTAATGTAGAAAAGGTCCATGATTAAGGTGCAGAACAATATAACCAGTAAAAATGAGCTTTTAATTAAAGAACAAAAGAAGGAAAATGTGTGTTTGTATTTGTATGGGGAATAATCTAGAAAGATGTACATACCAAGCTGTAGACAGTACTTACCTTGGGGAAAGACACAGATGGACAGAGAAACAGAGGGAGACTTTCAAGTTTGACTTCGCGTGCTTTTGTATTGCTTGAATTCTTACAATATTTGTGCTTTGTTTTATAATATCAAAGCAGTTTTATTTAAGAAAAGGGTTTACTGGGTTTAGCAACCCAGAGGTCGTTGGGAACCTTGGCAAAGTTGTTCCAGTGTCACAGGAGGAAGGAAGCCAGTTGCAGTGTCTTGGCTGAACAGCGCACAGGAGGTAAGGAAGTGGAGAGAGCAGGGGCTAACTACCCTTTCAATAAGTTTGCCTGTGAAAGAACATGGCAGAGTAGTTGCTGAAGGGTGATAGGACAGAGGGAGGTGATAAAGACACAAGGAAGGTTGGGGAGGAGGGAAAAGAGTCCACTGAGGGACAGAGGGAACAGGAGGCAGGATCCCCAAGGATGGTCCCCCAAGGCAGACATCCCACAGACAAGTGTGGGGATGCCCCAGGAACAGAAGGATGGATGCTTCTCATACTGACCCTGGAAGGAAGGAAGAAACCGTGCATACAAGTTCAGGCAAGTCTGTCGGGGGTGGGGGGGAGGCTGGGATGCCCACATCTTCCTTATTAATAAAGGAGGTGCGGGTCCAAAATGCACAGAGTCAGAAGGCAGATAGGCAAACCTCCACCTTCAGACTGGCAGGCTCCTCCAGAAGTCATTAGGCAGGAAGGTGTGAAAATCCCCAGAGCTCATCCAAGAATCACCAGGTGGGACCCAGGAAAGACCTCATTTTTCCTCTGTGAGATTAACACCCCTGGTGGGCCTCCTGGACTTCCCTCTCACAACCCAGGTAGAAGTTCTGACATGTCTGCTTTACTTTTTTCCTAATCAACAGCTCTGACCGCCACCAAGCCCTGGGTCACAGCGTGGATATCAGTGGCCACTCTAACAATAGCAGCTATAGCAGCAACAGCAGGTGTGTGAGCTGTTCAGGCTGAGAGAGTGGAGACATATTTCTGATTGCAGGGACCTGACAACCTTAACCTTGTCTGAGGTCTCTGAGGATGAGGGTGATAAAGTACAGAACCTTAGAGCTAAAGATAAAGACATTTTCACCAAGACAGTGCTTTGTGCAGTAATGGAAACGTTCTGGATGTACACTGTCTGATATGGTAGCCACTAGTCACATGTAGCTTGAGCACTTGAAATGTGGCTAGTGTGACTGAGGAATCTAATTCATTTTAACTAATTTAAATTTAAATAGCTACTTGTGCCCAGTAGCTCCCATATTGGACAGGACAGACTTAGAACAAGGCACCAAGCATCCCTAACCATAAGCAGCCAATTGGAAACCAGTTTTTTATACCAGCTTTGTGTTGGAGCACCACCATACACACACATGTGGTGGGTTCAGTGGAAACTAAATCGACCTAAGAATTAGACCCACTGGGAAATATTAAATCTGGGCTCCCCTCTCTACAGCCTTTGTATCCAGCTGCTGCCAGGGACAGAGAGGTACCTAACACTGTGGTCCCCAACCCCTCAGTCTGTGGCCTGTTAGGAACTGGGCCACACAGCAGGAAGTGAGCCACAGGGAAGTAAGGGAGTGGCAAGTGAGCAAACGAGCTTTGTCTGTATTTACAGCCTACTTGACCTGAAACAACTTTGCCAGGGTTCCCAGCAACCTCTGGGTTGCTCAGCCCAGTAAGCCCTTTTCTTAAATAAAACTACCCTTCATATTCACATCATCACCTGAGCTCTGCCTCCTGTCAGATCAGTGTTGGCATTAGATTCTCATAGGAGCAGGAACCCTGCTGTAAACTGTACGTGAGGGCGCGAGGTTGTGTGCCTCTGCTGGAATCGAATCCCTAACTCACCCCACCCCAATCCAAGGAGACAGTCTTCCATGAAACCAGTGATGGGTGCCAAAAAGCTTGGGGACTGCTGACCTTACTGAGCTCTGACACCTCAGGCTGGGGTCCAACTCCTTGTTACAGAGCACCGACAGTAGAATTTTGAGACTAGTTGTTTTTTTTTTTTTTTTAAGTTTGTAAAACTTCTTACAATTTAGTTCAGTTGCAGGTGGTGCCTGTGGCTCAAAGGAATAGGGCACCAGCCTCGTATACCAGAGGTGATGGGTTCAAACCCAGCCCCGGCCAAAACTGAAAAAAAAAAAATTAGTTCAGTTGCATCACTGTAGGTAAGTTGCTTAATCTCTCAGAGTCTTCATTTCCTCATCCAGAAAGTGCCTACTTCATGAGGCTGATGTGAGGCTTAATCAACACAAATTCTGAAAAACATTTTGCCCAGAAACAAGGCACTCAATACCACGGCCAATATGATGATTGTTATCCAGGACAAAGCAAAGTAAGATGTACATGGAAGTCAGTCTTGAGAGCAGACTCGCTGCTTTCCTGTAATGATGGACGCAGTGGGCGATATAATGCCATCGGGTGATGACTATTCCAGTAGTAATGATCACAGCAATAAAAATTAACATTGAGCTCTGCGTGTGTCCTAAGTGCTTTATGGGTCATCCCCTGTTTCATCCTCACCACAACCCACTGAGTTAGATTCTGTTACTGGCCCCATTTTACAGGTGAGTAGATGAAACTCAGAAAGGAAAAGTCCTTGCTCTCATCTGCCTCGGTGTGTAATGAGCTTCTGTCCGGTTTTAGCATCAGCTGGCCCAGTGGCCTTGCATTCTTCCCCAATATGAGAAAGAGAGGTGAACAATACTGAGGAATAATTGCTGAGCAGCTCAAAAGTTCTCTCCTTGGGGTGGGTGAGCAGCTTGAGTGGGTCTGCCACAGGCTCTGAGTGCTCTCTGGGACCTGGGATGTGTGTAAATAGGGGAAACTGAGGAGTTGTTCACTGGGGCAAGGGGATTGGGAGGGAGCAGAATTAGTGTTCACGGCTTTATCTGTATCAATTCTTTCATTTGTAATCAAGAGCAAATGTGACACTTTTAGGGTTACTCAGTACTGTTTTTAAAAGGATCTTTGGACTTGGGTGGAATCTTCATTTTTTTTTTTTTTGGAGGTTTTTGGCCAGGGCTGGGTTTGAACCCACCACCCTCAGCATATGGGGCCGGCGCCCTACTCCTTGAGCCACAGGCGCCGCCCGGGATCTTCATTTTTACCAAAAGGTTTTCTTAGAGGGTCTTGGTTCCACGTATGGTAGCTGCTGCAGAGTTGGGGGCCTCAGACCCAGTACCAAGTGTATAAGCCAAGAAAGAACAGCAATGCCCTAAGATGGGCTTGTGCTCAGAGCAGAGGGTACGAGGCGAAACAGTAAAGCTAGGAATGGGGTGGGGAGTAGGGATGAAGCCTTGGGTCCAGGGAGGAAGACTACTAGACTCCCAGAAGCATGAGTTCCACCTCTGTTGTCACAGCGAGCTGCTCCCTTGCCTCATGAGAGACATTCAGCAAAGCTTCATCTGTATTCCACCAGTGCTGTGGGACAGTAAGCCAGGGAAGCCTGAGGCAGCTGGCCCCTGGGAAACTCAGACAAGGCAGCCGCAGGACCCAGGGGCATGAGACCACAGCAAAGATGAGAGGAATCAGTGTGGTCTTGGGCAAACCACTTCCTTTGAGCCTCATCTGTGAAATGGAAAGACTGGCTAGAAAACCTCACAGGTTTCTTCCCCATACGAACTCTGTAAGTCTATAAAATGACTGCATATCCAAGAGCTGAACTGAGAATTAATTAATTAGTTATCAAAAGCATCCTATACTCATGAGGAACTCCACCCCTGAATTGAGTAATCTAATCCACCACTCACTTCCTCTGCTGTGTTCTCACCACCACCTCCCTTTCATTGGTCACAGCTGCCCTCCTGGAGGTGTCTTACAGGTGAAAAACCCAGCATCCTGGTAAGTCTTATAACACCCACCCTTCCCACCACCTAGAATGTATCTGTTCTCTGTTGCCCTAGGGACCCCCACCTGCATTCACCCCAGGCAGCCGTCTCCACCCTTGGTGGGCCTTCCTCTTCCTCCTCCCAACTCACCTCTTCATTCTCTCAATTTAGGTCTCCCTGTCCCCAAAGGGAGAACCTCCACCCGTCCTCCCTCCAGCCCTCTACAACAACCACTCAGGGCAGCCTGCTGCCCACCTGCTTCCCTTGGCCCTGCAGCTCCCCAGTCTCATCCAGCCCACCTTGTTTGGATGAGGATTGGGTCTGAGGAGGGACCAGACACCTCTGATTCCCCACTTCCTGTGCTAACTGCAAATGTTGGAGATTATATTTAGAGAGAGAAGGAAACTTAAATTGTATTAAAATAACTTTGAATTTGTTGTTGTTGTTAAAAAGATTGCCTTAAATATTTGGGATCTTGTAAACGCCCCTCTTTGTATGGCATTTTCATGTAATAGACAGAATTCATCTTGTCCATGGAGTTCTGAAGTGCTGTGAGTAACTCGGGGGCTGGCCTTTCTCCTGCATCAGGGAAGCACCCACCTGACTGTGACCAGGTGGTCAGGAGAGGCCAGTTCAAAGTGGTTTAGTTTATCATTCCTGCAAGAGCTGCTCCTTTCATTCTGAGCCTCAGACAGCAAAAGAAAACAACGTGCAGAGCATCAGACACTGTGTATGCGCCATATACAGGTTGACGTGATATCTCAAGAACTTAGCTTTCAATCATATTTAATATGTGAGGGGTTTTTCTTTTAAAGAAACAGAGCTATAGACAGAAAACAATATAAGTGGAGTCCTTGACACCTAGTTGAAATCCTGGCTGCATCACTTACTGGCCCTGTAATTATAGGCTGGTTGCTGAGTCTTCTATAAACAGAGCTAATCTTATCTATTTGTAATGACTGAGGGAGATCACATATCTCCGAGGGACAAAGCAGACTTCAGATATATCCTCTCCCTTCCCTTCTTAGTCTGTCCCCCCCAAAGACTGGTAAATTTTTTAAATGAAGAAACGCCAACCATGCACATCCCTACCCGTGCCCCAGGGGCTGGAGGTCATTGGCTTATCCTGGTTCTCTTTTCTTTCTCTACCTTCCGTCCCAACTTGGCTTGTTCTCCCTCTGGAACCCCCAGCTGAACCCCGATGGCCACGTGTGTGAGCTCACCCAACACCTCCAGCCCACCCCAGCTCAACTGAGCTCTGGGTTATCTAGAATGAGGATTTTCCTGTGAAACATGCTCTGCAGCTGCTGCCTGTGCTAATAAGGCAGTTTCTGCAAAGGTCCCGCCCTGTTTTCTCACAACCAGTGCTCATAGATGCAGGTCACGCTCTCTAAGGGTCAGAGTTCTCTGACCCCACTAGGCTCTGCATCTACTCTCAAAGGTGGGTCTTCTCTCTGTCATTTATTCCCTTAAGAGCGTTGGCTCTCAGAGATGACCCACCCTGGACCACGTGACTTCACTAGACATAACCCTGGGCCTTTGAGAAAACTTGCTCTTCAACACGAGACTGCAGAGCCAGCGACTTCTTTCAGGTCTTGCCAACCTCACTGGCCCGGCCAGCTGTACCACCTGGCTCTCCCACTGCCTTCCCAGGCTCCTGGCCAGACAGGGCCCCACCCTCATCACCATATCTCTCTAGGTTCACCAACTGATCAAATCTCCTCTATCTGTGTTCTTGGCATAGTGGGAGGATAATTTATGTGGCCCCTATCACTTCAGGGAGAAAGTAATACCTTCTCAGGAAGGTGAAGGCTAAGAATTCCATCACTCTTAGAGGAAAAAAACATTATTTTTCCAGTTTCTCTTCATCCTACTCAGCTTTGTTCTTTGATAGAATGATTGACAGTAACAGAGACTGCCTTATTCCAAAGAGAAACCCTTTGTAGGCCTTTTGTTATTATTGTTTAAATATTTGTTTTGCAACTCAGCACCTATAGCTCAAGCCGCTAAGGCACCAGCCACGTACACCAAAGCTGACAGGTTCGAATCCAACCCAGGCCTGCCAAGCAACAATGACAACCACAACCAAAGAATACCTGGGTGTTGTGTTGGGCGCCTGTAGTCCCAGCTACTTGGGAGGCTGAGGCAAAAGAATCACTTAAGCCCAGGAGTTGGAGGTTGCTGTGAGCTGTGACGCCATGGCACTCTACCCAGGGCGACAGCTTGAGGCTCTGTCTCAAAAAAAAAAATTAATTAATTAATCTTTGTTTTGCTTTGCAACGTTGTGAAGCCTTTGGCTAATCTTTTTTTGTTGTTTGTTTAACTAAGATGTGAGTCCTATGCCACAAAAGTCACCCACTGAAGGTGTACAATTCAGTGTTTTTTAGTATATTGTACAACTATAGCCACTAATTCCAGAACACTTTCATCACCCCAAAGAGAAACCCTGTACTTATTAACATTCCTCCCTGTCTCCAGCCCCTGGTAACCACTAATCTCTACCAATTTGCCTATTCTGGTCCTTTCACATACATGGAACCGTGTAGTATGAGACTCCATGTCTGGCTTTTTTTGCTTAGAATAACAATTTCACTTATATATTCAAGTTTCATTATATACAATGTACTGTTACATATTCAGTACGTCATTAACCAAGCCTCATTATGCTGCATGCGACCATACCTCAATTAGTTGATCTGTTCACAAGGTGATAGACATTTGCGTTGTTTCCACTTTCTGAAAAGTAGAAACAATTGTCAGGATGAATGCTGCTGTGAACATTCATTTAAAAGTTTCGATCTGGACATATGTTTTCACTTCTCTTGGGTACATACCTAGGATGGGAATTGAGGGTTATATAATAAATCTATGGGTGCCTATGGTTAGGTGACATAGTTCGCTTTTATAAGGTTAAAGTCCAAGTCGTAGTTGGGCCCTTCACCAGCAAGTGTGCCCTATACGATGCGATGTACCCATTGGGTGGGAACCTACCCAAACCCTTCTCTTCCTCCCCTTACTTGAATTTAATTGAGCTTTTCTGTCATGTGAGCAGTAACTGTTAATAGACTAGTTTCAATTTGGCACTGAGTGATTTGATTTTTAGTGGTAACTCTGTGTTTAATTTTTTGAGCAATTGCTAAACTGTTTCCACAGTAACTGCCCTATGTTACATTCCCGCCAGCAACATGGGAGGGTTCTGTGTTCTCCACAACCTCCCAACATTGCTTTCGTCAAGGCTGTTTTCAGTACACACAGCCTGGTCAGGGTGAAGTGGCTCCTGGGACTGATTCCCTCCTGTTTCTGCTCTGATGCTGGGGTCCACTTTGGGGCAGGGTATAGACTCAGATATGGTAATCGCATGGTCATCCTTTACTCTAAAGAAATGGCAGGATGGGAATCTATGTTGTGGTTAAATTCAGGAGCTGGTTTATTTTAGTTTAATCTTTAAGACCCTGGGATGTATTTCCCATTGGCTGCAGCCAGCCCTCCACACCCAGGCATGCGCTGAAGCAGAATCTCTGCAGTCCTTGGAGGAACAGAGGCCACAGACTTAGACCAAGACTGGGGGGACAGGGGAGACAGGATGGATAAAGGCAGTGCAGGACAGGAGGGTCCCAAATGGTACTGGAAAGCCACAAAATAAGGGTAATGTGTCCCCTGTCCTCTATGCTTCCTGCCACCCCTCTCCTTATTTAGGGGGCAGACTGGCTATCCCTGGTCACTCCCACATGACAGAAACTGGCTGCACACAGGTGCCCAAATGATCTGTGATAGTCACATCTAGTGACTATCAGAGAATCGGTCAACCACATGTTTGTCATTTTTAATACAACTTTTGAAACTACACAAATACTGCCAGATCAGGCTTCCTTCCCAAAAGAGAAACACCGGGCCTTATTAAGTCACTAAATATTCTTCCAACTTGGCTTGGCGCCTGTGGCTCTTGTGGCTAAGGTGCCAGCCACATACACCTAAGGTGGTGGGTTCAAATCCAGCCAGGGCCCACCAAACAACAATGACGGCTGCAACCAAAAAAATAGCCAGGCGTTGTGGCGGGCACCTGTGGTCCCAGCTACTTGGGAGGCAGAGGCAGGAGACTCGCTTGAGCCCAGGAGTTGGAGATTGCTGTGAGTGATGCCACTGCACTCTACCCAGGGGGACAACTTGAGGCTCCATCTCAAAAATAAATAAATTAAAAAAAAAAGATTCTTCCAGCTCAAGCCTTCAAAACCTCCATACTGCTATCACTCAAATTGTTTTCCAGATCCTTATTTTAAAATATTTTTCAAAAAGTTGAGAAAGCAATCATCTCTCTGCTTTATAGGCAAACCATGACCTTTCCTTAAAGGTACATCTCAATTGCACTACAGGCTTCATCCCCAGATTAAGAACTGAATGGCATCTCACGGTTCTGAGCATTAAATCTCAATGGAGGGTGCAGGCAGGACTGCAGGGCCTGTAGGGACTATCTGAAGGGAACTTTCGATGGAGTCTGGCCATGTCCCAGAAATGCTAAGAATCTCTCTCTGATGCTGAAAAGAACTACAGTATTGTCATAAACTTTATCGTGTATCACTAAACTTGTCCCATAACATTAATCCCCCTACCACTTACAAATTTAATGTGAAAATTACTTCCATGTAATATGCAAACTGATGCAAATTATCCTAAAATTGTTTCTTGGGAGGACAGGCATGAACCTGGGAAGGGCTTATTATACAATAACTCTCATCTCTCTTCTATAGGCCAGGATTTAAATTTACCTCAAAAATGGAAGATATGGACTGGGAAGATTTCCTTAATGAAGACTTTAGTAATTACAGCTATAGCACTGACCTGCCCCCTATTCTACCAGATTCTGCCCCATGCCGGCCAGAATCCCTGGATATCAATAAGTATGCAGTGGTCACCATCTACGCCCTGGTGTTCCTGCTGAGCCTGCTGGGAAACTCCCTGGTGATGCTGGTCATCTTGTATAGCCGCGTCAGCCGCTCTGTCACTGATGTCTACCTGCTGAACCTGGCCATGGCCGATCTGCTCTTTGCTCTGACCTTGCCCATCTGGGCCGCCGCCAAGGTGAATGGCTGGATTTTTGGCACACCCGTATGCAAGCTGGTGTCCCTCCTGAAGGAAGTCAACTTCTACAGTGGCATTCTCCTGCTGGCCTGCATCAGTGTGGACCGCTACCTGGCCATTGTCCATGCCACACGCACGCTCACCCTGAAGCGCCACTTGGTCAAGTTCGTATGCCTGGGGATGTGGGCCCTATCTCTGTGCCTGTCTCTCCCCGTCATAATTTTCCGGAAGGCTTTTCACCCTCCTTTCTCCAGCCCAGTCTGTTATGAGGACATGGGCAACAGTACAACCACATGGCGGATGGTGCTGCGGATCCTGCCCCAGACTTTTGGCTTTGTCCTGCCGCTGCTGGTCATGCTGTTCTGCTACGGCTTCACCCTTCACACACTGTTTAAGGCCCACATGGGGCAGAAGCACCGGGCCATGCGGGTCATCTTTGCTGTCGTCCTTATCTTCCTGCTCTGCTGGCTGCCCTACCACCTGGTCCTGCTGGCAGACACCCTCATGAGGATACAGGTGATCAAGGAGAGCTGTGGGCGCCGCAGTGACATCGACCAGGCCCTAGAAGCCACTGAGATTCTGGGCTTCCTCCACAGCTGCCTCAACCCTGTCATCTACGCCTTCATTGGCCAAAAGTTTCGTTATGGACTCCTCAAGATCCTGGCTACCCACGGCTTCATCAGCAAGAGATTCTTGCCCAAGGACAGCAAGCCTTCCTTCGTAGGCTCTTCCTCAGGGAACACTTCCACTACAGTGTGAGACTCCTGCCTCAGTGCAGCCCCTTGGGCTTCCTCCCTTCCCTCAGTGTCCTATTCTAAGCCCATCCTTGGCTGTTCACAGTGTGAATGTCAGTGCAGCCCCCATTGTGGTTGCTGGAAGAAGTGGAGGCCACATCCTTACTAGGCCCCTACTGCATGGTTTGGAAAGCCTGTCCTGGTGTCCCTGCCTTACCATCATTGTGAGGCCAGTACTAGAGCTCTGTCCATCCTGCCACTGGCCCAAAGCACTCTGCTGTGTAAGAAGTGCAAATAAATCAAAACCCCAGAGAGATACTAGGCCATACTCATTAGGATGGCTCTTATCAAAAAACAAAAAAACATGAAATAGCAAATGTCGTCAAGGATATAGAGAAACCAGAACCCCTTTCCATAGCTAGTAGGAATGTAAAATAAAGCAATTGCTGTGGAAAACAGTATGAACAGCTTTCCTCTAAACATTAAGCTAGAATTGCTGCATGATCCAGCAATTCCACTTCTAGAAATAGTCCCACAAGAATTAAAAGTAAGGCCTCTTCATTGGTACACCCATGTTCATAGCAGCATTATTCCTAACAGCCATAAGGTAGAAACAAGCCAGGTGTTCATCAGCGAATAGATGGATAAACAAATGTGGTATACACACATAACTAATTATCATTTAAGAAATATAAGAAGATATGAACAATAACCCCAGAATAATAAGGAAGAGATTGAATTGCATTTATAAGAACTCTGGGCTCGGCGCCTGTGGCTCAAATGGCTAAGGCGCCAGCCACATACACCTAAGGTGGCAGGTTCGAATC
>NW_003852408.1:14235350-14237133 GCF_000181295.1 Otolemur garnettii | reverse complement strand
AAAAAAAAAAAAAAAAGAACTCTGTTATCCTTATCCCTGGCTCTTTCAATCACTCTTCTCTCTCTCTCAAAAGGAAAGAAGTACTGATACATGTTATAGTCCTTGAAAACATCATGCTAAATGAAATAAACCAGACGTGATGAACAAATACTGCATAATTCTGCTCATATCAAGGGCTTAGAATAGCCAAATTCACAGAGACTGAAAGTGGAATAGTGGTTCCTAAAAGCTGGGGTCAAGGCAGGGTGGAGAATTATCATTTAAAACAGAGATTTTCAACTGGGTGCCATGGCACCACTGGTGTACCATAAGAGGATCTTAGGTGTGCCACAAAAAAAATTAAGGATCATTAATTAAATTATTTTCAAAAGAAATCCAAAGCACAGTAAGTATATATATATATATTTTTTAATGCTTTTTTTGATGAACATAATTTAAATGTGCCATGGAAGTTTAACTGTAGGTTCAAGTGTGCCATGAGATAAGAAAAAGCTAACACTGGCTTAAAAGATACAAAAAGTTCTGAAGATAGACAGTTGTAATAGTTATACAACATTGTGAAAGTAGTTTCAGTATAATTTACACTTAAAAATGACTGTTGATAAAGTTTGTTACATAGATTTTGTTACCTCAATTAAAAAAAAGAATACCTGAGCCCCAAAAATCACTTTAACAGCAGAACCAAGGCTAAAATATCTACTTGTAATTTCATGTTAAGTGAGATCATTAAATATCTTTTTTTGTATAAACCACATTTAGTTGGGTGTTTATTTTCATTTCTAACCAAAAGCATCCAAACTGCTACAGAGAGGTGGGGCCAGGATAAGCAGAGGTGCCGGTTGAGGGACATTACAGGAAGGGACCCCTCTGCTATGGGAGGGATTGGAACTGAGATGGAGACGAGCCTGGCCCTCCTCCCATCCCCAGCCTACTCTTCCTGCTGTGGACCTCATGAAGTCCTCTTAAGGATTTCTCACGTCTTCAGGTGAAACAGCCCTCAGAAGTACCAAGGATGAGACTTAGAAGGTACAGAGGGTTGAGGGAATTCACCCAATCAGCCTGACCAGGAGCAGAAAGGCAGAGAGCTCTCCTAAGCTCAACCAGCAACTCCCAAGGTAGTCTCCCTCCCGCTTCCTTCTCAACCTAAAAGACATACACACACCACCACTACCACCTACTTGCCATGTTCAGGGTTTGACAAGCGCACCCAAGTGCAGATGAGTGAATGGTTTATAATCTGTCACTCTGGAAAAACAAAGAATTAGAATCTTCCCTGCAAAGAATTAGAATCATCGCCACATTTATTGCCCACTGACTCTTCTGGGGGTTGGGACATAGCAGCGACCCCAACAGACAGCGCCTCTCCCTGCAGAGCTCACTGTGCCTTGTCGTTGACCCTAAACGGTCTTTGTCAGAAGGGGTTCTGAGCAGCAGGGAAGGAAGAATGCAAGAGCCATTGAACTTTCCCAGTTACCAAACTGGGACATCCAGACCTAACAGGAGGCAGGTGCAAAGCTCCAGCTGAGGGCTGGGGCAGATGACTCCCACCCCCAAGCCAGGAGATGGCACTTCCTCCTGCATTCACTGAACAGGATCAGTCCCACACCAGCAAGCCCTTCTAAGATGAACCATAGGCCCATCTTATAAGGGTACATGTGAATCTTTCTAAATGTAGAATATAAATGTCTTAATACAATAACTAGGCTCGGCGCCTATAGCTCAACCGGGTAAGGCGCCAGCCACGTACACCTAAGGTGGCGGGTTCGAATCCCCAGCCCGGACC
>NW_003852408.1:14230001-14235168 GCF_000181295.1 Otolemur garnettii | reverse complement strand
AAAAAAAAAAAAAAATACAATAACTAAGAAAATGGCATGAAGGCTATGTTAACCAGTTTGATGAAAATATTTCAAATCATATATAAAAACAGCACACTGTACCCCATGACTGTATTAATGTACACAGCTATGATTTAATTTTTTTTTTAATGAAAAAAAAAAACCCAAGTGAGCCCTTGTTTCCTGCTCACTCTGTACAGGACACTGTGATAAATTCAGGATCACATGTGACTCAGCTGCTCTGGATGAGCCTTCAGAACAGCTTCTGACTCAGCAGGACAGAAATGCAGGAGAAGGTGTATTTAGCAAACACCCAGTTTCCAGAGTGCTTCCTGGTGTCCTGCCTGGACAAGGCGCATGGGCCAGATGGCTCCCTGAGAGAGAGAATGCATAATTAAGTCTCACTCTGGTTCCAGGTCTCTGCACTTTCCTCTTCACACAGGGATGGAGGAAACATGGTTCTCCCAAAAATACCCAGAAGGATGTGGATGATAAACCTGGGAGAAATATGGCAGAGATGAATACACTGATGTGCTCTCTGTCATATTTATCTCTGTCTCTTTCAATGACTCTCTCAATATGCCTTACTCTCATAAGAACAGTCTAGGCAAAAACAATCTACTAACAAAGCTCTCACTAGGAAAGGCAAATCCAGAGCCTTCCTTTGAGTTGCTGATTCTTTCTTTCCCCTGGTGTTTTCTGGCCTGAGTTTCAGGAGCCACACCTCTCTGCCTGTATCTGCCTGGAACTGCCCTTTCGTGCTTCTAGAAAAGGGTGGGTGGAGGGAGGGTGATTGGTGGGATCTCGCCTATGGTTCATCCTATAAGGGTACATGTGAATCTCCCTAAATGTAGAATATAAACACAAGTCTTAACACAATAACTAAGAAAAAGACATGAAGGCTATGTTAACCAGTTGGATGAAAGTATTTCAAACTATATACAGAAACAGTACACTGCACCCCATGATAGTATTAATGTACACTGCTGTGATTTAATAAAAAATAAATAAATAAAATTCCACTAAAAAAAAAAAAAAGAAGAAGAAGAAGAAAAGAGTGGGCCTTAATTTAGATCACGGGTTGACAATCCAAAGTGCTGAACAGCCCTACAGGACTCCTGCTCCATGCCCTGCTTTTGAAAAAGAATGGATAGAATGTGCACGTGGAATTGGTACTTCCGGGCAAAGAAAGAGTGCAAGATAGAATTTGATGACTTCATAGAATGTGTAACTTGGCTGAAAACGATTCAACACTTGAAAGCCATCAGGAAACAGCAGGATAAGCGAATAAAGGAAGGGAAATGTACCCCTCCACCTCACCACTTGGGCCAGGAGGAGCCTAGGCCCTGAGCAGAGAGCAGCAGCTGATGGCTTGAGGCTGATTTTCATTCTCCACTGGAAAGATTGTTTACTGAAAACTTCTTTATCAAAGTATGTAAAAATAAAAGATTGCTCCATCTTGGGGGAAAAAAAACAAAATAAATGTTTGTAACCATGAAAATCCAGGGCAAAATTAAGGAGAAAGTGATCTGAAGGGCAAATGGTCATTTTGAAGGGTCACTACAAGGAGTGGAGTGCAGGCCTTTGCATCCTATAGTTTAAGGCCACAGTTCACCAGATTAAAAGAAGATAGTGTCATCCACTGCTGGGAGGAGAGTAAATAGATATAACCTTAGGACACAGCAATTAGGTGATATCTGCTGTAACACACATCACCCCAATCCAGGAACTGCACTTCTACCCGCTGTCCTACGGAAGTGCTCACCTTGGTGGAAAAACGTGCACAGTATATTAATCACAGCATTATTTATAAAAGTCAAAGCTTTGATGGCCGGGCGCCGTGGGTTATGCCTGTAATCCAATCCCAGCACTCTGGGAGGCCAGGGTGGGCGGACTGCCTGAGCTCAGGAGTTCAAGACCAGCCTGAGCAAGAGTGAGATCCTCTCTCTAAAAATAGCCAGTGTTGTGGCAGGCGCCTATAGGACCAGCTACTAGGGAGGCTGAGGCAGGAGAATTGCTTAAGCCCAAGAGTTTGAGATGGCTGTGAGCTACAATGCCATGGCACTCTATGAGGGTGACAAAGTGAGATTCTGTCTCAAAAAAAAAAAGTCAAAGCTTCGGTACAATTTAAATGTTCATAACAGGGAATTGGCACTGTGAATATACATCCATACCACAAAATTCATGGAACGTAGTGGTCTTATAACAACATGAAAAATATTATGCTGTGTGCAAGAAGCCAGAAAAGCGGACTACATCCTGTATAATTTCCTTTACATGGAACATTTCCAGAAAAGGCAGATCTACAGAGACAGAAAGCAAATGAATTGTTGTGTGGGGCTGGAGGTGGGAATAGGGACTGACTGAAAAAGGCACCAGGGCTCTTTCTGGGAGTAAATATATTCTAAATCTGAATTATGACAATGGTTGCACAACTCTGTAAATTTACTAAAAATCACTGGGTTGTATACTTAAAACAGATTGTGACTCTTATTGATACCTCAATATTCTGTTTTTTAAAAGACTCCTTTAAAAAATGAAGTAGTTATATGAATGGATATGGAAACATCTTCAAGAAACAATACTGAATGAAAAAGGAAAGCAGATGATTCATGAATTGAAATTTACTCAAATAACGTCTTCAAAATTTCAACCAAAAAAAAAGAAAAAGGAAGATAGAGCAGGATGTGTAGTAAATGGCTTACCCATTTGTGTAAAAAACCACTATAACACATGTGGGTTTATAAATGTTCAGAAAACTGTCAAGAGGATATACACCCAGCTGTTCATAGGCATCACTGCTGTAGGGAATTGAGGGTGGAGTAATATTCACGTTGCTTCATATAGGTTCACATTGTTTGAATTTATTTGATTGGATCTGAATTTTTCCCAAAATGAAGGCGCTAAGGCTGACCGCAGATTGGGCCTGCCGGCCAACATGGATACAGCCCTTCTTACAGATAAGGAAGCTGGGCTTGGTGGGCATGCCCATTTCTATGTCTTCTATTTGCTCGTTGGACAACATGAGGCTTCCTTTTTTAAACTTTGTTTCCTGGTAAAGTTGCTTTTTGAAAAACACCACCTTAGTCTCAAAGAGTTAAACAATATGGGGGCTTATTTATATTAGACCAAAAAAGAGCTAGGCAGCATTGATGGCCACAGGGCCGCATTTCTAAAGTGCTGCGTTCTTAAAATGGGCTTCTTGGTTAAAATGCACATTTATGAACAATCTCTGGATGGATCAGGATCCTGGCAGGACCCAGATGGCAAATTTGAACTAGGCAAGGAGAAAAAGGTTTATCAAGCTTAGTGAGAATTAAATAAAGGGATCTGAACAAAAGTTCAAGAAAGTGTTAGGAAAAAGTAATGAAGAATGATGCAGTACCCTGAGGCCAGGGACAGTGGAGAGTAGTCACTACTCCTTGACCTAAAGGGGCCCCAAGGTAAGGAGCTGTTACAGGACCTCAGAGACAGAACAGTATAAGGAGGGCTGCCAGTCAGGTGCCACCCCCAGTTCCCAGAAGGGAAAGGCTTGTTGGAGGAGAAGCCGTAACTTGACACTTCTCCTGCTCAGGGTTCTTGAAACTTCCCCATCAGGGTTCCCCTTGGCTGAACCAAGTTCAGTCTCACACCTGGGTCCTATTGAGATTCCCACTGATGGAGTCCATTCTGATGTCCTACTAGAATTCCCATTGGCTGTGTTCAGACACCAGAGTCCACTGAGGCAATCCATATATATAGATCAGTAACCCAGGACACAGTAGAAAAAGGCAGAGAGTGGATCTGGAGGAAAAAACAGACATTTGATTCACTGACCCAGCTTAAGGTTAAAGGTAATGGTCCAGTTCTACTAAATCTGAATGGCTGAGGGTGGACGTGTGAATCTAGAGCTCCAGATTACTCAGATCAAGACAGTTTAAAACCTACAGACTCAGAAGCAATGGTGGCAGAGCTAGGTACCCAATGTGGACATGGAAATTAAAATCTTGGAATTAGAATCATTTATATGTAGCCTACTTCCACTCTTCTCCGTGTGTACTGCCAGTCCCAAGACCCCCAAAACCTGCTGACCCTAGCCACAAGGAAAGTGGCCTTGCATTGGAGCCTCCTCCTGATTATCCTGTCTGCCCAGGGTACAGCAGCAGTGGGTGTAGTAGGGGAATGAGGGGAGCAGAGAGCACAGCTTCTTCCCCCTGCAGCTTCAGAGACATCCAGGAGGCACCTTCCTGGAGAAAACAAACATGCCACCGATTTCTCAACAGGTCTTGCAAAGTCTGATGTCAGACACGTTGCCTTGGCCATAAACAGCAGGGCCCTATTCCCATCAATGCTGGCTCTGTGGCAAGCAGACCCAGAGGCAGGGCTAATGTCTTGGTTCCCATGAGGTGGTCTGTTCTTTCCTATCCCACTACAATGATAATTCCAGCTAATATTTGTGGAGGACTTCCTCAGATGTCCAGCACTATGTTAAGGAATTTGCTATGCCAGACTGCACAGCTGCCTATGGTGCTTTGAATACCTCTGCTGCCACCAGCCCAACTCCACACTTGCCCAAGAGTCCAACCTAATTGCCAAAAATACATAAGCAGTGCAGCCAGGAAGCTTCTACAAGGCTCAAGGATCTCAATACCATAGTGTCTCCCAGGGGCAAGGTCAGGCATGCTCAAAAACCCTCTGTCTGTGAGAAGATTCTAACTCATCTTAGGGCATATACATATAAGGACGTTACTCATGCTGTACTTTCCACTCTCCACTCACGCCTTGTGTGAGTGGTGGCCCTGAACTACTTTACCTAAATCTAGAACACCTGGATGGAAAGGAGCTTAAAGATTCACTATGACCTGACTTCCTCTTTTTGCCAGTGAGCAACTGGAGGCCCAAAGCAATTGGACACTTGCCAATAGTCTTGAACTACAAGTGACAAACAACCCTAGATTGTGGTCCCAGGTTCCCCATTCATTACCATCTTCACTTCCAGGAAGCCTCCTCCGAAGTCGCTGGAGAATCTGATTCTTGTGGGACTGATGGCAAAACTCACAAGATTGTGCCCATGATTGTTTTCATCTAGTACCTTTATATAAAAATTGAGGGAGTAAGGCTGTGCCTGTGGCTCAGGGAGTAGGGCGCCAGTCCCATACACCGGAGGTGGTGGGTTCTAACCTGGCCC
>NW_003852408.1:14217206-14228483 GCF_000181295.1 Otolemur garnettii | reverse complement strand
AAAAAAAAAAAAAAATTTTGATGCAAAGGTCAAACTAGTTCCTAGCTACAGCATTAATAAAAATGTACACAGCCATCATCAATAGCCTGTCAAAGGAAGATTCAGTTCTAAAACTAACCTATTCTACTTTTAGCCATTTATTTATTTACCACTTCACACCTCACAAGTCCAATTAGAATGTTTTTATCTAGAAACTCACAGATAACTTTGTAAACTTGCAGAAACTGAACTCTGGATTATGCAGCTTCCTGTGGGCCCATATTCCTGGAGTGAACAGTAAGGACCATGCGGCTGATGCAATGAGCCCAATGTAGTATTTTCTCTTTTCCCATCACACACCCAAATCCTGCCCCCAAAATCACGTGCATGAGCTGGACCAAGATTAATTGGCTATTCTGTTTCTTCATTTAAAAGTTGAATTTGTCCCTATTTTAGACCCAGATGTCCCCCTGACTCTAGAGAAAAATATGTGAACAGGTTCTGTGTGTACTCACAAGGGTCTCACAGTCTATTGGATAAATCAATTAACACAACCTAAATGCGATGTGTTAGAATCAAGCTATGTCACAGTTTCGTGGGAACACATTGAGGGTCTCTTAACTCAGCCAAAGGAGGCTTTCAGGAAGGTCTAACCCCTGAGGGAACTCTTGAGGGATGAATACAATTTAGCTAGATGAAGTGCAGGGAAGGGTAACCAGCAAAGGCCCAGCATGGGAAGTTTAGAGACCTCTTTGGGGTATCATACAAGCCTTCCTTCTCCAAGCGTTGTTTGCTCTACCTGATGCTACCTCCATGGCCATAACTGGGTCACTCACATTTGCTTTCTCAGAAATGGGAAACTGGGATGCTAACTGGCCTTTTCCATTGGTCTGGATTAATGTAAACTCAGGAACATCTGTGGGCTAAAAGAAGTAGAGAAAACTGGTATTCTTAGAAAGAGGAGTGAAATGGACAGGCCAATGGAGTAGAGATGACTCAGTAGCCTCAAAAAAAGAGAGCCTGAGAAAGGAGCCACCCTGTGCAACTGATTCTGGCCCTCTTGGGATCTAATGACCTCTGGGGTCCATCAGCTGCCCTTGGATCCTTCTGCTAAGTTCCCCTTTGGCTTCAGCCTCCTTAAAGCTGTTACTCACAACCGCAAAAATCTGGACTAGGGCAGGTAGCATGATGTGTTAGGGGAAACAAAAATCCAGCATGGCCAAAGCAAAAGCCATACCAGATGTGGGATGGGGTGAAAGGACATGGGCAAGGCTAAGCCACAAAGGATCTTGAGTGCTGGGCTAAAACAGTGCAACCTTATCCCACAGGCAATGGGAACCGGAGGAGAGCTTTAGGCAGATGAATAATGCAACCTGGTTGCTCCCCTAGATTGTGCATGAAGAGATGGAAAGGGGTAAGATTCAGCAGAAAGAGCACGGGTCTGCCCAGAGTCTCAGCACTGGGAAGGGAGGTAAGGGGATGAGTCTAAGAAATCATTAAGGGGAAACCAACGGGACTTAGCTGTCAAGTGGATGAGGGATGGGGAAGTGAGAAAGACAGAGGAAGACAAACAGGATTTTTCTGTCCATAACCTGGATGAATGGCTTAAATGGGCAGGTTATGTGTTCATGGTAAAGGTATAAGTAGCCGTGTCAGTGTGCATTGAAACAGCATGCTTGTCAAGCCCAGGGAAAATTGGCTAGCCTAGGCACTCATTTTTGGAGATTGTTCTCACAGAGTGGATAGATCATTGAAACTACAGGAATAGGAGACATCACCCAGGGAAACTGGAAAATTGAGAAAGGGCAGAAAAGAGGAGAGAAAAGAATCTTGGAGAATACTAGGATTTAAGAAATTAAGAGGGGCAGCACCTGTGGCTCAGTGAGTAGGGCGCTGGCCCCATATACCAAGGGTGGCGGGTTTGAAACCGGCCCCTGCCAAACTGCAACAAAAATTAGCCAGGTGTTATGGCAGGCACCTGTAGTCCCAGCTACTCCAGAAGCTGAGACAAGATAATCACCTAAGCCCAAGAGCTGGAGCTTGCTGTGATCTGTGATGCCACAGCACTCTACCAAGGGTGACAAAGTGAGACACTGTCTCTGAAAAAAAAAAAAGAGAGAGAAATTAAAAGAGGAAGAGGGACCCTCAAAATATACAGAAAAGAAGCCAAAGATACCCAAGGAAAACAGAAGCCCAGGGAAGCAGAACTTGAAGAAGGAAGAAGTGTAACATGCAAGGAAATAACATTCTCATACCTCACCAGGGGAGTGGAAATCTAAATGCTTTACACTATCTCTCCCACTGTCACCCTTGTCCAAAACACACCATCATCTCTCTTGCAGATGAATTCCAGCCTCCTCACTGCTCTCC
Source organism: Otolemur garnettii (assembly GCF_000181295.1). Classification (NCBI taxonomy): domain Eukaryota; kingdom Metazoa; phylum Chordata; class Mammalia; order Primates; family Galagidae; genus Otolemur; species Otolemur garnettii. Next base: position 14,226,134 of record NW_003852408.1, on the reverse strand, counting down.
CTGCCCCCATCCTTTCCTGTTCTATCTGGCAGCCAAGCTGATGAAGACCCGGCTCATGGGCCTCACTCTTGGCCCTCGTGGCCTGACCTGATGTGCCCTGTGGTTGCCTCTCTAACATCATCTCCTGCAATGCTCCCCCAACACTGCACTCCAGCCATACCAGCCTCCTTCTCATTCCAAAACATGCCAAAACGAATCCTGCCCCAGGGCCTTTGCACTTGCCATTTCCTCTACCTAGAATGAGTTTCCCCCAGATATTTCACTTCCTTCTGGTCTCTGTTCAAATGCTGCCTCACCAAAGAAGTTTTCCCTCATCCCCTTATCCAGACAAGCCCTCCACCCCACTCTCTACCACCTTGCCCTGCTTTATTCAAAGCACTAATCACCACCTGACATTCCAGTTATGCTTATTTGATTGTTGTTATGTGCACAGCAGAATGTAAGCTCCAGAAGGACAGGGCCCACATCTGCTTGAACCACCAGCATATCCCCAGAACCTACATCAAGGTCGGAATAGTGGTCATTAACTATTACATGAATAAATTTGGTATAGGTATTCACAGCCCTTTCACCCAAACTCTACTTCTAACTATTTGTCCTAATAAAATGATTATGTTAGGGTGGCACCTGTGGCTCAAAGGAGTAGGGCGCCAGCCCCATACACTGGAGGTGGCAGATTAAAGCCCAGCCTTGGCCAAAAACTACAAAAAAAAAAAAAAAAAGATTATGTTACCCACAAAGTTTTGGGTACAAGGATGTTCCCTGCAGCATTGTTTACAAGAGGACATTAGTTAGGTGACACATAGTCCATCTTGACACTAAAACCCTGTGATGCCAGAGATGAGTCTGTAGATGGCTATTTATGAACACAAAAAAATTTTTCACAATTAACAGATGTTCCTGCTCAGCATAAAGTGATCATAAGAAAAGTGCCTGTGCAGGTCAAGGACTGCTGTTCCCAGTCAAACCAGGGAACTGGTGTCCTCAGACTCTGGGAGATAAAAATGTGGCCATCTCTGCACATTTATTCTCCAGCATGGTGGGTAAGAGATGGGCCAGGAGTCAGTATCCACCAGGCATGATGAGATAAAGACCTTCTTTTCACAATCCTGGATTTTGCTCAGTATTGTTCAGGGTTTATAGTCGTAGACTTAACTGTCTTCAAACTTAACCATCATGGACATTTTTAAGGACAATACTATTACTGTGAACTTGAGCTCTCTTGCTTTTAACCCTTTTTCTCCCCTTTAAGACAATTTGGTAAAGCGAAGTTTCTTGGGAAAGCCATATGTTACAGCAAGACAGATTGTATTGAGATAAAAACGGTTCAGGCTATAAAATACCATAGGTTCATTTTGCTTTTTTTAAAGTGTTACATGCATAGATCAAGGTACTGAAGGAAGTCTAACTAATTATCGGCAGTGGTTATCTCCAAGTGGGGGAATAAAGTATTTATTGTCTTTGTTAGCTTTTCTGAACTTCCTAATTTTTATGCAATACATGTTCTTATTTTTCTATAAAATATCTGGTCATTTTGGTTTTTAAAAAATCAATCAAGAAGTACGGATTCATGTTCTTGTAGGGCAAGGATTTGTGAGCACTTTGCTTCTACTCCTCAACCACAGAAAAGGCAGAATTGTTCCATACTCTGTGTGTGTGTGTGTGTGTGTGTGTGTGTAGAGATGGGGTCTCACCTTCTTGCCTATGCTAGTCTCGAACTTCTGGTCTCAAGCTGTCTCCCATCCTCAATCTCCTAAAGTGTAGAGTTTACAGGCATGAGCCACTGCACCCAGCCTCCTTTTTTTTGATAAATGGAGAAAGATATGGATGGTGTCAATGCTGCAGAGAGGAAGTGTTGTTCAGAAATGCCAAATGCAGAGACCTCGGGAAGGAGCTGAAGTCTGAGAAAGGACAACACAGCAGTGGGATCAAGGGCCTGAAGGCAGAGTGAGTTCAACATCGCTGAGAAGTGAGGGTGGGTAGGGCCCTGCAGGGGATTCCTTTCATTTCACCAAATGAAAGGAATAGAAAGAAGGCATAGCAGCAATCAGCCACCAGCGACCCTTCTCGGGACATCAGAAGAGGGGAGCTGGGGGAGGGGGAGCAGGTACAGCAGCTGTGAGGGGTCAAATTGCTGAGGAGCCTCCTGCCCCGCAGCTTTGGATTTCTTAGATAAATGAGAGGCAAGACAAGCAGCTGAGAGAGAGAAAGTGAGACAGCACCCAGCCCGGGGATTAGACGCTGGAGAGAAAGCAATAGAAATAAGAGGACAGAAGAAAGTTGGAGAAAATTACTAAGCGGGAGGAATATCACAGCCAAGGAAAAGTTAAATATGATGATAACATGAAAATTGCCTTCCACCAAATGAACTAATAAAGCTCAGTCTAAGCTGTACTGGCAAGACGCTGTGATACGATGACATAATAGCAACACTATGGCACTGTGACAGTTAAAGTATAAATAGGTAGCACTTGGTTGAAAAAATGCTGGAAGGTTTTCTGCTCAGACTTGCTGTGAACATAAAACTGTTCTCAAAAATAAAGTCTATTTTGTTTTTAATACTGGAAGGAAATAAGCCAAAGTGTACACCGTAGGATTAAAAATAAATGGGTAGTTTTTTGTCTCTTTTTTTTTTTTTTTTTTTTTAGACAGAGCCTCAAGCTGTCCCCCTGGGTAGAGTGCTGTGGGGAGCCTGTGACCAGCACCACAGGGAACCCCCCTCCTCCCACCTGCCCTCCTGAGGCTGCCTGGGCTCTCCTGCCAAGTTGGTCTCTACCCCGCTGCCAGCTCTGTCCCAGCCACCTGGACCGACACTGGGCCAGCTTTCCCTGAGTTAGTAAGCTTAACATGAAATGTCCGATTTCCTAGAGTACTAAATTTGACAGTTACCATCTCTGACATTTCACTTTAACACTTCTTGATTTTTTTATTATTAATTTTTTTTGTAAAGGTATATCCTCATTCTTTCAAAGACATGTTTTGGCTGTGATTATCTTTCAATCTTTTTAAAGCAATTTTTGTGAAACCATGGCTAAATCTGTAATTGGTGTTATTTTCAAATATGAGTTCTGCTATGGAACCAGTGCAGCCAGACAGCTCAAAATATCAAGAGAGCGTTTGGGAAGGATGTGGCTCATGGATGAGTAGTATGTCGGTGGTTTGAGAAGTTCCGTTCCAGTGATTTTAATCTTGAAAATGAGCCATGTGGTGACCTCAGACCAAGCTGGATAATGATGAGCTGAAAGCTAAAAGCGAATCCTTCTCAACCTACCTGTGAATTAGCAGCTTTGGACTCCAACCTCAGCTACAAAGTAGAGAAGAGCAATAGCACCACAGCTGACAGGGTATGGGGTCAAGGGAAGGTTCTTATAAGGTGGGAGCTCTGGGCGGCGCCTGTGGCTCAAAGGAGTAGGGCGCCAGCCATATGCCGGAGATGGTGGGTTCAAACCCAGCCCCAGCCAAAAACTGTAAAAAATAATAATAATAATTAAAATAAGGTGGAAGCTCTTGGCAGCAGGCTTGTGTGCTGATAGCAACAATCCAGAAAAGAATAAAATGGATGTTTCTGGATCATGAAGAAGGACAATTTATCCCTTTTCTAAGCTTTGTTGTTTCATCTCAAGCAGCCCAATGCCTTGGAAGGTGGTGTATACTGCATCTCCTTTTAGTCCCCTGGGCCTGTGACATCATGCAGGAAGCACTGGCATTACAGTGAGAAGATTCGGTGTTACATCCCAGTTCCCCAATTTACTCGCCTTTCCAAGACTTGACTCCTTCAATAAATAAAGTTTGTCATTTATAGAGATGCTAGTCTATCCCAAGAACCTAACATACATTACCTTGAACCTTGACAACAGGCTTCTAAAGCTGCCATCCCTTCAAGGCAACGGGGGTCCAGAGAAGTTAAATTACTTGCTTAAGATCACACAAGTCAGAATCACCCGTGCTCTTGCCTACCTTAAAGCCACCTGTGCTTCTATCCCACACCTCACCTCTCCACACACCACAGAGCAATAGAGAGCTCAGACTCTGAGGGCATTAACTCCATTGGACAGGGGGGTAGAGTGGGAATGGTTAACTGGTGCAAAAATATAGCTAGATTAAAATATATATATATAGATAGATAGATAGATAGAATGAACAATATTTGACAGCACAAAAAGGTGACTATAGTCAACAATACTTTGTAAGTTATGGTATGCTTTAAAATAACTAAAAGGTCACAAGAATGGAAAAACAAGCATTACATGTACTTAGTACTAAGTTGAAACTAGTAGGTTAGCAACTACCTGCTCAAATGAGAGAAAAAGTCAGTCAAATTCAAGAAAGGGGGATTGGGGAGGAGGTTTAGCACGTTTCCACTCATCTCTCCTGGCAGAGTAATGTTGAGTTTAAGAGACTACTCCTGGGAGGGCGGAGACGATTGGCAGAGGAGGGAGGGCATGTAGCAGAATCGCACCTAATTGCACATTGTGAGGGCATATAACACACTCCCTGAGTGAAGGGCTCTTTTACAACTGGAACTTTACCCTGGAAGTGAGAACAATGTAATCTAAAAATTTGTACCCTCATATTCATTTGAAATTTTAAAATTTTTAATTTTAATTTTGAAAAGAGAGAGCGACTACTCCTAAATCCGAAGTCTAGCCCTGGAAGCGAGCACAGACATATGTGTAGGTGAGAATTTAAACTGGTATGTTGGTCTGCAGTCTGCCAGTTTGCTCGTAACTTTGAAGGTTCAGATAAAAAGGATCTTCTGAGCAAGAGAATGATTTCAAAAATCCATTCCCCTTCCAGGCTTCCTGACTGAAAGAAAAATATTTCCCCAATGCAGGAGCATTTGCTCTTCTTCCAAAGGGCCTGCCTACCCCAAAGGAAGGAAGGGCGAGCGGACCAAGGAGGGAGGTGCTAGCCTGGGAGGTGGAAGAGAAGAACAGCAGGTGCGAGGAGGCATCCCAGGAACTCCTCATGGCAGACTTGGTCAGCCGCTATCTGTAAAGTACATCCTAAGATCTGCACTTCGATGGAGGGCTTCATCGCTGATAATCAAGATCAGAGCAAAGACAGACATTTCATAACGAGTTCACTAGAGCTATATCCTATTTGTATGGTTTAGTAGACTCCCATATTTAGACCATTCCTCTTCTTAGAACTGGAAAGGAACTTACCTACCGAAACCTCATTTCATGAAAAAGGAAGCATCAATTCAGAAAGTTTAAGGGAATACTCAAGTAACACTGCTACTACATTTTTTGCCTATTTTTCTTTTCTTTTTTTTGAGACAGATTCTCACCATGTCGCTCTCAGTAGAGTGCTGTGCTATCACAGCTCACAGCAACCTCAAACTCTTGGGCTCAAGCAATTCTCTTGCCTCAGCTTCCCTAGTAGCTGGGACTATAGGCGCCCACCACAATGCCTGGCTGTTTTTTGTTTTTTTTAGCAGGCCCGGGTCTGGTTCGAACCCACCAGCCCCAATGCATGTGGCCAACACCCTAACCACTGAGCTATGGATGCCGCGCCTATCTATTTTTCTTTGATTTAGAAAGATGAGAAGCATTTTTCCAAATCTGCAGGTTTAGCTTGTGGTGCACTAGGACCCCCAAGTATAACTTTTTGCACCCGTCACTCTGCAGAAAGCTTCATGACCTCCTCACGTATGCTCCACTCACAAACTTCATCTGTCCCCTAAATTTCCTTTTCATAGTACAGACTTTGTCCTCAGGGCCTAGGCATAGTCGGTGCCAATAGGCACTTGTTACATAATCAGACATGGGTTATTTGATTCTTGCTTATGAACAGGTGGAATGTGCCCAGGGGATGGCACACACTGATCACCGCAGGATCCCAGCAGGATCCCAGCGAGGAGGCGCGCTCAGGGATGCCGGCAAGATGGAAGCCCTGTACCATGCAGCCCTGACACCCACACCCCAGGACCTTCCAGGTTGGGGCCGAGCCAGCTCTTTCAGGAAGACAATGGTGTTGTTTACTGTATGGACACAGAGGAAGAGCTACGGATGTGGCCTCTTAGGTTTCTGTTGGGCAACACCATTCCTTCCCATGTCGGAAGTGACTAGATTTCTTCAGAGGCCCCTCCCCACTTACCTTCTGCATCTTACTCCTTCCATCCCCTAATTTGAGTCTGGCTAAAAGAAAGGGGTGATAGTTCTGGGACAATGGGATGAGGGCTTCATTCACCAAGAAGTGTAGTATCTGTATCCTGGGAGAATGGGGAAGCGGTATTTGTGTTTGCTTGGATGGGGGCAAAAGCAGGAGAGAGGTTGAAAGAGCATTACATTCTCAGTAGCCAAAACAGAAATCAATGATGATACCTAAAGCAGAAGTGGGGGGGGGGGGTCGAGAACTAGCACAGTAAGTTTGGTATTTAGGAATATATAGACCACTACTAGATGAAACAGCCGTGACAGCTGACAGCTGTGGCCTTAGCCTACAGGTTTTGGACAGGGAAGGCTGTTGATTTTTTTGTTGTTGTTTGATTGTTTGTTTGTTTGTTTGTGACAGAGCCTCAAGCTGTAGCCCTGGGTAGAGTGCCGTGGCATCACAGCCCAAAGCAACCTCCAACTCCTGGGCTCAAGCAATTCTCCTGTAGCTGAGACTACAGGTGCCCACCACAATGCCTGGCTATTTTTTGGTTGCAGCCATCATTGTTGTTTGGCGGGCCCAGGCTGGATTCAAAGCCACCAGCTCAGGTGTGTATGTGGCTAGCGCCTTAGCTATTTGAGCCACAGGCCCCGAGCTAAGGCTGTTGATTTTCATTAGAAGCTTTATAAAACCATTTCACTTTTTCAACAATCTGCATAAAATACTCAGATTAAGGCCCAGTGCTGTGGATCACACCTATAATCGTTGTACTCTGAGAGGCCAAAGTGGGCAGATTGCCTGAGCTCAGGAATTCGAGACCAGCCTGAACAAGAGTAAGAACCTGTGGCTCGGCACCCATGCTCAGTGGTTAGGGCACCGGCCATATACACCAGGGCTGGTGTGTTCAAAGCCAGTCCAGGTCTGCTAAACAAAGCCCAGCTTTATGGCATGTGCCTGTAGTCCCAGATACTTGGGAGGCTGAGGCAAGAGAATCGCTTAAGCCCAAGAGTTTGCAGTTGCTGTGAGCTGTGATGCCAAAGCACTCTACCAAGGGCAACATAGTGAGACTCTGTCTCAAAAAAAAAAAAAATTATTTAGGCGGCACCTATAAGCTCAGTGGGTAGGGCACTGGCCATATACACCAAGGCTGGTAGGTCTGAACACAACCCAGGCCAGCAAAAACAACAACTGCAACAAAAAAAAGTGAGACCTTATCTCTAAAAATAGCAGCGGCAGGCACCTGTAGTACCAGCTACTAGGGAAGTGAAGCAAAAGGATCACTTGAGCCCAAGAGTTTAAGGTTACTGTGAGCTATGATACCACTACACTCTACCAAGGGTGACAAAGTGAAACTCTGTCTCAAAAAAAAAAATCTCAGATTAAAAAAGAAAAATTAATGTTAAGAAGTGTAAGTGAGGCCAGATGCAGTGGCTCACTCCTGTAATCCTAGCCCTCTGAGAGGCTGAGGCAGGTGGATCATCTGAGCTCAGGAATTCAAGATCACCCTGAGCAAAAGCGAGACCCTGTCTCTACTAAAAATAGGAAAATTAGCTGGGCGCTGTAGTGGGTATCTATAACCCCAGCTACTAACATAGCTACTTAGTAGGATGAAGCAAGGAGATCACTTGAACCCAAGAGTCTGAGGTTGCTGTGAGCTACGATGATGCCTCAGCACTCTACCCGGGGCATAGAGTGAGACTCTGTCTCAAAAAAAAAAGTCCAAATGAACATATTCTGTACACTTATATTCTTTATTTTTTTATGTCTTTGATTCATTTGTACCCTCAAGGTGGAAAGAAAGATCTTGAATTTAAAATCAGAATGTGAGGCTGGATAAAATCACTGGTGGTGAGATCTCAGCTGTTAGCGCTCTGTGGCTTTTTGGATCAAGCCCAGAGTGGCCCCGTTAACCTCTGCATGGAGGCTGGACTGCCCCACCATCACCTGATTAGTGGGCATCTATAGAAAGAGACACCTCTGGGAAGATCCTTAGACCAAAGGGGAAATAGTCATTTTATTTTATTTGCATCTCTGAGGCTTTTCAGCCTCTGAAAGATTTTTATTGAAGTGCAAGTTTCTGGAAAAGAGGCAATTTTAACCTCTATGGCTTAAAACCTGAATCATCAATTAACATTTTATTTTTTGCTGGAACTAACCAGAATGTGCCACAGAATAGGGGGGCAAGGGATGATGAGGGGCTGTGGTTGGTCGGAAGGGAAGTAGTTTAGGGGAAACGGTAGATTGTGACATCATTTCTTGGAGGCTGGAACATTGTAACCAAGCCTGTAACACAAAGTTTCAAACTTTAACATGAGCAAGCATTGTTCAGAACACACAGTCACATCCCAATCCCTGTCCCCCACTTATCTCTGATATGCACCCCCTTCAGTTCCTGACCCAATCTAGTTCCTGACCCCTCCTAACTCTGACCCCATCCTCTCTCTATTTCTCTCTCTTTCTCTCTCTTTTTTTATTGAGACAGAGTCTCACTTTGTCACCCTCGGTAGAGTGCTATGTCGTCATAGCTCACAGCAACTTCAAACTCTTGGGTTAAAGCAATTCTCTTGCCTCAGCCTCTCTAGTAGCTGGGGCTATAGGAGCCCACCACAATGGCCGGCTATTTTTTGTTTGTTTGTTTGTTTGTTTGTTTGTTTAGCAAGCCTGGGCCAAGTTCAAAACCACCAGCCCTGAATCATGTGGCCAGCACCCTAACCACTGAGTACAGGCACTCAACCTCCATCCTCTCTTAAAATTCATTTCATCCGGCTCGGCGCCTGTGGCTCAAGCAGCTAAGGCACCAGCCACATACACCTAAGGTGGCGGGTTCGA
>NW_003852408.1:14209490-14216277 GCF_000181295.1 Otolemur garnettii | reverse complement strand
AACTTTCGGGTGGCACCTGTGGTTCAGTGAGTAGGGTGCCGGCCCCATATACCAAGGGTGGCAGGTTTGAACCTGGCCCCAGCCAAACTGCAACAATAAAATAGCCAAAGTGTTGTGGCAGGTACCTGTAGTCCCAGCTACTTGGGAGGCTGAGGCAAGAAAATTGCCTAAGCCCAAGAGCTGGAGGTTGCTGTGATCTGTGATGCCACAGCACTCTTTCGAGGGTGACAAAGTGAGATTCTGTCTCAAAAATAAATAAATAAAATACTTTCAAGCTATTTTATTGCTAACTAAGTCCCATTTCCCAAGTTCCTAGTGAGACTGAGCGTCTTTTCGCATGTTTATTAGTCATTTGTACTAGTATTTCCCCCAGACCTGATATGGATCTTTCTTTAGCTACTGCACCCCTTATGGAATTGTCATTGGGGTGCACAGGTAAAAGAGAAGAAAGAAGGAAGTTAAGGAAACAATGGAGGAGGTGATTGCAGAGGGAGGGAGAGGAGAAGGCCCCAGTTCTCAGCCCTCCTCGCCTGGCTTCTCTCTGCTTCTGTGTTCTCTCCAGAATCAGCTCTGTCCTAGGGCTTGAGCACCTAGTGCCTTCCCCTCTACCTGTCTGGAGAGCCTCAAGCAGGACAGGCTGAGGAGCCTTGTCCTGGCCCCTGGAAGAGCATCTTAGACATTGTTCCAGAGGAGACGGTGACCCTGAAAGGAATTCTTTTGCTGCTGCCTTGTAACTACCAACCTGTCCCCTACTGTCATTCCATGCCCGACATCCCCTCCCTGAGACTTACCACACCCCACATTGATCATATCCCTAAGCCTCACTCCACACCCGGTCCCAGCCCCATCTCGAATCTCCCTGTCTCCAATGCCTCACTACATCCCTGGATCTCACTCAGCCCCTCCCAAACCTCCCCTATTTCTAGATCTCTCCCTGTTCCTGACATTCATCCTCATCTGACCTTACCTGAAGCTGCTGTCCCATCCCCACCCCCTCACCTCTAACTGCAGCTTTAACAGCTGATCCCAGTGACAACCTTCATCTAAATCCTCATCTAAATCCTACCTCTTAGAGCATAGAATGATGTTACTATAACCCATGGCTAATGGGTACAGGAATACAGTTAAATAGAATAAGATCTATCAATAGTATTCATTAGGACAATAGAGTGATCATAGTTAACAGTATTTTATTGTATATTTCAAAATAGCTGGAAGAGTAGAACTTAAATGTTCCTAACACAAAGAAATGATGAATTCTTGAGGTGATAGATATCCCAATTACCGTAATGTGGTCATTACACATGATACATTTGTGTCAAAATACCACTTACAGATTCAGTGCCTGTAGCACAGTGGTTATGGCTCCAGCTGCATGCACCAAGGGTGGCGGGTTCAAACCCCACCCAGGCCAGCTACACAACAATGACAACCGCAACAAAAGGGAAGCCTGCCAAGGGCAGGCACCTGTAGTCCCAGCTACTTGGGAGGCTAAGGCAAGAGAATCACTTAAGCCCAGTTTGAGGTTGCTGTAAACCGTGATGCCACAGCACTCTACAGAGGGTGACATAGTGAGACTCTGTCTTAAAAAAAAATACCATTTGTACCCCATAAATATGTATAGCCATTCTATACCCATAAAAATTTAAAAATTAAAAAGAAATCCCATCTCTGAGCCTTATCCCATTCCCACCTTCAAGCCATCCGTGTTCCTTCCCTGTCCCACCTAAAGACACACACTTTTTTCTTTTTTATTGTATGGGATTCATTGATGGTATAAAGAATTAGGCTACACCAATTCCATTTGTTGAGTAAAGTCCCTCTTATAATTGTAAAAACATACATTCTAAGTTTTGCTTAAGCTGCTTTGAGTTCGGTTTCTATTATTTGCCATCAAAAGAGCCCTGATGTCTCCAGTGCTCACGTGGGACATCGCCACACAGAAATAGATCTAATGAAATAAAGCACAGAGGCAAACTCGATGTGTGGCCGAGAACAGCATGGGGCCGACAGGGGCACAGACGAGAAGAGCTATGAGCAGATGGTGTACAATGAGCAGGGGCCCTTTCAGCATTCATTCATTCGTGCAATAAATATTTGCTGAGCATTTAATAGGCTCCAGGCAATGTGACACACATGGGGATATAGAAAGAACAAGACAGACAGCCTTCCTGCCTTGAAAGAGGACAAACAGACAAGCACTAAGCAAGCAGACAAGGGGAAGGTGAGCTACTCTGTTCTGAGGGAGCCAGGCAAGGTCTAACTCAAAATGAAGGTCAAGTTAAGGTGAGGCTGAGATTCTCTCGGAGAACAGTCCTTTTTTACCTATAGACAGGTAGGATGTCTTTGGCCTGTGAGACCAGAATGAATAGGAGTTCCCGTCCCTCAAGAAATTGTTCTAACAGGATTTGAAGCCCCAGAGAACATCACCCTTCAACCCAGAGAGACGCCTTTTGGGGGTGCTGTTCCCATTCTACTGAAGGAACAGCCAACTATGCCACACACACATTTGATTCTGTCACACCCAAGATACTTCCCCAGAGACAACCTGGAACAGAGACTTTATTAGAAACATCTGACTGGTATGGGCTTTCTGGGTTGCTGGTGTTCTCTGTTAGTGTGAAGGCTCCAGGAGGGCAGGACTAACAGCTGCTAATCCAGCTCCACACGTGGCTTGGTGCATGCCCAATACAGGCTGTCTGCGCTGTTGGTCATGAGGGTAGAGGGAGTCCTCATGCAGTGGGTATGCCTTCCCACCCCTCTTCCTTTCTGGTCACCCACCACACACAGGCTGAGGGTGTTTCCAGCTCCATCGCAAGGCCACCTAGTGGTATCACCTGCCCCAATGTCCCCAAGCAGACACTACAATGTACGTAAGATAAGAAAATAGTCCCAAGAGCTCAGAATAGAGGACACAGAGATACCAGACAGCTTGGTTGGGTATCTTCAATGGCTGAGATGATAGTCTTGAGAGGGTCAACAAGAGAGTCTAGCCCACATTAGAAAATAGCTTCAGCCCCTGTTCTTTGATCTAATGTCAAGTTCAGGCTGTGGATGTGACCCCACTAATTATGCAGTGAGTGGGCCAAAGATACAAGACCTCAACAAGAATGATAAAACTTCCTTTTATGGAGTTATGGAGGCCTGTCCTTGGTGGTGCCTTAGCAGTTCCTTCAGAAGGATGACTTGGCCCCCTGAAGACACCAGTTCCTACCTTCCTGGCATTCTACAACCTCTCTCCCAAAACCAGATAGTATCTGTCCAGAGTCAGACTTCTCTCTACTCACAACCCTGGAGTATTCTTTCCTTATGAGGAGATATATTCTTTCAAGGATGATTTTCAGGGCGGCACCTGTGGCTCAAAGGAGTAGGGCGCTGGCCCCATATACCAGAGGTGGTGGGTACAAATCTGGCCCCAGCCAAAAACTGCAAAAAAAAAAAAAAAGCAAGGATGGTTTTCAGAGGGCAGGAGACACACTGATAGAGGAAGAAGTATAAGACGTAATGCGATGGCGTGCCATGAACTCCTTGCTGACCAGGCCACGGGTGGCCAGAACCTTAAAGAATCCATGGCGAAAATTTTGGCCAATGAAGGCATAGATGATGGGGTTGAGGCAGCTGTGGAGAAATCCCAGAATCTGAGTGACTTCCAGGGCCCGGTCAACGTCATTGCGGCGCTCACAGCTCTCCTCGATCATCTGGGTCCTCATGAGGGTGTCTGTGAGCAGGACCAGGTGGTAGGGCAGCCAGCAGAGCAGGAAGATGAGGACAACAGCAAAGATGACCCGCATGGCCCGGTGCTTCTGACCCATCTGGGCCTTAACCAGTGTGCGAAGGGTGAATCCGTAGCAGAACAGCATGACCAGCAGTGGCAGGACAAAGCCAAATGTGTGGGGCAGGATCCGCAGCACCATTCGCCACTTTGCTGTGTTATTTCCTAGGATCTCATAGCACACTGTGATGGAATTGTTTGGATTATATGCTTCACGGAAGAGGAAGAAGGGCAGGGACAGAGTTACAGACAGTCCCCAGGTGCTCAGACATATGAACTTGACCAAGTGGCGCTTCTGGGTGAACGTGCGTGTGGCATGGACAATGGCCAGGTAGCGGTCCACACTGATGCAGGCCAGCAGGAGAATGCCGCTGTAGAAGTTGACTTCCTTCAGGAGGGACACCAGCTTGCACAGGGGTGTGCCAAAAATCCAGCCATTCACCTTGGAGGCGGCCCAGATGGGCAAGGTCAGGGCAAAGAGCAGGTCAGCCATGGCCAAGTTCAGCAGGTAGACGTCAGTAACAGAGCGGCTGACACGGCTGTATAGGATGACCAGCATCACCAGGGAGTTTCCCAACAAGCTCAGCAGGAACACCAGGGCATAGATGGTGACCACTGCATACTTGTTGAGTGTCTCAGTCTCTTGACTACAGGGTCTGGATTCTTCATCTACAGCTGGCAGGCCAGTGAAAGACTCTTCATCATCCCACCACCACCAAAGATCACTACTGTTTTTCTCAGTTTTAGCCATGTTCAATCTAGTTGAAAGGTCAAAAGGAAAGAAATATGACTGATTAGCTCAGACCAAGTCGCTGTCATCAAGGATGGGAAAAGAATTATTGGGACATCTTTTCCTCTCAGTTGGCTTGGCAACCAGAGATCCTCCCGCTTTGGCTCCTCCTTTAGAGGTGGATTTCCCAGTACTGTCCACCCTCCACAGCCCGGAGGCCTGGCCTCAGTATGGGGTAAGATGGGATACAGGGAAAACCTGCACCTGTCCCAACTCTGCCTGCAACTCCACCTCTGCCTCTGCTCCAGCCTATTCCATCCTCAGCCATGTCTGCTCAGAAGGGAGGACCGACCTGGTCTTAGACAGTCAAAGAGGGGTCAGCATTTAAAAAAAAAAAGCAGAAGATGGCAAATCTGTTCCCAAGTGTTCCTTTCTGTCTTATTTCCCCTCCCATGTTCTCCCTGATAGGAGCCAATTTGACATCAAACTGTATGTTAAACCTTGTCTTCAAGCGAGTGATAAAAGTTTTGGTCCTCTTTCTAAAAGATTGTGTGCATTTCAGAGGATAAAATCCCCATCTTGGTCCTGGAACACCTAGTAAACATGAGCAGAATCACTCAGCAGTTATCAGAATTTTACATTGGAAGACACTTTGTTGAAACAAAATCTTCCCAGAAGCCCAATATGTAAAATAGATGAAAGCCGAGCCTTTCTGGGGGGCAGTGGGCTGTGTGTATTTCTCCACACAGCCCCGAAGGAGCTCCATCTTCACCTCCAGGGCTCTAGAGAGCAGACTGAAAACCTCTGAAAAGTCACCTGGAAGGGAAATGAGCACGTATAGCAACCAGGCCTCATCAGAGCTGACTGTCATTGATAAGCTATGTGACCTTGAGCAGGACCTCTTAGCTCTACGAACTTCAGTCTTCTCATTGGTAAATTGAGGAAGACAAGGTAGTACTCTGCTTCCAGGTCTGAGGTCTGCGGGAAGCTCCTTCAGACCCGCACACTTTAGGATGTTCCCTCCCCACCAATATTTACATTTTCACAGAAGACAAAGTCTCAAGCAACAAACCTCAAATTGGGTAGTTAGCAGTCTCTGCCCCCCAAAAGGGAGAAGTATGACAGCATTAAGAGGCTGTGCCCTTGTCACCAACTATAGCCATATATGAGGCCAGAGTTGAACAAATTGTCACAAGGGAGGAGGCAGGCAGACAGCTGAGCAGAAATCCTCAGGTCCCTGGAAAATGAATGAATTTCCTAAAATAAAGTCAAGCCAAGGCTCCCTACCCCAAAGAAAGTTCTGGCAAGAAGAGGTGGCTTCCTACCTGAGGCACCAGCCAGGTGTGTCCAACTGTTAAGAGCCTGCAGCTCAGAGCCAGAGTGACTTAACAGAGGGAACTTAATGAATAAAGAGAAACAGTGAAACCACATCAGACCACACCTCCTCTGAGCTCCACCCACGGCTGCCTTTGCAGAAGAGCAGATGAGGTCAGGGCACACGGAGAACAAAGAGACTCCTGGGGTCCATATGTCCCAGGGAGTACCCAGCCTGAAGCTGGGGTTGAAAGGTCATCATCTGAATTCTCCACTCTGTAGAAAATCACTTTTATTTTCTTCCTTTTCTTGAATTTACTTCACAGTTTTTATTGCTCCATTCCCTAGTAGATCAACTTTGAAAGCTTCCAACTTGCCTGACAAGAATAAAAAAGGAAAGTATTTGATGTCTTACAGTCGAGACTTCAGAAGGAGTCCACTGTAGGAGGGACTTAGGGCCAAGCAGGTGGGAAGGGGTGGATGACTGTGCTTATGCCATTTTCGGACATCAATGCACAATCTTTACATACACCGGGGGAGATATCTGGGGGTAAAACCAACTCCCCTCCACTACTAGCCACTCTTTTACACAACTATTGCCAATGACTGGCTGATTAGAATGGCTGGGGGGCTGGGGGCAGGGGCCATCCCTGGAGTCTGCCTGGATTGCAGAGACATTGTAAGAGCTGGGGTGCTCTGGGAACAGAAGAGATGGGGTCAAGGTCACTGCTACCCTCATCAGTAATAACAAACAGCTTCTCTGAGAGCCTGCCTTACCTGCCCCCAGCAGTTAGTGATTGTCCTCTGACTGGACTCCTCTGGTACCTTCATCACATCTCCATTACAACATGATCCCAATGATGCCTTTACAAGTCAGGCTTCTCCCCAGACTGTGAGCCACAAGAGGGTAAGGATCTCTCCAATTCACCAGGTAGTCTTGCCAGGGAATATAGGAGCTCTCAGTCAATGAT
>NW_003852408.1:14203875-14205539 GCF_000181295.1 Otolemur garnettii | reverse complement strand
AAAAAAAAAAAAAAACACAGCCATCTCTCAGCGCCTGTAGCTCAGACAGCTAAGGCGCCAGTCACATATACCAGAGCTGGTGGGTTTAAATCCAGCCTGGGCCCGCCAAGCAACAATGACAACTACAACCAAAGAATAGCTGGGTGTTGTGACGGACACCTGTAGTCCCAGCTACTTGGGAGGCTGAGGCAAGAGAATCGTTTAAGCCCAAGAGTTTGAGGTTGCCATGAGCTGTGATACCACAGAACTCTACCCAGGGCGACAGCTTGAGGCTCTGTCTCAAAAAAATAAATAAATAAAATAAAATAACTACCAATATTGGGCGGCGCCTGTGGTTCAAAGGAGTAAGGGCGCTGGCCCCGCATGCCAGAGGTGGAGGGTTCAAACCCAGCCCTAGCCAAAAACTGCAAAAAAAAAACCCAACAATATTAACCCCTGGCTCATTAACCACTAAAATTCTATCCTGAGAGAGATTTAGCCACTATTTTTGGATCATGAGGAGTATATAACACCATGATTTCTTACTACACTTGCGTGCCCTACACTCCACTCCAAACATGTAATGATGCTCGTTTCCCTCATGCATTATTAATTTCACCTAAAAAAATAAACCCTGACCTTTTAGGTCAGGGAGGCAGATTTGAGACAGGCGTGAGCCACCACACCCGGCCATCACAAATTCTTTCTTCCTTAAGAATCCTGGTTGTTTCAATAATTGGCTTTCTATGCTGCAAACAAGAGAATGCCCCTGATGGGTTCCTTAACAGACATTCCACAAGTCAGCCCGCCCAAGCCATCTTCTAGACCTCACCTCCCACTTGTAGCTGCTCCTGGTAAACTGACTACAATTCTGATGAGAAAGCACTTTTCCTTCTCAGTGCCACAAAGATGGCTGTGACAGGTGCAGCCTGAGTGCCCGTCAACTGGCAAGTATGTCATCTCTTTGGGCGACACTGTTCTTACCATTCTGCTTCAAATATGGCAGCTTCTGTGCAGATGGTGGGAACAGCACAATAAGTATCCACACACCCCAGGGAGCACAGCCTTAAATAGAAAAAAAAAAGACATCTCTATCCAGTTAAGGGAAATATTGTGGAAGAAAGGAAAGGCTTTTTTTCCAGCTTTTGAGCAAGGGACTCATGTTTTCATTTTGCACTGGGTCCTGCAAATTCCGTAGCCAGCCCTGATGGGTAAGATATTGAAGCAGTGAGAGGAGCAATCAGCAGGATGGAATTCTCATCTTAGCTCAGTAGACAGCAACTCTTTCCTTCCAGTCACCAAAATTCATGAGCTCATCACTGACGCTCTTCTGTCTCTTATAACCAACACTTGATCCTCCAAAAATCGCCGCTGCATCTGCCCAAATAAATTCCGACTCCTGTCTTCTTGGCAGCTCTTCTGTGGTTGTTCCAGGATCATTGTCCAGTCCTTGTCACCAGGATCATTGAAATAGCCCCACCAGTCCCTGCTCCTGCTCTCCATGTTCTAAGGTCTATTCTCATTTTGCCATCTGAGCACTCCTTTTTTTCTTTTTTTTTTTTTTTTTGGAGACAGTCTCACTTTATCACCCTGGTATAGCCATGGCATCATAGCTCACAGCAACCTCAAATTCTTGGGCTCAAGGGATCCTCCTGCCTCAGCCTCCCAAGTAGCTGGGACTATAG
>NW_003852408.1:14200865-14203847 GCF_000181295.1 Otolemur garnettii | reverse complement strand
AAGGGATCCTCCTGCCTCAGCCTCCCAAGTAGCTGGGACTATAGGCACCTGCCACAACACCGGCTATTTTTAGAGACTGGTCTCAGTCTTGCTCAGGCTGGCCTCAAACTCCTGAGCTCAGGCAATCCACCAGCCTTGACCTCCCAGAGTGCTAGGATTATAGGATTGAGCCACTGCACCTGGCCTCCTGAGCAATCCATCGGTGTGCAAGTCAGATCAATCATGTCACTCCTGATTACTGCCTTCAACTGTCTGCACAAATACAAATTCTACTACTTCTAAAATGTTTTCTGTGGACTTTGAGAGAAACAGCAGAGAAACCTAATAAACACCACCTTACCCAAGTGAGGGAGGCTCACCTCACCTGCAATGGTGTGTGGATCTCAGGAAACCCCATACGATGTGAGGAAGAGGCCCCTCACCTCTGGGGTATGCTTTCCAAAACCCACAACCTGAGTCATCATGAGAAAGTTATCAGATAAACCCAAGGGGGGGGACTCTTTACAGGACATCTAAAGATAGTCAAAGTCATAAAAAACAATAAAAGATCAAGGGAAAATGCCAGACCAAAAAGACAGGGGAAACGTGACAACTAAATGTAAAGTTCTACCTGGATTGGATCCTGGAATAGAAGAGATAGCGGCATAATGGGCCAAATGCAAATAAAATCTAGAGTTAGATAACAGTTGCTGTTAAAGTCGTTACTTAAAGATGCTCCTCAACTTACCATGAGGTTATGTCCACATAAACCCATTATAAAGTCGAAAAGCATAAGTTGAACCATCATGAGGGGACCATCTGTGTTTTATTTTACTGAGTTTATTCTTCAAAGCAGAAAAAGGTTTTGAATTTTGTCAAAGGCTCATGAAGATGGTCTTACGACTTTTTTCTTCTCAGATATATTAGTATGTGAATTTTATGAATGGTTTTCTAATGTGGAATAATACTTGAATTTTTTAAAGAAAACTCACTTAATCATGAAAAAAGTGAATTTGATACAGGCTGAAGTATTTGAAAATGGCCATCTAGGCCTCATTTACTCTGTCTCTCCTCCACCTTCTATCCCTGTCTCACCACGTTACCCCTCTGCGTGTTTGCTAAGGCTGCCATAACCAAGTACCGCCACTGGGTGGCTTGATGGAAATGTACGGTCGCAAGGTTCACCAAGGCTGCTTCCTTCCAAGAACTGTGAAAGAGAATCTAATCTGTTCCAGGCCTCTCCTCGGCTCCTGGTGGTTTGCTGGCCATCTTTGACATTCTTTAGCCTGTGGAAGCATCACCCCAGTCAGCCGTCAGCACTACATTCCCTCTCTGTGCATGTGTCCGTATCCAAATTTCTCCTTTCTATAAGGACACTAGTCATATTAGATGAGGACCACCTCTAATGATGTCATCTTAACTAATTTCATCTACAATCACCCTAATTCCAAATAAGGTCACCTTCTCATGTACTGGAGTTAGGACCTTAGCATATTAATTTGGGGGGTCGGGACATCGTTCTCCTAGAATCCTCCTGCCTTAGTAACTCTGGCCACTCACTCCCTGGGAAATCTGTTCCTCAGATGCTGTTCCAAGTGTTTGCTCCAGAGCACCTGCTCACTGAGGCCCTCTGTCCCCTGTCAGCAGCTGTACCTCTGCAGCCTTCCTGATGCCCTTGCCCTGCTCTACATAACACGTTTCTTTCCCCCTGCACCCCACCCTTTCTTATATAGTGGACTACTTGCTTGTGTGTCATACTGTCGACAGCTGACTGTCTCTCTCCTCTGGAGCATGTAAGCGAGGGCAGGGGTCCTTATCTACTCTGACCACTGTATCTCACATGCCTACAAGGTTGCTTGGCAAGTAGAGGGTGCAATAAACAGTTGTTAAAGAAAGAAAAGGGGCTCGGCACCTGTGGCTCAAGTGGCTAAGGCGCCAGCCAGATACACCTGAGCTAGTAAGTTCAAATCCAGCACGGGCCCGCCAAACAACGACACCTGCAACCAAAAAATAGCTGGGCATTGTGGTAGGCGCCTATAGTCCCAGCTACTTCAGAGGCTGAGGCAAGAGAATTGCTTAAGCCCAAGAGTTTGAGGTTGCTGTGAGCTGTGATGCCACAGCACTCTACCGAGGGTGACATAGTGAGACTCTGTCTAGGAAGGAAGGAAGGAAGGCGGAAAGAGGGAGGGAGGGAGGCTATTTCTAGGAAGTAGGACACCCTCCAGTATTCCACCCTCCAGATTTGGGGGACTAATACTGACAGGAAATATAAGTCTGCCAGGGCTGTAAGAAATAACTTAAAGCGCAAGACCACTAGTTGGTTCTGGCAACACCTGAGACGAAGAAAAAAAGGAAGAATCTGTTCCTAAAAGTCAGAATCTGTAGTTGCAATATCTTTCCAGGAGAGAGCAGCATTACCTTCAAATCAAACCAAATAACTGGAGCATTCAAGTGAAGAAAATCCCTCCATCCCATGGAAGTGCACAATTGTTAAGTTGGGTTGGGCAGCCCACATCT
Source organism: Otolemur garnettii (assembly GCF_000181295.1). Taxonomy (NCBI): domain Eukaryota; kingdom Metazoa; phylum Chordata; class Mammalia; order Primates; family Galagidae; genus Otolemur; species Otolemur garnettii. Next base: position 14,201,351 of record NW_003852408.1, on the reverse strand, counting down.
AGAACCAAACACCACCCCTGAAGGTCTACAAAGCCTTTCATATACTCTCTCCTCCGAGAAGAAAGTTTAACTATTGCCAGAGTGTAAGTGGAGTTGGAACCGAGAGATTGAACTCTGTCGCCCATGTGGTCACATGTTATTCATCTTGTCACAAGGTTCAAGCCCTTGACAGTGGTCAACCTTCTTTTCCACCCACAGACACTTCCTGCAGAAGGTTCTCAGCCTCTTCGAGTTAACCTACACTTTCAAAGACAGCACACTTGAACACACTTGGCAAAGCAGATAAAAGGTAGACAGAAAGCAGGTCTCAGAGAACTGAAAGTAAAGGGTGGCTCCGCGCCTATAGCTCAACCGGCTAAGGCGCCAGCCACGTACACCTAAGGTGGCGGGTTTGAATCCCCAGCCCAGACCCGCCAAACAACAATGACGGCTGCAACCAAAAAATAGCCGGGCGTTGTGGCGGGCGCCTGTGGTCCCAGCTACTTG
>NW_003852408.1:14198620-14200672 GCF_000181295.1 Otolemur garnettii | reverse complement strand
AAGCCACGGCACTCTACCCAGGGGGACAGCTTGAGGCTCTGTCTCAATAAAAAAAAAAAGAAAGTAAAGGGTGACCGAAAATTGTATTCACACTTTAAGAAAGGGGAAAACTACTAAACTTGTAATACTCAATGTATACCAATCACAAAAGATGAATAGGAACCACATTTGAGCACTTCTTGTAACTACAGAAGTCAAACATGACTTGAGTATTACAATTTTTTTTTCGTAGAGGCAGAGTTTCACTTTATTGCCCTCTGTAGAGTCACACAGCTCACAGCAACCTCTAGCTCCTGGTCTTAAGTGATTCGCTTGCCTCAGCCTCCCAAGTAGCTGAGACTACGGGCCCTGGCCACAACGCCCAGCTATTTTTTTGTTGCAGTTCAGCTGAGGCTGAACCTACCACCCTCAGTATAGGGACCTGATGCCCTACCAGCTGAGCCACAGGCACCGCCCAGAGTATTACAAATTTAATACAGTTTTTTCCTTCCTTAAAATGTGTAGGCATTTTTTGGCACCGTCTGTATTTTCAGTTTCTTACAGCTCACTTTTTGATCCTCCAGCTTGGACTGCCATAACACTATACACCGGGTGATTGAACCAACAGGAATGCGTTTCTCACTGTTCTGGAAACTGGAAGTCCTAGATTGTGGCATCAGTATGGTCTGGTTCTGGTGAGGGTGACTTCCTGGCTTGCACATGGCTGCCTCGATATGTCATCACAAGATGGGGGCAGAGAGTGCTCTGGTCCCTTCCTCTTTTTTATGAGGACACTAATCTACTCATGGGACCCTAACCTCATAACCTTATTTGATGCCAGTCATGTCTCCAAAGACCCCCATCTCTAGATACCATCACACTGGGGATTAGGACTTTAAAATATGACTTTGGAGGGGACACAGACTTTGAGTCCACAGCAAGCACCATGTCCCAGTTTGACTAGAATGACTTCCTTTCCTGATAGTGCTGACATATTCATGAGGCAAGGCTCTAGCAAGTTCTAACAATTATTTACCAGCCTGGCTTACTTTCTCTTACATGTGGCCAAATGTACCAAGATCTACCCTATGTGGCCCAATTTGCACAGTCAACATTCTACCCAACAGACTCAGCTGCCAAACTAGTATCCCTGGTTATTAAAAAATAACCTGCACAAATGGTTAACAGGAGGTGAGGGTGGATGGGTTGGAGATGGGAACTAGGCAGATGGAAGACAGGTGGGGAAGAAGAATTTTCATGACTGGCTTTTACTTTTTTAACATTTGAGACATGTGACATAGCTCCCATGACATGTTTTAAATGTAAAAAATAATCTGAAGTTAAAAAGTAATAAATTTACCATGGTGGTTGGAGGCCTGTGGTGCAGCTGAGACACCTGTTCTAAGCTCTGGTGTCTGCTCCTCTCAAACCAGAGAGCTGAGGAGGCCTTCAGCCAATTCTAGGGAGCATCTTTCTAGGCCCTGGCCCTAAAGACCTGTAGTTCTCTTTATTCCCTGCCCCAGACTCTCCCAATTACCTCACTTTGGGCTCTCTTGGTCCTTGTCTCTTTCCTGTCACTGGTCTGTCAACTGTCTGCACTCAGGGCCTCCACCACCAATCAGGGCACCCTGGCCTCTCTGCATCTTCCATTTGGCCTTTCTAACCTTATGGTTTCTAAATGCAATTCCAAATAGCTCCACAAGTAGATCCTCCACTTTCATATATACCAACGAAACCTCAAGCTATAGGTTTTTATTTTACCCTGGCAGATAATCCTCATCAATTTATATTATCTTTTGGAATCCACCTACTTGACCTGAGATCATTCCCATTATCTTTCAATTTAAAAAGAACATGACCCTTGATTTATACTTGTGCATACATATATCCAGCTTCTGCTGAAATGACCTCTTCCCATCCCAATGCCCAGGCCTGATTCAGCTATACATGAGTTTCTTTGGCTGCACAGGATTGGTTTCTGTGTTCATTTAAATCTTTCAAATATTGAGACTTTTTTACATTTAAGAAATTTGGGCTCGGCGCCTGTGGCTCAAGTGGCTAAGGCGCCAGCCA
>NW_003852408.1:14189462-14196899 GCF_000181295.1 Otolemur garnettii | reverse complement strand
TCAAAAAAAAAAAAAAAAAGAAAAGAAAGAAATGGAATAGAAAAGCCACTCCCAGCTCAGCACCCGTAGCACCGTGGTTATGGTGCCAGCCACATACACTGAGGATGGTGGGTTCAGAGCCAGCCCGGACCAGCTAAACAACTGCAACAACAACAAAAAAATAGCCGGGTATTGTGGTAGGCACCTGCAGTCCCAGCTACCTGGGAGGCTGAGGCAAGGGAATCACTTAAGGCCAAAAGTTTGAGGTTGCTGTGAGCTGTGACACCACAGCACTGTATCGAGGGCAACAAAGTGAGACTCTGTCTCAAAAAAAAAAAAAGCCACTGCCTGGGAGAAAATAATTGTGAAACATCTGTTTGACAAAGAACTGGTATTCAGGACATATAAGAACTCTAACAATAATAAAAGTAATAGGCCAGGCATGGTAGCTAACATCTGTAATCCTAGCACTTTGAGAGACTGAGATGGGAGGATCACTTGAGGCCAGGAGTTTGATAGCAGCCCGGGCAATAGTAGATTTTTGTCTCTACAAAAGATTTTAAAATTAGCTGGGCATGGTAGTATGCACGTATAGTTCCAGCTACTCAGGAATCTGAGACAGAAGGATCATTCAAGTTCAAGAGTTTGAGGTTGCAATGAGCTATGAGGATGCCACCGAACTCTAGCCCAGGCAACAGAGCAGGACCCTGTCGAAAAAAAAAATAATAACAATAAAAGATAAATCCCCTAAAAGGGGCAAAAGATTTGAATAGACACTTTAAAAAAGAAAATATACAAGTATACTATATGCTGATGTATACAGTAAAAGTACTTAATATCGCTGGTCATCAAGGAAATGCAAATTAAAACTATAATGGAAATGCCATCACACAATCACCAGAATGACTAAAAATACAAAAGAATGGTAATATTGCGTGCTGGGAAGAATGTAGAGCAACTGGAATTCTCACAAATTGTTGGGAGATGTAAAATGGTGCAGCCACTTTGGGGAAAGGCCTGGAAGTGTCTTATAAAACATACTCCTATTCTGTGACCCAGAAATTCTATTCCCAGGAATATACCCAAGAGAAGTGAAAATATATGCTTGTAAAAATACTAATAGCTTTCTTCATAACAGACAAAAACTAGAAAAAAATTCAGATGCCTGTCAGTAGGAGGCTGGATAAACAAACTGTGGTATATTCATACAATGGGATATTCATATAATAGAACACTTCTCATCAATGAAAAGGAATGAACAACTGATCCACACAACATCATGTACGGTAAAACCATTATGCTCAATGAAAGAAGACTTTAGCTTTTATGAAGTTCTAGAACAGGCAACACTAATATAATGGACAATCATCAGAGCAGTTGCTTCGTCTGGGAGGATAGAGGCAAATACAGACTTGGAGCAGGGGATATACAGGGATTTTTAGGGCTGGTAGGAGCATTTTCTATATTTGAGGGGGTTTGGGATAGCAGCACTTACTTGTCAAAACTTAGTGGACATATACTTAAAATTTATGTACTTCGTTGTATATAAATTTACAATAGTTATAGAAAATATAGTTATGGAAGAACTATAAACAAATATTGACCTCTAATAATGATGTTTGCGCTGAAGTATTTAGGGAGAAGTGTATTGCTGTCTGCAATTTATTAATACTTGGAAACACATTAAAAAATGGATTTGTGGATACGGGGATGGATAAATGGACAGATGTAGGATAAAGCAGGTAAAATGTCAATGGAAGAATGTAGGTAGTAGTTACACAGACATATGTAAAATCTTTCAACCTTCCTTTACATATATAATTATTCATAATAAAATGTTGGGGCCAAAGGCCAGCATTCAGTCTTGGTGGACTCATTTAAACAGGGTGTATATCCTCCAGTTTGCCACACTCCCCTCCACTCCCTATTGCCTCAGGCCCAGATTGCCTCACTTATTTACGTTATCTGCATCCCTTGGTATAGAGATGTTTTATCCTAGACACACACTGCATATCCTAGCCACTATTAACTACATCTCTGAAAGAGGCAAGGTGACATTTTACCACTACCTCTATTAAATCAGTTTTTATCTCAGGCAAATTAATTAACCTCTGAGTATCAGTTTCTTCATCTGTTGGATGAAATGAGATGGCGAATATAAAGTTTCTGGTACACAAGTGAGCACCAGATAAATGTCACCTATTATTACACAGTTTAACATACCGACTTTTTACACGTACACAGGTAAAGTAATGACTGATTTTCACAGTAAGAAACTCTCAAGAGTTTAGACTCACAGGGAAAAGGGTGGGAACACTGTTTTCCTGAAAACTGCCCTATTTACTCTCACTAAATTTCCTCTCATATAGGAGACACTGCCTTTATTCAATGTGTAGAATGAGCAGCTACTATCATAGATACCAGGAGAGCCTGGGGGCTAAGCTCAGCCTCTGACACAGAGAAGCCTAGGGGTAACTGTAATAACCAAGGGAGTGGCAAGGAAAGCTCCCAGGAAGAGGGAATTCTTGTTGGATGGGCGTTTTCCAGTTAGCACTGAGGAAGGAGGGCTGTCCAGGCAGAAGGAAGAGCATATGCAAAAGTACTGAGCAGTGAACAAGCAAAGGGATCCTTGGCATTAACAGTTTGAATTATTAGCACTCAGGGAAGCAGACGAGGCTGAACTGGAGAGAGGGACCAAACCATCCTATTTGTGTGTTACAGAGTCTGGATTTTGTGCAGCTGATACATAGCCATGGCACCTCTGTAGCAGAGTGGGATTGCCTTGACAGGAGAGAGACCTAAACCAGGGAGACCAGCCAGGAACCAGTGCTGTCCACTGCACAGAACTTGCCTGGGACACTTGTTAAGCATGCGGATAACAGGGCCCCGCACCAGACCTACTGAGTCTAGGGGAAGGGCTTGGAAATCTAAGATCAAAATCTCAGGTTTGGGCAGCCAGGGTGACTCACACCTGTAATCCTAGCATTCTGGGAGGCTGAGTCTGGTGGCTCATTTGAGCTCAGGCATTCCTGAGCAAGAGCAAGACCTCATCACTACCAAAAATAGAAAAACCAGCCAAGCATAGTGGCAGACACCTGTAGTCCCAGCTACTCGGGAGGCTAATGTATGGGGATTGCTTGAGCCCATGAGTTTGAGGTTGCTGTGAGCTATGATGCCACAGCACTCTACCCAGGGCACAGAGTGAGACTCTGTCTCCAAAAATAAAAATGAAAATAACTCAGGTTTTCTCTCAACCAAGAAAACACTGAATACAGGAAATCACCAGCCTCTGAAAGGGAATGACAGCCTGAACTGAGGCGCTCAGGAAAAGGAGCTGGGCATGTTACCCTGTGATTGAGAGGAAAAAATCTGCACAATGTGGCAAGGGGGTGTGTGCCAGAGTGCAGATTTCCTGGCAGGACTGCGTAGATGGTTGCACCAAGATAGGGCATGGAGGAGAAACCGCACATTTCAGGAGAAGAGATAATGATTTCTGCTTGGCATCAAAATGTTGGCTCTCAAGAGTGTTGAGAAGCAGCACTGTCTCGGTGATGATAAAAACCATGCGTAGCTGAGGTCACCCAAGGAGAGACTATGGCATGAGAGGGAAGACAGCCAGGCCTCAGCTCCCCAGTGCTCATAGTTTCTCTTGTGCTTCTCAGACAAATCTGTCACTTGAATGTCTCACATCTTCCAACCATGTTAAGTTGTAATCAGGATAATAAATTATATCCATAAAATTTGGAGATATGGACAAGCTGAAGACTAAACATTCTCCACGTCTCCAAAACCCAGTGCATGATAGAGACAAGCTGCTTCCTGCCTTTAACTTAATGGAAGGTCGGAGCCAATGGGTGACATTGACAGACCCCAGAGGAAACCCAGTCTCTCAAATATTATTCCCTTTGTCCTCTTGACGCTATTTAAGGAACAAACACTTCCCCTTAAAAATGATCCTCTTGCAAATAGACAGCACGAAGGACATGTGAGTTGCTGGAAAACCTGGAAAACCCAGGCAGCCGTGCAACTCAACCTCCCAGAGCCTCTTTCTCTTCTTTGTAAAACAAGGATAATAATAACTGCTGTAAAGAACAAATGAGAAAAAAAACTTTAAAATGCATCTAAAACCCTGCTCAGGGCAGAAATGCGCTCCCAGGAGCTCAGGTCAAAGGAGAGTTGATGGCAATGATACAAAAGGCAATCTCGCCAATTTGGAAGAACAAGCCACACAAGCCAGCTTATCACTCAGGGTCTGGAGCTAGAAGCCTGATGTTGCCTCTGGCAGTATTCCCTTGGGGGCGGTATAGTCTCCACCTCTGCTTCCCCCTGCAGGTCTGCACGCTCCCACAGGCCAGACACACTGGGTGTCTATCCACTATCGGTTCCCTTCCCCTCTGAGCAACAAGACCTCAGTTGCTTGTGGACAGCTGACAATCCATTGCCCACTTTCCAGCTTTTATTGACACCTGGCAGTGGCCATAAGGAATGACTTTAGTCAATAAAGCTTAAAGAGAATGCTGTTGGGAACTTTGAGGGAAGCCCTGACTTTTGCCAACAAAAGTGAACAACAGGGCTGGCTGCAGTGGCACTTTGGGAGGCCAAGGCTAGAGGATCATTTGAGATCAGAAGTTGGAGACCAGCCTGGGCACTATAGTGAGATCTTATCTCTAAAAAAATTTTTTTAAATTAGCCAAGTGTGGTCATATGCTCCTCTGAAGCCAGAGGATCTCTTTTTTTTTTTTTTTTTTGAGACAGAGCCTCAAGCTGTCCCCCTGGGCAGAGTGCCGTGGCATTACAGCTCACAGCAACCTCCAACTCCTGGGCTCAAGCGAGTCTCCTGCCTCAGCCTCCCAAGTAGCTGGGACCACAGGCTCCCGCCACAATGCCTGGCTATTTTTTGGTTGCAGCCATCGTTGTTTGGCGGGTCCGGGCTGGGGATTCGAACCCGCCACCTTAGGTGTACGTGGCTGGCGCCTTAGCCGGTTGAGCTATAGGCGCCGAGCCCAAAGGATCTCTTGAGCCCAGAAATTCAAGGTTACAGTGAGCTGATTGGGCCACTGCACTGCAGCCTGAGTGAAATAATGTGCCTAAAAATAAAATTGGGCTGGGTGCAGTGGCTCACACCTGTAATCCTTGCACTCTGGGAGGCCAAGGCGGGTGGATTGCCTGAGCTCACAAATTCAAAACCAACTTGAGCAAGAGCGAGACCCCATCTCTAAAAATATCCAGGCGCCTGTAGTCCCAGCTACTCGGGAGGCTGAGACAAGAGAATTGCTTGAACCTAAGAATTTGAAGTTGCTGTGAGCTATGACACCATAGCCTTCTACTGAGAGGGACAAAGTGAGACTCTGTCTCAAAAAAAAGAAAATAATAATAATAATAAAATAACAACAAAAGGAATTACACTGCTCAGGACCCTTTTCCTTTCTGATTGTGATGCCAGAGCTGCAGCAACCATCTTGGGACCCTGAGGAAAAGTGGAAAAGAATCAGAAGAGGTCAGTCAACCTTGGACATCACTGATCTCCCAACCAACATTAGCAAATGTTATGCGTAAAATAACAAAACAAAACAAAAAAACAGAAAATCTTACCCATATGTTTTTAAGCCACTGTGAGTTAGGTTTTGATAATACTATCATATAATTTGGGGTCTTCCAAACCTTAATCATCCTCAAACCACCTTCAGCATTTTTTCCATGTATGCTCAACTACAATATTCTTCTTTGAATTGATTCATTTTTGTTAACTTAAATACATACTTTAAGCTGTGGCTCTCAGGTGTGCATTTTATCTTTTTCTAATATACCTTAAAATAAACCTGTAATAGTTAAAACAGATTCACCCTGTGCCGCCCCAAACCATCTAATTGTTACCATTGGAGCGCTTTGCAAAAGCAAACTCAGTTCTGTCCTTGTCTCTGATAACCATGTTCCAATTCTCAAAAGGGAAGGTTCTTGAACAGGATCTTTCTCTGAGTCATATGGCACCTAGGGCCACACAAATCTCAAGGAACTCTAGAGAGATGGACATGATTGGCAGGTCTGCTGAGTAATAAGCCCACATGGGATTAGTGGTGGCAGCAGTAATATTAAATGGTCTCATTGCAAAACTAAGATTTCTGAATCCCTGAGAACAAGTTAGGGAATATTGGTCAGTCCTTTTCATATGCCTGTGCAGAGCATGCTGCATAGTGTGGGGAGAAATAGGAATACCCATGGCAAGGCTGGGCACAGTGGCTTATGCCCGTAATCCTAGCACTCTGGGAGGCCAAGAAGGGTGGATCCCTTGAGCTCAAGAGTTTGAAACCAGCCTGAGCAGGATTGAAACTCTATCTCTAAAAATAGCCAAGTGTTGTGGCAGGTGCCTGTAGTCCCAACTACTCGGGAGGCTGAGGCAAAAGGGGATTGCTTGAGCCCAAGAGTTTGAGGTTGCTGTGAGCTATGGTGCCATGGCACTCCACCGAGGGCAACAAAGTGAGACTCTGTCCCCCCCCCCAAAAAAAAGAAAGAAAAGAAATTAAAGGAATACCCATGTCATCTGGTACTGGGGGGCCAGCTGAAGTAGGAAGCTCCTTCAGATGTTCCTGAGCACTTTGCTCTGTTTATCTCAAGCATTGTCCTTTTGGTGTTCATTCAATTATAAAAGTAACAGCCCATGTCCATAGGGGGAAGACGGGTTATTCAACACTAGGATAGTTGGGAAACTATCAGGAAAAACTGTCATATCCCTAACTCACTCCATTTGTACACACACACACACACACAAATTCAGGTGAATCAAAAACTTAAATAGAAAAGAATTCAACCATAATTTATGCTACATTCATACAATAGGCAATTATGCAGAATTTAAAAAAGGAAACATATATGTGTATATGTTATGTATACATATATACACTGTGACATGGAAATGTTTAATGTGCAATGAAAAAGTAGGTTATAAATAACATACATAGAATGATACCATTTCTGTTAAATGTGCGTCCATATATATCCATATGAATATATATGTGCCATATGTATATTCATTCATATGGATACATATGAATATAATATAAATGCATTAAAAGAGTCTTTTGGGGGGGTAGGGGGAAGAACATTGTCTTACTTTATCACCCTCAGTAGAGTGCTATGGCGTCACACAGCTCACAGCAACCTCCAACTCCTGGACATAGGCGATTCTCTTGCCTCGGCCTCCCAAGTAGGTGGGACTACAGGCGCCAGCCACAATGCCCTGCTGCATTTTTTGTTGCTGTTGTAGTTTGGCTGGGGCCAAGTCTGAACCCACCACTCTCAGTATATGGGGCTGGCACCCTACCCACTGAGCCACAAGCACCACCCAGCATTAAAAGAGTCTTAAAGGATGAGCCATAATCAAATAACAGTAACTGCTCCTTTTTCTCAAGTGGAAATGCAGAATTATTTAAGTTCACACACACAAAAAAATCTCACCTTGGC
>NW_003852408.1:14177778-14188456 GCF_000181295.1 Otolemur garnettii | reverse complement strand
GGCGCCTGTGGTCCCAGCTACTTGGGAGGCTGAGGCAGGAGACTCGCTTGAGCCCAGGAGTTGGAGGTTGCTATGAGCTGTGATGCCATGGCACTCTACCTAGGGGGATAGCTTGAGGCTCCGTCTCAAAAAATAAAATAAAATAATAAGGCAAGCCCAGTAAGAAAAATGAGTTTTTCCTCACGAAAAAGCATGAAGACACACTCTATAATAAAAGACAGGTAAATGGCCAAAACTTCAATCCAGATATTCAACTTCACTAATAATCACAGAAGAGGAAACCAAAATAAGACATTATTTTTCAGAGATAAATTAGGTGAATCTGATTTGAATTTTTTTCCTGATAGCCACTTGCTGGCAAGGGGTGGGGGAAGCAGGTGCCCTAACATTCTGCATTTAGGAGAATGGAGCAGCCTTTAGGAGGACAATTTAGAAGACAGTTACCAAAATCTGAAATGAGCATGTATGTTTCCCTCCTCTAGGAATTTATTTTTAAAAAAATACTGGCACTGGAATGCAAAGTTATATGAACAAGAACGGTCACTGAATCTTTATTGAAGCTCAATTCATAATTGCCAAGGCATGGAAGCAACCCAAGTGCCCATCAACCCATGGATTAACGAACTGTGGTATACGTATATCATAGAGTACTTATTCAGCCACAGGAAAAGCTGGAGACTTCATAGCTTTTGTGTTTACCTGGATGGAGTTGAAACACAGTCTTCTTAGTGAGGTATCTCAAGAAAGGGGAGAAAAGTATCCGACGTACTCAATAGTACTATGGAACCAATATGGAGAGGAGGGAGGGCAATTGGCAGGATCTCACCTAAAGTGCACAATGCAGGAGTGTTCAGCACACCTCCTGGATGAAGGGCTCAACTACGACTTGAACTTTACCTTAGAATTGAAAACAATATAACCTAAACGTTTGTACCCTCATATTAATTTGAAATTTTTAAAAAATGGTCATTGTACTGAAAAGATAGAAACAGCCTAAATGCCCATTAACAGGGTTTTAGTGAAATAAATTTATGAGACTTGGAGACATCATGGAGACCAGACAGATGTTATGAAAGATAAACAACGTCTTTACTTACATATTGACACAAGACATACGATGTTAATGTGAGAAAAACAGCTCACACAATTCCCACAGTGATCTTTTTTTGTTTAATACATAACCTATCTCTTAGCCGCTATAAGTTGTTACCTCTGTGGGGTAAAATTTCAAAGGAAATTTTCTCTATTATTTACACTTTTTATGGGGCACATGTGTTACTTGCATGATAATAAGTCAATAAAGATTTCCTTTTGAAAAATTAAGGGGCTCGGCGCCTGTAGCTCAAGTGGCTAAGGTGCCAGCCATATACATCTAAGGTGGCGGGGTTGAATCCAGCCCAGGCCCGCCAAATAACAATGATGGCTGCAACCAACATTAACATATATTAACTGTAACATACATTAACTCTGCGCCTGTGGTCCCAGCTACTTGGGAGGCTGAGGCAGGAGACTTGCTTGAGCCCAGGACTCGGAGGTTGCTGTGAGCTGTGATGCCACCGCACTCTATCCAGGGGGACAGCTTGAGGCTCTGTCTCAAAAAAAAAAAAAAAGAAAAATTAAGGAAGAAATATGCTATTTATACTATCCTTTGAAGGACTTAGTCACCTATTCTTTTTTTTTTTTTTTAAACAGAGTTTCAAGCTGTCACACTGGGTAGAGTGCAGTGGCGTCACAGCTCACAGCAACCTAAAACTCTTGGCCTCAAATTCTCTTGTCTCAGCCCCCCAAGTAGCTGGGACTAAGGCACCTGCCACGGTGCCCAGCTATATTTTTTTGTTTCTTGGGGATTTTTTGTTTTTGTTTTCAGTTTTCAGCTGGGGCCAGGTTTGAACCCACCACCTCTGGTATATGGGGCTGGCGCCCTACTCCTTTGAGCCACAGGCGCCAATTGTCATTGTTGTTTTAGCTGGCCTGGGCCGGTTTGAACCCACCAGCCTGGGTGTAGGTGGCCAGTGTTGTAAACACTGAGCTATGATCATGGAGCCTGAATTGATCTTTTTATCAATACACAATGTTCTTCTTTGTGTGTTGTAACAGTTTTGACTTAACATCTACTTTTTCTGAGACTAGTATAGCCACCTCTGCTCTCTTTTTGTTACTATTTGCATGGAGTATCTTTTTCCATTCATTTACATTTAACCTTTGTGTTTTTAGATCTAAAGAGAGCCTCTTGAAGATTAAAGAGTTGGATGACTTTTTTTTAATTTATCCTGTCAATCTCTGTCTTTTAAATGAGATTAATCTACTTACATTTAAAATAATTACTGTAGTGACGAACTTACTTCTATTATTGTGCTATTTGTTTTCTATATGTTTTATATCTTTTCTTGTTCTTCATTCCCTCCTATACTGTCTCCTTTTTTGACTTTTCTTGTGTATGATTTCGATTCCTTCTTCATTTCATTCTCCATGTTTTTTGGTTATTTTCTTAGTCATTGACTTGGGGGATTATAATTAACATCCTAAATTTATAAAAGACTAGTTCGAACTGATACCAAATTACTTCAGCAACATACATTAACCCTGCACTTATACAGCTCCATTCTTGCCTTCTGATTTTATTATCACAAATGACATATTTATATTATACCTATGTGCCCATTAACAAATATTTATAATTTTTTATTTATTTGGCTTTTAAATCATACAGGAAATAAGAGGAGGAATACATCGAAGATAGAATAATACTACAGCAACCCTTAAAGGTATTAGAAAATGAAGTAATTTATTCAAAATGATGAGGGAAAATAATTTTCAAATGTTAGGATAGAAGTAAGACATTTTTAAATATGAGAAGATTCTGAAAAAATTACCTAGCTCCTTCTTAAGAAGTTACTAGGGGAAGTGCTTTAGCAAAACAAGGAAGTATACCAATAAAGAGGAAGACATGGGATCTAGGAAATGGACAAAACCAGCCTAGAACATCAATAAAGAAAACTCCTGGTCTTTCTCACCTCTGCTCCTTCATAAGAGGGACATGCTTCCAACTCTCTATGGAAGTGCTCTAAACTTTTTCTTAATAAAGAAAAAGAAAGGCTTGGTCCCGCAGCTTGGTGGTTAGGGCAAGGGCCACAGGAAGGAAAGGAAAATCCCAGGATAACAACTATGGAACAAGTCTAGACAGCAGTCAGTCCAGATTGAAACAAGAGGAAGAAAGGCTCTGAGACAGAGTCCAGAGAAAACGTGGAACTAATGTATTCAAATGTATGGAAAATATTATTGCTAAACTTTTTGACAAAGTCTTAGAGCACTTGGAGGTCAAGCCAATTGTAAATACTGTCAGTAGAAAATCAGGCAAATGAGAGAAAAAAGAAAGTAGTTAACCCTAAGAAAAATGAAAGGTTATATAAACTGGAAGGCATGATGGTAGTGTTTTTCTTGGCTCATCAATAAACAATCCAAAACAATCAATAGTTTAACCAAAAATTGTTACAAACTACATAGTGGAGAGCAGAACTGATAGTCGCAACTTGTTATTTACCATGGCAGTCAACAGACTCAACAGACAATGCCAAAAAGTAACAAATCAAGAAATAACATTTTTTTAGAAATATGAAGATAAATATGAGGAAGGGTTGAGGATATTGCCTCTAAAGAGTAGGCAAGTGTAATGCTTTTTGCATTACAAGCTTTTTAGTATAATACATACACACTTAAACTATTTATATGCATCATTTTAGTTCAAAAGACATTAATATTAAAATGTTAGGATAGGCTCAGCGCCCGTAGCACAGTGGTTACAGTGCCAGCCACATACACTGAAAGTTGGCAGGTTCAAACCCAGCCTGGGCCAGGTAAGCAACAATGACAACTGCAACAACAACAAAAAAAGTAGCTGGGTGTTATGGTGGGTGCCTGTAGTCCCAGCTACTTAGGAGGCTGAGGCAAGAGAATCACTTGAGCCCAAGAGTTTGAGGTTGCTGTGAGCTGTGATGTCACTGCACTCTACTGAGGGTGACATAGTTAGACTCTGTTACTAAATAAATAAAACGTTAGGATAACAGCCCAGTCTGGCTTGCTCACTCCTGTAATCCTAGCACTCTGGGAGGCTTAAGCAGGTGGATGGCTTGAGCTCAGGAGTTCAATTTGTGACCAGCCTGAGCAAGAGTGAGACCTGTCTCTAATAAAAATAGAAAAAAATAGCAGAGCATGTTGGTGGGGGTCTGTAGTCCTAGCTACTTGTGAGGCTGAGGCAAAAGGATCACTTGAGCTTAGAGTTTGAGGTTGCTATGAGCTATGACACCAAGGCTCTCTACCCAGGGAGATAGAGGGAGACTCCGTTTCAAAAAAAAAAAAAAAAACTTGGGTGGCGCCTGTGGCTCAAAGGAGTAGAGCACCGGCCCCATATGGCAGAGGTGGCGGCTTCAAGCCCAGCCCCGGCCAAAAACTGAAAAAAACAAAAAACAAAAAAAAGATATAATTTGGGATGATTTGCAATTCCCTGGAGCTCTAAAGTAATTTGCTTTAAAGAGCTGTTGGGACCTTAATTATAGGTTCATTTTTGTTCATTTTTTAACCCCTCCCACTGCCAACACTTAGAAAAACAATTTTCTTTTTTCTGCATGTAGAAAGAATTAACTAAGTTTGTTATATTCTCCGTGGAGGAGGGAGAATACAAAACAGGATACACGGGCAGAAGGTGCAGATGTAGGACAAAGATGACTTCAAATCCCATACTCCAATGAGTACAAAGGTATTACTCTGGCAAAGGTACTGGAAGGTGAGAGTTTTAAAGGCAGAAAAAAAGCATGTTCGGGACACCCTAGGCAGCTCCCTAGGCATAGAAGTAGAGGTATGACAGGAACTCAGGGAGGTCCATCTGAGCCTAACCACCTAGGTAACTTTTCACTCCTTCCCTTCATTACTCTTTTAGCAAAGCACAGTTAATAATTTGTTTATTGTGTGTTTCCTTCTCCAGACTATAAGTTCTACGAGGGCAGGACCTCATCTATTTCATTTACCACTGTATCCCCAGCATAGATCAAGAGGCCGCTAAATATTTGTCAGAGAATGCGTGAGGAGCTATTAATCTGGAACGAAAAAGGGGCATCCACAACAAATAAGCTGACAGCAAAGAATCCTACTGAGAGATGACAAGGGCGAGCTTTTAGGGAGAGGGAGTGCGTGTCGCTGAAATGAGAAGAACAGAAGGGCGGAGTCGGAGCTCTGAGAAAAGCAAGAGGGAGGACAGTGAGAAGTGCCTCGGTGAAATGACAGCTCTAAAGGGGCCACACTCCTACCGCTGGATGTGAGGGAGGGGTCTGTGAGAAAGTAGAGGCGGGGCGATAGTATTACGTATGCGCAAGCTCAGCCTCCTCCCCCTGGCGCATTTGCGTGCGCGTGCACGATTTCGGAGCGGAACTGGCGCTACGGGGCCGCGCGTCCGGCGGCGAGCGGAAGTGGGTGTGAGAGCGGAAGTGGCCGGCTAGAGCCGGGGGCTGGGCGGGGACCGGGTTTCTCTGTGAGGCGGCAGCAGCGGCGGCGGCGGCGGCGGCGGCTCGGCAGGCGGGTTTAGGCTTCGGGGCCAGGTCGGTTGGGTGGGTGGGTATCTCCATAGTCAGTACGTACGTGGGCCAGCGCGTGCGTCTACCTCCTCCTTCCACTCCAATCCCTTTCCCCTTCTCCCTTAACCTCCTACCCCACCCAGGCCCCCTCCTCAGGGGGCCACAGGGCCGCTCCCTCCATCCTTCCCTTCCTTACCCACCCTTACCCGCCCTGTTTCTCCTTCCCCTGCTTGGGACAGCCGCCGCCATGATCCTGCTGGAGGTGAACAACCGCATCATCGAGGAGACGCTCGCGCTCAAGTTCGAGAACGCGGCCGCCGGGTGAGCACGCGCCCAGGGGTGGCGGGGGAGGCAGAGTTCGACCCCCGCAAATCCCCAGTGTGGTCCACCCCCCAGACCTGTAGAAGATAGACCAAGGGGCTGACAAGGTGTAGGGGTTGCCCGGGCTGGGTAGACGTGGGAGGCGATGGGGCGCGGTGGGGTGAGGGGCAGAGATGCGTGGGGAGCGGCTCAGAGGAGGGATGCGGAAGCAGTGAGCGGACAGGAGTGTGCGTGCCAAAGGGCTGGAGACCTGTGGGGCGTAAGGGCAGCTTGGGCTGGAAGTCAGGCTGGAGGAGCTCATTGCCCTCTGTGACTACAAGGGGACCCTTCCTTTCGTATTCCGCGCTGTTGTTACGAACCCAGAGAGTCCGTTTGGAATTGGGTTGGAAGGAGTTTTCAGGAATTCCCAGGACTGGAAGAGGGAAGATGATGCAGCCCCAGATCGCCACCAGTGTTCTCGTTCCCCGCCCCCATCTCCTCTAAAAGGAACAGGAGGGGAAGACTGAAAGCCGACCCAGTCTTGCAGCCAGAAAAACGCGATCTCTCTAGTTGCCCTTCCCCGAAAGCTACGTGAGAGACCCTGGCTACTTTGTTAGATATTTCTCAAGCAAAGCTAATTGCCCTTCTCTCCACACCCTTTCCTTATCGCTTTTTTGAGGTTCTAATGCTCCTTCCCCACCCATTGGTTATCTTTTAAATTCTTAAAGGAGACCCTTGGTCTGTGATTTCCTGGTCCAGTTAGTTACACACATCAAAATCTCAAGAATTCATAAAGTTCTGAGATAACCTTTTATATGATTGGCTATTTTTTAAGATGAGCTTAGGGCATGTTTCCAAGGCAGCCTCCTCTGTGGAACACAAGAATCAATAGAAGACAAACAACCTCCCTGAAGCTGCTTTGCTTAAAACATGAGTAAGGATTTTAGCTTCTAATTGTTGGTGGCCTGTGGCCAGTCCCTTTGCCTCCTTTCCCCATCTGTGAGGATGGGGCTTCACATTTTGGTTTCACAGTTGAGGAAATAAGTGCAAACTGTAACTGGGTACTAGTAATAAGAAAGTACTTGGAGGATCCACATTATGAGAGAGGACTGGTGGAGGGAATTTCTAAGTGGTTACAATGAACTTGTGACTTGAAGACATTAAAAAAAAAAGGTACCAACTTACTGCTTAAATTTAATATATTGTGTGTCCTCTTTTATAATGCCACAGATTTTATCTGTAAAACAAAGCACTACTTTCCTTGAAGTAATGTGTGCAGGGAGCAGTACTGTTTCCTGCCAGGAGCTGCAGTTGCTTATATTTTAAGCTGACTTCTTTATTGTCTTCAGCTTCTCTTACCAGTAGCTTTGCATTTTAAATATTCAAGCATATCAGCCCAGGGTCTTATTTTGGGTGATTGCTGTGTACTTTTTTCCAGCAGCATAGGACCCAGGAGGAAGTTGAATTAACTTCTGCATTTTCACAACTGATCTTAGTGCATCCTCAGGTCCAGACTAGCAAAGAATGAGACCTGGGTGGTTATAAGCTGATCTACAAGATAAATGGCTGCGTATTTTCAAGTAGAGGCATGTCTTTCATTGTAGGAATATGTTCACATATCTGTTGGTGTATTAATAACTTCTGATTGCAAAATGTGATCCATTATTCAGAACTTCTGCTCTTTTTCTTTTAGAAAAGTATTTTTAAAAATAACAGCTAACCATTTCAGAGGCATTAAAGTAGTCCCTCAAGTCTGGAAAGCATAAGTTACAACTTCCAGGACATTTTTTACAAAGATACACATTGTAGCAAAGTTGAATGGGAGGGGTAGTAATTTTGGCTTTTATTCTGGTCCATCTCTCCTTTCAGATGTGACTTTCAATAATTGGCAAAACATTCTGCCAAAAATTACTTTGAAGATCCTTGAAAAGATACTGTGACAGCATGCCTAGTAGGTAGGACTTTCCCTGCAAAAGCCTAAAGCAAGTGTAAGTTTTCAGGCATTTCAGTAAGGTGAGACAGCAGCGAAGCAGTTAAGTATTTATCAAGGTTCATGCCTATGCCAGAAACTAGTGTGATTATGGATGCTACCAGTGCTTAGTTAGTACCAGGCAGCAACAGAAAAAGGGGGCCTTTCTGAGAGCCTATTAGCCAAGTTATGGGGGAGGGGGGGCGGGGAGAAGAGAGATATTGGGGTAGAGATCTGAGTAAAACATTAAAGAAAGGGAGTGGCTTGGAGGAGAAACCTAGGAGATTTGAAAGTTTTGCCAGCGTGGGAACCTGCTGGGAAGGGTCAGCTCCACCCTGCATTTTATACTTCTCAGAATAAACCAATTGGGGAAATTATCATTCAGAACAACCTTTCCAGAATGTGTCTTCCATCTCTGGGATGTCAGTAAGATAGCCATACATGTGGCTGGCTAAATTTATGTAAAAATTAATTAAAGTGAAATAAATTTAAAATTGAGCTCCTTAGTCACAGGAGCCATCTTTGTAGTACTCCCTTGCCACATGTGGCTTGTAGTTGCTGTGCTTTTTGCAGATGTGGGACATTTTCATTATTGCACAAAATTCTTTTAGCACTGCTCCAGCTACTGAAAATGAAAGCATGAAATAATCTTAAAAATAATTCTGTGGCGGGCGATGCTTGTGGCTCAGTGAGAAGGGCGCTGGCCCCATATACCAAGGGTGGTGCATTTGAACCAGCCTCGGTCAAACTGCAGCAAAAAAAATAGGTGGATGTTGTGGCAGGTGCCTGTAGTCCCAGCTACTTGGGAGGCTGAGGCAAGAGAATCGCCTAAGCTCAAGAGCTGGAGGTTGCTATGAGCTGTGACACTCTACCGAGGGTGACAAAGTGAGACTCTATCTCTAAAAAAAAAAAAAAAAAAGTTCTGTGGCATATACCTCAGAGTGCATTGCATTAAATATCCTTTTGAGGTTGATCTTTTTTTAATGATTCCTCTTGGATCATGAATTGTCTTGCTTGTGACATCCTACTAAAAGGCTGAACTTTTCTGAGTAAAGCAGTTCTGCCATCCAGACTGTATAAAATTACATTTGGTTATGATTACTTTTTAATTTGAAGGCAGTTCAGCAAAGGCTAAGGTTCATTCCAAACAAATTGCCTTTTTTTTTTTTTTTTTAAGAGTGCTATGGTATCACAGCTCACAGTAACCTCAAATTCTTGGGCTTAAGTAATCCTCTTGCCCCAACCTTCCAAGTAGCTGGGATACAGGCTTGTGCTACTATGCCTGGCCAGTTTTTTCTATTTTTAGTAGAGATGGGAGTCTCATTCTTACTCAGGCTGGTCTTGAACTCCTGAGCTCAAGCAGTCTACCCACCTCAGCCTCCCAGATGTCAGCCACCACACCTGGCACAAATTGCTTTTTATCTTTTTTGTAACACTCCTAGGAGTGACTTATTAAAATGATTCATGTAGCCTCACAAAGCGATAATTATTGGTAAATTATCTTCCTAACAGTTTGTAAACTGAGAGAATGTGACTTGTTAAAAAGCTACCCTAACACTGCAAATAACCTCCTGAACAGGTCTAATCAAGAGCATTGCCATTTCATTTAGGAGTTCTTACTCAGACCCCCTATTAAAACAGAAATAACCTGGCAAATTAATCTAATTTTCTTGTTAGTGTGCGCACCAAGAACCTTTTCAGCCTCAGAAGCTAGGCCTCTCAACTTAACAGAGTCAAGAATTGAGGAAATAATGTTAGATGCGAATTGCTATTGATTTTAAGTGCATGCTGGCTCCTTGCCACAGCCTGTACATATTATGAGGAGCTGTGGTTCTGTGAGGGGGAGTGAAGCTCAGTGAGCAAGCTGTGCCAGTTAGGGTGGGCGAGGACTGTGGGAAGAGAAATTCTAGAAAAGCATAAATTATATCTTGCTGATACCTTGTTCTGATTCCCAAATATGCTGCATATGTCCTCAGAGAGACAGGCTAGTTTGAAATGATTTGGAATTAGGGCATTGTTTAAACATTTAGAAGAAACGGAATGTAGTGTCTGACTTGCTAAGAAGACCTGGTTGGTCTTTTTACAGGTCATTGTAGTTTATACACTGCTGCCTGTCCTCCGGCCTCCTTGGAATCACTTTGGGCATTAATCCCCAGAGGCGCACTCCACCAAATTGATGACTCCTTAAGGGCTGGGTCTATAATTTTAGTCATTTTTGTTTCACCAGCATTCTTTATATATGCTTTAGTCAGCTCAGTAAATGTTTTCTTGAAGGAATGAATGAAGCCAGATAGAACAATTCTTGGCTTTTTTAGGAGCTGTCACTTTTCTGACATTGTGTGAATCAGCTGTTCTTTTCCTCTGTACTTTTTGAGATGAGTTAGCAGAGAATAGAACCGCTTCTTACTAATATCCATTTTGTTTTACTGATTACTGACTTCTCAGAAACTTCCTTAGAAAAAGGATACAAGAATTTTTTTTTTTTTTTGAGACAAGAGTCTCACTTTGTCGCCCCTGGTAGAGTGTCATGGTGTCATAGCTCAATAGCAACCTCAGACTCCTGGACTTAAGCGATTCTCTTGCCTCAGCCTCCCAAGTAGTTGGAATTACAGGTGCCTGCTACAATGCCTAGCTAATTTTAGAGGTGAGGTCTCACTCTAGCAGGCTTCTCTCAAACTAGTGAACTCAGGCAGTGCACCTTCCTCGGCCTCCCAGAATGTTGGGATTATAGACGTGAGCCACCCCGTGGCTAAGAATTTTTTTTCTAAAGGACTTTAAGAATAGCTCTTGAGGCTCGGCACCTGTGGCGGCTAGGGCGCCAGCCACATACACCTAAGGTGGCGGG
>NW_003852408.1:14176434-14177560 GCF_000181295.1 Otolemur garnettii | reverse complement strand
AAAAAAAAAAAAAGAATAGCTCTTGAAACCCACATGAATAGATTGTGTTTTAGTGTCTTGGGCTGTCCAGTCAGTAACTCTAAGGACTTATCCAGCTGGCTTGTTCTAGAATTCCAGACATTACAATAGACTGGCACTAGTAGGAGTACTGTTTCTCCTTGTACTGCTAAGCAATTCCTGATTCAGGGAGTTACCACAATCTTAAAAACCTATCCTATCTCCTCTGTCTTCACCTAAAAAAACAAACAAAAAAAACCATTTACCACCCTTTATGAATTAGGCATTTTGCTATATGCTTTCCTTTAATTTCAGAATATACATCTTTGTGACAGACAGTAGATTCCACTTAAACAGTCAAGAAAATTAAGGCTCTTGGGGGTTGGGCAAGGAAGTAGGCTTTGAGTAACTGTTGTGTATTAAGCACTGTGCTAGGCATCCTTCTCTGGGATTCTTATCCTTGTTTATCATCTTACATACATGAGCATATTTATGTGGCACATTTGGGTAAGATCCTACCACTGGCTGCCCTATGGGCTATGGGGATCATTATCTCAGCGTATCTATAACTTAAACAGTAGTTGGGAAGCCTTGCTGTATAGTAGTCCCCCATCATCCATGGTTTCACTTTCTGCAGTTTCAGTTACCTGCAGTTACCCACAGTCCAAAAATACTACCATAAATAGAACAACACAGAAATAAATAATCTGTAATTTTTAAATTATGCATTGTTGTGAGTGGTGTGATAAAATCTCACATGAAAAGGAGACCCCAGTATTACTTAGCTGAGGTTTGGTACTATCTACAATTTTAGTCTTGGAATGTATCCCCCACAAACGAGGGTTCTACTGTACATATATCAATTAGTCTTCACAACAACCTTGTGAGGTAGGTGTTTTGTCCCCATTTTATAGATGAGGAACCTGAGGCTCAGTGACACTTAAGCTAGTAAGTGACAACTTAAATTGAACTCTTGCTTTTTCTGTAATTAAACTCATTCCTTGCATCTGAAACTTTAGCAGATGGTTGAGCAGTGAATAATAATATAACTATTTGTCTTTTTGGCCTCTTCAGTGGTATACTTTCCTCTAGGCCAATCTTCTTTGTCTCCATATATATATATATATAT
>NW_003852408.1:14168257-14176173 GCF_000181295.1 Otolemur garnettii | reverse complement strand
CCCGCCACAACGCCTGGCTATTTTTTTTCAGTTGCAGCCATCATTGTTGTTTGGCAGGTCCGGGCTGGATTCGAACCCACCACCTTAGGTGTATGTGGCTGGCACCTTAGCCACTTGAGCCACAGGCACCGAGCCTGTCTCCGTGATTTTAAACCACAAAAGTAAAGTAACATGCACCTGGAGAAAACAATCCTGTTAAGGTATGTTTCACACTTGGTAGTCTCCTTGTTGGGGCCTGGATTCTCTTAACTCCCAGATGACTTCTCTTGAAGTCTTCATTGGCCTGATGTTCTCCTCAGCAGCCTTTCTCCTCTACAATCTTTTGTGCAGCCATAAATGATAAACTAAAATATTAATAGCAGTGATTTGACAGATATTTCTAAGTCAGGTAGTAAACCACTTAGGATTGACCCTGCGACTTCTCCCTCTTTATGCTTAGGGTCCTTTATGCCTAGAGAAATTCAAAATTTCAGAAAGTCAGAATGTTTATGGCTTGGAGCTCTAAGATTTATAAGTAGTTGATTTTTCTTAGATCTGGTGGCAAAGTGGGAGAATGAGGAACTCAGCCGTTCCTTAGTTTTACTTAAAGCCCAAAGATTAAATGACCTTTTTAAAATATATATATATGAGATTGATTTTTATTTTTATTTTTATTTTTGAGACAGAGCCTATGTCACCCTTGGTAGAGTGCCGTGGCATCACAGCTCACAGCAACCTCAAACTCTTGGGCTTAAGCGATTCTCTTGCCTCAGCCTCCCAAGTAGCTCAGACTACAGACACCTACCACAACACTCGGCTGTTTTTGTGTTGTAGTTGTCGTTAGTGTTTGGCAACCCAGCCAGGTTTGAACCGCCAGGCCCGGTGTGTGTAGCTGGTGCCCTAACCACTGAACTACAGGGGCTGAGCCAATTAATGACCCTTTAAGTGATATGGGCTTTTGTAAACTCTCTGACTGTTTGGCACAGACAGCCTTCCCCAAGAAAATAGGCTTCAGTGTTTCTTCCCACTGGTCATCCTCTTGCTATTTCATTCAGATGGGCTTTTCTGCTTTTTTGTTCTTGTTTTCTAGAGGTGAGAAATGGTTCATTTGTTGCCTTTGTTTCCTGGCTTCAGTTTCAAAATGAAATTTTTCAAAATTTTATCTAGTTCTTTTCTCTTATTCTGGACTCATTACTTCTCCGTAAGCCCATTTGATCCTCCCATTCTTATAGAGATGCTCAACATGCTTTCATGCTTTCCCTAAGTCACATATGAAGTCATGTATGTTTCTTTACATACCCTTGAAGAAGCAGGGTAGAATATTGCATGTGATTCATATAGGTTGGTTTTTCAACAGGGCTAATATATGCTTAGTAGAAGTTTCCCTGAATGGTATTATTTGAGTTCTGTATCAGTTTTTGGGGGAGTGAGGGGAGATAAGTCTCTTACTTTGTCGCCCTCAGTAAAGTACTATGGCATCATAGCTCACAGCAACCTCAAACTCTTGGCCTCATGCGATTCTCTTGCCTCGGACTCCCAAGTAGCTGGAACTACAGGCACCAACCACAATGCACAGTCATTTTTTACAGGAGGTCTCGCTCTGACTCAGTCTGGTCTAGAACCTGTGAGCTAAGGCAATCCACCTGCCTCAGCTTCCCAGAGTGCTAGGATTACAGGCATGAGCCACCATGCCCAGCCTATATCAGTTTTTTAACAGTCATAAACCATGTTATATATTCCATTATTTCCCAGCAACCATGGAGGGCCTCTCAGTCTTGGTTCCTTTCACAGGTGTGAGAGCAGATATAGCATAAGAGGTATGCATTTGATTGAGAGGTCTTTAACAAGTTAGGCACAGGTGAATTTGAAAATGTGTACATCTTGTCTGCTAACCCATAAAGCAAAATGGAATCATTGAGTTACAGGTAGGTAGCTGGTAAAGCCAGTAGAATCTTTGTTTCCTGCCATAGACTTTAAGAAGGGAAAGTCAATAAAGTAACTTTTCATTAATTGATAATTGGTCATTATTATTTATAGGTGGGATGTAGGGCATGCTTTCAGGGTAATAATTCAGCAGCATTTATGAAATAAAATTCATGTGCCAGACTAAGCTGGGAATCACACAGAAAGTCATGGGTAGTCATGGCCTTCCAGGATACTTTTTTCTAGGTCCATTCTTTTATTTTAGTAGTTTCATGAGGTAAATAGGAAAATTCATACTTTCATTTCTTTGACGATAGGTAAGGAAACAAAGGCATAAGGGTGTTAGTTTGTCTCAAAAATATGAACCTGAGGAAATAAAAGTTGTAGAACAGATTTCATGACTATTCTCCTCATTGATTTCACAGTGTTGTTTTGTGTAACATTTCCTATGTTAAATGCAGAGCTGGAATTTAAAAACAAAACTAGATTAGAACCAGAGGGCTTCATAAAGATAAATAGTGAGTATTGTAGTGATGTACAGTAAGAGAGAAAGTTGAGTAGAAAGACTTAACATGATTTTTGAAATGGACTAGAGCTTGCTGTTTTGTTTCATAGCCTGAAATCATCCTTTTACTTTAAGCAGATTACAACCATTCTACTTTATACTTAGCCATTTTCCTGCTGAATGTATTACACCTATCATGTCTCCTATGAAGGAGGCATGTTAAGGTGCACATGACAAACATGTATTTATCATGTTCTTAGGGAATTCAGAATTGAAAGTGAATACCAACCATAGCAAGAGATTCAACAGCAGGTGAAGAACAGAAGCTATAGCTATCTTTTCTTCTATCTTTCACTTTAAGCAAGTCCAAAGATTCAGGTACATGAAAAAATGAATGTGTGCTTTCATTGGCAATAATCCAAGATTTACACAGAATAGTCTGATCTTAAGTAAAGCTCAGGAACCTTTCACTTCCCCTTGAATGCAAGCTACAATATCGTTATCTTAACTAAGAGCCTTTTTTGTTTGTTTATTTTACAGAAACAAACCAGAAGCAGTAGAAGTAACATTTGCAGGTAAGTTTTTTTTCTCAATCTTATTAAGAGAAAGGATAATATAAAAAACAGAAAATAAAATTGTTCCTAAAATAAGCTTTGATATCATGAATACTGTCCCTTGTCAGGTCTTTTTTAACTCTTTATTGTAGATGACCACTTTATCTGTTTAATCCATTTGATGACTAACTATAAACTTGCTGATACTTTAGAAGTGTGGGTTTAATTTGTAGTTCAAACTAAGGCTTATTTAAAATTTGGAAATAGGCTCGGCGCCTGTGGCTCAAGCGGCTAAGGCGCCAGCCGCATACACCTAAGGTGGCGGGTTCAAATCCCCAGCCCGGGCCCACCAAACAACAATGATGGCTGCAACCAAAAAATGGCTAGGCGTTGTGGCCTGTAGTCCCAGCTACTTGGGAGGCTGAGGCAGGAGACTCGCTTGAGCCCAGCAGTTGGAGGTTGCTGTGAGCATGATGCCATGGCACTCTACCCAGGGGGATAGCTTGAGGCTCCATCTCAAAAACAAAAAAAAATAAAAATAAAAATAAATAAAATTTGGAAATAGTATGTTGTATTATCTGTAGCCATCAGTCTTAGTTTGCCTAGTATTTGAGTAGTAGGGAAATAAGAACATGCTAAAGACCTGTTTGTCAAATCAGAGAGACATTTTGCTGCTTTCTATAAAGAAAGCATTAGGCATGGCAGTGGTATTGTGATGGTTTTTAAAAAATAGCCTTCTGTTCTTTATCTTCCAAAGATACATTCTAAAGTATTTACAAATGAAATGTGATGTCTGGTATTTGCTTCAAAATAAATTGTCAGGAAGGGTTTGTCTAAATGAAACAAGAATTAGCCATCTATTGATAATTGATGGAAATTCGTTATGCAGTGTTTTCTACTTATATGCATGTTTAAATTGCATCCCAAATAGGAGGTTTTTAAAAAATTCTTTCAGTACCAAGCTGTGATTAAAGTAAGAATAGCTTTGTAGGTTGGTCCAAGGGCAGTGGTATTTACAATTTATTGATCACAACTAGTTTATAGATTTATTTGTTCCTTCTCCACTCCCACTGCTTCACCTGACTGGTATTGGTGTGTGTGTGTATACACACACACATAGATATATAATTTTAGGAAAGAGCAAATGGGTGGGTATTCAGCGATTCTATTCAGTGTTTCTTCTGACTTCCCATGTAGATTTAAAATAAACACCATTTTACTCATATGCTTTCTTATAATGGGTCTTTCTTGTGGCCTGCACCAAAATAGGTGCTTTGAGAGATTTTTCCCCATTCCCAAGTTTAGTAGTCCTGCTTTCCTTACAGATTTTGATGGGGTCCTCTATCATATTTCAAATCCTAATGGAGACAAAACGAAAGTGATGGTCAGTATTTCTTTGAAATTCTACAAGGAACTTCAGGCACATGGTGCTGATGAGGTAAGTAAGTTCCACATCATTTTCTTAGGACTCTTTGTTTCCTCCTCACCTTTTGTTGACTGCTTGCCACTCACAGAAGATCTGTGGCACTAAATTACCCCCTCTGACACAGGCCACTCTGGACAGTTTTTTCATCTAACTAGAGGCTCTTAACTACCATAATGATGCAAAGATGTGTGTTTCCCAGAAAAGGTTTTGGCTCCTTGCCTACTTGGTTTTTATTTTGAAGAATAAAGATGTCCTCTAACCAAAGCTTAATGACTATCAAAATCTTAGAAGGATTTGCCTTTTTTTTCAAATTATATGTCCTGGCTCGGCGCCTATAGCTCAACCGGCTAAGGCGCCAGCCACATTCACCTTAGGTGGCAGGTTCGAATCCCCAGCCCGGACCCACCAAACAACAATGACGGCTGCAACCAAAAAAAAATAGCCGGGCGTTGTGGCAGGCGCCTGTAGTCCCAGCTACTTGGGAGGCGGAGGCAGGAGACTCGCTTGAGCCCAGGAGTTGGAGGTTGCTGTGAGCTGTAATGCCACGGCACTCTACCCAGGGGGACAGCTTGAGGCTCTGTCTCAAAAAAAAAAAAAAAATTATATGTCCTACCAGGATTTTATAACACAGTGGAAATAAAAAACAGCTTTAGTTCTCAAAAAACATAGCAAAGAATACTTTTCCTTGACCAGCATAAAAACAGCTATTGTGAGAATGAGATAGGTTCTGTTCTATTTTTGTAATGTTATCAAGGCAGATGCATAACTTCTAGCATGTTTAAGGTTTATAATCTTAGTTTCACATTCTAGAAGTTTAGGGACAAATAACTTTCCTTTAAATTTTTTGATATAGTGTTCTTTAGAGCTGGCCTTTCTAAATATCTCTTCTTCCTTATAACTGCTGTAGGGGAATTAAGAAGGGATGTCCAGACATTATGAAAGTCTTGATAGCTATGCCTTGTTCACTAGCTTCTTTCAATAGCTAAAGTAGCGGGTTTGGTTCCTGTTGAACTATATTTGCTCTGGGGAGAACCATTTATGGAAGAAAGAAAATGCTATTACACCAATGTGTGCACGTTGTGGTTGGGTCTTAAAGCAGGAAGTATGACTCAGTTCCTGAATCAGTTTTCAAATATCTTAGTTTTAACAAACTAGGTTTTACTTAATCTATTGAATGAAGATACTGCCATTTCTGTTTTCTTTCTGAAAAGTAGTAGCTTTTGAATTATTTAAAATTTACATAATAAAATGCTATATGTATAGGAATATGATCAAAAACTTGGCAACTTTTTTATATAAAACTAAAATTGGTCCGAACTAAACGCAATACCCAAAGCTATGGTAGTTGCTTCTCTTAGTTATTCAAATGCAATTGATTTGCCATGTAAGTTTAGAGAAATAAGAAACATTTGAATTTGGAGTTATTTTACTGGAAATGTTTCAGGAAGAAGACCTCTTCTTTTTATAAAGTTTATGAAGGAATATTATGTAAAAGATAGTGGCTAATTCTTCTTTTTAACCAGATGAAGAGCAAAAAGAAACAAGTGGCAATAACTGAAAAGGAGAAGTTAAACAGACAGTTTAAAAATTTTGTAATCAGCTCTCCCCCAAATAATCCTCTCTCTTTAAAGATCTAAAGGTGGCACCTGTGGCTCAAGGAGTAGGGTGCCTGGCCCCATATGCTAGAGGTAGTGGGTTCAAACCCAGCCCTGGGCAAAAAATAAAAATAATAAAAAAAAAGATCTAGATGCAAACCAGATCTGATGGTGCACACCTGAAGTCTTCACTATTTAGGATGCTGAGGGGAAAGGATTGGCTTGAGCCTCAGAATTTGAGTTCATCCTGGGCAACCCAGCGAGACTATCTCTTTTTTTAAAAGCAGGGGGGAGAATGTCTCAGTACGGTGATAATAATCCTGGAAGGGAAAGGAAGTGGTAAGCTAGATTTCTTAAATTTCCTTTCTATTTTGTGCTTTTTTTTACAGTAGAACTCTAGCATACGTTGCTGTTCTTGTGACTACCACAAGGGTCAAAGCCCAACTCCACCCACTGAAGTGGAGTAAATGACATTCCCAGTGTTAGAGCAGAGTGTATAGTAAATGGCCCCCTGGGTTGGTTAAATAGTAACTAGCTGTCATAACCCCAGGAAGCTTGTTACTTTATCACAGGCCCCTTTTAAAGGCCAGAACACTTCTGCTGCTGGGCTGAGAAAGTCTAATGGTAATGAAGGATAGGTTGCCTCCACTCACAGTGGTGTCAGATTGGGAAAGGGTGCACAAATTCAAAAGTGAGTCATAGTTAAAAGTGCAAATGAATTAACAGGGAAATTTTGGCTGGTTTTGTTCAGGGGTACAGCAAGGGAGTTCAACAAGATATAAATCTGCCACTAAGTCCCTCTTAGATCTCAGAATATTAAGTGGTCTTTCCCACCCCACCTCTGATTTCCCCTTTTTCCAAGTACCCAATAGTATGTGCCGCACAAAATTGTAGCTCAGAAGTAGTATGATGTTAAAATTCTCGTGGAATATGCATGTTGCTTATTTTCCCCAAACTCTTAGGGGAAGTGGTATATGGGACACCTTAAGGTCAAATCTTTCTGTGCCACCTACAAACTCTGTGACCTTGAACTCCTCCCTTCAGTTCCTCTTCTGTAAAAAGGTTTCCTCACAATGCCTGTGTGATCACCAAATAGGAACTACACGGGGCATTGCTTGTCTTTTGCTTTTGTATAAGCAAGTATGGTAATTGATTCATGGTTTGAGGTCCACCCTATTTAAGTTTTGCCAATTGAGTGTTCCTTCCAACTATAGAAAAATGGTTAAATATGTGAAATATTAGGAAATTTTGTTTTAATGGACTCTGATAATTGCAGGCCATTATTTAAGGTGCTTCCAAAGAATATTTAAGAGGGATAGTATTTTCAAATGGGACATATATATAATAGATGATTTCTTCCTATGTTTTTTAATATTACCTAGAAAGTACTGTGAAAATAAACTTAAAAGAAAAACATTCATATTTCTTCAGATGTTTATTATGTGTTTCTGAGTGCAGGTGTTGCCCTGGACCCTGAGAACACAGCAGTGACTAAGATAGGACCTGCTCATATGGAGCTCAACTCAAGGGCTACCTTTGTTCACAGTGCTTTTCTCTAGCTAATGATGTTCTTAAAAGCATGCATATACATATAACTCTTAAAATTAAAATGGAAGTTTCTGCTTTTGTTCATTTTTAATTTGGTAACTGTATAGATTAAGTACCCTCCCCCTTTTTTGGTATCTATTAAAGGATTATACATAAGTGCACAAGTGTGTCTATGGTGTCACAGTGTTAGAAAATGACTGGATGCTTATAGACAGAGTCCTGCAGCCTGTTAGCATTTGGGTCTCAGTTTTAACTTATGGAATAGTGATGTAAAATAAAACATACGTTTCTTCAACCATCCAATCTTGGAGCACTTTCCACCAGGTCAAACTGTCATGCTAGCAGAAGGAAAGTAGGAAGGTATCTTCTTTTTTTTTTTTTTTTTT
>NW_003852408.1:14162929-14167473 GCF_000181295.1 Otolemur garnettii | reverse complement strand
TTGTTTGGCGGGTCCGGGCTGGGGATTCGAACCCGCCACCTTAGGTGTACGTGGCTGGCGCCTTAGCCGGTTGAGCTATAGGCGCCGAGCCGGCACTTAAATTTCAACATGAGTTTTGGAGGGAACATGTAAGCCCTCCAAAAAAGGTCTAAAGAGGTATAAAAAGGTCTCTTTTTGTTTGTTTATTTCAAAAAGCTAGAAAGTAGCCAGCAGTAAATACTGGTTTGGTTGTACAATGTACAACCTTCTGTGGACCCACCAATATTAATAGCTGGGCAAGATTTCATTATCCATTGTCCCTTGCCTTAAAACCTGGTTACACAATAAATAATTTTAAAGCATACAAGATTAGCAGGCTAACAGAAATCAGTTCCCAGCAGTCCCATTTTTATCTTCTCATTCCAACCTGGATTAGTGGCTTATCCTATGCTTAGTTGATAACTGATGTAATCTATTCTCTCCCTTGTATTTGGCATCCTTCTGCTCTCTTGAAAACAAAAGATGATAAAATACTATGTAAAATCTGGAGAACAGAGACCTTATAAAGGGTGTGGGGTCCTAAAAGGGTAAAGGAATTGCCTCAGTTAACCTTTTGGATTCTATTTGAAGTTCTATGGGTGGCATAGTTGGTGATATAGATCAGTGGTTCTCAACCTTCCTAATGCCGTGACCCATTATTTTCATAATTTTATGGTTGGGGTCACAACAACATGAGGAACTGTATTAAAGGGTTGCATATGGTTGGGGGTCACCACAACGTGAGGAACTATATTAAAGGGTCACAGCATTAGGAAGGTTGAGAACCACTGATGTAGATAAATCTGCTTCCTTTGTCTCTAGTTTCCCATCCACCAGATGAAAGCGTGCTGGCTTAGAAAGAGCTTAGCAAGTATAGTTCTTGAAAAATAATAATGTTATTGTAGCCTTTTGACTAACGTTTGTTTGTTTTTTTCTAGTTACTAAAGAGGGTATATGGGAGTTTCTTGGTAAATCCGGAATCAGGTATGTAGTCACACAAGCAACTATGGAATAACATGGGAAGAGATGTCATTTATATATCATGCTTTTTATAACCAAAGGATTTTGTTTAAATATTGCTTTGCAAATATTTCTGCATAAGCCCAGTTCCCACTCCCTCTATAAAAATAGCTTTTGAGGGGCTTTGCTTTGTCCTGTGTGGTACAGAGTAGGATGTACAGAAGTGTTGTATGGCATTTCTGACATTCACTTCATGGGGCCAAATGACTGTCCTTAATCTTCCAGCCAAAAGGCTACTTTTGTTTGCTCATGGTGATTAAAATGCCTTTGAGAAGACTGACCAAATATCAATTCCCCCCTTAGCAACACCTTTTTCTGCACACTGTATTTAGAGAAGGAAGAGAAAGTCACAACATATTTTCTTTTTTTTTTTTTTTTTTTTGAGACGGAGCCTCAAGCTATCCCCCTGGGTAGAGTGCCATGGCATCACGCTCACAGCAACCTCCAACTCCTGGGCTCAAGCGAGTCTCCTGCCTCAGCCTCCCAAGTAGCTGGGACTACAGGCGCCCACCACAGCGCCTGGCCATTTTATGGTTGCAGCCATCATTGTTGTTTGGCGGGCCCGGGCTGGGGATTCGAACCCGCCACCTTAGGTGTATGTGGCTGGCACCTTAGCCGCTTGAGCCACAGGCGCCGAGCCAACATATTTTCAAGTAACAAAAATGTCAGCCCTCTTTTCAGGCCGGTTTTATAATAAATGATCTCTACACTCAAGGATAGAGGAAATAAAAGCACCGTGTCATACTTGAATAGAACAGCTGTGTTTTATACTGCTTTAAGAGGGGTAATAGGCTCAGCGCCCATAGTTCAGTGGTTAGGGTGCTGGCCATATACACCAGGGCCAGTGGGTTCGAACCCAGCCTGGGCCTGCTAAACAACAATGACAATAACGACAAAAAAATAGCCAGTGTCATGGTGGGAGCTTGTAGTCCTAGCTACTTGAGAGGCTGAGGCAAGAAAATCACTTAAGCCCAAGAGTTGGAGGTTGCTGTGAGCTGTGACATCACAGCCCTCTACCAAGGGTGACATAATGAGACTCTGTCTCCAAAAAAGAAGAGGGGGGATAATATTTTATCCCTCCCTGTTTTATAAAAGGGAGGCTTAAAGTGGGAAAACCAAACAGCATTTTCACCCCAGTGATTCAGTGGTATGTCTCAAATGATGCAGCAGTTAGTAGGATCTCAAAGTGAGAACCAAGTGGTAAGGTCATTTGACTTTTTGCTAGCTTATTTCCTTACCTCACTTTATTTTTTTTTATATATATATTTTTTTTCAGTGTGACCACTTTAACACCCCCCAATACAATATCTTTGTGTCTTTTGGAAACAAAGTCTCTTAATAAAGAAAAGTGCCCTTGGAATGCAACTTGTTACTATTTGTGGATAGTCCATAGAGAATACTGAAATATGTTAACATCCAAACTGATGAAACAAATGTATCACAGAAATAAAAACCAAGATAAATGTAGACTAAAGACAGATCAAGGAATTTAAGAAAAGCAAACAGATCTAGAACAGAATGTTGGAAGTCTTGGGCATACTTGTCACAGCTGAAATCCTATCATGGAGAGTTTATGTTTCTGTCTCTGGGCCTTCTCTTCCACCTCCTGTTAAAGCGCAGACATTGCCAGATGGCAGACTTGTGTTCATACAAGTGCAAAGTATAAAAGTATATGAAAGCAGCATCTCTCCTCTGTTTTTGTGAGTCTGTCTAGGCAAGTTTAGAAAATTCAGCAGGCCATATAGATTTTTACTTCTCTATATCCTCAATATGTTCTGTTATCATATCAGAAGCCTTACTTAAAAACGGTTTCTAGCTTAGCTGTAGTTTTATTTAGTTTGTTTTATTTGACTTCCTAAAACTAGCAAACCTCAGGTGTAAATGGTTTCTCTTAATCTAATCATTTTATAGTCTATATGCTTATCTGGTTTTCAGAGACCCAAAATGGAATACTGATTGTTATTTAATATTGGAGTGCCAAAAATGTGCTGTTATCAAAGCAAAGATTTAGATAGCCCATGCTCTCAAACGTTCAAATTTGCAGTAATGTCTTGAGAAAAAATAAAATAGTTATGCAGTATAAAGGTTTGAGATATTTGGAAGTGTGAGATCCATACAGTTTGATAAAGGTATTACCATCAGTTGTCTATGAAATACTCTTCAGTAATATACACATATTCTTGTAAAAACATCTATACAGAAGTTCTTAGCACTTACTAATCATTTGGTTATTTGATCAAATGTTCCAGCTCTGTTGCCTGGAATTCATAGTATACGTACCATAAAGAGGCAGGAGGTATCATGGTCAGCAGACTTGGATTTCAACTCCTGTTCTGCCCCTGTATTGATATTGACTAGCTATGTTCCATGTATTTTAAATACTATACATTCTTTTAATGCTTGTAACAGTCTCCCTCATCACCTTGCCCATTTTCTAAGGGAATTATAGAGGTTAGGCAGTTTTTCCAAGGTCATAACATAGTAGCAAGGCCAGGACTTGGACCCCGTTCTGTTAAGTTCAGAATATAGTGGCTCTATGCTTGTATTTCATGCTGCATTCAACATGTCACTTTTTCTCTTTGAATCTCCTTTTCCCTGTGTGAAATGAGAATAACCTTTAGAGAATTGTTACGGAGATCCGGTGAAGTAAAAGGTTTAAAAAAAAAACATTTTGAATATTTTATAGTGTATTCAAATAAAAACTATCACAGTTGTATATATATGAGTGTATAATTTAGGTTTTTCCACACTGCCTTCTCTCATAAAGGGTTTGCAATGGTACATAAAGGGGTATATTTTATTATCAGAAAGCTACCGAGCTACTGACCATTTTGACATTTGGCATGTTAAACTGTCAGAGACAAATGATTCAATAATCCTCTTCAAACTTGTCTGTGGAACTCTAAATTTCTTTTCTTTCTTTTTTTTTTTTAGAGAGAGAGTCTCACTTTGCCGCCCTTGGTTTAGTGATGTGGCATCACAGCTCACAGCAAACTCCACCTCATGGGCTTAGGTGATTCTCTTGCCTTAGTCTCCCAAGTAGCTGGGACTGCAGGTGCCCACCAAAATGCCTGGCTATTTTTTGTTGCAGTTTGGCTGGGGACGGGTTCAAACCCGCCACCCTCAGTATATGGGGCCGGTGCCCTACCCACTGAGTCATAGGTGCCACCTGGAACTCTAAATTTCTAATCAAAATTCCTGAATTATGACTTCCTCCCATTCCATACTTACAATCAGTCATCTGATATTGGTTCATATTTTTGCTTAGCATTTGTTAATTATAAATATTTACAAGTTTGTGGATTTTTTTGGGTTTTTTGGGTTTTTTGAGGTAGATGGAAACAGAGAATGTTCTGCCTGGGCTAAAGGTGTAGAGAGTGTTAATTGTTTTTTTAAAAAATTACCTCTAGGCTCGGCGCCTATAGCTCAACCGGCTAAGGCGCCAGCCATGTACACTTAAGGTGGCGGGTTCGAATCCCCAGCCCGGACCCGCCAAACAACAATGA
>NW_003852408.1:14158074-14162662 GCF_000181295.1 Otolemur garnettii | reverse complement strand
CCAAACAACAATGACGGCTGCAACCAAAAAATAGCCAGGCGTTGTGGCAGGCGCCTGTGGCCCCAGCTACTTGGGAGGCTGAGGCAGGAGATTCACTTGAGCTCAGGAGTTAGAGGTTGCTGTGAACTGTGATGCCACAGCACTCTACCCAGGGGGACAGCTTGAGGCTCTGTCTGAAAAAAAAAAAATTACCTCTAGTTTCTGTTTACTTAGGAGAGATTAGTAAGCTTTCTTTCTTAAAATATAAACACTGAGTGTTTTCTTCCCCCACCCCTTAATCACAGGATACAATGTCTCCTTGCTGTATGACCTTGAAAATCTGCCCACGTCCAAGGATTCCATTGTACATCAGGCTGGCATGTTGAAGCGAAACTGTTTTGCCTCTGTCTTTGAGAAATACTTCCAGTTCCAAGAAGAAGGCAAGGAAGGAGAGAACAGGGCAGTTATCCATTATAGGGATGATGAGACCATGTGAGTATAGAATTTGGTCCTGAAGACTGGGTGTGGCTGTCACACTAGGATGGCACTTGCTAAAAGAATTATGGCTCATTTAAACCTTAAATTCTCTTGTATGAATCCCCTTTGTTTTCTCATAAAATTCCTTAAGTAGGATGTGGATGATAAAGGGAAAAATCGGCTACTTGTCCTAGTCTCCAGATACTGAGAGTTGTCAAAAAATGAAAAGAGAATCTAATGATTTCCTTTAAGGCACCACTATTCTGAGTCCTCTTTAAGAGTGTAGTCCAGATAATCAGGCAGCAGAAGATGACCTTAGGTTCTGTGCTGTTGCAACTCAGATTATCTGTATACTATGAGTCTAAAAGTAGAGTTCTGAGAATCACTAACTCTGTATTCCATGTTCATATACACAAGTTAATAAAATATGCTTTTGGTAATTTCCATCTCTTGCCTCTCTACATTTTCTATAGTGACTTTGTGGCCATAAATATCTAGTCTCATTTGGCACACCTTTGTTTTAGGAATTAAGAGATATAATTATGACTTTAGCCTTCTACTTTACTTGATCAAGTTATTGGCAAAATCCCATTCTGATGCTGTGCTTATTCTCACGGATTTTGTTTCCCCCAGGTACGTTGAATCCAAAAAGGACAGAGTCACGGTAGTCTTCAGCACAGTGTTTAAGGATGATGATGATGTGGTCATTGGAAAGGTATTCATGCAGGTATGGAGTAGATATCTTGGAGGGAGACTAGGGTATGGTGATTTATACCTTTATACCAAAACACACCATAACTGTAGAAAATAGAACTAGGAGTTTTATTGATGCTGGAACTTGTTGAAGATTTAACTGAATAACCACCACCAAATTCACTGAATGTTGTTATTTTTTCATAGTGGCTCTAATCTTTTACAGGACAGGACTAGAAGAATTGAGCATTAAACATACTGTGACTGAGTATTAAGTATCCTTGTTACCAGGAAGTCTTAGATCAAAAGCTTTTAAGTTTCCTACCCACCTGTGTTTCCTCAGATATCTAGCAAGTTTTGGCTCTTTCCTTGGGTTAGTCCCAAGGTCTTTTTAGAATAGAATCTATAACAAATTCTTAGGTAGTAGATAAGGCATGAATAGGCAGAATTGTTGACCTGACAGAGGAGAGACCGGCCATAAATTTGGATGAGTCACTGTAGAGTGCTTCCCTCAGAAGAACCTCATCTTCTGAGAAGAATAATGAGCATTAACAGGACATTTTATAATTGAGTTTTTGGTGCAGTTTCACTGAGGTCATCAGATACCCGTGGGTGGTTTTGTCGTGTTGTCTGCTAGTCAATTAGTTGCTGGCTGTAGAACATAAAGGTTCTTTGGTCGAATGGTATCCAGGCTGGTTTCTTTTGAAATAGCTCAACATTCAAAGTCTAGTACAGTAATTAAACTTTTTTTTTTCTACCCAGCTGATGCACTGGGTAGAGTGCTGTGATGTCATAGCTCACAGCAACCTCAAACTCTTGAGCTTAAATGATTCTCTTGCCTCAGCCTCCCAAGTAGCTGGGACTATAGGTGCCTGCCACAACGCCTGGCTATTTTTTGGTTGTAGTTGTCTAATTATTGTTTGGCAGGCCTGTGCTGGATTTGAACCTGCCAGCTCCGGTGTATATGACTGGCACCCTAGCCACTGAGCTATAGGTGCTGAGCCTGATTAAACTTTTTAAATAGTTTAGTTCTTCATTCTGATCCTTGGCAGAATGATAAAGGTTTTTAAACTCTTAATAGAATTTCTTTTGCAAAATAGAATTGAAAGACAGCCATCCTTTAACAGTGAGGATATTTTATGTGTAGCCTTCTAAGTGGCTACAGAAATTCCCCTTCCATGGCTAGGGAAATGTTAAAAAGCAATATCATCCTATAATACCAGAACTCAGGGAGGCTAAGGCAGGAAGATCATTCAAGGTCAGAAGTTCCAAGACCAGCTAGAGCAGGATCAAGACCCTGTCTCTACTAAAAATAGGAAATCAGCCAGGCCTGTTGATTCATGCCTGTAGTCCCAGCTCTTTGGGAGGCTGAGACAGGAGAACTGCTTGAGCCAAGGAGTTTGGTGCCTTGGCACACTAGCCCAGGCAACAGAGCAGCAAGACTCTGTAAGTAAATAAATAAATAAAATCCCCTCTCTAGTGGCTTCTTGTGTTTTGGCTAATTAATTTGAAACACTGATTTGGGAGTCTATGCAGAAAAATTGGAATATTGACATTTGAGTATTCTCAAGTATCGAACATGACAGCAGAATATATATATATATCAAAAATATATACATATCTTTTGGATCCAGAAAGTAAGACTCCAGATAGGAATTTCATGTGTTTTTATGCAGAATTGACAAGGGAATTAAGTGTAGTAGCTCAGAAAGTGGGCTAAATCCAGACTGACTAATTTTAAAAGATACGACGTATATATTTAGATTTGGCTAGTTTTTTACCAGTCTTGTTCCATTTTATTCCAGGAAACAACTTATTTTTAACTTTAAACAGATGTTATCTTGGAGAGTTTACTGGAGATTTGTTCCTTAGTAGAATGGGAGTGGGGGTGTTTGGGGTTTTTTTGAGAGAGGGTCGTACTTTAGGCTAGAGTGCAGTGGCATCATCATAGCTTACTTCAATCTCACACTCCTGGGCTCAAGTGATCCTCCTGCCTTAGCCTCCCAAGTAGCTAGGACTACAGATACACACTACCATATCTGGCTAATTTTTCTATTTTTTGTAAAAACAGGATCTTGCTCTTTCTCAGGCTGGTCTTAAAAGTCCTGGGCTCAAGCATTCCTCCACCTCAGCCTCCCAGAGTGTTATCATTATAGCCATGAGCCGGTGATAGGAATTTAAACTCTTCCTTCAAGGTACCTGTGGTTGGATGTTTATCTAAAAAGCAAAACAAAGCCTCTTTTGAATTTTTGTAAATTAACAGTATCTCTGGTTAATGACTGTCCTGGTGCAGTGCAGGCCAGATGGCATTTAAGAAC
Source organism: Otolemur garnettii (assembly GCF_000181295.1). Taxonomy (NCBI): domain Eukaryota; kingdom Metazoa; phylum Chordata; class Mammalia; order Primates; family Galagidae; genus Otolemur; species Otolemur garnettii. Next base: position 14,159,195 of record NW_003852408.1, on the reverse strand, counting down.
ATGAAAAGGCAATGTTCAGAAAGTCATCTTACTCAGCCACCCTTTCCAAATTTGGACTCTGGGATAATTTAGGAAACTGGACCTTTGCTTGAGTTTTCCCCAAAAATAAATTGAGTTTTGCCCTGGGCCAAGAATTTTAAATTTCTAGGAGAAAAGGAGGCTCGTGGATGCCTGGCACAGAAAGTTGTGCCTTAGGAACACTGAACACTGCCTACTACCTTTAGGAAGCATATTCTTCCACCTACGTGGATGTCCCACTGTTAGCATTGGCGATTATCATCATAGGTGTACCAGCTGAATGCTGGGGAAGGCGTAGTGTATGTCATTTCAGTGCTCATTCCATGCATAGCAGTAGATCCAGTAGTTGCACTTTTGGAAATTATCCTATAATGAACTAGAATTCTTTTCATATTGTATCTTAAGGTCAAGCTAGTAACTAAGTAACTGAGAAAAGTTAAATGGAAATCACTGATGTCTGTATGTTCAGGTACAAGACACAAGCAAGCTACTTCATAGGCAGTTGTAAAAATGTGATTTTGAGAATCCTTTCTATCTGCTTACATGTTTATAGGATGTTTTCCTGAATTGGGACCATCGAGTCAGAGTCAGTAGTTTTGGTAGATACCACCAAACTCTTCTTTATAGGGGCTGTGCTATTTTATCTTCCACTAGTGATGAATAAGAATGCCCATTTTCCTAGAGAGTATTGTCAGATGGATTTCGGCTAATTTTATATATATCTTCTTAGGAGTAAGGTCAAATATCCTTTCTTATATTAAAAACCATTTGTTTTTCTTTTCTTATGAAATGTCTCCTATGTCTTTTACCCATTTTTTTATTGAGTCATTGATACTTTCAATTTCTTTTAATACTAGGGAGAGTTGGCCTTTCATCTATGATAAGAGTTGCAAATAATGTCCCCAGTTTGTCATTAGACTGTTTTAGGAGGGTGTTCCCTATGCAGTTTATTTTTACATAATCAAATTGATCAGTTTTCTCTTTTTTTTTTTTTTTTTTTTTTTTTTTTTTTTTATTTTTAGAGACAGAGCCTCAAGCTGTCCCCCTGGGTAGAGTGCCGTGGCATTACAGCTCACAGCAACCTGCAACTCCTGGGCTCAAGC
>NW_003852408.1:14153135-14157901 GCF_000181295.1 Otolemur garnettii | reverse complement strand
AGCCGATCAGTTTTCTCTTTTACAGCTTCTAGATTTTTTTTTTATTTTTGAGACAGAGCCTCAAGCTATCCCCCTGGGTAGAGTGATGTGGCATCACAGCTCACAGCAACCTCCAACTCCTGGGCTCAAGTGAGTCTCCTGCCTCAGCCTCCCAAGGAGCTGGGACCACAGGGGCCTGCTACAACACCCGGCTTTTTTTTGGTTGCAGCCGTGATTGTTGTTTGGTGGGCCCGGGCTGGATTTGAACCCGCCGCCTTAGGTGTATGTGACTGGCACCTTAGCCACTTGAGCCATAGGCGCTGAGCCAGCTTCTAGATTTTAAGTCATAGTTAGAAAAGCTCTTCCTTACTCCAAGGTTATAAGGAAACTTACCTGTGCTGTTTTCTTGGTATTTATCTCTTGGGAGTTTTTCCTGGTATATAATGTGAAAGAAGGAACAATCTTGCTTTCTAAATGGAGATCTTTGGCTTGGTGCCCTAGTATAGTGGTTACAGCACCAGCCACATGCACCAAGGCTGGCGGGTTTGAGCCTGGCCCAGGCCAGCTAAACATCAATGACAACTGCAACAAGAAAATAGCTGGGCATTATGGCAGGCACCTATAGTCCCAGCTACTTGGGAGACTGAGGCAATAGAATCACTTAAGCCGAAGAGTTGGAGGTGGCTGTGAGCTGTTTTGCCCCGGCACTCTGCCGAGGGTGACATAGTGAGACTTTGTCTCAAAAAAATGAAGATCTTTGTTCATTAGGAAAATTCTGTGTATTTTTTTTTTTTACATATGAATTTAAACTCTTCTCTTAAAGTACCTGTGGTTGGACACTTACCTAATAAGCAAAACATTTTTATTTTTGCATTGTTATTTCTAGTTAGTGACTCTAGTAGCAATTATGTAAAAGTTCATGTTTATTCCCCTGATTTAATATGCTACCCTAAATTCCTGTATAATATGGATTTATTCTGAACTTTCAGATAAATTTTACTTTGATGGAAGAGAAAAATAGTGAGATGTTCAAAAGACATCATAGCCAGAGGGAGAAAAAAGAAGCAGCATTGTTGGTTTACATGTAACAAAGACCCTAATATGATGAAGGGCTGTTTAGGTTTGTTAGTTAAGTTTTATTTAAGAAACAAAACCAGGGAGGAGCAAAGATAAAGGTTATCTAATCTAAAGTATAGTCCCAAACCAGAAGCATATTGTTTTTCTTGTGTTTTTTTTTTTTGTTTTTTTTTTTTGAGACAGTCTCTCTTTGTTGCCCTGGTAAAATGCTATGGCATCGTAGCTCACAGCAACCTCAAACTCCTGGGCTCAAGCGATTCTCTTACCTCAGCCTCCTGAGTAACTGGGTCTATGGGCACCTGCCACAACGCACAGCTATTTTTAGAGATGAGGTCTCGCTCTGGTTCAGGCTGGTCTCAAACCTGTGAGCTCGAACCTGCCTCGGCCTCCCAGAGTGCTAGGATTACAGGTGTGAGCCACCAGGCCTGGCCCAGAAGCATAGTCTGTTCTGTCTGATCCTCAGAGGCTAAAGAGTAAAAACAGTAGAAGTTAAAAAGTTTCCTAACCTCTTGGTAAAATGAAAGATGTTCTCTAGAGAAGGACGATTTCAGAAGCTTTGCTTTAGGAATTTCGATTTGGAGGATCTTGACTCCTTCCCTCCCTCCCAACTACAGTTCCTTAGGAAACAAAGTATGTTTTAAAAGGAGCTAATGTAACCCAGCTTACAGTCATTTCTTTTCCACCATTAAAAGCCGAGTAGTGCTTGCTTGAGAGGCAGTATGCAGAACAGGTGAGGTACTAGACTGGGCACTGGAACTCCCCAGGTGTTATCTTTTTTTTGCCACTAATCACTAGGGTTTTCTGGTGCACATATATCCTTCCTACCTGCAAATGGAAGTAGCCCCTGCTCCTTCCTTTATTAAATTAGCTAGGGTAGAAGTGCTTTCTTTCACTCAGCAAGGCATGTGCTAGACAGCTTCTTTGAAGGACAGAGGACTAGACACAAAGATGAATAGAGTAAAGCAGGATCTCTGGCATGAGAAACTCATAACGTGGTAGGGAAGCCAGATGCCTTAATGAATAGTACAGTGTCATAGCAGAGGTTCATAGAAAAGACATGGCAACTTTGGCAAGAGAGCAGCCACCTGCCCTGGCTGTTGGACATGGCGTTATGGAGGAGGTAATATTTGAATGCAGTAGAAGAGCACTGCAGAATACATGGCTTTGTAAGCGCACTTTCAGTAAGTACCCCAAGACAAAGAGACGTTGCAGAGCCCTCAGCCATTCTGCCATCATCTTTGAAGGCTCACTCAGTGGATCAGATTTAAATCATTCAGTGTTAAAGGCACTGCTAGAAAATCTAGTTCTGTTCTTAGAAATCTGACAGGGAAGCCTTGTCACTTGGCTATCTACAGAGGAAAACTTGGACTATAAAAACCTGAAGTTTAGAGATCAGAACATGGAAGGAATGACCTGATTTTTACACCCTCATTCATTTTTCTGTAGTTTGAGGATATTTTTGATTAGCTCTTTTCTTATACAAAGAAAGTGGTATCCAGATCCATTCAAAAGCCAGAATTAAAATCAGACTATTTCTCATAGCATAGTCTCCCTTTCTTTATGAATACTGTGGCAACTCACCTTCTTGAACTCCATTGTCTTCTGCTCCCAAGAGGGTTTTAAGTTTGTTCTACAGCAGTGTTTTTCTTTTTTTTTTTTTTTGAGACAGAGCCTCAAGCTGTCCCCCTGGGCAGAGTGCCGTAGCATTACAGCTCACAGCAACCTCCAACTCCTGGGCTCAAGCGAGTCTCCTGCCTCCGCCTCCCAAGTAGCTGGGACCACAGGCGCCCGCCACAACGCCCGGCTATTTTTTTGGTTGCAGCCGTCGTCATTTGGCGGGTCCGGGCTGGGGATTCGAACCCACCACCTTAGGTGTACGTGGCTGGCGCCTTAGCCAGTTGAGCTATAGGCGCCGAGCCTACAGCAGTGTTTTTCAACCTTTTTTTATCTCACGACACTTAAACCTATAGTTGAACTTTATAGCATGCTTAAATTATGTTGTTCCAAAAAAGGATATACTGTATATATCCTTGTATAAAAAAAGAATATACTTAACTCTGCTTTGAACTTCTTTCAAAATAATTTAATTAATGATCTTTAAAAATTTTCACAGGATGGGGAGAGCAAAGACAGGGAAGGAGGGATGGGGTTGGGGGGGTCACAGGGTGTTTTACACCTTTTTGGGGTGGGATACAATTATAGGAGGGTCTTTATCAAATGCAATTAGTCTAACCTGGTTTGTACCCTCAATGAATCCCCAACAATAAAAAATAAATAAATGAATAAAAATTTTCACGGCACACCAGTTGCAAATCACTGCTCTAGAGAGTCCTCAGTCAAATGAGACTTATGTAGAAGCCCAGAGAAAGTATGATATTCTGAACTGAAGAAGAGGATTAGGGGAGGTAAACTGATTAACTCATAAGGGGCTTTTTATGCACAGATACAAGGAGTTAAGATTTCAGCTAAAGATAACAGTACTTAATTTGGCCAGCTGTGGTGGCTCACACCTCTAATCCTAGCACTCTGGAAAGCCAAGACAGGTGGGTCTTCTGAGCTCAGGAGTTCAGCAAGAGCAAGACTCCTGTCTCTACTAAAAATAGAAAAACTATCGTGGTGTAATGGCAGGCATCTATAGTCCTAGCAACTTGAGCAGCTGAGGCAAGAAGATCACTTGAGCCCCCAGGAGTTTGCGATTGCTGTGAGCTATGATGCCACAGAACTCTATCCAGGACAACAGAGTGAGACTCTGTCTCAAAAAAAAAAAAAAAAAGACTCAGTGCCTGTAGCTCAGTGGCTAGGGTGCCAGCCACATACAGTGGGGCTGGCGGGTTCAGACTCAGCCCAGGCCTGCCGAACAAGCACAAATGCAACAAAGAAATAGCTGGGTGTTGTGGCGGGTGCCTGTAGGTCTCAGCTACTTGGGAGGCTGAGGAAAGAGAATCGCTCAAGCCTAAGAGTTGGAAGTTGGAGTAAGCTGTGACGCCACAGCACTCTACTAGGGGTGACAAAATAAGACTCTGTCTCAAAAAAAAAAAAAAAAAAAACAGTGCTGAAATTTAACCAGTACTTTGTAATTTGTAGTTTTTTAAGTCTCAGGTGTAATGTTATGACCTATGCTGATACAAAATAAGAAAAAAGGAGGAGCTGGCACAGTGACTTACACCTATAATCCCAGCACTTTGGAAAGCCAGAGCAGGTGAATCGCTTGAGGCCTTGAGTTGAAATCCAGAGGAACTTAGACCCCATCTCTGAAAAAAAAAAAAAAAAAGTTTTCTAAATTAGCCAGATGTCTTGGCACATACTTATATTCCAGCTGCTTGGGAGGCTGAGGCAGGAGGCTCACTTAAGCCCAGGAGTTTGCGGTTGTAGTGAGCTATGGCAACACATAGTGAGCTATATAATGCCACTGCAGTCCAGTCTGGGTGACAGAGTGAGACCCTGTCTGAAAAAAAGGGGAAAGGATTATTAACAGTATTTTCATCACATTTTGAAGATCTGACTTTAAGTACTTTTCAGTCTTGCCCTTTTTTTATTTTTTTTGAGTCAGTGTCACTTTATTGCCCTCGGTAGCGTGCTGCAGTGTCACAGCTCACAGCAATCTCCAATTCCTGGGTTTAGGCAGTTCTCTTGCCTCAGCCTCCTGAGTAGCTGGGACTACAGGCACCCACCACAATGCCTGGCTATTTGTTGTTTTTTTTGTCATTGTT
>NW_003852408.1:14150674-14152548 GCF_000181295.1 Otolemur garnettii | reverse complement strand
TGAACCCGCCACCTTAGGTGTATGTGGCTGGCGCCTTAGCTGCTTGAGCCACAGGCGCCGAGCCAGCCTTTCCCTTTCAATGATAGCAGCCTACATTTAATATTTGAGGTTTGGTGTAGCTTTATTTTTAACCATCTCCTGGTTCAGAGGGCTACAGGGTCACAGGGCACAGGGCAAACCCTATAGCACAAGTTGCTTTTCATTTTACACTCACTGTCTTCTCCTGGTTGCTTTTGCTTTTCTTGGCAGGAGTTCAAAGAAGGACGCAGAGCCAGCCACACAGCCCCACAGGTCCTCTTTAGCCACAGGGAACCTCCTCTCGAGCTGAAAGATACAGATGCTGCCGTGGGTGACAACATTGGCTACATCACCTTTGGTGAGCAGGGTGTCCTTGTCACTTTTGTGCAGCTTTATTGAGTTCACACTGCAGAATACCTAAATCTGCACAGAACCTTGGTTAACATTTTAAGATGGGCAAAAGAGGATGGGCAAGGTGGTTCACGCCTGTAATCCTAGCACTCTGGGAGGCCAAGGTGGGTGGGTTGCTTGAACTCAGTAGTTTGAGACCAGCTCTGAACAAGAGCAAGACCCCATCTCTACTAAAAATAGAAAGACAGAGGCAAGAGGATTGCTGGAGCCCAAGAATTGGGGTTGCTGTGAGCTATGGTGACACCGTGGCACTCTACTCAGGGCAACAGCTTGAGACTCTGTCACAAAAAAGAAAAAAAAAATAAGATGGGCAAAAGCAGGCATACCAAGTTGTTGCCATTGCTCTAACTGCAGGAGGTGTGTCACAGAGTATTAATTACAGAATAGGCTATTTCTTTTTGTTTTGGCCGGTGCTGGGTTTGAACCCACCACCTCCAACATACGGGGCTGGCGCCCTATCCCTTTGAGCCACAGGCGCCACCCCCAGAACAGGCTGTTTCTTTTTCTTTTTTTCTCCTATTTTTCTTAAATCTTAAGGAAATCTTAAGACTAAACTGTGATGTCAAGAATTAAGCATTGAGCCACATAAGCATTGCTGAGCAGTTGGGTGGGAGTTCTCTGTCATTTGACATTTCTTGGTTTTTCACTTATTAAGCCTGAGCTCCGCCATGATTGACATATTCCACTTTTATACTGGAGGAATTCAAGTCTTCCTTCAGTTACTTCAGCTTCATGAGCTGGCTCATTATTATTATAACTGACAGTTTAGAATAATAGCTCATTCACACTTTTCCACCTGATGCCACTGGAATGTCTCCTTTTGGAAATTTTATTTAATTTAGGTTAGTGCTGAAGGTGTACCTCTTTTTGGTAATAGATGAGTTGGTTTACCATATTTCATTAAATCTAAGCTATACATCATTTGGTGGTTTGTTTGTTAGGAGAGATTTTGAGACAGAGTCTCACTTTGTCACCCTCAGTAGAGTACCATGGCATCATAGCTTACAGCAACCTCAAACTCTTGGTATTAAGCAGGCCTCTTGCCTAAGCCTCATGTAGCTGGGACTACAGGTGCCTACCACAACACCTGGCTATTTTTAGAGGTGGGGTCTTGGCTCAGGCTAGTCTTGAACCTGTGAGCACAAGCAGTCCACCCACCTCAGACTCCAAGAGTGCTAAAATTACAGGCATGAGCCACCATACCCACCCTTAAGCTATACATTTGTTTTTCATATTATTGTCTTTGAAGTTGGGATGCATTTTAAAAATTCGTGGCATGTCAGTTTAGTTGGCAGCATTTTTCTTTAGTGGTACATATAGTCATAAACACATTAGATTCTTTGAAATATATTATCTCCTATTTGTTATTCATTTCCTTTCAGGCCAGGGCAAGTTGACACAGGAATTCCAGCTGTTCTTAGAAGGCATTTCTTTTTTTTTTTTTT
>NW_003852408.1:14143633-14150484 GCF_000181295.1 Otolemur garnettii | reverse complement strand
GGTTGCAGCCATCATTGTTTGGCGGGCCCAGGCTGGATTTGAACCCACCACCTTAGGTTTATGTGGCTGGCACCTTAGCCACTTGAGCCATAGGCGCTGAGCCATTAGAAGGCATTTCTTTTCACTTGGGCAAAACTTTCGATACCTCAGGAGATTTTGCAGATAGTGAGTCCAGTTGAGTAGAGGAGGTACAGAAGATAAAGGATTCCAAAACACCAGAGGGAGAAGGGTGCAAGTATGCTCCAGTGCAAAGGACCAAGCAGTAACTACACAGATCTCCGTGTGGCAGGTCCACAGGATGGACCTTGCTATTCTGGCTTGGTGCCTGTAGTTCAGTGGTTAGGGCACCGGCCACATGCACCAGGGCTGGTGGGGTCGGGGTTCGAACTCAGCCAGGGCCCACTAAAACAACAATGACAACAAACAACAAAAAAAAACAGTTGGGCATTGTGGTGCACGCTTATATTCCCAGTTACTTGGGAGGCTGAGGCAAGAGAATCACTTAAGCTCCAAAGTTGTAGTTTCTCCTGGCATCTCGTTTCTATGAAGGCTTACCTTGTTGTATTTTAGCACCAACGATCCAGGATAGGCAGCTTTATTTCCTAATCTGATTTCTTAGGTAAACTATTTCTCAGATAACCAGTTGATGCCACCCTGGAGTCTGCAGAGCTACAGAAACAAGCTAATAGCTGTGTGACAGACAGGGGATCAATTTCAGAGTGCACAGCCATAGAATCCAGGCCTGGAATGAGTGGCCAGAGTCAAACCCTGGTTTTTTCATCATGGGCTCCTCTGTTTGCACTCATTGGCACATCCCTAGGTATGCTGTTATCCCTTCCTAGTCTTATCAAAACCCTAATGGAGCCTAGGAGTAGTGAAACAAGTGAATTCTACTTAAGCACAAAGTGAATGAGGTTCAGTGTAGGCTGCTCTTCTTCCTGACTCTTTGGTGTTTACACCTTGACACCTTGTGTTCCCACCCTCAGTGCTGTTCCCTCGCCACACCAATGCCAACGCTCGAGACAACACCATCAACCTGATCCACACGTTCCGGGACTACCTGCACTACCACATCAAGTGCTCTAAGGTGAGAGCCCTGCAGCTCAGTCCTATGCTCTGGGTCTACCTTTCCATCAGAGCTCCTAACAAAAGTTGTTCTGTAGTTCAGGCTATGGATCTGACTCTTAAGTGGTAGTTGTAGAGGCTTTAGGCAGTTGTGGCCTCTCTTCATTGAGCCACTTTCTTCCACCCCTCCCAGTAGCAGAGAGAAATCTATCTCCAAATTGTTCACCTTCCTGCTATTTCAGTCCCAAAGCATCTGTTCCCATACTTTCCTGGTGGTGTCCCCTAATAAAACCAAAGCTGTCTTTCTGCAACATGACTCTGCTTCAGTATTTGTTGTGTCTGTTCCCAGGCCTATATTCACACACGTATGCGGGCAAAAACATCTGATTTCCTCAAGGTGCTGAACCGTGCACGCCCAGATGCCGAGAAAAAAGAAATGAAAACAATCACGTAAGTAGGGCAGTACCATGGTGGGACTACCTACCTCTCCTACCAAGAAGAAAGTAGTGGGTGTTGGTGGCCTGGTGGTCCTTCAGGTATCTGATAGTAGCTACAGTGAGGTCAGCAGGGCTGGACAGATGGACTGAGTTGGGATTAACAGGTTTTTCACTCCTGAACATGCCAGGGTAGGTTTCCCTTTTTCCATATCTGTGAGCTGTCACAGCTGCAGCTAGGAAAAAAGCAAGGGGACCTTTTTACCAAGAAGCTATGATCTCTTTGGGCCTGAGTTAAGAGGTTGGTCTTCTAGGTGTGGCGCCTGTGGCTCAAGCAGCTAAGGTGCTAGCCACATACACCTAAGTTGACGGGTTCGAATCCAGCCTGGGCCTGCCCAACAACAATGCCGACTGCAACCAAAAAATAGCTAGGCGTTGTGGTGGGTGCCTGTAGTCCCAGCTACTTGGGAGGCTGAGGCAGGAGAATTGCTTGAGCCCAGGAGTTGGAGGTTGCTGTGAGCTATGATGCCACCGGCACTCTACCCAGGGCAACAGCTTGAGGCTCTGTCTCAAAAAAAAAGAAAAGAGGTTGGTCTTTTAGAGATACTGAGCTAAAGTATTAATACTTAGGATATTTAGTTGAGTAAATAAGCCTGGACCCACCCATTGAGTGTTCTTTTTCCTTGTCATCTTCTCGGCTAAAAGTTTGCATGGAGAGAAGGGTCTTTATCAGGGATGGAAATGCTAAGTAGAGCTCTGAGTGGTGTACAGCTGTGAGTGCCAGAGAGGCCAGCATGACCTAGAGCCTAGAGGGCTATGTCTTTGTACAAAGTGCCAGATCATGGTTCCCCTTCTCGTGAAATTTAGGCAATCCTGCTTATAGCATAAGGCCATATGTGCTTATCTACTATCTTGTGTGCCTTTTGACCTAAAGGAATTGAGGTAAACTAAGCCTCCCAGCATATTTGCCAACACTCAGTACCTTGGGTGGGTGAGTCATGAACTAGAGCAAGACTGCATCACTCTCCTTTGCCTGTTATGTGAGGCGGCTTCTACCAAAGTTAGTTTCTGCTGCTATTTGAAAGGATGAGAGTACCTAAGCATTAGGTGAGGGCTTTCAGTCCCAGAAACATCAGACTTTTACATAAATCATCCCTGACTTATTTATTTATTTATTTTCTTTTTTTGAGGCAGTCTCACTTTCTTGCCCTGGTAGAATGCCATGGCCATCAACCTGAAACTCTTGGACTCAAGCAATCCTCTTGCCTCAGCCTCCTGAGTAACTTGGGACTACAGGCACCTGCCACAATGCCCAGCTATTTGTTGTTTTTTTTTAGAGACAGGGTCTTGTTCAGGCTGATCTTGAACTCCTGAGCTCAAGCAGTCCACCCACCTGGGCCTCCCAGAGTGCTGGGATTATAGGCATGAGCCACCACTCCTGACCCCCCTCACTTCTTTAGGCAGAGACTTTGTGGCAGTTTTGTGCCTGCCATCCAGAGCTGAAAGAATGGTATTCAGTCTAAATAGATCCTCTGCTCAGAGAGAGATATTAGAATGCCCTGCAATGAAATAGTGGTACGTTTCTGCTACTGTGCAGCTTCTTGGCAGATCCTAACCTGGGCAAAGTGGCCAACAGGGTGGGTTGGGCAGGTGAGAGGGGTGTATCCTTGGACACAGGTATTCCTGCCCACCCAGAACCTGGTCTCCATCTTCCTGCCTACTATTTCCCTTTTCCCTTCTTATCCTCCACGGTGTGCTTTTCTCACCAGCAGCATTTTAGTGACCTCAAGTGTGAGACAGCCATTTTCTTTTTCTATTTCTTTCTTTTTTTTTTTTTTCTGAGACAGAGTCTCACTGTATAGCCCTCGGTAGAGTGCTGTGGCATCACAGCTCACAGCAACCTCAAACTCTTGAGTTCATGCAATTCTCTTGCCTGAGCCTCCCAAGTAGCTGGGACTACAGGTGCCTGCCACAACACCCAGCTATTTTTTGTTGCAGTTGTCATTTTTGTTTAGCAGGCTTGAACCTCCCACCTTCAGGTGTATGTGGCCGGTGCCCTACTCACTGAGCTACGGGCACCAAGCTGAGACAGCCGGGTGACCTGGGAAGCCTGTCACAAATAGACTGGAAGGCTGTATATTAGAACAGTTCCTAAGGCTGCCTGTGTTACCTTCAGCTCTGATAACTGTGTATCCATTCAGGAGAGCCCACCAAGCAGCCAATTCTGGGGTTTGCTGCAAAGCGAATGCAGTTTTAGAGGGGCAAGGATGGCTGCCTGTCCTGCTGAAGGACCTGGGAAAGGATGAATATTAAAATGAACAAATTGTAGGCTGGGTGCTGTGGCTCACTCCTGTAATCCTAGCACTCTGGAAAGCTAGGCATGTGGATTGCCTGAACTCAGGAGTTTGAGACCAACCTGAGCTAGAGTGAGACCCCATCTCTAAAAAAAATAGCCAGGCGCTATGGCAAATGCCTGTAGTCCTAGCTACCAGGGAGGCTGAGGCAAGAGAATCACTTAAGCCCAAGAGTTTGAGGTTGCTGTGAGCTGTAACACCATAGCATGCTACCAAGGCAACAAAGTGAGACTCTGTCTTAACAAAAAGAAGAAGAACAACAAATTGTCCATAAATCTCCTTCCTGGGACTTAAAAGAGCAGCTCTGCCTTCCTCTGTTCTGTGACCTCTCTTTGGCAGAGTTGGGCTGCAGAAAGGGAACATGGAACACAGACAACTACGTCCTCCCTGAAAACCAGATCATGTTACTAATGGTGGATAAGAGTTAGGTGTGGCTTGACTGTGAGCTGGAGAAACTGGGACCTCCATACAACAAAGTAGGAAGTTTGCAGAAGTGTGGATAGGAGAAATGTGGTGGGCCTGCTGTGAGAAATAGGGCCCTGAATCTGAAGCTGACAGTGTGCTGCCCAGAAGTGAACACCATGAGCTTTTCATTTGGGGACAAGGGTAAACTGTGCCTTCATTTTGGAGTGGGTGAGACATTCAGAGCAGGAAAAATATAGAATCCTTGTTTATTTTTTTGTTTGGGTGTATGTGTGTGGTGGTATTGTTTTTACCCCAGTTGCCTATAGTTCTCAGCTTGAGCTTCCAGGCTGTTTTACAACATATCCTTAGGTACTAGTTATCAGCTGTCTTTGAGAACCAGCTGGCTCTTCTAGAGAAATCTGGGTAGAACAGGACACCTCAACTCAGGAGCCTAGAACCACATAATGTGTTCTGTAGTCAGTACATGATAGCAGAAATACCATTAACCTTGGAAGTTTTGAGGATTGCTTTGAACTTTTTTTTTTTTGAGACAGTCTCACTGTGTCACCCTTGGTAGAGTGCCATGGTGTCACAGCTCACAGCAACCTCAAACTCTTGGGCTCAAGTGATTTTCTTGCCTCAGCCTCCCAAGTAGCTGGGACTACAGGCACCCGCCACAACACCCAGATATTTTGTTGTTGTTGTTGCAGTTGTCATTGTTTAGCTGGCCTTGACTGGGTTCAAACCCACCAGCCTCAGTGCATGTGGCCTGCGCTGTAACCGCTGTGCTATGGGCGCCAAGCCTGCTTTGAACTTCTTGTCCCCATGGTGAAAGATAAGGAACTATTCTCTGGGAACCCTGAAAGGTAGACACTTGAGTCCAGTATGAAATTCAAGTACATCTAGCCATCCAGAAATGAGTGATTCTGCTGTCTAACATAGTCCATTTAATGTCTTTATAGTTTTAACACAGATATTCCCTGGTACCCCAAAGTATTCAATAGGAAGGAAAAGGTGATGAAACCATTCTGTGAAAACTGTGTCTTAGCCCCATGCTTTGTGGTTCCAGCACCTCTGCCTAAGGAATCTAGCACTTCACTTCTTTGGTGTCTCTTAGGGATTCTATCTAGTCCAGAAGTGTGGGGCGGGAGGAAAGGTCAGGCAAAGACTGGCCTTCTCACTTATTTCTCCTTTTCCTAGGGGGAAGACGTTTTCATCCCGCTAACTCTTGGGAATAAGAGGAGGAAGCGGCTGGCAGCTGAAGGCTGGAACACTTGCTACTGGATAATCGTAGCTTTTAATGTTGCACCTCTTCAGGTTCTTAAGGGATTCTCCATTTTGGTTCCATTTTGTACACGTTTGGAAAATAATCTGCAGAAATGAGCTGTGCTTGCAAGGACTTCATAGTTCCCAAGAATTAAAAAAAAAAAAATTCCACTTGATCAACTTATTCCTTTTCTTTATCTTCCCTCCCTCACTCCACTTCCCTTCTACCCTATTTTCCAAGCTGTTTTGCTTTGCAATATGTTACTGGTAATGAGTTGCAGGATAATGCAATCTTAACTTGTTTTCTTCTAAGTATTTGAGTTCAAAACTCCTGTATCTAAAGAAATATGGTTGGGGTCATTAATAAAGAAAATCTTTCTATCTTACATGAGAATCTGCTGGGTTTCTGGACTGTGAGTCCAAAGAGAGAGGAGGAGGGAAGAATAGACCTGTATTGCCCTTGAACCTGCAGACCTGAGCTGGAAAATCTTAGATACAAGAACCCATGAGATGTAGATCCTTACCTCCCCTAGAGGAGAGAATGACTGCCAGTGAGCTATAAGTAAATTTGAATATGCTTTGGACTGCCTGGCTCCTCCTGAGTGGCCAAGAAGCCCCTTAGTGACAGGCAAATTAAGGTGTTTTCTGGTTGATTACTTTATCATGGATAATGTATAGCATTTCCCCAAATGTGCCACTCCATGTGTGTGATTTCTGCAGGATATTGACAAGTATTTAGGTGTGAATCTGATGCAAACTGGCCACAGTTTTTCTTAAAAGCTCAGAAGACCAGCACCCAAGGAGATGTTTGCCTAGTAGTACAGAGCCTAGCAGAGCATGGTGTCTCCAAGCAGGACACTAACCTCTGAAATAAAATTGGTTCAGAAAGTGTTCTTGGGCTTGGGTGCAGTGGCTCACAGCACTTGGGAGGCTGAGGCTGAGCTCGCAGGTGGACTGTCTGAGCTCCTGGGTTTGAGAACAGCCTGAGCCAGAGCAAGACCTCATCTCTAAAAATAGCCAGGTGTTGTAGCGGGTGCCTGTAGTCCCAGCTACTTAGGCTGAGACAAGAGAATTGCTTGAGGCTCAGCACCTGTGGCTCAAGTGGCTAAGGCGCCAGACACATACACCTAAGGTGGTAGGTTTGAATCCAGCCCAGACCCACCCAACAACAGTGATGGCTGCAACCAAAAAATAGCCTGGCGTTGCGGCGGGCACCTGTGGTCCCAGCTACTTCGGAGGCTGAGGCGGGAGACTCACTTGAGCCCAGGAGTTGGAGGTTGCTGTGAGCTGTGATGCCACAGCACTCTACCCAGGGGGAAAGCTTGAG
>NW_003852408.1:14125180-14142820 GCF_000181295.1 Otolemur garnettii | reverse complement strand
CGGGCTGGGGATTCGAACCCGCCACCTTAGGTGTATGTGGCTGGTGCCTTAGCCGCTTGAGCCACAGGCGCCGAGCCTAAACTTTTGATTCTGAGATAACCGTAGATTCACATACAATTGTAAGAAGTAATACAGCGAGATCCTGTGTACCCTTCACCTGGTCCCCCCCCATTGGTAACATCTTATATAACTTTAATGCAGCATCATAATCAGGAGGTGACACTGGTATTATCCACCCACTTGCTTCAGATTTTACTAGTTTTATATGTATTTCAAGGCATTTTATCATGTATGTAGTTTTGTGTGACATCAGCATTTTTAAGAAATGGACTAGATCAGAATCATCACACCTACTAAGGGTAGGTATTAATTTGGAAATGAGTTTTAGTTACATCCACATATCATGACTGGATTGTAGAAATGCCTTTTTACTGTGAGTCATTGAAGAGGTTTGAGAGCCACAAGTCATCAGGCTTCATTTTACATAAATGAAATGGGCTCCCAGAGAGCTTGGGGTTCTCTGATTTCTAGCCGGCTGCTATTGGGGTACCCCTGGTCACCTATTTCTGATAAATGGAAAACCTGGTTAGATGTATTGAAAGAAAGTGATATTTGCATTCTGTACTCCATGAGTTGAGAGTAATTTTTACTAAGAATCAGAGGTTTTTGATTTGTTTTGTTGAGACAGTCTCACTTTGTCACCCTCGATGGAGTGCCATGGTGTCATAGCTCACAGCAACCTCAAACTCTTAGACACAAGTGATTCTCTTCCCTTAGCCTCCCCAGTAGCTTGCACTTGCCATAACATCTGGCTATTTTTAGAGACAGGGTCTAGCTTGGCTCAGGCTGGTCTCGAACTCCTGAGCTCAGGCAATCTAGCCTCCCAGAGTGCTAGGATTACAGGTCTGAGCCACCATGCCTGGCCCCTTTGTTTTGTTTTTTTGAGACAGTCTTACTCTGTCACCTTGGGTAGAGTGCACTGGTGTCCTCTTAGTTCACTGCAACCTCCAAGTCCTGGGCCAAAGTGATTCTCTTGTGCCTCAGCCTCCCAAGTAGCTGGAACTACAGATGCCCACTACAATATCTGGCTAATTTTTTCTTTTTTAGTAGATATGGGGTCTCTCCTTGCTCAGGCTGGTCTCAAACTCAAGACCTCAAATGCTCCACCCAGTTTTATTTTGTTTGTTTTTTTTGAGACAGAGTCTTACTATGTCACCCTTGGTAGAGTGCTACGGCATCACAGCTCATAGCAACCTCCAACTCCTGGGGTCAAGTGACTCTTCTGCTTCTGCCTCCCAAGTAGCTGGGACTACAGGCGTCCACCACATGGCCCACCTATTTTTTGGTTGCAGCCATCATTGTTGTCTGGCAGGCCCAGGCTGGATTCGAACCCACCAGCTCAGGTCTATGTGGCTCGCACCTCAGTCACTTGAGCCACAGGCACCAAGTCAAGTTTTTGCCTTTTTTTATTACCTACATTTTATTTTCTATATTTAATTTATTATTTTGTTGTTGTTGTTGGAGACAGTCTCATTTTATTGTCCTCAGTAGAGTGCCATGGCATCATAGCTCACAACAACCTCAAACTCTTGGGCTCAAGCAATTCTCTTGTTATCAGCCTCCTGAGTAGCTACAGGCTATAGGCACCCACCAGAATTCCCAGCTAAATTTTTCTTTTTTAGAGACAGGGGTCTCTTGCTCAGGCTGGTCTCAAACCTATGAGCTCAGGGCAATCAACCTCCCAGAGTGTGGAGATTATAGATATTTAATTATTTTTTGAGGGGGGAGAGACAGAGTCTCACTTTGTTGTCCTGGGTAGAGTGCTGTGACGTCACAGCTCACAGCAACATCAAATTCGTAGGTTTAAATGATCCTCTTGTCTCAACGCCCAGCTATTTTTATTTTTATTTTTTTGGAGACAGAGCCTCAAGCTGTCGCCCTGGGTAGAGTGCTATGGCATCACAGCTCACAGCAACCTCCAACTCCTGAGCTCAAGCAAGTCTACTGCCTCAGCCTCTCAAGTAGCTGGGACCAAAGGCGCTCGCCACAACACCCGGCTATTTTTTGGTTGCAGCCATCATTGTTGTTTTGGTGGGCCCGGGCTGGATTCGAACCCGCCACCTTAGATGTATGTGGCTGGCGCTTTAGCCACCTGAGCCACAGGTGCGGAGCCCTGCCCAGCTATTTTTAGAGATGGGGTCTCACTCTTGCTCAGACTGATCTTGAACGCCTGACCTCAAGCAGTCTACCCTTCTTGGTGTCCCAGAGTGCTAGGATTACAGGCAGGAGCCCCTGCTCCTGCCCCCTCCCCCTTTTTTAAGAGACAGTTTTGCCTTGTTGCCCAGCCTGGACTCAAACTCCTGGGCTCCTCAGCCTTCAGAATAGCTGGAACCACAGGCACAGACCTTTGTACTCAGCTGTTTTTACTTGGTTATTTTAGAATATAACTAATATGTTAGAGCTCACTAAACTCTTCTTGCCAATAGTGGGAATCAAGATTCCTGAGAAGTACTGTAGATGGCAAAACCAAAGTCACTTAGAAAATACGGAGCTAGGAGAAAAAAGGCACTAAATATTTTTTACAGGACTAAATCCTAAGGAAACATCTAATTCTAAGAACCTTATGTCAGCATTAAAAATCCATTCTAGACCAGGCATGGTAGCTTACACCTATAGTCCTAGCCTTTTGAGAGGCTGAGGTAGAAGGATCACTTGAGGCCAAGAGTTTGAGAGCAGCCCAAGTAACAGAACCCTGTCTTTACAAAAGTTTGGTTTTGTTCTTTTTGTTTTTTTGAGATAGTCATCCTCCCTAGTGGCTGGGACTACAGGTGCCCAGCCACAATTCCCTAGTTTTAGGGAAGTGATCTTGCTCTTGCTCAGGCTGTATTGAACTCCTGAGCTGATTCAGTCCACCCACCTCAGCCTCCCAGACTGCTAGGATTACAGGTGTGAGCCACTGTGCAAGATTATTTTTTTGCAGGTTTTTGTTTTTTTTTTTTTTTTGGCTGGGGCTGGGTTTGAACCCACCACCTCCAGCATATGGGGCCAATGCCCTACTCCTTTGAGCCACAGGTGCCGCACTGTGCAAGATTATTTTTGTGTTGTTTTTTGTTTTCTTTTTTTTTTTTTAAAAGGAATCTCACTTTGTTGCCCCAGGCCAGAGTACCATGGCCTCAGCTCACAGCAACCTGGAATTTATGGGTTCAAGCAATCCTCTTACCTCAGCCTCCCGAGTAGCTAGGACTATAGGCACCATGACACCCAGCTAGTTTTTTGGGTTTTTTCTGTTTTTAGTAGAAGTGGGGTCTCACTCTTGCTCAGGTTGGTCTTGAACTCCTAAGCTCAAGCAATCTGCCTGCCTTCGCCTCCCAGAGTCCTAGCATTACAGGTGTGAGCAACAGTGCCTGGCCTCTACAAAAGATTATTAAAAACTAGCCAAGCATGGTAGTATACCCCAGAGGCTGAAGCAGGATTGCTTGAGCCCAGGAGCTCAAGGCTTCAGTGAGCTTTGATTATACCACTGTACTCTAGCCCAGGGGACAGAGTGAGATCCTGTCTCAAAAAAAAAAAAAAAAACAACCTTTGCTGGGTAAACCCCTATCCAGATTCACTCCTTTCTCTTACCCTATTTTTAAGACACACTTGGCATTAGCATGGATGTAGTCTAAAAAAACCACTCCTTGTTGTCCCTGAGGCCTCTGTAGCTCCAGTGGAGGCCTGTGGGAGGAAGAGCATGGCTGGTCTAGTCCCCCTGCCCATGGTTGCTGATTGGCTCACCTGCTCCAAGGGCCCACACTTAGGAAGTGTGGGTATCCTTGGATATGAATTGGACAGGAGGCTCAGCACCTGTGGCTCAAGTGGCTAAGGCGCCAGCCACATATACCTAAGGTGGTGGGTTCGAATCCAGCCTGGGCCCGCCAAACAACTGATGGCTGCAACCAAAAAATAGCTGGGCATTGTGGCGGGCGCCTGTGGTCCCAGCTACTTAGGAGGTAGAGGCAGGAGACTCGCTTGACCCCAGAAGTTGGAGGTGGCTGTGAGCTGTGATGCCCCAGCACTCTAACCAGGGGGACAGCTTGAGGCTCTGTCTCAAAAAAAATGAACAGGGACAAAATTTTTTTTTTTTTTTTTTTTTTTTTTTTTTTTGAGAGTCTTGCTTTATCATTGTTACCCAGGCTAGAATGCAGTGGTGTCCTTATAGCTCTTGGGCTCCAGCAATCCTGCCTCAGCCTCCTGAGCAGCTGGGACTACAGGGTGCATGCCACCACACCCAGCTAAGCAAACTTCTTAATCTGAGTCCTGACAGCCTCACCTTTAATTGGACATAACACCACCTACCTAACAGGGTTTTTAAAAGGAAAAGTGAGTAGATAAATGCCTGTCACATCATATGTGTTATCATGTCTGTTTACAATGCCATTTAATAAATCCTTGTTCCCTTCACACACTCAAAGAGAATCAGAAATGACAAGACTACTGTAGAAGCAAAGTTCAACATAAGCCAAGCCCTATTTTGCTGTTGGGATTTTCCAGCCCTTCCCCAGAATGGTTGGTATTTTAGTGTTTTCCCCTTCTTGGATGGACCTTACTTCAGGAAGCAGGTGGGTGGGAATCTCCATGTATGGCTAGACTGGGACCTGGGCAAGCTAAGAACAAGGAGCTCGACTGGGCAGGCAAGAACTGGAAGGATGGGGAGGGGTTGAAACCGAGGAGAGGAAGTGACCCTGGCTGCTGTGTCAGCCTTCGCTTGAGAGCTGCCACTCTGTTTCCCACATACTCAACTGGAGTAAAGCTCATGAGCTCTTGACCTAACAGCTACTGAAGCCTAAGCCCAGACCCTGGGTCTGCTCTGGTGATTTAGGGGTTCAAACAGTGCTGCCCCCTTCTGGGGACTGCTAAAAGCACCACAGTTTCCGTGGCTTGTAGGGTCAGTATCTGACCTGGAGGATCCAGCATTTTATAGCTAACAGAAAAGCAGGATTTCCTCTACCTATACAGATGACTTAGGTTTAAGGCATCCTGAAGCCAGGTTTGCATTCCGAGGCCCTAAGGGTGCACCTGCTCTTACCAGTGGGGAGTGTTGAAAAGTGGCACAGGGAGGCTAGCCCAGGGTCCAGGAAGCCCTGGCCCTTGTGTATCACACCCACCCAGCCCCGAATATGGTTCAGCAGAGAGAAATTCAAATACCTATTAGCATGGAAGTGGACAGAGGAGGCCCAGAAGTCTGGGTTATTCACCCTGAAACAGACTACCTCAGGAAGAGAGCTGGGTCCAAGGCGCAGAGTCAGCTGGCTAGAGCTCTGAAAACTGCATCTGTGTGGGTGAAGGGAAGCCAGGGGATGAGTCAGCCCCAAGGATAATGAAGGAGCAAAGAGGAACTAGATGATCCAGTAAGGGAGAAGCGGCCGAATGGGGAACAGAACCCAGGCCTAAGTTGTCCCCCTTCACATGTCATTCCACAGTGTTTAGACAGAGCCTCGAAGAAGAAACACAGACATCCTGGATCCTGCAGGGAGGAGGCAAGGGCTGGGAACAAGGAGGTCTGTTTATTCCTGGCAGTCCCCATATCCAAGGGGCCCCACACCCACTTGTGTCCAGACCCCAGGCTGAACTCTCCCAGAGCTTCTCTGACTTTTCCCAACCAGATAGCATGGGTCCTTCCTGGGCCTGGGTGCTGAAACCGAACAGCTCCCTTGAGGATGGGATTGAGGGCTGTGTTCCAGTGGAGGTCCCAGCTCTCCAGGCCCTCTGGATGGCTGTGAAGGGCTGGCAGATTCTCAGGCCTGCTGCCCTTTAGGACCAGGCCTCTCCAGAGAGTACCAAAGTCTCCTCGCTCCATTGGCTGGTGCTCTTCAGCCCAGGAGTTCTTCCTAATGTCTCACCCCCAGCTTTTTTGCTGCAGTGTCTGCCTGCTCTCTCTCATTTCCAGCCTCGAGAGCATGTACCCAGGCTTCTCTCTGCCTCCTCACCCCAAATCTGCATTTGATACAAGGTGGAGATCAGAACCCCCCACTTCTTGGCTTCCTATCTTTGAACTTGCCCTTCCTTTTCACTGTACCTACTTTCCTCAGTTTCCCTGTGGAGCAAAAGTGGCATTCCCATGGCCAGGCATGGTGGCTTACGCCTATCTGTAATCCTAGCACTATGGGAGGCCAAGGCAGGTGGATTGCCCTGAGCTCACAAGTTTGAGACCAGCCTGTGCAAGAGCAAGACCCCATCTCAAAAAAAAAAAAAAAAAAAAAAAAAGCCAGGTATTGTAGCATATACCTATAGTCCCCCTACTTGAGAGGCTGAGGTAAGAGAATCACTTGAGCCCAAGAGTTGGAGGTTGCTGTGAGCTATAACATTATGGTACTCTATGGAGGGTGACAAAGTGAGACTGTCTGAAAAACAAAGTGGCATTCCCCTCTTGCTTTTCATAGGCTCCCCAACTGCCTTCCTCAACAGAGGTGTTGCTTACAGGTGATAGAGGCAGAGAAAGGCAGAAATCCTAATAAGGATTAGGATTATAAACATAATAGCTATCAACATTAAATGCCTTGTGCCACATCCTTATCACATGTTACCTCCTTTAATCTCACAATAGGTTAAGTACAAAAAAATTCCATTTTATGGGTGGCGCCTGTACCTCAAAGGAGTAGGGTGTTGGCCCCATATACCAGAGGTGGTGGGTTCAAACCCAGCCCCAGCCAAAAATTGCAAAAAAAAATTCCATTTTACAGATGAGGAAACTAAGACAAGAGAACTTTAGTGATTTGCCTAAGTTCACACAGTTAAAAATATAGGATCCCAGACGGCTCTGATTGCAATACTGGCTCATGCCTCTTCGTGATCCTGGAGAAGGAAAGAAAACCCCATAAAGAACTGGGGTATGCACAGTTATAGGTTACCCCATGCATTCCCCACAGCCAAGAGGTGGTTTTTCTTGTTCCCATTTTACAGAGGAAAACCTGAAGCCCAACAGTAGCTTGCCCGAGGTCACATCCCCAGAGCCATTTGTACTTTATAGCCCAGAACTTGACTCAGAAGGTAGTTGAGGAAAGTGTGGAATGACCAGATTCAGGAAGGCAAGGCTGGCTTTGTAAGCTGAAGGCCCCATCAGTACCAAACCCCCACTGCTGCTGTCACCACAGGTACCACCTATAACAGGTGGCAGAAGTATGGAGCTGGCCTTGCTGTCATCTGGCTGGCACTCCCAGGGTTTAAGGCTTGTAAATATGTTAGCTGAGGCAGGAAGTGGGGAGGGGTAGACTACATCATTATTATTCATGAATGGGGATGCGGTTTCTCAGATTAGCTGGGCACTAGTGGGAGATAGGAGAGCCACCACCTAGGTGGCAAGGTGTGTCCAGTTGGCTATGGCTGGGGGCACTAATGCTGAAGGATGGGACAGGGCGAGGGGTTGCTGCGGCTCACCAAGTGCCAGGTCCCACCCCCAGAGGCGGGGCCAGGAGTCAGCCGCTGCTACTCCATCCCTCCCGGAACCCAGGCAGGGACAGAGCCTGGGCAGGCGAGGCAGGCTGGGCCCACTGTCCCCACAGAACAGAGGCACCATGCACTCACCAGCCAGGACACCAGACATGATCCGAAGACCTGCAGGGCTGGCTACAGCAACTCCCGGACACTGAGGAAAGCCCAGGCTGGAAGCCGGGCAGGTAACACCTGTCCCCAACAGCCATGTGAGTAGCTAGCCCCCCCACCCCCACCTGCCATACTTCAATACCTCAGATCCAGATCCTAGAGAAGTCACTGTGCCCAATCCAAGCCACCAGCCCCTCCAGTGTGAGGGTGGTACAGCCAGCGTCCTGCTGGGAAATCACACCACAGGCTACTCTCTGCCCTTCTTACTGCTCCTATGGAGATGGGGTAGGAAGAATCACTCCAGACTAGGGCTGGGCACTCCAGCTCAGGCCAAGTTTCAGGTAAAGAATCATGAGTCTGAAATCATGGGAAAGATTCAAAAGAATCATGAGTTTAAAAAAAAAATGGTGAAAGGAGGAAGGGGACCGAAAATTGGAGGGCCTCTGGTTAGAGAAAGATGACTTGGGAGGAGAGCACAGGGGAGATTGAGGAAGAAGAACCAGGACTGAGGGCAGGGGAAAGGGGCCCAGGGGTGCAAGGGTTTAGAGGCTCAGGTCAGGGCACTGGAGAATCTGAGTCTGGAGGAGGATCATCTTCCTTTCAGCTCATGGTGGCCATGGGGCCCTGATCCTCCGACTTGGAGGAACATGGGGAATAGGAATCCTTTCCTTATTGACTTTAATCCCAGCAACAGTAGCTGCTCCCCTGTGATAGAAGCAGGAGCTTCTTCAGGACCCAGGACCCCTCCCCCTCCCTGTCCCCAGGATATGGCCATGTGGCCGTGGCACTGGGGGACTGAGACCAAGGAGTGAAGGGGAGGACAGGGACAGATCAGAGCCACAGAGAGGTCAGGCCCTGCCCATTGGCTTCTCTTTCCTGTCATCTGGGCTCAGCTTTGGGCCCTGGGGGTGTGTGGAGGGGGTCTTCTTGCTGCTGGTATCTCCACTTTCACTGCCAAGGGTCCCCTCCCCCTGTCCCTCTCTTCCTAGGAACGGCCCTGTTGCTAGTGTAGAGCTGACAGTCAAGTTTATGGGCTGGAAGTCCTACCTGGAGGCTGTTCACTGAACTGTAATGGGCTACAAGAACAGATGGGAGGAAGAGTGCAGGTGACAGGGCACTCCATTTGTACCCCAGACCTGGCCCAAAGGACCCTCTCACCTGGTAGCTGGTTGGAAGGCCACTGCACACTGGCTAGACTTGTCCTTTCCTTTTGTTCTTTTAGAAGCCACCCAGGTGGAGGCCAGGAGGCACAACTCCCCTGTGGGGCTGGGTGCTCTGTCATGTAGTCTATACAGCTGCCAGGTGAGGCCAGGCAGATAGCAGAAAGGGGTGGAGCTGGCCCTATGGGGACCACTGGTTAAATCCCCTTGTTGTTACCCTACAGGTGTTACCAGACCTGATTTTTCAAGAAAAAAATATGTGTTTTACATACATTTTTAATTGGCAATTAATTGAAAAATTATGTGTATCAGCAAATATGATATGGCACCCAGCACATGGGTCTGCACCCTCTGGATTAACTTGCAGACCCCAGCAGGATAGCAACCTGCACCCCCACCCTAACTCTTGTCCCTGGTCCTCCATGCAGGCATGCCAGCTGCTGCTCCAGGCCCGTTCTATCCCCAGGCCCAAGATGACAGCCAATAGCACTGAGGAGTGGCCCAGCTCTGTTCCCAAGGGGGCTCTGGGGCTCTCTCTGGCCCTGGCAAGCTTCATCGTCGTGGCTAACCTGCTCCTGTCCCTGGGCATCGCTTGGGACCGCCGTCTGCGCAGCCCACCTGCTGGCTGCTTCTTCCTAAGCCTGCTGCTGGCCGGGCTGCTCACGGGGCTGGCACTGCCCGTGCTGCCAGGGCTATGGAACCAGAGCCACCGGAGTTACTGGCCCTGCCTCCTTCTCTACTTAGCTCCCAATTTCTCCTTCCTCTCCCTGCTCGCCAACCTCCTGCTGGTGCATGGGGAGCGCTACATAGCAGTGCTGAGGCCACTCCGGCCCCCTGGGAGCACACGGCTGGCCCTGCTCCTCACCTGGGCTGGCCCTCTGCTCTTTGCCAGCCTACCTGCTCTGGGGTGGAACCACTGGACCCCTGGTGCCAACTGCAGCTCCCAGGCTGTCTTCCCAGCCCCCTACCTCTACCTTGAAATCTATGGGCTCCTGCTGCCTGCTGTGGGTGCTGCTGCCCTCCTCTCTGCCTGCGTGCTGGCCACTGCCCACCGCCAGCTGCAGGACATCCGTCGGCTGGAGCAGGCAGTGTGCCGTGACACACCTTCAGCCCTAGCCCGGGCCCTTACCTGGAGGCAGGCAAAGGCACAGGCAGGAGCCACACTACTCTTTGTGCTGTGCTGGGGGCCCTACGTGGCCACCCTGCTCCTCTCAGTCCTGGCCTTTGAGCACCGCCCACCACTGAGGGCTGGAACTCTGTTGTCCCTCCTCTCACTGGGCAGTGCCAGTGCAGCAGCCGTGCCTGTGGCCATGGGGCTGGGTGATCAGCGATACACAGCCCCCTGGAAGGCAGCTGCCCAAAGGTGGCTACAAGGCCTGCGGGGAAGGACCCTGTGGGGAAGGACCTCCCGGGGCAGTCCAGGCCCTAGCACTGCCTACCACACCAGCAGTCAAAGCAGCGTGGACCTGGACTTGAACTAGGGACTGGGCCTGGGCTGACCCTACCATAGCATCCACCCATCTCCACCAATCCTGTCTCCACAGGTCCCCACTTTTCAGAGTCAAAGACCTTGCCCCACCTGACTCTGCACTGACTGAATAAAGGTCATTTATAGTTATCTCACTCCGTACCTCAGAAGGGAGAGGCAGGTGGAGCAGCTATGGAAAGAACCTCAAAAGAGATGTGTGGAATGAGGGAGATTCCAACCCAGACAGGCAAGTAATTGCTGGTATGAAGAGACCACCCCTGGGAGGTGAGCTGACACACTGGACATGGAGCAGATCACGAGGGGAGCCTCACCTGGCATGGCCCTCACTAGCTCCTCCTTGCTCCCAACCACCACAAAATCCACACAGACATTGTCTCTGGGAAGTATATTTTATTTACATTTTTAAAATCTGTAACTAGTATCTCTTCCTCCTTTCCATCCCCAGAGACTTGGGAAGGGAAAGAACGGGAACCTCAAATACCTACTCCCCACATACAAATACATACCCCCATGGCTCACACCAGCAAAGGAAAGTGAAAGAGAGAGAGGCCTGACCCTCACTTGGAAGGGTCGGCCAGGCCTGGAAGAGGGGAAAGGGAAGGGGGCCTAGGGCTGGGTCTCTAAAGAGGAGAAAAGGACAAGAGGGGGCAAGTCAGCTGAAGGGGTTGTAAAGTAGTCCAAGGCCCCTCCCCTCCTCTTCCCTCTGTACCCTACAGCCTCCGCCGGTGGGGGGGCTCCCCTCATCCCCCCTCAACACCAGACACAAAGGCAGAGGCTGCAGCCATTAACGGTCAGGTCTCTGGACACAAAATACTTTCGCTTTATGGTCTCCTGATGTGGTCACCACCAGGGAGGCATCTCTGTAAATAGAAAGCATATGGGTGAAGGAATGGGATAAGCTGGGGACCAACCCAAGCCCACCCTAGGGCCTCCTCTGGCACATTTTTTTTTTAAAAGAAAAGGGGTCTCGGGGCGGCGCCTGTGGGTCAGTGAGTAGGGCAAGGCCCATATCCTGAGGGTGGCAGGTTCAAACCAGGCCCCAGCCAAACTCCAACAACAAAAAAACAGCTGCGTGTTGTGGCAGGCATCTGTAGTCCCAGCTACTCAGGAGGCTAAGGCAAGAGAATCAGATAAGCCCAAGAGCTGGAGGTTGCCGTGAGCTGTGATGCCACAGCACTCTACCAAGGGGGACAAAGTGAGACTTTGTCTCTTAAAAAAAAAAAAAAGGAGTCTCGCTCTTGGTTAGGCTGGTCTTGAACTGCTGAGCTCAAGCAATCCACCCACTCAGCTTCCCACAGTGCTAGGATTACAGGCATGAGCCACCATACCTGGCTCATGTGCCAGGCATGCGCTTCTGATATATCCTCAATGCTAGACCCCAGTGCCTAGCACTGTGCTCCCACCTCCACACAGCCAGCAAGGAGATCAAAGGAGGAAAGCCCAGCAGAGGAGAATCACAGAGCTGACTCAGAGAGGGGAAATGGATCTCAGCTTCTTACCCCATGACAGGGATGTGAGACCCTGGGTAGGTCCCTGTCATCTACTGGGGTGGGGGCTGGATCAACAGTTACAACTCCCTGGGCTGTGAACCCTCAGGCTTCCTAGCATCCCTGCCTCACAGGGTACAACCAGGCCTCGGATCCCAGCTTCCCACAGCACTCTCCTCCCACACCCCAAGAACCCTTCCAAACACACAGAGATCCAGCCCTCACCCCATTCACTTACTTGCTGAGGGCAAAGTCCAAGATCTCGGCTGTATGGCCCCGGTAGTCAGTGAGCAGTCGACCAGTCCGGGCATCCCAGAGGCGCACAATGCCATCCAGACTACAGGTGTAAACCACAGCGGTACCTGCCTCCCACAGCAGCTGCACGATGCCCGACTGCCCCGGGGTGTGACAGATGCAGTGTGGAGGTCAGAGTGGGGAGAGCTGAGAGGCATCTGCTCCCACCTCTCATGGAAGGAAAGCCACAGAGAAGGACCAAGCAGGAACCAGGTCTGGGGTAGATGCACCCAGAGATCTGGGTTTTCTATGGCCACGGCCATAGCCCATGGGGAACCCAGCTCCAGCTGTCCATACCTGGTGCTGACACTGGTGCCTAAGGGTCTGCGTAGACAGGTCATAGATAGCCAAGGTCCCATCCAGGTAGCCAACGGCTGCCAGAGGCATCCTGGACCAAGAACACCATGAGGACACATGCCCTGCCTCTCTCTGGGGCTCCAGCCATAAGCCTCCTCCCATAAGCCGCCTCCTCCTCCAATCCTCCTTGTCTCCAGGCCAAGGCCTTGGCTCACACTCACACGCTGCAGAAGCCCAAGGACTCCACTGAGTTGGACTCACTCTCCTCCCCTTCTCCCAGGTTGGGCTGGGAGGCCACAGTCTCAGGTCTGAAAACACCCACCACCTGTAAGTGAGAGAGGATCACAGGGGGCCTGAAATCTCAGTCCTCTGATAAAAAGACTAGGGGATAGAGGGACAGAGTGAAGAATGAAAAAGAAAGAAGATACAGGAAAGAAGACACAGGAAAGCAGAGGGCCCCCCAGTCAGGCTCCAGGTCCACTCACCTTGCCTGTGGTGGCACTGACCAGCTTGGCCTGGCAGTCCACAGAGCCAGTTAGGATCAGGCTGCCATCCTGATTGGTGGCGACACAAGTCAGAGGGCCCTGGTGACCCTCAGTCCCTAGGTTAGAACAAGGGTGATGAGCTTTGTCCTATCTCCCTTCTGAGTACTCCCCTGGGGTTTCAACCCCCTCCCCAAAGGTGCAGGTTGACTCCCTCCCTCCACCTCTGATACCTTTCAGTACATGGATGGGGTTTCCCTGCTTCAGGTCCCAAATCCTGATAGTGCCATCTTCATAGCCTACCACAGCTCTCTTCCCTAAAAGGCCAGAGGCACAGAGAGAAGACAGTGTGCACTGAGACTCAAAGAGCAAGAGAAGGGGATGGGGGAAGGGAGAGGCAAGAACAGTAAGGGCACAGATATTGCCCCAGTTCAAGGAAGGAGGAAGGTGCCGTCAGCTGTGGGGCCTGGGAGTTAAGCACTCCCAAGAGCAGGCTTCAGAGTTTGCCAACTGTGGCTCAGGAAGGAGCTTAAAGTGCCTAACCCTGGATTCAACCTCTGTACCCAGGAAAGGACACTCAAGGGAGCTGTTCTCACCATCAGGGAGGACTCGGCCACAGGTCGCTGGACAGTTGGGACCCTGAAAAGTCTTACAGTCACCATTCGGGACCTTCCACATCCAGGTGTTGCCATCGGCTGTGCCCGCCAGTAGAACAGGTGCCCGAGGGTGCCACTCCATCCACTGGGCAGGGAAAAAGGTACAACAGGGAGACCCATCATCTCAATCCCACCTAGGAGTCTGCCCCATGAGTCCTAACCAAGGTTTCCCTGCTTCTGGGATCAGTATATACTTTCCAGTAACAAATATAGAAATTCTTGCTATACCCTGAGGTGCACTTATTTCTTATAGATAGGACTGTCCCCCTGAGTTCTCATTCCCCCCACCTAAGGTCCCACAGAGCTGAATCCCATTCTGATGATTTCACCTCCAGGTCTCCTGCTTCAAAGGACCAGACCTCCTCCTTGGTGTCCACCTGCCACACTTTCAATAGGCCACTCATGTCCCCTGTGGCCACTAGGGTAGAGTCATGGCTGAAACCAGCACAAGTCACAGAGTCTTTATGGCCTGAAATGTGGGCAGAAAGAAAACAAATAATAATATACCTACTGCTAGGGACAAATGACCCCAGTATCTGGCCTCCTGAAAGGAGTGACTAGAGAAAAAAGAGGAAAGGGTGTGGTGGCATGTTCTATACTCCCAGCTAGCTGGGTTCAAGACCAAACTGGGCAACATAGCAAGACTGCATCTCAAAACACCCTAAGTCTCCCCAGAACAGACACTGCTGGCTCCCCTCACCCAAGCATATCCCAGGCTTCCTATTTCTTCTGCTGCTGTTCGCTTTACACCTCTACTTAAATCCTATGTCCTCCCCTCCATCCACCAACTCCAACACCAGTGTCACCTCCCCAGGTCTTTGCTAGACTCCCTCAGTGCCTCCTGAGCCAATAATAGACTAGTATGTATGTATGCTCCTTGGTGGCCCGGGCCCTAGGACAGGGCCCGGGCCACCAAATAGAGGTCACTAAATGGCTGTTGGATGCACAACCACTGCAGGCCAGGCCCCTAAGATATCCAAGGAACCTGTTCCTCCCAGGCCTCTACTCCAGCCCCCTTACCTGCACACTCAAAGAGCAGCTCCCCATCGCTGAGCCTCCACACAAAGGCTTTGTCATCTTCACCCCCTGTCACTGCTAAGGTGTTGGTTTTGGGGTCCAGGCTCACACAAAACACAGATGCTGTCCGAAGAGATAGTCCATGGTAAGGTGACAGAGCTGCCACCTAGGATTCTGTTCTCCAGAAGCCCACCCCCTTTCACCCAAAGCAATTTCACTTTCCTTCTGAAAAAGAATCTATTCTTATTCTAAGTTTAAAGCATCAGTTTTTAGGGTGGTGCCTGTGGCTCAGCAAGTAGGGTGCCAGCCCCATGTACCAAGGGTGGCAGGTTCAAACCCAGCCCCAGCCAAACTCCAACAAAAAAATAGCCAGGCGTTGTGGTGGGTGCTTGTAGTCCCAGCTACTCAGAAGGCTGAGGCAAGAGAATCTCCTAAGCCCAAGAGCTGGAGGTTGCTGTGAGCTGTGATGCCACAGCACTCTACCAAGGATGACAAAGTGAGACTGTCTCAAAAAAAAAAGGGAGGCTGAGGCAAGAGAATAGCCCAATTTCTGGAGGTTGCTGTGATTTGTGATGCCACGGCACTCTACCAAGGGCAATAAAGTGAGACTCTGTCTCTACAAAAAAAAAAAAGCATCAGTTTTTAAGAGAAAGCCTTCCCCAAGCTTAAGTCATTCTCCATGGCAGAAGCCATCCACACTGAAGCCATGGACAAGGGGTACATGTACAGGGCTTTCTATTCTCAGCATGGGATGTCACCAGGCTGGGTAAAAAAGAGAGCCAGGAGAGCATTATGTTGTGGGTTTCTTGCTAAGAAATAGTATTTGAGAAGATTATTAAAACTATGCTCCAAAAGGTATGATATTTACCTCTAATTTATACTCAAGCTGCTTTCATTAACTCTTATGGAAGATAACTTTTTAAAAGAAAACTAAGACCCAGAGGTTAATAAAGGTTAGTAGGCAAGTAAGACTGGCAGGATTTGAACCCAGGTTGTCTCAACAGACTCCAGACCCACCATACATACTGCCACCTACCCTGGAGCTCCTCCAGGGCAAGGCCATCATCTTTCCCTTCTCTGTGTTACTCTCAGCGCTATTTTGTCCAAGGTGTATGTCTGATGCTTACATGCCCACCGGGACTGATTTAAGGTGGATCTCCTCCTAGACTTACCTGAGTGCAAGGCAAAGGTGACCTCGCTATCGTCGGGGCCCTCCATGCTGCCGACCACCCCTTCTTGAGGTTCCAGAACCCAACCCTCTTCGTTGCCCTCTTCTTCTTCTTCCTCTTCCTCAAAGTCCACATCTTCCATCTCCTGGGCCAAATCATCTGCTTTGGGAACAGGGTTAAAAGATGGGGCTCAGGAGGCGGGAAGAAGGATGGGAAGAAGCGTCCGCAGGCCTGAGGCTGGGTCATGTGGCAAGAGGGTAAGGTGGAGTCAGATACACCGGGTGTAGCGGAGGGGCGAGAAGCGGCAGGGAGGAGGGGGCGTGTGGGACGGAGGACAGGAGACCAGGTCTCAGGACCTAGGGGCAGGCCAGCGACTGTGCGGGAAGGGAAGGCCGAGGGGATGATGGGAAGGGGGTGTGTGAGGGGAAGGGCCAGAAGAGACGTCAGGGAACCCCCACCTCTCCAGGCCTGAGAACTAAGTGTGGGATGGGGGAGGGGAGGGGAAAGGATGTCGGTAGGAATCACCAGTGGGGTGTGGACGGGAGGGGAGAGCAGCAGGGGTCAGAGGCCAGGGGTGAGCGCCTTCTGCCTGTCCCATGGCCTGAGAACGGCAGTTCTCACCCGGGTCCGGTGGACCGGGATCCAGTTCTACCACCTCGATAATCTCTTCATCACCATGGAAGCTTAGGGTCTCCAGTGGGGGGGTGTCAGCGGCAGCCCCGCTTTCCGATTCGGACTCCATGCGGCGCAAGCAGCAGATCCACTTCTCTGGGCCCAAACGCCTCCCAGAGTCAGCTCTGCGCGACGACGCGGAACTCGAGCCCCTCCTCCCGGGAGGAAGTAGGCGTAGGCTAGTCCCCAGCAGAAAGAGCGACGGCCCTTCGGCCACTAGAGATAGGTGTTGGCTGCCTGAATTACCAATCACAGTGCAGAGTTGGAAAACCGGGCCGGGGCGTGGCGAAGAAAACCCAAACCCCGCCCCACCTGACTCCGCCCCCAAGAAGAGGCAAACAAGAGAGCGTGCGCGCCTCCGGGGTCTCCTGGGAAGCGTAGTTCTCTCGGGTCCGCTCCATGGGCTTCTGGGAGTTGTAGTTTCTGGCCTGTAGGCAGGTCGGAAGGAGCGGGGGAGGCCCTTTACGCAAACTACAATTCCCGGCTGGGAGCGCGGTGAAGGGGGGTGGGATCTGATCATGGCGGCGGTGGTAGCTGCTACGGCGCTGAAGGGCCGGGGGGCAAGAAATGCCCGCGTCCTCCGGGGTAAGGAGAGGGACCCCGGGGAGGGCAGGACTGCCGGAGATCCTTTTTCTTTCACATCTCACCAGCGAGAGCAGGAGGTCAGGGCTGTCTGTTGCTGCCCATACTTCTCTGCGGGATCTTAAGAGTCTGGGGGAGAAAAGATGCTCTCTAGAGGTCACCCAGTCCATCCCTCTGCCTTCGGGCTGCACAACACGTTTGGGGTCTTGCTACAAAAGGGTGACCCAAGGAAGTCTTTTAGACTCCCGAGCTCCAGGTGTTTCACACTCACCGCAGTGCAGAGGAAAAAGCCCGGGACTTCTTGGAGGCTTGGGTTCTAGCCCCGGATAATTAGCAGTTTGACCTTGGGTGAAGTAGTTCGTCTCTCGGGGCTTCAGTTTCCTCTTCTATAAAATGAGGGGATGGAGTAGACTATCTTTAAGGTCCCTTCCAATGCTAGCATTCTGTAGTTTTCAATCTTTTCCCGGATTTCTTTCATACGTTTCATGTGAGTCCCACTGCAGCCCTTCCCATCCTGTCGCCTGAGATGAAGAACAGCAATGCTCGCCCTCCTGGCACCAGGGTGATGAGCCCGCAGTGACGTGGAAGTGGCTTCCAAAGGTGCCACCTTGATGACGATTTTCCCATTTCCCTTTGGATTCTCCCTGGCACAATTACTTCAGACTGCAGTCACTCCCCTTTCTCAGATCTCAACCACTCCTCCCCAACCCTTCCCCTTCATCCCCCTTTTCTTTCTTTCTTTCTTTCTTTCTTT
>NW_003852408.1:14118128-14124987 GCF_000181295.1 Otolemur garnettii | reverse complement strand
GGCGGGGCTGGATTCGATCCCGCCACCTTAGGTGTATGTGGCTGGCGCCTTAGCCGATTGAGCCATAGACGCCGAGGCATCGTCCCCCTTTTCTTTCTCCTCATCCTCTTACTGACCTTCCTGACCTCCATCCACAGGGATTCTTTCAGGAGCCGCGGCTAACAAGGCTTCCCAGAACCGGACTCGGGCACTGCAAAGCCACAGCTCCCCAGAGTGCAAGGAGGAACCTGAGCCCCTGTCCCCTGAGCTGGAATACATTCCTAGAAAGAGGGGCAAGAATCCCATGAAAGCAGTGGGACTAGCCTGGTGAGTTTTAAGTGAGTTTAAGTTTGCTCACTAATGGGGAATGGCATCCAAGGGAAACTCAGAAACTCCTCCGAGTTTCAGGTGGTGAGTTGAATCCAAAGTTGTGGGAACAGCTTTGTTAGGTTCAAGGATCTGAAACTCAAGAGGAGCAGAACAGGCGAGGTGGGAAAATATGTGAAACTGGGGAGACAGTGGGTTTTCTGTGGAGTAACCTGAGCTGATCTGATTGAAATTTGGGTCCCTAGCCTCATCCTCCCTTTTGGGAGCTTAGGATGAGACCCACGTTTCAGTAATTAGTTAATTGAGGTCATGTAAGATTATATTAGTTGTGTAGTAGTGCCTAGGTGTTACATTGTTATTTTATTGACTCTGACCTTAAAACATATTGATCAAAATTAAAAGGTTAAGGAGGAGGAAGTTGACATTTTTTTCAGCACCTGGGGTGTGCCAGTACTTTATCATGTAATATTTTAGGTTTCTGCGATCTGTCATAAATACTACATCCCCCTTTTACAGGGGAGAGAACTGAGGCTCAGCTAGATTTTCACCAGGTCTGGTGACTGACTGCGTGCTCTTCCCCCCACACCAGGGTGCCTTCCAAGTAGCAGTTACTCATACTAAGAAGGGGAGTCTGGAAGGGGATGTGGGGCAATTTGAGCAGAAAGGGACTTGGCCAAGATGCAAGGAATCACACACAGGTGCTTTGGCAGGAGTGCGAGTTTCCTGCTGAGGAATGTCAGGCTTTAGGGAAAAGGAGTGAAGAGGTAGGCAGAAACCCAACCACACTGGGCCTTTTGTGCCATGCCTAGGAGTTTGGACTTGGCCAAAAAGTGATGGAGAGCTGTTACAGAGCTTGAAGCAGGGGAGCAGGATCTGGTTTGTGTGGGTCCCTCAAGCAGCCAACACAGAGGATGAATTAGACACAAGAGGTATTTGCAGCATTCATGCAGTTGATGAAGCTGGAATGATTTCCTCTTAGCTCCTCTGGCTCAGGATTGGCCCCTCCCCAAACCCCATGCACATCTCCCCACCCCTAGGGCCATCGGCTTCCCCTGTGGTATCCTCCTCTTCATCCTCACCAAGCGGGAAGTGGACAAGGACCGTTTGAAGCAGATGAAGGCTCGGCAGAACATGCGGGCGTCCAACACGGGCGAGTATAAGAGCCAAAGGTTCAGGGCCTCCTCCCAACACGCCCCGTCCCCTGAAATTGGGTCACGGGTGCAGACCTGAGGAGCGCTGCAACACTCCACTAGACTGTATTGACATGAAGTCTCCGGTTTGGCCGGGAATTCTGGTCCTTGCCTCTGAGGTCCACCAGAGGGCGCCCAAAGCCCAGGCTGCTGCCAGCCCGCACCCCTCCCACACCAAGGAGCCAGCCAAAGGCAAATAAAGTTATTGAGTGTTTGGGTGGAAAGGAACCAGGTCTGGGTTTGTGAGTCCCATGGGACGGGAGGGGCAGTGGGTGGGGTTGGTTACTCATGTGTGCTCCATCTCACAGAAGAGCTCAGTGTTCCTGGCTGGATGGTGGGGCAACCACAGAGACTTAAGTGCAACAAGCCTAGGCTGGGGCCCTGGGGACCAAGCCCTGAGAGCCACCGCCAGAGAGGGTGGGGCCCCACTCAGCCTTGAAACAAATAATAAAAAGAATCAAAGAAGGCATTCAGGGTGTGGAGGCAAAAAAGCACTACTCTTGGCTGAGTCCAAATGACTCAACATCTCTGGGCCTCAGTTTCCTCTCTTGTAAGAAATTGGACTAGTGATTTCTAAGATGGAGTTCTGAACCCAACCTGCAGTCCATCCCCTCCCCCATCTGCAAAATCATCTATGTCCATAGAGCTTTGTGGGGAAGAGAGTTAATAGCTCTAGTGAGCTTTGGGGAAAGACCCATGACATAGACGAGATCAGCACTATGATTGAGAGGTCCTTTCCAGATCCAGTGTTGCAGAGTTGAACTCCCCCTTTACCAGCCTACTGCCTCTATCTCCAGGAAGCACTACAGAATATTTGGTTACTTGGAAAAGATGGGAGAGACCAAGCCAGAATACAGAGGTAGGAAGTGGATCCTTTGGGCAGAGCCAGACAGATACTCCCAGAGTGAACACTTTCAAGTGAAGAACACCAGAGCCGTACAGTTTTAACTTCTAGACACAAAACTTCATTACATTTCTAGTTGTGTCCCTTTATGTAATACATTTAAGATCAAGGACTTAATAAAGAAATCCTAACTATACCCTTGGGCTGATTCCGTTTCCACCCCACCTGACAGACTGGCCCTTGTCCTCCCTTCCCCATTCCAGCTTGAGGCACTCGATATTACAGAGAAATCAGTAGCCAGCTAGAGAGATGGCGTCCTAGCCAAAAACCTTCCAGTGCAAATTAAGAGCAAACTTAAGAGAAGAAATCAACCTTACTCCCAGTGCAGAAGGAAAGAATGCAGACATCTTCTTGGACATCACAGTAGGCTTCAGTATGTCTCAGACCAAGTGGGGTCCCCAAAGCATTTTCTTTGCCTTCCACCTAGTCTCTTTTCACCCTGATTAAGTCCTGACCTCATAATTCTTAAACCACCCCATTTCCTGAGCTTTACCCCTCACTCCCTGTAAATGGACTGAGCACAGAAAGCAAGAGATCACTCTGACCAGAGATTTCAGAACACCCAGGGAGGCCTCAAGCAGCTTTGGAGAATGGGGACCAGATGCCTGCAGCCAGCCTGTTCACTCTACCACCATCACAAGACAGCCCAGGATAGATGCTGCTCTGGACCAGCCCCTGGGCTTCACTCCTTTCTTCTTTCCCCATCCCTGTGACACCCAGATAGACAGTATGTGCATGTCACTGAAACAAGAAGGGGTTAAAGCAAGAAGACTCATGGGCACAGATCTCTTCCACCCTCCTGAGCTAAAAGGTGCCAAGCCAAAGGAGTATAGAATAATGGCCTCTGTGTCCATGAAGCTGGAGACAAAGCTCTCTGGCTTTGTTGAGGGTTGGATAAAGAAACAGCTCCAGCTACTTAGCCTAGAAGCCTTTGGCAAAGGTGGGAGGGAACCCTATCACCTTGAATTCACTTCTACCTTTCTATACTATAGTGGCTCCTTTTGCTTTCCCCCCAGCCCCAGCTATAATAATAATCTGGTGCCATATACTGGGAAAAAGAGAGAAGACACATCTTCAACCTAGTCCCTGTCAAGCTCACTAAGGGTAATAGTTAGTCCCCAGCTCCTCCATCCCCACCAGGTACCTAGCCATCCACAGCCAGAGAGACCACCATCTCCAGGACAGAAAGGAAACTGGGTATTATTACTTGAGTGGAAGGAAGGAGTCTGAGGCCCTGAGCAGTCTCAGGGCATGTCCCTCTAGGGAAGGGAGAGCCTAAGGTAGGGTGAAATAGGAGGCTGCTCCTTAATTGCGATCCCCCATCAGCTGCAGCACAAAGGTGAAGATGTAGACGATGTCTGTGTAAATCTGCAAGGCGCCAGTGATGTAGTCCTCTGGGCTGATGGTGTGCTTCCGATTCCCCAGGACCAGCTGTGTGTCATAAGCCAGGAACTGCAAGGATAGGGAAGCCAGAGTGAAAACCCAGAGCTTAGTGTCCACAGCTCATTTGAGGTCAGCAGATTTGCCCTAGGAGCCTATATGCCATGCAGTGTGCTTAGGAGACACATTCATGAACAGCATAACACATGGATTCTACCTTCCTGCACATATCACAATCTGGAAAAGTGAAGAGACACACTGCCATCTATACTATAAACTAGTGAGTGTTCCAATAGCAGGTAATGTAAGCAAGAGATGGCAGGAATGCCCCGAAAATCAGTGGCACCTCTTATCAGTAGGGAGACGAAAGACCAGCTACAGCCCCACTCCCTGCCTCCTTCCCAAGCAGCCTAAACTCGTGCTCCATCTCTTCCACGTCCCTTCCTAGAGGAGGGCATGGACTGACTTACCAGGGTGAAACAAATGGCCCCCAGTGCAGCATAGACCATGTGGAGCCAGTAAACCTGGGAAGAGGGGGACAAGGGATGGCATTAGAAAACTTAGTAAAGCACAGACCAAGGCAGGCCCTCAGCCTCAGCTTCCCCCTGGAATTCTAGGAAGAAAGTGGGAGAGCTAGGAAGCTAGCTTTCTGACTAGGCAACTAGAAAGGATACTACCTTCCTAAATCCTGGAAGAAATTAAAAATGGTAATATATTGGCAGTGAAAGCAGAGGCCATCCTTCAGTGGCCATATTAAACCAATCACAATACCCTATAAATTTCCACAAACAATTGTAAAAGGTAAATGTAAAAAAAAGTAAAAACAGTCACAGCATCTTTTAGTCAAACCAATCTCCAAAATTTAGTCACAGTATCGAGGTGTGCTCTATACTTCTGGAGAAAATAAGACAGTTGGGTACTAGTTGAGGGAGCAGACGCAGTCACAGCATTCAATGGAGTGGTTCCTGGAGCCCAGCCTGGGAGGGACAGACTAAGGAAGACAGACTGTGAAGGAGGCCCCCCCACCACCACTCCGGGGAGTATTAGAATCTGGGGATACCCCTGGGGCAGCTTGCATTAGCACTCCCACAGGTCCCCGTCTGCAGAGGGCAGGGCTGGCATGAAGTGGGCAGGCAGCTCTTGCGTTCACATCCTGCCCCTTCAACACTGTTCTCCCTCAGCCTCAGGGCCTCATACCATCTCCCAGCTGACTGGAATAAAAGATGGAATTGGATCCTGAGATCCCTAAGTTCCCTTCCACCCAAGCCCACCTTCTTAGTCCTCTGGATTCCTCTCCCAGTTGGCTTCCTGGAACCTGGTCTCAGCTGTTAGACAGATCTAATCTACCCCTTCCCAAGGGATTTCGGTGATGCTATCCAGGGATTCAGATGCTGTGGCTCCCAGGGCCAAATAGAGGTTATACCCTAACCCAAAAGGATGGTGCTTCCCTGTTGGCACCTTTTCGGGCCTTTCAAGACGTTCTAGAGGTCAGAGCCTGTCCAGAGGCTCTTGGCGCCCAAGAAGGGTCCTGCTACACTATGCAATACAGAAATCTGCTCTGAGCACTGTATTCACTGACCCCAGCTCTCCTGGGAAACTCACATATTTTTTTTTTCTTTTTTGAGACAGAGTCTCAAGCTGTCGCCCTGGGTAGAGTGCCATGGCGTCACAGCTCACAGCAACCTCCAACTCTTGGGCTTAAGTGATTATCTTGCCTCAGCCTCCCGAGTAGCTGGGACTACAGGCACCCACCACAGCACCCAGCTATTTTTCTTGTTGCAGTTGTCGTTGTTTTAGCTGGCCCAGGCTAGGGTTGAACCCACCAGCCTTGGTGTACATGGCTGGCAGCCTACCCACTGAGCTACAGGCACCACCAACACTCACGTATTTGAAGTACAGCACAATGCTAGTGACAATCCCAGTCACCATGAGCACAATTCCCAGGACACAGAAGAGGCCTGTACATGAGGTGAAGTCCACCTGCCAGGAAGGGAGAAGGAGGCACCTGTCAGGCAACTGCCACCTTAACCCCTGCCAAGGAGCTCCACTGCAGCCTCCTAGGAGGCATGGGAGTGACCACGACATTTTAAGGACAGACACAGGAAGCAGTTTTATAGGTGCAGATGAAGGGAAAGATCTCTAAGGGAAATCCCCAGTGTACTAGGGTCTGGGCCCTCCCAGGTCTATTCAAATGCCAAGCCCAAAGGGCCAGGTCTGGTAAGAAAGGGGGTAGGTGGCCAGGAAAGGACCCCCTACGTCCTCACCTTGGTCTGAAAGCAGAAAATTGTGACTGAAATGGACACTACAGCAGTGATGATCATTGCAAGGATGACAGCTTTGGTTTGATACATACTGAGGAGAAAGAAGGCATTAAGAGAGGTCAGGAGCATAAACCACAAATGACTTCAAAATCACTGCTTCTAGAGTCTTGTCAGCCCAGGAATCCCACACTCCCCAAGAGTATACCTGGAAATGGTGCCTGTCATGAAGCCCATGGCAAGAGTCTAAGGGAAAGAGAGAAATAAGAATGGAACATTTAAAAAGAAAGGCAGGACCCTGGGGGAGTGGCTGTGGTGGCCTGCAAGAGCTGGGAGTAAATGTGACCGAGCTGGAGAGGCAGCCACAAAGAGGTCAGGATGAGGCGGGGGGGACAACCAGGGACATCCTTCCACAGTGGTGTTCTTAGCCCTCCCTCAAACCATTTCCACACCCTCCTGCTCCCCTTCCAGACTCACAAAAAGGGTCAACAGGATGATGTTCCATGGGAAACGGCGTCTGAAAGGAAAGAGAAACTCTACCCTGGTTAAATGACTGGGCTGGTCCCGTTGTAGCAGCTTCTGCAGCAGAAGGAGGCACTTGGCTCCTGTGCCCAGAGGGTTAAGCCTTGACTCCAGGGCAGGGAGGCTGGTATAGCCTTTGGCACCTGCTCAGGTGTTCTGAAGGGGGACAACATGGGGCAGTGGGACAGACCTGCAGCGTGGAAAGACCTGGCTTCATTTGTAGCTTTTACACTGACTGCCTACATGACTAAGAAATATCTTCG
Organism: Otolemur garnettii; assembly: GCF_000181295.1. Classification (NCBI taxonomy): domain Eukaryota; kingdom Metazoa; phylum Chordata; class Mammalia; order Primates; family Galagidae; genus Otolemur; species Otolemur garnettii. The sequence continues at coordinate 14,118,164 of NW_003852408.1, read as the reverse complement.
TCTTGAGTCTTGGGTTCTTCCCATTTTTTTTTTTTT
>NW_003852408.1:14109858-14117561 GCF_000181295.1 Otolemur garnettii | reverse complement strand
TGGCTGGCACCTTAGCCGGTTGAGCTATAGGCGCCAAGCCCTGTTTTGTTTTTTTAAGATAGCATCTTACCTTGTTGCCCAGGCATGAAGGCAATGGCATCATCATAGCTCACTGCAACCTCAAATTCCAAGGCTCAAGCAATTCTCCTGCCTCAGCCTCCCAAAAGGCTACAGCTGCAGGCACTAGCCACCTACCACATACAGCTAATTTTTCTTTTTTTGTAGAGGCATGGTCTCACTATGTTGTTCAGACTGGTCTTGAGCTCCTGACTTCAAGTGATCCTCCTGCCTCAGCCTCCCAAAGTGCTAAGAGTATAGGCATGAGCCACCTCCCTGGCTGTCTTCCTATTAAGTGGTTAAAATGCCACATATTTACAGGATTGCTGTAAGAATGATAGCTAGATGGCTAAATAGATCACACAAACACACACACCTCTGTACACATTTGGACACTTGGATAGTATCTGCCATCTTCATGATCATCATTTTTTGTACATCTCCAGAAAAGGGATACTATCAGGAATTCTTTTTCTTTCCAAACTACTTAGCCCCTGTCCCACCCCCCTGCCATCCTTTCTCATTGTCTAAGTCTCTAGGACTCACCTGGGTCCCTGGCAACAGGCAAGGGTCAAGTAGGTGACGATGAAGACAGCACTGAGAAGAAAGAGATGAGGAAGTAGTCTACAGGCCTAAACCTTATTCAGCCCCCTCCCGGCCCCACCTGGTTGGAGGCCCAAAAGCTGTTTGGAAGTCTGAGGGGCAGCTACTCAGCAGGAAGCAAGGATGAGACCACCCCCAGCCAGGGGCACTGAGAAGCTCTGAAACACCAGGTGTGGGCCAGGAAGGAGGTTCAAGGAGGCTGCAGCAGGCAAGGAAGAGAACCTCAGGAGGTGGGGGCCGCTGGTGCAGCATGCATGTTGCCACCAGAATGCGCCATCCCCACTCTCAGGAGTCTGGACTCTACATCTCTGGACACACGTATTGCACTCCAAGCATGAAAAACTGGCACCAGCAACTTGGGAGACCCCTCTCAAAGAGCATTTGATCCTGCCCCCTGCTAGCCAGAAGCAGAAGCTGCTGCCATCCTCTCCCTGACCCCCAAGCAGGGATGAGCACATACTCACTAGGACACGTAGTAGATGGCTGTGTTTCTCCTCACGAAGGCGCTGACTGGTTCCCTGTGAGGCAGGGGAGGACAGAGGACTCACACTGTGGCTTGTCTGCCCCCTTCCAGTCAGTCTGGGGCTCCATCTTCTCTAATCTCCCATAGGCGCTCTGAGAGCAGGTCCCACAGCAACCTAGCTCCCAGCAGGCAACCCCAACACCCCTAGGGCTGGTAAGGCAGTGAGGCCTAGAGACTCACACAAAGGTGAAGATGGCGATGATGGCCACTGTAAGCAGCAGCTGGACGGAGATGATGGCGTACACCTGGAACACAGGCAGCCAGACAGGGTCATCATCCTGCACCCCTGGCCTCCCCCAGGAAGCTGCCATCTCTCCCACAACCAAGGAGCCCAAAGCTCAGCAGACCCTGCCATTCCATGTCCTGCCAGTGGTGGGAGCGGGCTTCTTGTTAATGCTAAAGGGCCCACAGGTGATCCCATGAGGCCACAGCAGCCCGGCTTAGCTGCTATAGCCACCTCTTCCTTGCCCAAAGAATGCTCCCCTGCTTCCCCTCCTGCCCAACACCTGCCTTGTCACTACCAACTCGACCTGCCTGGGAGTAGTCCATGCATGCTGTGTACTGGGAGCTAGGGAGGGTGGGTTACGACCAAGTGTGGTCATTTCTGTGTACATTTGCTGTGTACAGTGTAATGGGAGAAAGATGTCAGGGAAAGTGGAAAACTTTGCCAAAACCCACCCAGGAGGTTCTCCCAGATTCAATCTGTCCTCCCAAAACAAAGTAAAGAAGAGAAGAAGGTAGCCAGGCATTATGGCAGGCACCTGCAGTCCCAGCTGCTTGGCAAGCTGAGGCAAGAGGATCTCTTGAACCCAAGAGTTTGAGGTTGCTGTGAGGTATGATACCACAGCACTCTACCAGGGCAACAAAGTGAGACTCTGTCACAAAAAAAAAAAAAAAAAAAAATCCTAATTGCTAACTGTTTATTTATACTTTTTTGAACAAAAAATTATTTCTGATTGAGGAATAGTGAAACTACAAATAAAGAGAAAAAGGGCAACACTAGAATTAGAGGAGCCAAGGATCCCTGTGAGAAGAGCATAGGGCTAAAGAAGGCAGGCAAGCAGATGTTATGTGGGACTGAGCCCTGGGGGTTACATGGCCCACCCTTCCCCCTCCCCATTGCCTGAAGGCCCCAGGCACACCTGCCTCTCACCCACATCTTACCTTTCGGATGAAGGCATGTCGGACTTTCCGGTCATCCCACTCTCCAGGCCCAAAGTTGTCACTGACTGCTCTCTCCTCCCCATCATAGCCCTGGCCTGGGCCTAGGGACAGACCACGCATAACCAGCTGGGCCCTGGGACATGGGGCCTCAATCCCAAAGCTTCCAAAGACAAGTGTTATAATGCATGAACTCCTTGCTTAGGCAAGGTCTTCTAGATGCCCTGAGAGCCACCCAGAGCTGGCCTGTCATAAGATGGCTTAGGTGTGAGCCATTCCATCAGCAGACATCTGTACCTAGCTCATGCTACTGAGGGCAGAGGATAGGGTCTCAATGTAGGCAGCAGCAGGCCTTGAAGCCTCAGTGAATGCACCTGGCTTGGGCAGACCAAAGGAGGGTAGCAACATGAGAGTGTGTGTACGGGTGGGGAGAACTTGGTGAAACTGGGGACCTGCATCAGGCCTCCTAGAGAACAGAGGTGTCATGGGTACGTCTGACTGTAAAATACCAGTGATGCGCTAAGATCTGCACCAGAACACACACATCCAGATGACAGTTGGCAGGACTCGCTCTAGGATTCCAGAAATGTTGCAGAGACTCCAAGCATTCCTTGGATGTCTCTTTAGGAACTGTTTTCAGAATCCCCATGTGAGCCAGCCAGGAAAGGAGTCTCACTGCATTCTAATCTCACCTCATTTCTGACCAAATATAGCATTTATATGCCACAATGTTTACCAAATTTGGTTCCAAATAACTTCTGGATATTTGCGAAAATCAGATTTTACCTTAAAGAATGAGGATTTGTCAGCACCAAGGATATTAATTTAAAAAGAAAAAAAAATGCTTTGCGTTCCAAAGGCAGTAGATAAGGAAGACATGGAGTCTGAGTGGGTGGGAGGCGCCTCGTTGGGAAACAGAAATGGTTTCCTAGGGTAACAGGAAGTCACTGCTTTACTCAACCACTTTCTCCTCTGGTGTGTAGGTTCTGGTATAAGTCTCATGGACTTGGTGTCCTTGCTAAGAGAAGTGGCTGGAGTGGCTGAGGGAAAAGTAGGGAGAATGAACACAGGAAACAGAAGGGGAGCTAGACAGAAACACTGGAAAAAGGGATTAAAGGGGAAGTGGGAGAGAGGGATGAAAGGAAGTGGCCTCATCTGCTGTAAGTTTGCCCCTCCCACCCACACATCATATGCCCTTCAAACACTCACCATAGTTCATGGGCATCGGGTGGATGGGGGGCATGGGCTGTGGGTAGCCAGCAGGGTGACCATAGCCAGGCTGTGGGTAGGCAGGGTACCCACCCGGCAGGACAGATGGCTGCCCATAGCCCCCAGGGGGTGGAGAGCCAGGGTACAGGGGGTTGAGGTCCTCATATGGAGGGGGGGCACTGGGGTTGGACATGGTGCTTGAGGGCTGAGGGGAAACCCCAGCTGCTAGAACCTGAAATGGGAGACAAGGAAAGCAGTCATGAGTTCCCTGTCCCAGCCCAGTCCAGGCTATGTCCATGGAGGAAACACTCCTGTTTCCTCTCTAGATCATAGCCTGTTGTTTGCTGTCCACAAGCCACTTCCCCAGCAACTAATCCCCTGCCCCTCCTGCCCTGGTACTTCTCACTGGGCACCTCCCTGGCCACGGAGAAGCAGGAGGTGGGTCATCTCTGGAGCCCAGAGGTGCTGCTGAGCTTCAGTGCTGGGAGAGGCAAGAACAGGGGAAACCTGTGCCAATGCAATGCCTCATGCCTATAATTCTAGCACTCCGGGAAACCGAGGCAGGAAGATGGCTTAAGCTCAGGAGTTCAGTACCAGCCTGAGCAAAAGCAAGACTCCATCTCTACTACAAATAGAAAAATTTGCCAGACATGATGGTACATGCCTTCAGTCCCAGTTACTTGGAAGGCTGAGGCAGGAGGATTACTTGAGCCCAGGAGGTTTGAGGTTGCAGTGAGCTATGGTAATACCACTGCTCTCTAGAGCAAGACCCTGTTGCAAAAAAAAAAAAAAGAAGAAGAAAAGAAAGAAAGAAAACCTTCCAATATTGCTGGCTTGACCGCAAAACGAGGAAAGAAGCTAGGCGGCCCTCACTAAAGCCTCCTGGTGACTCACAGGGCCAGCTGGGACCCTTTGAAAGGGTCAGCCCCATCCCCAAGGCAGCTGGCAGGAGCACCAGGCCTGAAAGCCAGAGCTGGGACAGAGCCAAGGTTCAAAGTAGAGAGCGAGGAGGAGGAGGAAAACAAGCTATCCCCAGTGCCAGAGCTGCCAGGCCTCAAAGGGGAAGGGACCAGTGGACCAGTAGCAGGCTGAGTCAGGGCAGCCTGAGGAGCCCAGGTGAATGAATGGGTACACCACGCTGGCCATGGGGGCTGGGAAGCTGCACAGAAGGGCAGGCCTGAGACAGGACTTTCTGGTTCCTTCAAATAACAGCTGTAGTGTGTCAGAGAGGCATGTGGCAGCCTGTGACTGTTCTCTTCACTGGCTCTGCTAAGGAGCAGTGAGTGCAGGGCCCTGAACCCCCCTAAGAGGAGGAGACACACATTTGAATCCCAGGGTCTCTGGAATATGACTTCTGCCTGTATTCCCCAGGGGCAGTGGCTAGGGAGGATAAAGGGCTGAAGAATCAGGCGGCAAGACAGAGAGAGCACCATCCCTGCAGCAGGGAGAGCCCCTCAGCCAGGGGAGGAAGGGAGCCAGGAACCAGGTGGAAGGAAACTCAAGGTTGTACAACCCCAAATGTTCATTTCGGATGAGAGAATCAAGGCTCAGACAGTGGAGTGGCTCCACCAGATCACAGAACTAGCAGGTTAGTGGTACAGTCAGAATCCAGGCTTCACGATCCTGAGTCCTGTCCTTTATGTTACTCTGTGCTCTTATGCCTTTTCTGCCAAATAAATGTCCTCTGGGCCTGCTGTCACCCTCTGTGGTATCAGAGATTTAGGAAGAGCTATGGAGAAGACCCCGGTAAGGTCCCTGGGTCCTGGTAAGGACAAGCCTTGGCAAAGTCTGGGCCCCTTGACAGAGCCACCACCTCCCCTAGGACCTTTAGGATCCCCAGGGCAGGTACTCTGAGATCCAAGTCTGTATCCCCCAGAGCCTCTGCTAGAAGCAAGAGACTAGCCTCCTTTTAGGGCACCCTGTGCAGTTCCGGGATCACATGAAGGACTGTCTTTATCTCTTTTCTCTTATGACAGCTGGGATAACTCAGAGAGGGGACAGTGCAGGGAGGACTAAGAAGCGAGCTTAAATGACAGGCCAGGTCCCTAAGTGCGTTATTTTGAGGAAAACTTTTCTCCATCTCCCCTGAGCAGATGGGATAGGCCCAGAACAAGAATGTCAGGTCACTGGCTCACTGCCTATACCTCAGTGGCTAGGGTGCCAGCCACATACACCAGAGCGGGAGGGTTCGAACCCAGCTCAGGCCTGCCAAACAACATAGAAAATAAGAAAAGCCTTTCCAGCTGGGCATGGTGGGCATGGCCTGTAATCCTAGCACTCTAGAGGCCGAGGCAGATGGATTGTCTGAACTCAGGAGTTCAAGACAAGCCTGAGCAAGAGCGAGACCCCATCTTTACTAAAAATAGAAAAAGCTAGCTGGGCATTGTGGCACACACCTGTAGTCCCAGCTACTTGAGGGGCTGAGATAGGAGGATTGCTCAACCTCAAAGAGTTTGAGGTTGCTGTGAGCTACGATTAACACCACAGCACTCTACCCAGGGTAGGAGAGGAGGGAAAGGGAAGAAAGGGAAGGAAGGAAGGAAAAGAAAGATTTTCCCTATAGTGAGGGTGTGAGGAAGCAAGCTAGGACACCAGGAGAGGGGCAGGGGATTGTCACTGCACACCCTGAGGAAACGGAGAGCAAGAGAACAAGGGAAGGGCAACAGGGAGAGTAGTGGAAGTTTAAGATGAAGAGATATGAACTGTTCTGGGAAATGTTTTCACTTATGTAAGCAGAGGAAGATAATCCTAAGTAGGTGTATAATGTGAATCCCCTTAATAGGGTAAAAGAAAAAAGAGAGAGAAGCTGGGCCCTCTCCTCGACCCCTCTACCTGCCCACTTTGAAAACACACTTTTGGCGGGGGCGGCATCTGTGGCTCAAAGGAGTAGGGCGCCAGCCCCATATGCCGGAGGTGGCAGTTCAAACCCAGCCCCGGCCAAAAACTGCAAAAAGAAAAGCAACACACTTTTGGCTCCACAAAAGGAATGGGGTCCTATTTGTAGGAAGGGATGTGGGGCAGGTCACCTTTGGACTAGGGATGTCTGTCATTATTGCCATCAGTTCAGCACCCCAGGCCCATCTGACAGCCACTATCAGGCAGGCAGTATACAGGTGGCTGGCTGAACACAACACAAGAGGCACTGGCAGGAATGGCCCTTATGGGCCACCAAACCAAGACGTTACTGTGACCTATCCCTTCACCTTCTCAGGATGCACCTCTGTGAAATGAGGTGGGGCAGGCCAGATGATTTCTGAACCCACTGCCAGCTCTGACAACAGACTATGATCCTGGGAATTCAGCTCTGCAGGGCCTGCCCTTTGTCCAAACATCTGCCCCCACTTCTTATCCAAACATCGTCCCCCCCTTCCCACTCCTAAGCTATTCAGGGCAGACAGGTCCCTTTCCAGACTAAGGGTGAAAGGTGACTCAAGAAGGGTCAGTATGGGTGGGCCACCAGGACTCTGGGGTTCTAGTCCTGTCCCACAGGCTGCTGACTCAACAGAGATGCCCTCCTATACTCCCTTTCACATGTGTGGTTTCAGGGAAATTCTCCAGTAGGCCTGCTGCCTGCTGGGAACACAAAAAGTCCCACTCTAGTTCGCTGGGGGCCTCAGCCCCCAGCCTGTCCACACCAGAGACCACCATTGACTACTTAACCTCCCATGCCTCAGTTTCTTTACCCAGAAAAATGGCTTACCACTAGTAATAGTTCCCCACCCTACAGACTTATAAAAGTTAAATGAAAAAATACACACAGAACACTTAGAATGATCCCTAAGCCCTAATAAGCAAGGATAAATATTGGCTATTTTCAATATTGGTTTTTTTTTTTTATTGTCACCCTCGGTAGAGAGCTGTAGCATCACAGCTCACAGCAACCTCCAGCTCTTGGGCTTAGGTAATTCTTTTGCCCCTCCCGAGTAGGTGGGACTACAGGCACCCACCACAACACCCAGCTATTTTTTGTTGCAGTTTGGCCGGGGCCGGGTTCGAACCCTTGGTAAATGGGGCCGGGGCCGGGTTACCACCCTTGGTAAATGGGGCCAGCGCCCTACTCGCTAAGCCAGGCACTGCCTGGCTATTTTCAGTTATTATTTCATTAAATCCTTATAATAGGCTCCGCGCCTGTGGCTCAAGCGGCTAAGGC
>NW_003852408.1:14104187-14109464 GCF_000181295.1 Otolemur garnettii | reverse complement strand
AAAAAAAAAAAAATCCTTACAATAGTACAGCTAGGTGAGCACTGTTATTATTATGTCAATTTACAAGTGAAAAAATTAAGGTTTAAAAGAATGAAGGCACTTGGCCAAGGCTGCCTAGGGATGAAGTCAAGGCTGGAGGCCCAAAACTGGCTCCTGAGCCCTGCTCCTAATCCCCCACTTGGGCACTCTGTCCTTCCAAGCTTCTCATCCCTTCCACCAGAGCACCCTACCTGAAACCCTCTCGTGATGACAGAAGCCTTACACAGCAAGTGAACGCCAACCATTCAGTCTGTCTACAATGCCACTGGGCTCAAGCCCAGTCCCACAGCATAAGGAGAAGAGGGTAGTCCAGAGATACAGATTCATAAAGGTCAGAGCTGAAAGGAAACCCACTCACCCAAGGCAAGCCAAGCCCACACTTTACCAACTAGTTTGAGCAGAGAGGCAGAGTGATCTATCATTGGTCACAGAGCTAATTCTGGGGCTAGGACTAGATCCTAGCTCTCTGGTATAGAGACACCTGGGTGTAGAGAGGAAATCCCTAGCATTAGTGCCCATCAGAGGAGTTTCTAAACTCAGCCACACTGGCCTCTGAACAGTGCCAAGAACACTGTCGGACTGAAGGAACCCCTGGGGCCCAAGATGCCAAGTGTGCCAGCTTGGCAGCCTGCTCCCAGGTACCCTGTGACCTATATGAGTGCCCTGATCACCTCATATCACCAAGACCTCAAGTAGGGATGAGGTTTGGGGCTGCTGTCTGTCTAGGTAGCAGGGAAAGGAAGAAGTGGCAGGGTTTACTCTCCTAGCTATGTCTAAGGTTGGGGACTGGAGAAGAAAGAATAGAAGGAAGGAGGTCACATGGGTAAGTATGATGCCCCAAAGACCAGACATCAGGGCTTTGGGGTTCTGCTGGTGCCCACAGTCTCCAAGGGGCTAAAAAGGCCTATAAAGTTCCCATTAGAAACCTGAATTTTCCTGAAATACCACAGGCATTCAACTTCCACTGAAACAAACTCCAGCAGCAGGGAACAAGCCCACTGTGTCTGCAGCAGCCTGAATCTCCAGATCACTGTTCCTCTCCTCACAGTATTTGGCTCCTGGCCTTCCTTGTCTCTTACAGATCTCAGTTTGTTTCTCTCATGGCCCCAGCCCCTGTCAGGAAGGTATCAGAGCCCCTAATTTGTCCTGTAGGACCCGAGACCCAGCCATGATGGCAGCAAGACTTAATAAGGTGCCAAGGTTTTCAGATGCAGGAGTAAAGAAGCATCTCCTGCCCTGGCACCAGTCCCAGTGTGGTGACCTGCTCCCAGACTTCTCCTGGGGGCATCTACAGGGTTAAAGCTCTGGAATCTGTAGAGGAGGCCAGAGCTACTGGAGTTACAGCCCAAGGGGGTGTGTGTTGGAGGGAGGGATGGAAAGGAGCAGCTGACTGGTCCAGGCAGCCTGCCCTCTCCCTGCCAGGGACAGACGCCCAGAGCCAGAATGGAAAGAATAGCTCAGAGTGCACATCTCAGGAAACCCCACCCGGCAGCACAGGGGCACAGCTCTGCCACTGTGCCCAGGTCTCTCTGACACTTCCCTCCCTTTTCCTTTACCTACCCAACTGCCCCCCAGGAAACTACTTTACCCTCATACCCCAGCACATGAGGGCAGAGGAGTAAAAAGATATACCCAGGAGTGTCTGGGCAAGTTACCAGGCCTGAGTCTGAACCAGAGGGACCCAGAAGTGGCAGGGAGCAAACTTAATATCCTTCAGTGGCCTGGCCTCTGGGATTACGAGGATAAAACTGAAGGGATCTAAAAACTGAAATATCGGAGCTGGAATGGACTTGGGACTCATGTGGTCATTTGACAGACAAGGAAACCCCAGACCCAAGAAAGTTCCTGCTCCACCCAGTGCCTCTTGGTCATGGGTTTGGAACTTCCCCTCCCAGCCTCGCCCACTGTCTGAGAACTAGGTAACAGACACAAGCACACCCTCCCGCCCAAAGGAGGAGCCAGAACAAGCCACCATTCCCCCAGTTTTCTAGTGATTTCCCAGCCAAGTCAGGGGTCAGATGGCCTGGGAGTGCTGATAAGGAAAAGGAAGCCATTAATTGGCAGGCAGTTGCCGTTTCTAAAACATAGGCCCTATCTACCTCCTTCTCTATGTTTCTTTTCAGTTGAACTTCAAGATCTGGAAGGGAAAGAAGCAGAGGAATTCACAGATAATTAACAACTCCAGTAAAGAACTGGGGGTGGACAGGGAAGGAAGAGAACTACTTAGAGTACCTATTAGAAGTACTTAACTAAGCAACTACGTAGATATAGGTGGAGTATCTCTAATCTAAAATGCTCTAAAATCCAAAATTTTTTGAGCCCTGACATAACAGTCAAAGGAAATGCTCCAATGAGCATTAGATATAGGATTTTCAGATTAAGGATGCTCAACCCTAAAGTATAATGCAAATATTCTAAAATCTGAAAAAATTCCCAAATCCAAGACACTTCTGGTCCCAAGTATTCTAGATAAGGGATGCTCAACCTGTAGTCAGTCACTAAGGCACATCTGAGCCTTATAACAGCCCTATGAGGTAGATATTCTTACCCCCACTCTGTAGATGAGATTCAGGGAAAACTAAAATTTCAACTGAAATTCAGAAAAAAAACCGATCTAAGGTCCCACAGCAGATAAACAGCAGAGATGAGTCTGAACCCTGATCTGATGTCTGATTTAAAGTTCACCCCTTTGGTTATACCTGGCTGGAGACAACCCTGCCAGTCACCTGTGTGAATGGGCAGCCCCAGGGGTAGGGTGAGGTAGTAGAGATCAAAATGGCAGAAGGGAGCTAAGCGCATGTGGTATTGGTGACAATTCCTTTTGCCTATGAAAAGTTGATCTGATGCCTGAGGGTGGGTTAGGAGGCAGGGACCTGCGTTTCTGTGCTCGCTTTGGTACTGACTCCCTTGTGTGACATGAGCCACAGTAGACTACTTCATATCCCTGGACTCAGTTTTTCAGATGAGTACCCTGAACTGAAAAATCAAAGGCCATTCTAACTCTGACAGTGTCTGATTATGAATGAATTGCCTAACAGAATGATGTACCCCCTAAACAATCTACACCGGGGTCACTACTGATGTGCAACTGGTTTAGAGAACATCCACAGAGACAGACACACATGGCATATTCTGGAAGTCGGGATGGCCATGACTTCTCCCCTCCCAAACTGCCCCCATAATGCCCTGTGGCCCCTTGCCAGCTCTTCCTTGGTGGCTCAGTTACCCCAGAGCCTACAGAGAAACTATAGAAAAGAAAGAGTATGAGACAGGAAGTCAAGAGACCTGGGGTCATTAACTAGCTATGGGAATCCAGGCAAATGATCCCCTGGCCTTCTCTTATCCCTAAATCAGCCCCCATAAAAGAAAGGAATAGGGACCAATTTACTGGAATGAGAAAGCAGAGAGACAGAATCACCTAGCCAGTAATTTCCCAGACCATCGCACTCCAGGAGACATTAACAGATAAGCTCTGGAAACAGAGGAGTCCAAGAAACAGTCCATAGCCCCTTCTTCTGGAAATTCACAAGGCACATTGCCACATTATACCTCAGAGAGGTCAAACCTGTTCAATTTTGTTTAAACAAGTGTTCCTTCAAACTTCCTTAAGTTTATATCAAGGCAGACCTATGAATACTCTGTGGGATACTGACCCAAACCTCCTCCTGTCTTAAATCCCCTGTGCTTATAGAGAGCCTGCCCCTCAGAGCAGTTGCATTAAGTACCAGGCATGCCCTCTCACTCTCAGGGAGTCATCTCAGTGCCAGGATCCTCTGCAAGGGTCCTTCCCTCACCCCCTGTTCCAGACAGCTGCTATTCTAACCTCTATGGTGGGATTTACTGCTGAAGGCTGGGGGATATGCCAGCTAGCATATAACCAAGAAACTGGCGTCCCCTAACATCACCTCTGTGTAATGGAGAAGTACAAATAAATCATTATCAAAGAGTGAAGACTCATTACTGTCTTCCTCTCTGACCAATGTATTGAGAACCCTCTAAGGGCCCACTACTGTGGCTTGCCTGAGTACTGGCTTTGTTTGTTTTGGGTGGATAGGGTACTGACTCTATTAGAATGGGAAGGATTTCTCTTTTTTTTAAGACAAAGTCTCACTCTGCCATCTTAGGTAGAGCACCATGACATCATAGCACACAGCAACCTCAAACCCTTGGGCTCAAGCAATCCTCTTGTCTCAGCCTCCTAAGTAGCTGGGACTACTGGTGCCTGGCCACAACACCCAACTAGTTTTTCTATTTTTATTTATTTATTTATTTATTTTTGCAGTTTTTGGCCAGGGCTGGGTTTGAACCCTCCACCTCCAGCATATGGAGCCAGTGCCCTACTCCTTTGAGCCACAGGTGCTGCCTAGTTTTTCTACTTTTAAGTAGACATAGGATCTCACTCTTGCTCAGGCTGGTGTTGAACTCCTGAACTCAGGCTACACACCTGCCTCAGCCTCCCAAAGTGCTAGGATTATAGGAGTGAGCCACCGCACCCAGCAAACAAAAAGGACTTCCTTTCTACTTCAAAACAAGACTCAGGCTTCTGCCCAGAATCCCAGAATTTTAAGATTGGAAGATTCTGCCAAGGTCATCCCTTCCATAGCATTCTCAGCAGAATACATCCAGAAAGCCCTATCATGGTCACCCATATTGTTAGAACTTCTTCCCAGAGAGTTATGTGAGCTTCCACTCTCTGGTCCTCTCCGTTCAGCCCTCTGAAAACACACAAGTATTTGTGTCCTTCTCTGTGGCCTCTGCTTTTTCTGAAGGGGGCAAGATGAGAAGTTTTGGGGTTGGAGGTACTCTGAGGCAGACGATTTCTGACAGAAGGCCCCCATTCTCATGGGAGGCTGAGCCAAGGTGGCTATTACCCCAGCTCATGACATGAGGTTCTTCTGACACTTGCAGTTTAACCTGTCATTACCTCTCTGACATGCTCATTTTTACAAGTGAGGCTCTGAGGTCATGGCACAAGAAGATGGAAGAAGTCAGCACCCCAACATCCTGCCACTTCCTTCTAAGCTATAAATCAGTTTTCTGGGTCCTCATGACAGGAGAGACAGAAAAGTATGGCTCCCCTTTTGCCCCAACAGCACCTGGCTCTCCTGCCACCACAGGCCAGGCCAAAGGCACCAGCTTTGAAACCAAAGCTCACCAGTGAGATGAATATTTTAGATCCCAGAGAACTGGACACCTTCTATGACATCTAGCTCTGACCCTCGTTCCCAAGCCTACCCC
>NW_003852408.1:14101663-14103965 GCF_000181295.1 Otolemur garnettii | reverse complement strand
CCCCGTCTTCTCCACTTGCTTTCCTTTCCATTTCCCTGTTTTCTTTTTACTCTGACCCAAAGAGGTCACCAGGAGGATGGCATTTCCCTGCAGATTTCTGAACCCAGCCCAGGGAGCAGGGGCTGGAAGCAAGACTGATGATTGACAGAAGGCAAAGTCATGGTGACAGGGCTGGCCACTTCTCTACCCAAAGACTTAGGCTGTTCATTGGCTTCCACCCCCAACTCCAATTTAAAAACCAGCGTTTCCCCAACCCTTAAATGTTCACCTGTCTACACTGAGACTGGTGCCAGGGCATGCTGGGACAACCTGGTGCCAGGCCCTGGACTGTCTCCTTTTCCTCTTCCCACCAATGAGGGCCATGAAAATCCCCATCCCACACACAGTTGGCAATTCTGGGGCTGGCATGGTGGACACACCCTGCGAAAGGCAGTCCACTCGCTCCAGCAAGGAGGGCCATGAGAATACCCCCGACCCTGGCCGACTCACAGGTGCCCAGAACACGCAGCTCAACTTCCAAGGCTAACCAGGTGCCACACGCGGGTCCGCCCATCGTGGCGCATAAGGAAAGCGAAACTCCCTCCCAGCGGTCGGAGAGAGAGCCTCATTTTGGCGCCAGCACCTTGGGCCGGGGCAGGGCTGCCAGAAGCTAAGTCTCGGGAGCTGGCCCAGCCAGCCACGAGCTCTGAGAAAGTTTGAGGGCCCCGGCCCGGCGCCACCGCAACCCTGGCCCGGTCCCCGCTGGCCCATAGTCCCCAATTCCGCCGGCCCAAGACCCCGGCTTACCTGCGCCGTTCCCGACGGAGCGTTCCGGGCGTCCGGGTATTGCAAGTCCTGCCCGGGCTGGGCTGGGCTAGGCTGGGTTGGGTCTCCGCGCCCCGCCCCGTCGCGCCGGCCCCCGTGGGGCGGGGCCTCGGGGCGCCGCCAGGGGGCGCAGGGGTCCGTCCGGGTCCGCTGGGCCTCTGGCTGCCCCGACGACAGCTTGTCTATAACGTTGGTGGTTATTTTCGGATCTAATGGCAATAGAGGATTATTGATAGGAAAGAAAACAACTTTTTCTACCTGTCCCAACTCCCAGAGGAAATCTCTTGTTTGGGGTACTTCTTTGCCTATTATATTTATATATATATTTTTGTTTTCTAAAGTGGGGTCATATTGTGTGATGTTTTGTTTACCACTTTAATGTTAACATTTTATCATGAACATTTTCTTCTCACTAAACAGTCTTTAAAAGCATAATTTTAAAGTGCAGAGTATTTCATCACGTTGCTATGCCAATTTAGTAAATCAGTTTTCCTAGTAGAGAACCTTTGTTTCCCAGTTTTACAAACAAATCCGACATGAATATACCTGTCAGTCTGTGTTTTTAAGCTAAATGAACTTTTTTTTTTGAGACAGAGTCTCAAGCTGTCGCTCTGGGTAGAGTTCCATGGCGTCATAGCTCACAGCAACCTCCAACTCTTTGGGCTCAAGTGATCCTCTTGCTTCCGTTTTTCTATTTTTATTTATTTATTTTATTATTTTATTTTTGAGACAGAGTCTCACTTTGTCACCCTCGGTAGAGTGCTATGGCATCACAGCTCACAGCAACCTCAGATTCTTGGGCTGAGCTATTCTCTTGCCTCAGCCTCCCAAGTAGCTAGGACTACATGCACCTGCCACAATACCCAGCTATTTTTTTGTTGCCATTGTTGTTTTAGCTGGGTAGGGTTTGAACCTGCCAGTGTATGTGGCCGGTGCCCTACCCACTGAGCTACGGGTGCTGCCCAGTTTTTTCTATTTTTAGTAGAGGGGGGTGTGTGTCTCACTCTTGCTCAGGCTGGTCTTGAACCTATGAGCTCAGGCAATCCACCCACCATGGCCTCCCAAAGTGCTAGGATTACAGGTGTGAGACACTGTGCCCAGCTTTAAATTAACTTTTGTAACATGCAAATGTGGAGATGAAATTTAGAATCTTTGTCCACTTGGAATTACTTCCACCAGGAAAGAGGATGTTTTCCTAGAGTCAGAAGTTCTGCACTGAATGTAGATTAATACCGTGAGCAGACAACCTCCAGCCCCAGCCTTTGCAACCCTTGTAGCCACCCAGGGAAGAATGACAGTAGTAGTTCCAAGAAGAAGCAGGGTTGGCAAAGTTTTGAAACATCAGCTTGCCCAAGTTTATGTGGTTCCAAAGTCTATGTTCTTTCCACTATTTCAGGCTGCAGGTAGTTGAGCAGCTATGTTTAAAATGCTTATCTTGTGCTAACAGTTACCACCACTGAATGTCTTGCACAGCCTGTTGACATTTTCCCTTTTTGAA
>NW_003852408.1:14099880-14101110 GCF_000181295.1 Otolemur garnettii | reverse complement strand
AAAAAAAAAAAAAATTTGTCCCTCCCCAACACCCTATGTATGTCTATTTGTATAGATAGATATAATATAAGTAGCAGTTACTTAGGAGGATAGTGGACATTATGGTGAGCTAGCTCCCCCAGCCACCCCAGCCAACCCTTCAGTGTAATTCTAGTTCCTGTGGGATGTTTTAGGAAGTTTCCTCCCAAAGTATGAGCTCAGGAGAACAAATACAGCCCTGCTCAATTTCTGCCTTTCTCTTGCTAGAGGAATAGAGCCCTAGGTGAACTTCACAGCCCTAGAAAATCTATCCAGATCACTTGACATCCTTCCATGTTCCCCACACTTTCATTGTCTGAGTCCATTTTGGCTGCTAAACAAAAAAATATCTTAAGCTGAGTAATTTATAAATAATAAAAATTTATTGCTCATAGTTCTGCAGGCTGGGAAATCTAAGATCAAGGCACTAGCAGATGAGGTGTGTGGTGGGGGCTCTCTCTGCTTCATAGATGCTGTTATCTTCTAGTGCAGCCGTTCTCAACCTGTGGGTTGCAACCCACAGGAACTGTATTAAAGGGTCTCGGCATTAGGAAGGTTGAGAACCAATGTTCTAGTGGCATCCTGACATGGCTGAAGGAAACAGGCTTACTCCAGCCTCTTTTGTAAGGGCACAAATCCTATTCACCCTCATGACCTATTCACCTCTTCAAGGTACCACCTCTTAATTATCACATCCAGGATTAAGTTTCAACAAATGGACTTGGGGGGGCATCAACATTCAGACTATAGGAGGCCCCTTTTCCAGAAGCACCCTCTGCTTTCTTTAACTGCCAGGATGGTGTCCAAGGAGATTTATTTTCCGGCCTGCAACCACCAAGGCCTCACTTCAGGCCCACAGGGGAGTGGAATATGGAGCACACACATACAAGTCCCACTCAAGCCTCACCATATGCTCTCTCCTGAACCTGTTTTCTGAACATGGCATCAAAAATAACACCTGGCCGGGTGTGGTGGCTCATACCAGTTATCCTAGCACTTTGGGATTGCTCTGAAGCTCAAGAGTTTGAGACCAGCCTGAGCAAAAGCCAGGCCCTATCTTTTTTTCCAAATAGAAAGGAAAAAAAAGCAAGCTGAGCATTGTGGCAGGTACCTGTAATAGTTGAGCAGCTATGTTTAAAATGCTTATCTTGTGCTAACAGTTACCACCACTGAATGTCTTGCACAGCCTGTTGACATTTTCCCTTTTTGAAT
>NW_003852408.1:14094293-14099631 GCF_000181295.1 Otolemur garnettii | reverse complement strand
CTGTGAGCTATGACACTACAGCACTGTACTGAGGGCAACAAAGTGAGACTCCTCACTTTAGCTGGCAAGGGGCATTCAATGAATGATGTCTCCTCTTTACAAGGGCCTTTTTTTTTTTCTGAGACAGAGTCTTACTTTGTCACCCCCAGTAGAGTGCCGTGGCATCATAGCTCAGAGCAACCTCAAACTCTTGGACTCAAGCGATTCTCTTGCCTCAGCCTCCCTAGTAACTGGTTCTATAGGCGCCCACCACAATGGCCAGCTAATTTTAGAGATAGTGGTCTTGCTCTTGCTCAGGCTGGTCTTGAACTTATGAGCTCAGGCAATGTACCTGCCTCGGCCTCCCACAGTGCTAGGATTACAGGCATAAGCCACTGTGCCTGGCCTACACAGGTCTTATCTATAAAATTATTAATTATTTATTAATAAAATTGATTAATTTAATGATTTAATTTACCAACCAGACAGAAACTTCTAGTTCTAGAGATAACAAAGCTGAAGGACACAGCCCATGCTCTCCAGAAACTCATAATCCAAGGGAGCTGGTAAAAGACCAGATTATTACAATTTTGACAGGGTGACTAGTGTTGGGATTAAAAAAAATTCACTTGGTTCTTTGGGATCAAAGAGAAGGGAGCTACTAACCCAGTGTGGGTAGTAGAATGAGAGTTTAAGAAGAGGTGACACCTGAATGTTAGAGAGCATTAGGAATCCGCCTACCCAGAGGAGGGGCAGAGGAGAATGTCCTCCAGATAGAACAGTGTCTAAAGCAAAGGGCATAGGGCCTATTGTCCCAACAAGCCAGGATGGAGGGTGGGGAGAGAGCAATGGGTAGGAAGGGGAAGAAATAGGACTGG
This sequence comes from Otolemur garnettii, assembly GCF_000181295.1. Lineage (NCBI taxonomy): Eukaryota > Metazoa > Chordata > Mammalia > Primates > Galagidae > Otolemur > Otolemur garnettii. The sequence goes on along the minus strand of NW_003852408.1, from coordinate 14,098,774 downwards.
GCAAGGAGGCAGAGGACTAGGAATTGAGATTTTTACCCTGTGAGCAATGAAAAACCAAAGAACAGTTATCTTGAGAGAGGTTGGGAGGCTGGGGAAGGCTTTGGTAACGGCTGTGGGGTAGAGCTTCCAGCTTTAGCAAACAAAGATGGAGGACTAAAAATTAAACTTGAATTTCAGATAAACAAGTACTTTTTTGATATGAATATATCCCTTCTCCCACCATACAATATTTGAGAATACTTAACTAAAAAAGTATTCATTGTTTATCTGAAATTCAAATTTAACAGAGCACCTTGCATTTTTCTGACAAGCCTACCTGGGAGGAAAGTGAAGTCAGTGGCAGCAGAAAGAGGGCTGGGGAATAAAAGAGATCAGCTGGAGTTTATTTCAGGACTGGAGTGGAGAAAGCTCAGTGATTGATTGGAGGGGGTGGTGGGAACCTAGAAGTAGTTGGTCCTGGGTGGAAGCAGAAGGGAAAACTTAACTGGATCCTGTTGCTCTGTGCTCTGTGCTCTTCAGCACAGCCTCAGGCTCCACTATTGCTTCCTACAAATTCCTCCTGGAGCTCAATTTCTTAGCATTTAATGGGCTACTCCTCCCAACTGTTTATCATGAACTTTCTCCTAGCATTTAATGGGTTCCTCCTCCCAAGTGTTAATCACTAACTTTCTCAGAAGAAATTGGCTTTTTTTTTTTTTTTTAAGACAGAGTCTCACTATGTTGCCCTTGGTAGAGTGCTGTGGTGTCACAGCTCACAGCAACCTCATACTCTCTTGGGCTCAAGTGATTCTCTTGCCTCAGCCTCCTGATTAGCTGGGACTACAAATTCCCACCATAACACCTGGCTGAAATTGGCTTTTTTGCTTTGTTTTGTTTTGTTCTGGGGGCTTTTTTGAGATAGAATTTCACTCTGTTGTCCTGGATAGAATGCCATGGCATCTTAGCTCACAGCAACCTCAAACTCTTGGGCTCAAGTGATCCTCTTGCCTCAGCCTCCCGAGTAGCTAGGACTACAGGTACCTGTCACAATGCCCAGCTAGGTTTTTTTTTTTTCTCTATTTTTAGTAAAGACAGGGCCTTGCTCTTGCTCAAGCTGACCTTGAACTCCTGAGCTCAGCCAATCCACCCACCTTGGCCTCCCAAACTGCTGGGATTACAGACTTGAGCCACTATGCCCGGCCTTTCAGAAGACCTTATATATATTGAATGGAGGCATTTCACACAGCCTGAGGTAAATAGGCCTTTTTCTCCCCACTGGAGGGCAGGGACAAAGTCTCATTCTTCCTTAGGCCTGGGCACAGCAGAATTGAAGGAATTCTAATGCTCCAAAGTGGGCTGGGGGAGGCTCTAGGCAGGAATGATGGGTGCATGGAGGAGGGAGAGAATAGAGCTTTGGGGTTTCTTCCCCTAATATTGGCTTTCTTGTTCATAGACATTATTCAGCACTTTCCTAAAGAAATAGGGAGTGGGAAGAATGGTGAATTCGGATGCCCTGGCAGTGAGAGTTTGGTTCCAGCTTTGGATGGAATGGCTATGAGGCCTGGAGCCCATCTCTTTCCTAATAAGTGGGTCTAATCATGCTGCTTATATCCACCTCCTATGACTTTTGAAGCCTCAAATGAAATCATCTAACTGAAAGGCAGTGAAAAGGGTGAAAGTGGCACTGGTGATATTGATAGTGACTCAAACAGATGCCAGAACCGGAAATAGGTTGTGCTGTAAGGAAGCCTGGCCACAGACCAACCTGGCATCCACCATGCATGGCCACAGCAATGAGATCTACCCCCTGACCGTCAGAAGTGCCTGAGATGCTTGTGGAAACATGCTGACTCCCTTGGGGATATCTCTTTCTAGACCTGTGAGTCGGAATCTTCAGGAGAGTATGGACTAAAGTGAAATTTTAAGGCTCCCTCCAGCGGCTGACTGACTGGACCCTGTCCTGGCCAAGGGGATTCCCTAAAGCGGAGTTGCTAGTCATGAGAAACATGATCAGACAGGCCTCATAAAGTCTCCCTCCCTTCTTAGAGATGTCCTTTGTGATTTGCTTACTGGCTTAAGGCTATGCACGACGTATCTGCAGGTCCCAGTATACATAACAAACCACTTGAGTCCAGTACTTTGTCTACCCTTATCTTAACTCAAGCATTCCTTTTTGCTGACTCCTGGTCTATTAGACAAAGCCTAACTCTTTTAGCTAATTGGCAACTAAAGATTCTTTAAACTCACCTATAACCTGTAAGGTTACCCCTTTTAGATGTCCCACCCTTTTAGCCAAGTGGCAACTAAAGTTTTTTGTTTTTTTTTTTGAGACAGAGCCTCAAGCTATCGTTTTGGGTAGCCTGCTGTGGCTTCACAGCTCACAGCAACCTCTAACTCCTGGGCTCAAATGATTCTCCTGCCTCCACCTCCCAAGTAGCTGGGACCACAGGCGCCTGCCACAAGGCCCAGCTATTTTTTGGTTGCAGCCGTCATTGTTTGACGAGTCTGGGCTGGATTCGAACCCACCAGCTCAGCTATATGTGGTTGGCGCCTCAGCCACTTGAGCCACAGGCACCAAGCCCAACTAAAGATTCTTTAAACTCACCTATAACCTGTAAGCCTGCCCCCTTTTAGATGTCCCAGCTTTTGGGGCTAAACCAATGTATACATTCCACACACTGATTTGTGATTTTACCTGTAATTATTGTCTCCCAAACTGTAACCACCACAAGTCCACTTGTTCTCATCTTCTTTGGTGTGGCTCCAGGTCATGGTCCTCAAACTTGGCCCAGAATAGAGTATGGCTTTTCCATTGACAGGAGGTGTAAACGCCCTCCAGAGAATTACCAGCCAGCACCAGTCAACTTTGGTTTTTTTCTTTTTTTTTTTTTCACATTTTTATTTATATTTTTCACAATTATACTCATTTCTTAATAGTTTTGAAATGTATCATTGCATCATTTACATTAGGTGAGGTCCCCCCCAGATACTCTCCCTCCTCTCATATCCCCCTTCCCCTCCCCTCTCTCTCCTCTTCTCTTCTACTTTCTAGACTATAGTTACATTTTGCCATTCCTATGACTGTGTAGGGGTTATATATTGATTTCATAGTAGTATTGAGTACATTGGATAATTTTTTTTCCATTCTTGAGATACTTTACTAAGAAGAATATGTTCCAGCTCCATCCAGGTAAACATAAAAGATGTGAAGTCTCTGTCTTTTTATGGCTGCACAGTATTCCATGGTGTACATATACCACAATTTGTTAATCCATTCATGGGTCGATGAGTACTTGGGCTGTTTCCATGTCTTGGCTAATATGAATTGGGCTGCACTAAACATTCTGGTGCAAATGTCTTTGTTGTAAAATAATTTTTGATCATCTGAGTATATACCTAGTAGAGGAATTGCGGGATCAAATGGTAGGTCTATTTTTAGTTCCTTGAGTGTTCTCCAAACTTCTTTCCAAAAAGGTTGTATTAGCTTGCATTCCCACCAGCAGTGTAGAATTGTTCCCTTCTCTCTGCATCCACACCAACATCTGTAGTTTTGGGATTTTGTGATGTGGGCTAATCTTATTGGAGTTAGATAATATCTGAAAGTGGTTTTGATTTGCATTTCTCCGATGATTAAGGATGATGAACATTTTTTCATGTGTTTGTAGGCCATGTGCCTGTCTTCATCAGAGAAGTTTCTGTTCAAGTCTCTTGCCCACATTGAAATTAGGTTATTTATTCTTTTCTTATTGATTAGTTTGAGTTCTCTGTAGACTCTAGTTATCAGACCTTTGTCAGAAGCATAACCTTCAAAAATCTTCTCCCATTCTGAAGGGTGTCTGTTTGCTTTATTTACTGTGTGCTCTTGGCTGTGCAAAAACTTTTTAGTTTGATCAGATCCCAGTAATGTATTTTTGGTGTTGCTTCAATTACCAGTCAACTTTGGCGCTAGACAAACCTGGTTCCAATCCCAATTCAGGTCTCTCTCTCTCTTTCTCTCTTTTTTAGTTTCATTTGGTTTACTCAGTGTTGAATATTTTTAAATATTCTCAAATATTTAGCTGTTGTATTTCACATGGAAGGCCTTGAAAAGTCAGAACTATTAAAACCAGGGCCCAGATGGCAACAGGTAGACAGAGTTGTAGTACAGCTTCCTCCACTCATCAGAGGATACCTTCACTTTCCATTTCACCAGTGTGTCTATGGATTCCTTTAACTGGAGACGTTGATAATGTGCACCTTTGCTACTGTTTCCTTTCCTGCTGGCTCCTACATACACACCCTAAAAATGTTTTAGTTTTTGACCTCTGATAAAAGGGATCCAGTGAGGAGTAGCTGAAGTGCATGATAAAGAATCAAGCCAAGGTCAAATTATAAACAGCCCACTCTTCGTGATTGAAGGAGTAGAGATTGTATTGTGAAAGTTACAGGAAGCCACTGATACTTATAACAAGGGAAATTAAATTATGAGAGCAGGCTCGGCGCCTGTGGCTCAAGTGGCTAAC
>NW_003852408.1:14091402-14093451 GCF_000181295.1 Otolemur garnettii | reverse complement strand
CCTGCCTCAGCCTCCCAAGTAGCTGGGACTACAGGTACCCGCCACAACGCCCGGCTATTTTTTAGTTGCAGCTCTCGTTGTTTGGTGGGCCTGGGCTGGATTCGAACCTGCCACCTTAGATGTATGTGGCTGGCGCCTTAGCCACTTGAGCTACAGGCACTGAGCCAGAAGCAGAACTTTGTGGTTAGTTAGCCATACATCTTTATTTCAGTACTTTCCCCACCTAGTATTTCTCAAAGGTCAGTCCAGGGACAGTTGGTACTTCCTAGTCTGTTTCTCAGGGGAGTTAGTCAAGAAATCAGTGAGCACTTTCCCACCTATCTTGGGAGTGAATCAGGCTTACTCCATTTCGTTGAAGGCTTGCAGCCCAGAAATTTGCCTGGAGTTAACTGGTATTTTTCCACCTTAGTCTAGGCCTAACACTTAAGTGATTCTCTTGCCTCAGCCTCCTAAGTAGCTGGCACTACCGGTGCCCGCTACAACGCTCAGCTATTTTTGTTGTTGTTGTTGTTGTTGCAGTTGTCATTGTTGTTTCAGCAGGCCTGGGCCAGGTTCGAACCTACCAGCCTCGGTGTATGTGGCACTGAGCTATGGGCACTGAACCAGTTCAGATCTCTTTAGGGGCTGTGTGACCTTGGGCATATTATAACTGCTCTGAGCCTCAATGCCTTTATCTGTAAAAAGGGAGGTGATAATACAGGATTTGTTGCCACCTTACTGGGTTCACAGCAGGCTGCTGGGGAGGAAGCCAGTACACAGAGACAATGGTGTTATTGCTGAAAAAAGGTGCAATTTCATGGAGACTAAGCAGGGAAGCAGGAGGAATTTTTCAAATCTGCCTCCTGAGAATTTAGGAGAAAGGGTTTTTAAGGATAGTTTGGCAGGCAAAGAATCAAGCAATTAGGTTTGCTAATTGGCTAGGTTGGGGCTTCAGTCCTGGGGTTACAATTCCAGTTGAATCGGTTCCTCGATTTGGGCCACTGGTCTGGTTGTGTCAGCTCTTCCACCAGAATGCAGGGCCTGGAAGATGTCTCAAGCACTAGCTTGAGGTTTCACAAGGGTGGTGTTGTCTATGGAGAAAGTTAAGAATTTTATGACAATGTCTAATTATTGTCCTTGTTTTTAGGTAGGCCCATTCCTTCACAGAGTTTTTGGGGGCTTACCCTCTCACCTTGCACCCCTTTTAATTTGCAAAAGGCAGTTTCAGGTTGTTGTAAGGATTAAACACAGCAGTTATCAGGACAGTGGCCCTGGAAGTTGGAATCCACTAAAGAGTGTGTAACAACCCACCAGCCAAAATTAAGAAAAAAATTATTTTTGAGACAGAGTCTCACTCTGTTGCCCCACACTAGAGTGCCATGGCATCATAGCTCATAGCAACTTCTAACTCCTGGGCTCAAGCAATCCTCTTGCCTCAGCCTCCCGAGTAGCTGGGCCTACAGATGCCTGCCACAACACCCAGCTAGTTTTTCCATTTTTAGTAGAGATGGGGTCTCGCTTTTGCTTAGGCTGGTCTCCAACTCCCAAGCTCAGGCGATGCTCCCACTTCAGCCTCCCAAGTAGCTATGACTATAGACGCCTGCCACAACACCCACTTAGTTTTTCTATTTTTAGTAGAGATGAGGTCTTGCTGTTGCTCAAGTTGGTCTTGAACTCCTGAGCCCAAGCAATCCATCTGCCTGGGCCTCCTAGAGTTCTAAGATTACAGGCATGAGCCATCACAGCTGGAAAAAAAAAATTAATAAATAAATTAAAATAGCAGTTGTTGAGTGCCTGGAGCAGAATTAAAACTGTCAATTGTTATTGTCAGTGAGATAGCCCAGTGATTCACTCAGAGAACACAACCCCTTTTCAGACTAAACAGGGCCTGCAGGGATGAATCTGCTGGGTGCTCAGCAGGGCCAGGCTCCAGCAGTGATGCCCTCACACCCTGCCTGGTGCAGCCATGGGCCGGCACTTCGGACACTTGGACTCGTTGGAGGATTCCCAGCTTCCAGGGCCCACACCTCTTCCATCTTGGGCTTCATCTTCCCACTCTCCTGCCTCCTA
>NW_003852408.1:14089400-14090829 GCF_000181295.1 Otolemur garnettii | reverse complement strand
CAGGCGCCAAGCTTCTAGCTTTTTCTTATCCCTCACATACTCACTTTCCTCTTTGAGCAGCTTAGATCCCAACAGCACAATTACCCCTTTGCACACCCCCTCAGCTCTGCTTAAGGCTCTCAGCAGCAGACAGACCTCAGCTCTGCACCCACACAACCCAAGGAGAAGAGAGAAACATGCCATAGCCTCTGGGAGGCTGAGGCAGGTGGATTGCCTAAGCTCACAGGTTCCATCACATCATCTCTAAAACTAGCCAGGTGTTGTGGCAGGCGCCTGTAATACTAGCTACTGAGGAGGCTGAGGCAAGAGGATCACTTGAGCTCAAGAGTTTGAGGTTGCTGTGAGTTATGATGCCATGGCACTCTACTAAGGGCAGCAAAGTGAGACTCTGTCTCAAAAAATAATTCAAAAAGATAAAGGCAAATTAATTGTGATGATATATTTAATTAACTCAATATATCTAAAGATATTATTAAAAATTATTAATGGAACCACAGACCTTGAGCTTCACACCTGTAGTCTAAGCAACTTTGGGAGGATGAAGTGGATCACTTGAGGCCAGGTGTTTGAGACTAGTCTAGGCAACATAGTGAGGCACCGTCTTCACAAAAAAATGTTTTTAATTAGCCAGCCATGGTAGTGTATGCATGTACTCCCAGCTGCTCAGGAGACTGAGGTGGGAAGATTGCTTCAGATCAGGAGTTAAAGGTTACGGTGAGTTATGATAGTGCCACTGTACTCCAGCCTAGAGTGATAGAGCAAAACTTTGTCTCAGAAAATACATATATAGGCCGGGTGTGGTGGCTCATGCCCGTAATCCTAGCACTGTGGGAGGTCAAGGCAGGTAGATTGCCTTAGCTCATGAGTTTGAGACCAGCCTGAGCAAGGGTGAGACCCCATCTCTAAAAACTTAGCTGGGCATTATGGTGAGCACTTGTCCCAGCCAGTTGGGAGGCTGAGGCAAGGGGATCACTTGAGCCCAAGAGTTTGAAGTTGTTGTAAGCTATGATAGTAGGGCACTTTACTGAGGGCAAAAAAGTGAAACTCTGTTTCAAAAAATGTGTGTGTATGTGTGTCTGTGTTATTAATGGGATTTCTTTATACTAGGTCTTTTTGGTTGTTTGTTTTTGAGACAGAGTTATACTTCGTCACCCTCAGTAGAGTACCATGGCATCATAGCTCACAACAACCTCAAACTCTTGGGCTTAAGCGATTCTCTTGCCTCAGCCTCCTGAGTAGGTAGGACTACAGGCACCCACCACAATACCCAGCTATTTTTTTGTTCCACTTGTCATTATTGTTTAGCAGGTGTGGGCCGGGTTCGAACCTGCCTGCCTCAGTGTACATGACTGGCTCCCTAAACATTGAGCAACAGGTGCTGAGAGCCTATTGTTTTTTTCTTCTTTGAGAATCTCCAGCTGTCACCCTG
>NW_003852408.1:14086849-14088976 GCF_000181295.1 Otolemur garnettii | reverse complement strand
TAGCCCAGAGCCTACAATGAGGACTTTATTTTTTTTTAAATTTCAGATTAACATGAGGATACACATAATTAGATTACATTCTTTGCATTTGTTGGGTAAAGTTCAAGTTCTAATTGAGCCAGCACTTCACTCAGGGGGTTATGATGTATATACTGTTACATTATACCCATTAGGTAAGAGATTACCAATCTCCCTCCAGCCTCCCCTCTCCTTTTTCTCTCTCCTCTCCCCTCCCTCCCACTTAAATTAAATTAAAATTTTTTTTCTCTCTCTCATTGTCTCAAGTGGTGCCCGTGGTGGTGGTGGTGGTGGTGGTGTGTGTGTGTATAGTTATTTATCTATTGGTCTCATATTAGTATCAAGTATATTGGATATTTTCTTTTCCATTTTTGTGATACTTTACTGAGAAGAATGTTCTTCAGCTTCATTCACGTAAATACAAAAGATGTCTGCATCTTTTTTACGGCTGAATAGAACTCCATGGTAAACATGTCCTGGCACAAAAATAGAAACATAGATCTATGGAATAGAATAGAGAACTAAAGATGAAACCAGCCATGTATTGCCATCTGATCTTTGATAAACCCAGCAAAATCATGCACTGGGGAAAAGAATACCTATTTAATAAATGGTGCTGGGAGAACTGGTTAGCCACGTGTAGAAAACTGAAACTGGACCTGCACCTCTCACCACTCTCAAAAATTGACTCTTGCTGGTAATTTAGGACATGAAACAATAAAAGTTCTAGCAGAAAGTATGGGAAAAATTATTGTCAATATCAGCCTGGAAAAAGATTTTATGAAGAAAACCCCGTTGTCAATTGCAGCAACACCAAACATAAATAAATGGGACATGATCATGCACTCAGGACTTTTTATGAAATTCAATTTTTTTCTTTCTTTCTTTCTTTCTTTTTTTGAGACAGAGCCTCAAGCTGTTGCCCTGGGTCGAATACCATGGTGTCACAGCTCACAGCAACCTCCAACTACTGGGCTTATGCAATTCTCTTGCCTCAGCCTCCCAAGTAGCTGGGACTACAGGCACCCGCCACAACGCCCAGCTATTTTTAGAGACAGGATCTCACTATTGCTCAGGCTGGTCTCGAACTGTGAGCTCAGGCAATCCATCTGCCTTGGCCTCCCAGAGTGCTTGAATTCAGTTTATGTCTTTTTCTTTTCTTTTCTTCTTTTTTTTTGTAGAGACAAGAGTCTCACTTTATTGCCCTCCATAGAGTCACACAGCTCACAGCAACCTCCAGCTCCTGGCTTAAGCGATTCTCTTGCCTCAGTTTCCCAAGTAGCTGAGAATATAGGCGCCCACCACGATGCCCAGTTATTTTCTGTTGCACTTCAGCCAGGGCTGCGTTTGAACCCACCACCCTTGGCATATAGAGCCAGCACCCTACCAGCTGAGCCACAGGCACTGCCCCAAATTCAGTTTATTTCTAACAAGTCAAAAATTGACATCTCTGAAGAGCCAGGTCTAAGCAAGGCACAAGCAGTTCCCAGATACAACCACTAGGAGGAAGCATCTTGCAAGCTGTGCTTCTCAAGAAAAGGGGAGCCCCTGACACTTTCCCAGACAGACACAAGTGGAGGAGATGAAGCTCTTTCCACACCACTGAAGTCAATTAGTGGATCATAACCAGCTTTTTAAAAATTAAGACTAGATAAAGTAAGAATAAGCACAATAGTTGTTTTGTGGAAAGTTTTATTTTAGATTTTTTTAACATATATATTTTGTGGGAGTCTCGATTAAAATGTATTTCTTAGTAAGGTCCGTGGTCAAAAAAGTTTGAAAATCATAGCCGGGAGTAGTGGCAGGCTCCTGCAATTCCAGCTACTGGGGAGGCTGAAGCAGGAAGATTACTCGAACTCAGGAGTCTGAGTTTGCTGTGAACTAGGCTGATACCAGGGTACTCTAGCCTGGGCAACAAAGCAAACTCTAAAAAAAAAGAAAGAGAGAAAGAAAGAAAAAGTTTGAAAATAGAGCCTGAGAAGTGGCTCAAGCCTATAATCCTAGTACCCCAGGAGGCCAAGGCGGGCGGATTGCCTGAGCTCAGGAGTTCAAGACCAGCCTGAGCAAGAGCGAGACCCTGTCTCAGAAGGCAGACACAAGAGAATCACT
>NW_003852408.1:14077043-14085072 GCF_000181295.1 Otolemur garnettii | reverse complement strand
GGGCTGGATTCGAACCCGCCACCTTAGGTGTATGTGGCTGGTGCCTTAGCCACTTGAGCCACAGGCGCTGAGCCCAGCCAGATGTTTTAAATTGTGCATATAAGAAGTTATTTAAAAATAAACTGAACTCAGAGCAGTACAATGTACAATGACATGCTCCCAGTTTACAGTTGGGATTGGTAGAGGCAGGACTCAAATTCAGTGTCTTTAATATTCATTGAATAAGCGCTTATGAGGGGCTGACATTGAAGTGCATTGAATAAGCACTTATGTGTGCTAAGCAATACAGAATAAATTACAGTGTCTGCCCTCTTCGAGCCTACAGTCCAGTGGGGAAGCCAGATGTCAGCAACTAATCTCACAAATGAACATGTTGTTATGAACTGTAATACATGTGCTGAAGGCAAGTGCACTCGGTGCCTTGAGAAAGTAGGCCCTGGGACCTACTTCATTTAGAGTGGGGGAAGGTGGCACGTAAGAGTAGCCCAGGATGGATGGGCAGTGCTGTGAGGGTTCGTAGTGCACACACACATGGTAGCAAGCATGTTTGGACCCCTCTCAGCAGAGGAAACAAACTACATGAAGGTAGTGGAGGCAACCCTGAAGTTGAAAGAGCTTGGGGTATTCTGGAAACTTCCAGGAGAGAAGTGAGGCTGGAGAGGGTTAGGTACTGGGGCATGGCCTGAGAGGAGACTGTAGAGGCAGCAGGCACTAAGTCTAAGGGCCTTGTGGGCCCCCTGATGACTTCAGATTTTACCCTAAAGGGAAGCCACTGAATAGTTTTGAGCAGGGGAGGGACATGCTCTGGGGCGGTATTTTCAAAGAACCCCCCTGCCTCTGAGCTGTGAGTGGGTTGAGAGCATGGAGCCGGTTCCCTCTCGGAACGAAAGGTGGCACCTCTACTCTGAAGAGATAGTACACCCCTGCTGTCCTGAACCCATCCATCTCTTGGGTCTCATTTGGCTGCCTCCATTTGCACATCCACTTACCTCTTCTCCAGTTTGTAGCTGATCCCTGTGGGCACCACAGCAGGCTTTGGGTTTGGGCAATGGAAAGCTCCTACAGGAGACAGAGACACAGCCCTTATTCTCCTTCCTCCCAGAAAGGACACCACAGACTGGCTCATCCCTCAACCAGAAGTCACAGCCTCCATCAGGCAGCCCTGTCCATATGGCTGTCTCTCTGCATCTAATTGCTCCCTCCTTTGACCCTTCAGGCCGTGTGTGTGTGTGTGTGTGTGTGTGTGTGTGTGAGTGTGTGTGTGATAGAGTGTCACTATCCCTGGAGCACTTTCCTGTACCCTAACCTTGTAGAGTAGGCCCCTTATAAAACTCTGGGTGGTGGCTCACACCTATGATCCCACCACTTTGTGGGGCTGAGGTGGTAGGATCACTTGAGACCAGGAGTTTGAGCCAATCTGGGGAACATGGCAAGACCCTGTCTCTACAGAAAAATATGGTGACATGCACCTGTGGCCCAAGCTGCTTGGGTGGCTGAGGCAGAAGGATCCATTGAGCCCAGGAGTTCAAAGCTTTGGTCCCACCACTGCACTCCAGCCTGGTGACATAGTGAAGACTGTCTTAGACAACAGAAAAGCAAAATAAAACAACTACCCTCAGCCTCAGATTATTGCTTGAGTATGTCATCTGTTTCCTGGCAGACTGACTGATATGCCTCCTATCCAGGTTGTAACATAGTAACAGTGGAAAGAGCATGGACTTTAGGGTCAAATAAAACCAGCCCCTCCAAGGCAGCCTCATTTAGCCTCTCCTAGCCTCAGTATGTTAACTCTAAAATGAGTTAACATCTAAATGATGCCATTACCTTCCTTACAGAGCTGTTAGAACAGTTAGATAACATATGCAGAGGACTTCTCGCAGACCCCATGCTCAGTGGACAATCGGGGCTCATTTGTTCTGTTCTTCCTTCCCCCACAACTGAACAGACATTTATTATAGGCCATGTGTCAGACACAGCACTAGGTGCTGGGTATGAAAGAAAGACAAAGAAGAGTTGCTTTTGCCTATAGTGAGGCCTCAGGCTTGTAAAGGAGATCCAATGGCCAGAATGCTCCTCCATAGTCTGGAGTGGAAAAGTAGCTACTTTTCCAATCATTAACTCTGTTTCACCATGATGTGACATTTTTTCCAGTATCTGGAGACATAGTAGTGACCAGGCAATGCAAATAATTGTGGTGATCAGAAAAGGCTTCGAAGAGAAGGTTGAATTTAATTTTACTTTAAAGGAGTTGTACTCAAAGGAAGGGCATATAAACCTCCCTGTGGATTGACTCACCTCCTCTCCTTCTCCCCTCAGAGAGACTGCTAGACTCCACAGACTGAGAACTGGGCCCTAATTAGTGAGTTACTCTTGGGAGCATATTGTATCCCTTGGATATATTGGGGCCCAAAGGTACCTGGTGTCTTGAAAAGGCTGCCTTCGAGGAATTCTCCAGGTGGGGTGGGGCAGAAACTCCAGTGCAGGCTGGCTGAAGGGGGCATGCAGAGGGGAGCAGCTGGACCACAGCACAATAGAGAACTGGGTTGTGGCCGTATTGCTAAACCAAGTGATGGAAATTTGATTGTGTAGACACTGGCTTTGGGCAGGGGGAACCCCTCTTTGGAGCTGGGATGCCAAAGGCTTCATCTGGAGATGATGTCTAGTGGATGTGACTGCAGTTGCCTGCAGTAGGCCAGGCATGAGGACCCAATAGCCTCATCTGGGGTGATGACAGTGGGAAATGAAAGGGAAGGATCACAACTTTAACCTTCATTCATAAAATGTTAATAAACATTTTAAACAAATATAAGCGCCCACAGGGACCACCTGCTGATGTTGCAAGAATGAGGCAAAATACCCTAACATCAACGCACTTGTAAGGAGAACCTGAGAAGGCCCACGCACTGCGGTCTTTTCCTTGAGTAGTCACAGTTAATCCTCGCAGTAGCCCCATGTGGATTACCAGTCTCTTCTGCAGAGACAAAGAATGAGGCTTAAGTAGATGAAGAACATTGCTCCATAGTGCAGAGTTCCTAGTGCACAGGGTTCAAAGTTGGTCCTTCCAAGTCTAGCACACACCCTATGACCTGCTCCCTCCCACAGGAGCTGCAGGGGCAGCACCAGGAACAGTAGAATAGCCTGAGTTCAGTGGCAGGTGCAGTTCATGAAGTGGAAGTCTTAACCTAGGCCTGATGAGGTGGCTCGAGAAGGCATCCCCCAAAGCTAGGTCTGAGGATTGGTTCATTTGACAAATACAGATGTTCCTCAATTTAATATGGGGTTATATCCTGGGCCAGGTGTGGTGGCTCGTGCCTGTAATTCCAGCACTCTGGGAGGCCAAGGTGGGTGGATTGCTTGAGCTCAGGAATTTGAGACCAGACTGAACAAGAGCAAGACCCCATCTCCACTAAAAAAAAGAGAGAGAGAGAGAAAGAAAAAGAATAAACTAGCCAGTGTCATGGCAGGCATCTGTAGTCCCAGTTACTTGGGAGGCTGAGTGAGGCAAGAAGATCACTTTCAGGTTGCTGTGAGCTATAATGACACCACGGCACTCTATCCAGGGTGACAAAGTGAGACTTTGTCTCAAAAAAAAAAAAAAAAGATGGAGTTACATACCAATAAAGCCATCCTAGGCTGGACACAATGGCTCACACCTAAAATCCTAACACTCTGGGAGGCCGTGGGCATGAGCCCTGAAGTTCAAGATTAGTTTGAGAAAGAGTGAGACCCCATCTCCACAACAAAATAAAAAAATTATCTGGGCATGATGGCACGTCCCGGATACTTGGGAGGCTGAACAGGATGATCACTTGAGCCCAGGAGTTTGAGGTTACGGTGAGCTGTGACAATGCCACTGCAGTCTAGCCAGGGTGACAGAGCAAGATTGTCTCAAAATAATAATAATAATAATAATAACAAATAATAATAAAATAAAGCCATCCCAGATTGAACATATCATAAGTCAAAATGCATTAATACATCTAACCTACCAAACATTGTTGCGTGGCCTGGCCTGCCTTCCACGTGCTCAGAACACTTACATCCGCCTACAGTTGGGCCAAGTCATTGGGTAACACAGTGCACTGTAGAGTATCAGTCTTTCTCGTTATGATTGAGTGGCTGACTGGCAGCTGTGCCTTGCTGCCAGTGCCCAGTGCCACAAGAGAGTATCCTACTGCACTATCACTAGCTCAGGAGCAGATCAAATTCAAAATCTAAAGCGCAGCTTCTGCTAAATGCATATCATTTTCACACCATGGTAAAGTTCAGAAATCACGTATTAAACCATAAGCCAGGGACCATCTATCTATTACAAAGGACTAATACATGCCAGGCACTGTTTTAGGGACTGTGAATACACCCAGGAATAAAATAGACAGCATCCCTGTCCTTGTGGCTTCCACTGGAGTGGACAGAGTAATCTCTTGCAAGTGTTGAGTTCTTTCTGGGCACCAGGCACTGTTCCCAGAACTGCATACGATTCATTTCCTCGCAACTCCATGAGACAACTCTATCATCACCCCACTCCACAGGAAAGAAGAGGAAGGCAGCAGTGGGTGCCGAAGTGGCCCAGCTGCTGGGGCAAGAGGCCAGGAACAAGTGGGAAGGCCTGACGGGAAGGAGAGAGGTAGGCAGGGGCTATATCTTTAGGGGCTACACACCCCAGGCTTGCCAGTCCGGCCTGTAGTCCACAGACAACAAGGAGCCACCGAAGCACCTTAAACAGGAGAGATGTGCTCAGATTTACATTACAGAAAAGTCCTTCTGGAAAGCTAGAGAACAGGGTTAGTTGGAGGGGCCCCACTGGATTAGGGAAGGATGTGGCAAGGGTCCACATGAAGGGGGCATAGAGCTACAAGAGCAAAGCCAGGAGCAACAAAGGTGAGGAAGGGACGATGAGTTCAGGAAGCAGGAATGTTGTAGGATCACGAGAAGCACCAACTGGCTGTGTGGGAAAAGGAAGATGTCAGTTTATTTTTATTTTTATTTTATTTTATTATTATTATTATTTTTTGAGACAGAGCCTCAAGCTGTCGCTATGGGTAGAGTGCCATGGCATCACAGCTCACAGCAACCTCCAAATCCTGGGCTCAAGCAAGTCTCCTGCCTCAGGCTCCCAAGTAGCTGGGACTACAGGTGCCCACCACAACACCTGGCTATTTTTTGGTTGCAGCCGTCATTGTTGTTTGGAGGGCCTGGGCTGGATTCAAACCCGCCAGCTCAGGTATATGTGGCTGGCGCCTTAGCCGCTTGAGCCATAAGCGCCAAGCCTTTATTTATTTATTTATTTATTTGAGACAAAGTCTCACTATGTCACCCTCAGTAGAGTGCCATGGCATCACAGCTCACAGCAACCTCAAACTCCTGGGCTTAAGTGATTCTCTTGCCTCAGCCTCCCAAGTAGGTGGGACTACAGGCACTTGCCACAACGCCTGGCTATTTTTTTGTTGCAGTTGTCATTGTTGTTTAGCAGGCCCAGGCCAGGCTCGAACTCTCCAAACTTGGTGTAGGTGGCTGGCGCCCTACTCACTGAGTTACGGGCACCAAGCTGATGTCAGTTTATTTTTAAGTCAACGTTTCTTGGACATGTATACCCCAAGCGTTGCATAGAGCACACTAAGCATGTGTTATCTTAATTGGTCCTCACAAAACCCTAGGAAGTAGTGCCTTTTCTTGACCTACAGATGAGGAGACTGGGGATCAGTGAGGTTGAGTAACTGGTCCGAGGTCACACAGAGCTGTGTGTTGGGACCAGGACTTCAAAGGGTGTGCTCTTACAAATTACCTTTATGTGACAGACAAGAGAGAACACAATTTGCCAAGATGGGGGACACTTAGGAGCAGGAGAGGGTGACATGAAGAGGTCAGCTTTGGACAAATCAAGTGGAGACGGTGGGATGTCCTGGCAGAGCTGCCCAGAAAGAAGATGGACATTGAGATATGCAGCTCAGGAGGGAGGCCCCTGTGAGCAGTTCCCATCTGAAGTAACAGGTGTGTGGGTAACCGCTGGAGTCAGGGCAATCAGTGAGTGTAGAGCAAGAGAAAAGGACCAAGGAATGGACTCTGGGATGGGACCTCTCACAGAGAGACTATGGCAGGGAAGGCAAAGGAATTGCTGCCTAGAAGCTCAGTGTTAAGGGCTGAACAGTGACAAATGGGCTTGACCCTCACGAGGACAGAGCCAGATAAGGATGGGGTAGTGCAGGCAGAAGCCCAGGTGAGTGGCCTGAGAATGGATGCAAAGTGACAGGTAGAAACTGCCAGGAGGATTGCTGTCTTGTGTTATAAAAGACAGCAATGTTAATAAAATATATATATTTTTTGAGACAGAGCCTCAAGCTGTCACCCTGGGTGGAGTGCTGTGGCTTCACTGCTCACAGCAACCTCCAACTCCTGGGCTCAAGCGAGTCTCCTGCCTCAGCCTCCCAAGTAGCTGGGACCACAGGTGCCCGCCACAACGCCTGGCCATTTTTTGGTTGCAGCCGTCATTTTTGTTTTTTTCAGGCCCGGGCTGGATTCGACCCCGCCACCTTAGGTGTATGTGGCTGGCGCCTTAGCTGCTTGAGCCACAGGCGCCGAGCCAATAAAATATTAATTTAAAAAATTAATATAGTGATACATTCCCATTAGAGAAGCTTAGAAAATATTTGAAAAGTAAAAGAAAAAGTGATATTCCCTGAGCCCACCAACCAAAGATTATGACTGGTAACATTTTAGATTTTTTTCTATGAAATTTTGTTTACAAAGTTGCAGTTATTTAAAATTTACCCAGTTTTGTATTCTGTTGGGTTTTTTCCTCCTCTTTATACATGTAATAAAATGTAAACTTTACCTACAGTACTAATCTGGGTGCTTTTGGCTGCAAGTATCAGAAAATCCAGCTAATTGTAGTTTAAATTATAAGGGCAATTATTATCTCACATTACAAGAAGTCGAGAGCAGAGTAGTTCCAGGATTGGTGAATTCAGGGGCCCCATCCTCTCTTCACTCTGCCAACTGCACGTTCGAATAGCCTCTTACTTCTTAACTGTTCCCTAATAGTCTTACGATGGCTGCTATAGTTTCTGGCATTTCAGGCAAATGACAGAATCTTCAAGCAAGAAAAGAGTACAGCATGACAGTCACGCTCTAGATAATGATGTTCTAATCAGTGACAGACCCACGTAAACGGCGGTGGTCGCATAAGATTATAATATCATATTTTTGCCGAACCTTTTCTATTCTTAGGTACACACGTACCACTGGCATACAGTTGCCCACAGCCTTCCCTGGTAACAGGATGCCCAGGTTTGTGGCTTAGAAACAATAGGCTAGACCACGTGGCCTCAGGGCACAGTAGGCTCTCCCAGTTAGGCTTGGGTAAGTACGCTCCGCTCCGGGATGTTCGCACAATTACAGAATTGCCTAACAACACATTTCTCAGAATATGTCCACATCATTAAGTGACACATAAATGTATTTCCCTTCTTAAGAACAAGGAAAGCCTTCTTGGAGAGCCTCAAGCCTGTTTCCCTCCACATCTCAGCATCTGTGTAACAATTGACTTGATTTTTCTGTACCTCAGTATCTGTATCTGGGTAGTGGAAATTGTAATCAGTTTTGATGCATAGGGTTGTTGTGAAATCTGAGGATTAATCTATGTAAAGCACTTCCAGCAGTGGCTGGCACATGATTTGTGCTGTGTAAATATTTGCTGTTATTATCTAATGGCTAGAATTGCATCACCTTCCTGTGTCTCACCAATACTTTGGCTAGGCAGTAAGTGCACCAGTTGGCTTGGACCAATCAAGATCCACCCACCAGGGCTGGGGAGGGACTTGCTTAAAGGCAAAAGAAGGATTAACAAGGAAAAAAAGGGGGAGTGGAAAATGGGTATTTACCAACAGGATCTGGCACCCCCCCGTGTTAAAAACACATGGTAGCTCAGCACCTGTGGCTCAGGTGGCTAAGGTGCCAGCCACATACACTGAGCTGGAGGGTTCTTATCTAGCCCAGGCCTGCCAAACAACAATAACAGCTACAACCAAAA
>NW_003852408.1:14063978-14075906 GCF_000181295.1 Otolemur garnettii | reverse complement strand
CCTCCCAAGTAGCTGGGACCACAGGCACCTGCCACAATCCCTGGCTATTTTTTGGTTGCAGCCGTCATTGTTGTTTGGCAGGCCTAGGCTGGATTTGAATCCACCAGCTCAGATGTATGTGGCTGGTGCCTTAGCCTCCTGAGCCACAGGCACCGAGCCTTTTTATTTATTTTTTGAAGTAGTCTTGCTCTGTCAACCCAACTATAGTGCAGTGGTGTTATCATAGCTCACTGCAACCTCAAACTCCTGGGCTCAAGTGATCCTCCTGTCTCAACCTCTAAAGTAGCTGAGACTATGAGCACCTGGCTAATTTTTCCATTTTTTTCTTTTTTAGCAGAGCCAGGGTCTCACTCTTGCTCAGAGCTAGTCTTGAACTTCTGTCCTCAAGTGATCCTCCTGCCTCAGTCTCCCAGGGTGCTAAGATAATAAGTGTGTACCACTACACCTGGCCTTCCCATATTATTAAACCTTCAAAATTTTATTCTTGTTTTTAACCTTTCCTATTTGGTTAAGCAAAAATCAAATCTCATTCCTTAACTTGCATTTTCTTGATTCTTTTGAGTTTTAACATTTTTTCATAATTTTTAGTCATTTGCTCTTTGTTAATAGAATTCATTGTGAGCTATGATGACACCAAGGCACTCTACCTAGGGTCACAAAGTGAGGCTCTGTCTCGAAGGAAAAAAAAAGGGAGAAAGAGAGAATAATATATGCCTATTAAAGAAAATTAGAATAACACTTCTTATTGCCCAGAGATTGAATATGTACATATTGTATTTTCTTACAGTTTTGTATGGTATCAGTTTTTATCATTAACATTCTAATTGAACTGGAATTTGTTTTGGTAGACTCAGGTCTAAGTTGCATTTTTGTGAACTGTCAGTTATACATGCACCATGTCATTCCAGCACCATTAATATTCTTCTTCCTGCTGTCTCTGTCAGCTATTGTTGTAATAATCCTGCATAACAAGCTGATTCAAAACTAAGAAGCATACAGCAGTAAGCATATATTTCTCCCTCATGCATGTTTGGGCAGGCTGAATTTCAGGGGATCTAGGCTGAGGTCTCCTGGGCTGGATTGGCTTCCAAGTTGTGAGTGGGATCCAGGTTGGCTACACATGCCTTTCTTTTTCCTAAGATCAGCAACATCAATGGTGACGGATAAATACATCTCGCCTCCACTGAAACGGGGCATAGCGAAGGGTGTGTTTATAGGGAGAGATGAAGAACTGAGTGAGAGCTGAAATGCAATCTTCCACACCCATGAAGACAGCCTTTCAGGAAACTAGGTCATGTTGAGATAAAAGGAGAGCACAGTCCAGAAAAGGGCCCAAGGTCAAGGCAAGTTTTTAAGGCAGGGAGATACTTGAATTCACTCACTCATGAGAAAAAATGGTCGCCAAGATAAACACTGCTTGAAAACATGAGGAAGAGGGACTAATAGTAATTTCTCTAAAGATTCATGTGTAGAGAGGTGAGTGGGCACAGAAATTGTTTTCTCTAAGAAGGGTATTTGCTGAAAGTGAAGAAAATGAAGTTGGGGCCTAAAGTTTGGAATAACAACTAGGGATAATAAGAAAAGACTTTGGCTTAGCGCCTGAGGCTCAAATGGCTAAGGCACCAGTCACATACACCTAAGGTGGCAGGTTCAAATCCAGCCCGGGCCCGCCAAAACAACAATGATGGCTGCAACCAAATAAAATAGCCAGGCATTGTGGGGGGCACCTGTGGTCCCAGCTGCTTGGGAGGCGGAGGCAGGAGACTCGCTTGAGCCTAGGAGTTGGAGGTTGCTGTGAGCTGTGATGCCACAGCTCTCTACCCAGGGGGACAGCTTGAGGCTCTGTCTAAAAAAAAAAAAAAAAAGAAAGAAAGAAAAGACCTCAGCAAAATGAAGGTGCTGCCAAGCATTAGTGTTGGGGTCCCAGTAAGGACTGGATCATAGCAGTCCTGATTCACACAGGACAGCAGTTGCCTCAGCACTGTCCATGACTGGGGAGCAGGAAAGGTGGATTGTCAGGTTGATACAAGTAGATCTGGAGTTTGGCAGGCTAAGGTTAGAGCAAATGGAGGTGAGGAAGCTACAGCTGGTGAGTGGCCAAGGGATGGAACCTAAGTCCAAATATGGGTAATAGGGAGCTGAAGGGTAAAAGAAAACAAATGGTTTAAAAAGTTGGAGATGGAGGACCATGTGTACCAGGGAGGAGAGTCAGAGAAAAGGACACTGAACAGGAATTTGAGAGCAATTTGAGGAAGAGTTAAATCATATCTCTACCAAAAATATTAGCCAGGTGTGATGGCACATGCCTGTAGTACCAGCTACTCAGGAAGCTGAGGCAGGAGGATTGCCTGAGCTCAGGAATTTGAGGTTGCTGTGGGCTATAATGATGCTACAGTACTCTAGTTGAGGTGACAGAGTGAGTTGTCTCAAAAAGGAAAGAAAGAAGGAAGGAAGGAAGGAAGGAAGGAAGGAAGGAAGGAAGGAAAGAAAAAAAGAAAAAAAAAAGAAGGAAAAGAAAAGAAAATGATACTGGGGTTTTGGTTTTCAGAGGCAGAGGTGTTCCAGGTGAAGCCAAGGTGTGACCATGTAATTGAGCTACTCAATTACATTGAAGGCCTTGACATTGAGGTCAAGAATTGAGGACAAGGTGGAATTCAGAATTACCTATGCAAAATGCTGGACCTGCTGAGTCTGAATCTCTGGGGGCTCGTATGTTCACAAGCTCCCTGAGTGTTTCTTAGGCTCCCTAAAGTTTGAGAACTGCTGGGCTAAGTTGTTGAATAAGCTGTGCTTCTTGGAATTACCTGATGGCAAAAATTAGGCAGGAAAACCAAAAATAAGTGTCCAGCTCTCAGAGAGTCTAGGCTCAGTCAGTGCACGGGACTGATGAGGAGAGGTGGACAGAAGTTTTCACATGAGGCAAGAAGAGGTCGGTGGTCTTGACCTGGGCTAGAGTTAGCATTTTCCTTTCCAACCTGGAGGTGTGACAATGTAGGAGGCTGAAGCTTTCCCCTGCACAAGGCAGAACAATGTTGCAGGGGTGGGGAATGGAAGCTAGGATTATATTCTGTTCATACAGGACAGGGTGGGAGCTCTGTGAGAAGGCAGAGGTGTGGGGGTGATTTATCTCCAACCAAACCAGGATTCTGGAGTGTTAGCACAATGGCCTGGGGGAGAAATCCATGATGACGATAGGGTGGTGCAGTTTGGGTGGGGTGCAAATGAGGATATGGATTGACAAGAATAAGACCAGGCTAAGCAGAGGCCAGGCTATCTCAGCCACTTCTGAGATAACCACTAACCACCAACCTAACCACTTCTGCATTGGGTTAACTTTTCTAAACTGAACTAATTTCTCAAACTGGTCCAACAAGATGTCTCTTTTCTCTAACATTCATACAGCTCCAACCATCTCAACTCCTTCATGATTGTGTCATCATCATCATCATCATCATCATCATCAATTTCCTGAATGCCAGCCAAGCACTGGTCATCAGGTTTGAGCCATCATGCAGAGATGAAGGCAGCCTCTTCATTTTAAGGGAAGCTCCCAGGCCAGTAGGGAAGGCAAGATTCAGAAGCCAGGGATAGGCAGCCCGGAACAAGGGGCAGACACAAGAACCCCAACTGCACCCCAGGAACCTAGAAAGGAGCTTGCCCTTTGTGAGTGAAGCTCTAAAACCACCAGACCTACATGACTGTCATTCACCTGACTCAGGTCATTAATGGGTCTTTCCTAAGAGTCGCAGAGGCAAGTGCCCCCATGCTGCCCAGGGGAGGAGTCAAAGGCCTGCAATGGGTGGATCGGGATTCCTCAGACATTCCTCCTATAGCTTTTTTTGATATTAGGGGGCTGCCTCCAGGCTTGTTCTAACTCCTATTCACCATCTGCCTCCTGAGTGGGGTTTGGATTCCACACAACTCTCCTTCAGGGACCAACCCCACTTATCAGAACAGGAGGGTTCCGGTCCTCTGACAGTCACAGTGTTCAGTGGCAATAGATAAATTGTCATTCATCCATTTCTTGTTTTTGTCATTCGTCAAATACTTAACTGAAGGGCCTGCTCTGGGCCAGGCTTTAAACACTCCCCTGGAAATACAGGGGTGAAACACAGGACCCTCCCTGACTCCATGGGGCTTATATTCCAGTGGAGGTGACAGAAAAGATCCACAAGATAATATCAGACTGTGAAAAGTGCTAAGAAGAAATAAGCTGAGTAATGTAAGTAATATAATAGAGAGTGAGGTGGTCAGGGAAGGCCTCTCAGAAGGGGTAACATTTGTCTTTAATTTGTTGTATAAATTACATATGGTAAAGTGGACAGATCTTTAGTGTATAACCAGGTAGGTTTTTATATTTGCATATGCCAGAGTTTCCAATATCTACTATGGACATCTGGGACTAGATAATTCTTTGTTGTAGAGGTCTATCCTATGCACTGTGGGATATTAGGTAGCATCTCTGGCCTCTACCTATTAAAGACCAGTAACTGCACCCTCCCTATCCAGCTATGACAATCAAGAATGTGTCCAGACATTGCCAAGTGTCCTGGGAGGCTAAATTACCCCTGTTGAGAGCCACTGGTATATGTTGTGAAACCACCATTCAGTTCAAGATACAGCTTGGATGGGCTGGCATTTGAGACCCCACAGATGAGAAGCTGCTGCCTGTTCAGAGATCTGAGGGAAGAGGGTTCCAAGTAGAAAGAGTGTGTACAAAGGCCCTGGGGTGGGAACGAAGTTGGCTTTGAAAAGCAGGGTGGCTTGCCTGTGAGGCCAAGGGGGAGAATGGCAACTGAGAAGGTTGAAGTGACAGACTCAGTGCCAGCAAGCAGGGACCTATGAGCCATCATTAAGAGTTCAACATTTGGCTCGGCACCTATAGCTCAACCGGCTAAGGCGCCAGCCACGTACACCTAAGGTGGCGGGTTCGAATCCCCAGCCCGGGCCCGCCAAACAACAATGACGGCTGCAACCAAAAAATAGCCGGGCGTTGTGGCAGGCGCCTGTGGTCCCAGCTACTTGGGAGGCGGAGGCAGGAGACTCGCTTGAGCCCAGGAGTTGGAGGTTGCTGTGAGCTGTAATGCCACGGCACTCTGCCCAGGGGGACAGCTTGAGGCTCTGTCTCAAAAAAAAAAAAAGAGTTCAACATTTCAGGCACCTGTGGCTCAGTGAATAGAGCGCTGGCCCCATATACCACGAGTGGTGGGTTTGGCTCCACCAAACTGCAACAACGACAAAAAAAAAAAAAATAGCTGGGTGTTGTGGCGAGCACCTGTAGTCCCAGCTACTTGGGAGGCTGAGGCAAGAGAATCGCCTAAGCACAAGAGCTGGAGGTTGCTGTGAGCTGTGATGCCATGGCACTCCATGGAGGGCGACAAACTGAGACTCTGTCTCTAAAAAAAAAAGAGTTCAACATTTCAAAGAATATTTGTGAGTATTTGATATGTATCTGGCACCATGCCAGACATCAAAGAATTGAAAATGAATAAATTAAGTCATTGTCCTACTCTTTAATCTGCTTCTCTATTTATTTATTTATTTATTTATTTATTGGTTGCAGCCGTAATTGTTGTTTGGTGGGCCGGGGTTGGATTTGAACCCACCACCTTGGGTGTACATGGCTGGTGCCTTAGCCACTTGAGCCACAGGCACCGAGCCAATTTTTTTTTTTTTTTTTTGAGGCAAAGTCTCAAGCTGTTGCCCTAGGTAGAGGGCTGTGACATCACAGCTCACAGCAACCTCAAACTCTTGGGCTTAAGCAATTCTCTTGCCTCAGCCTCCCAAGTAGCTGGGACTACAGGCACCTGCCACAACACCTGGCTATTTTTTGTTGCAATTTGGCCAGGGCCAGATTTGAACCCACCACCTCCAGTATATGGGGCTGGCACCCTACTCATTGAGCCACGGGTGCTGCCCTATTTTTTTTGTTTGTTTGTTTTGTTGTTACAGTTGTCATTGTTTCAGTTGGCCCCAGGCTGGGTTCAAACCTGCCAGCCTGGATGTATGTGGCTGGGGTCCTACCTACTGAGCTACGGGCGCTGCCTTTTCTAGCTATTTAAAAACATGCAAGAAATTAATTATAGTCATCCTAGAGCTAGAGAATGCTAGGACTTATTCTTCCTATCTAGCTGTATTTTTGTATCTATTAACCAACCTGTGGCTAACCTTCATTTTCCCCCATTCTACCCTTCCCTGCCTCTTTGAGACAGGGTCTCATTGTGTTGCCCTGGCTAGAGTGCAGTGGCATCATCATAGTTCATTTCAGCTTGCAACTCCTGGCTTGAAGCAATCTTGCTGCCTTAGCCTCCCTAAGTGGTGGGATCACAGGCATAAGCCACCCTACCACCCTGCAGCTCATACTCTTAAGGAAGTTGGTAAAGTCTTCGAGACTATAGACTCTGAGTTAGACATGTGAATGAAAAAATATGGCATGGGTATTGCATTGCATGATAAAAGTATGTAGAAGACCCAGAGTTGGCACAAAGAGGGACATGCTAAGCCCCTGCAATGTGATGAGTCAAGAAAAATTTTCTCTCTTCTTCTTTTATTTTTTGAGATGTGGCTTCACAGCTCACAGCAACCTCCAACTCCTGGGCTCAAGCAATTCTCCTGCCTCCTTTTCCCAAGTAGCTGGGACTGCAGGCGCCTGCCACAATGCCTAGCTATTTTTGTTGTTGTTGCCCGTCACTGTTTGGCGGGCCCGGGCTGGATTCAAACCCTCCAGCTCAGGTGTATGTGGCTGGCACCTTAGCCACTTGAGCCCAGGTGCCCAGCCTTTTTTTTTTTTTTTTTTGAGACAGAATCATACTTTTAGCCCTTAGTAGAGTGCTATGATGTCATAGCTCACAGAAACCTCAAACTCTTGAGCTCAAGTGATTCTCTTGCCTCAGCCTCCCAAGTAGCTGAGACTATAAGTGCCCACCACAACACCCAGCTATTTTTAGAGATGGGGGTCTCACTCTTGCTGAGGCTGGTCTTGAACCTGTGAGCTCAGGTGATCCACCTGCCTCAGCCTCCCAAGTGCTGGAATTACAGGTGTGAGCCACTGTGCCTGGCTCTATTATCTATAATCTTGTTAATGTATGTGTGTGGCTTGAGATTTAGGATTCAGTAGTCTCCATGTTCTCTACAGGCTCATGCCTGGGCCTGCATTTCCTGTTTCTGATTACAGGGACTGTGTTTTAATTTCTCAATATAATGCTTGGCATAGCCTTATCTGTAAAAAGGTGTGTTCACAATGACTTTTGACCATGCTTCATAATTCTTCACTTTGCATGTATAGACACAGACTTAGAGGTACAACTGCTCATGTCCTCATGTCCTAGAAGGGCCTTCTGAAAATTAGCATATCAGTTTTCTCAGAAGGAGCTTAATTACAGGCAAGGAGACAGGGAAGGAGCAGGTCATAAGTTCTGTCCCTCAAGATGTACCCAAATGAGAGAAACTGTCTGTCTGGGTGTTCTGAATTAAACCCAGAATTAGGTGTTGGAACTACAATTCCATTTGGGAATAATTTAACACATTCTGTGGCATTTTTGGAGGAGGGAGTGGGGATGAGGAGGATAAAACCTCCATTACATTGTGGATAATGATCCTACAGTTATATACTCTCCCCACTAGGGATTTAGCCTTTAGTTTAAGGTGACCAGATTTTAACATTGGTAAAGCGGGACACCATGGGGGGGGGGGGCCTGACAACAATGCAAACTTTGATAATCAGTTCTCAACAATTATTTGTTATTATTAAAGTTTAACATTATAAAATTAACAAAAATAATATAAAACGCGTATCCTGGCGAAATAGCCACATGGCAGCCGAAAACCATATATTCCCTTTCTGTTCTCCCGTGTTCCCTAGCTTGTCGTGCATTCTTTCCAAAAATTGGGGCTTTTTTAAATGCCACAGGATGCAGGACAAATTGTTAAAAATCAGAACTGTCCTGCCAAAACGGACATCTGGTCACCTTACTCTAGAGAGGGTGGGGGCTACTTGTTTCTTCCGGACAGTTTGGCTCCTTCTGAGCTAATTGTCCTTGCCTAGAAGCAAGGGAGGGAGCCGGTCTCCTTCTGATACCTTGCCCAGGAGGGGAGCAGGGAGTTTACATTAGCCTTTTCATTTCCAAATGAAGTTACATTAACCTCTTCATTCCCAAATGGAGTTACATGAACCTTTTCAGCAGCCAAAAAACGTATATTCCCTTCCCATTTTCCCTCTATTCCCTAGCTTGTCATGCATTCTTTCCAAAATTTGGGACTTTTTAAAAACGCTGTGGGACGTGGGACAAATTGTTAAAAATCGGGACTGTCCCTCCAAAAGCTGGACGTCCGGTCACCTTACTTTAGATCCAAATATCTAAATGCCCCAGAGAAGGGGAGAAAACCTGTGATTGAGAATCTCAATATCTAGCCTTTCTTAGACTAGAGCATAGGAAGCAGGGAAGAAAACAAGATCATTGCCTCACTTGCTTTCCCCAACCCCAGCCCCAGCTATCTGCCAGTGGGAAGCACAGTGAGCTTGACTGTTTGCAGCATTTCCTTCTCTTCCGGTACTGGGCCAGGACCAGGGCTAGAGCCAGAAGAAGCCCAGCCCTGGCTCCTGTGTGGCCAAATGTGTAGATTTCACCACACCTACCCTCACATCTACTTCCATGCCACTGACTTTAAGGAATTCTGGAATCCATCAGGAAGGCTGCACAAGGAGGGTGGATGGTGATATGTAGGTCACACTGGGCTTGGGAGTCAAGAGTCCCCAGCCCTAGACCTTTCTCTGCTACCCCTGCTGCACAAGTTTGGTCAAGCCACCCCAGCCCCCAGCCTCTGTGGCCTCTTCTTATCCTTCAGGGCATGGCTCAAATACCACTTGCCCTGGAGACCCTCCCCCAACTAAGTTGAGCTCTCTGTGCAGCATACCACTGCTTGCTCTCTTTGCTTCCTTTCTATCACCACAATTTGTCATCACACACACGTGTGTGTATTTACATATACACTATATAATTACGTTTGCTTGCTTATTTGGTTTATCTCCCCACCAGATTTTAGATTATAGGCTCCAGGAATGCAGACTGTCTGTGTGTCTTTGACCCTTGCATCCTCAGAGCCTGGCAGAGTGCTGGACATACAGGAGGGGCTAGAAAAGTAATTCAGTTAATGAACAAATGTATGAATAACAGTTGATCAGGTTCTCTGCAGATGAAAAAGTTTATGAGTCTAAGGTTCCCGCCAAAAGGACCACTCCGGGGCCTCTCCCAGTAGTCCCCAGGAGGGTGAAGGGGGAGGGGCGGGCTGACAGCTTCTGTAGCTTCCCAGGACTCAAGCGACTGTGGAACCGGATTAGTGCAGATCTGAGTCCTCTTTGGCCCCACCTCCCGGCCTGCCGGCCTGGGCGGAGTCAGGCCTCCCTAGGCTGGTGGCATTCGACAGTGAGCCCCTCTAGGGTGGAGAAGAGGTGAGCCCGAGGGCGAGCCAATGGGCGGGATGGGGCGGGCTAGCCCCACTAGCCGGGCAGCGAAGGGGCGGGGCCCTAGTTGTAGGTTCCCCGCTGGGGGCGGGCCGTCGCCTAGCAACGGCCGCCCCGCCCCCGGCCGGTGCGGGTGCTGCCCCCAGCATGGCTTGGCAAGACTGGTCAGCGAACTGGCTGTGGGTCACCGGCTCCGGGCTGCTTTTCGCCCTTGTTCTGCTCGTGAGCCCTCGCGGCTCCCGAGCGCTGCGGAGCCTTCGCCGTCTGCTCATGGCGCGCAGCCAGCGGCTGCTCTTCCGAATCGGGTTAGTGCCGGGCTCTGGCGGGATGCAGGCGCGGGAAGGCGGGCGCTGGCAAAGGGGGCTGGGGGACCCTACTTGGGCAGAGGGATCCAGGGCTAGAGGACAGGGACTGGGAAGACTTGAGAAGCCACTAACTTGGAGAATCTGGGGGATTTGGGAGGCAGGAGAACTGAGACGTGCAAGGGAAGGAGGACTGGGGAGGCGGGCCAGGGTGGCCGGGGAAGAGGGTGTGAGACTGCACATGGAGAAAAGGGCCAGATAAGGGGCCGGAGACCAAGGCGCTGGAAAAGGGGGTCTGTAGTGCAGGATCCCGAGCTGGCAAGGCCGTCCTTGCCAGGGGCTGAGGTTGGCAGACGCCCGCCCCGGTGGGCAAGTACAGGAGAGTAGTGCCTCAGACCATCTAACGGTCATTTGAAACCTTCCATGTGTCCCTCCCTCTCCCTATCTCAACTCCCCACTACTCTATGTAGGGCTTCTCTCCAAGCTTGAGTCAGTCTGTCCCTTTTCTTCAGTCCCCCACTTGAACCTGTGTGGAAGTCCCAGACTGTGAGATCTGACTTGACTGACTTGGGGGAACTTGTCAAGGCTCACCGACCTCTAAGGTTCACTGACCTGGTTTACTGACCAGTCAGTCCCTCCTCTGCACTTTTCCCTTTCACCTCCCTCTGCCCCTTCCTTCCTGGTCCAGGCAAGGCTGGTAACCAGCTCAGTTCTGCCACAGAGCCACTGAGAGGCAGGGAAGGCACCAGAAGACAGGCGTAAGGGCCCCTGTATCCTTCCTCTACTAGGCGGGGTTATGGGGCAGAACCTCATGCCCCAGTTCAAGGACAATGATGTTGGGGGTGGGAATTGTGGGAGCCCTGGCCGCAGGCCAGGTTGTAGGGAAGGCCTAAGCCTGGGAATTTCCTGAGCTTCAGAGAAGACATTGTGCAATTCACCTTCTCCTACCCAGACTACCCCAGATAATTTCAGAAGCTTCAGGCCTACCATTCCACTCACACTCAGTCTAATAAATGGAAATATAAAGACCTAGTGGACAAAAATCTAGCGAAACATGGAAGGAGGGGTCCTTGTGTTTGTGCCTTTTGGGATATTCACATCTTTAATATCCCAAATGTTGGTCACATTCCACATAATACTACAAGTTACTATTGCTCTGCAGGTAGCATTAGAGTAATAAGATATATCTCCATACTTGGAATTTTTTAAATTAATTTATTTTTTTGTAACCCTGATGTTTATTTATCAAATCTCACCAGTGGAGTGTTCAACTGGCTTTTAATATAAGGGCAGTTTCATTATATTGGCATAGTTGGCTATACTTAGGATTTTTTTTTTTTCTTGTATGAAAGGTCTTTATTGGTGGAGGGAGGGAGGCTGCAGAGCAGCACCAAGGAGGAGAGAAAAAGAGAAGAGAAAAGAGGAGAGAGAAGAGGAGGAGAGTGGAGGAGAAAGTAGAGGAGAGAGCAGAGGAGAGAAGAGCAGGATTTTTTTAAAAACACATTTCTCCCCACAAAATTTCTGGAAATTTTATAGTCCTGTCTAGGGAAGGATTTTTAAATATACTTCTGCCTTTCAGAATTGGTAAGTTAGAACTCATACAAACAGTCCGAGGAAGTGAAAGATAGAAAGAAGTTTCCATAAGGAAGTGGAATCAGAATTTCTGAGTTCAGAATGCCCAAGATCCCCATCAAAGATACTTGAGGGTTTGGGTATTCCTAGAACTTGGGATTTGGGAGTTTCCAAATATCTGACATTGGAATTTTCAGAGAGCTCCTTCAGAATTCAGCATTTCTTTTTGTTGTTGTTGTTTGTTTGTTTTGTTTTTTTGAGATAGTGTCTCACTTTGTTGCTCTCAGTAGGGTGCTGTGGCATCATAGCTCACAGCAACCTCCTTGGGCTCAGGTGATCCCCTTGCCTCAACCTCCTGAGTAACTTGGACTACAGGAGTAACTGGGACTACAGGCACCTGCCACAATGCCCAGCTATGTTTAGAGATGGGAGTCTTGCTCTGGTTCAGGCTGGTCTTGAACTAGTGAGCTCAAGTAATCCACCTGCCTTGGCCTCTCAGAGTGCTAGGATTACAGGCTTGAGCCACCTCACCCAGACAGAATTCAGTATTTCTATGGGCTTTCCTGTGTCTGGATTTTTTTTTTTTTTTTTTTT
>NW_003852408.1:14058408-14063703 GCF_000181295.1 Otolemur garnettii | reverse complement strand
TTTTTTTTTTTTGAGACAGAGTTTCACTTTGTCACCATTGGTAGAATGCTGTGGCAGCACAGCTCACAGCAAACTCTAACTCTTGGGCTCAAGGGATTATCTTGCCTCAGCCTCCCTAGTATCCAGGACTACAGGTGCCTGCCGCAATGCCTGGCTATTTTTTAGAGGCAGGGTCTGGTTCTGGCTCAGGCTGGTCTCCACAGAACCTGTGAGCTCAGGCAATCCACCCTCCTCGGCCTCCCAGAGTGCTGAGATTACAGGCATGATCCACCGTGGCCAGCCTCTGTATCTGGATTTTAGGTTACCTAGGAATCAACTCCTCAGATCTGCATAGCAGAAGGGTGTGCCTGGAATCAGAATTCCTGACCCTTCCCCTCCATGGTCTGGGGAACAATTGGTCCAGTTCCTTGTGAGAGATGCTGCTGCCTTCTGGGAGGGAGAGGGGATGTTAGCAGGAAACCAGCAGGGGGAAATGGGCAGGTATTGATGCATTGGGGTGCCTCCAGGAAGGATGGCGAGGGAGGGGCACGGGTAGGACCAGACATGGTAGGAGGGGGAGAACACACATGCACCTCCAGCATGAAGGTGTGGCTGGGAGGGGTCTACTAGGGACTAAAAAGCTGATCGTGGAGACATTAAGCAAAAGGCTGGGAGAGGAGTTCTTATTATCATTAACAATCATCATCAGTGGTGCTGGATAATTTTATAAAAGGCTTTCCTCGAACATAACTGTGCTTGTCTAAGGATAGAGATCACTGAGCGCAGTGGAGAGTGGCCCTGTGTGACCTGGGGGACAGTATGTGTAGTAGATAAGGACATAGCACATGGGGTCGGACAAATCTGCTTCTGAATCCTAGCTTAGTAGCATAGTAGTTGTATGATGTTGGACAAATAACCCCTCTGTCCCTTGGTTGTTTGCATCTGTAACATGGGGATAGTGATAGTGCCTATTTCACAAGGCTCCTGTGAGGATCAAATGAAATGACACCCAGAGTGCATGAGGCCTGGCTCATGGAGGATGCTCAGGAAATGTTGGCAATTGCTCATGCCATAGCCTGGGGTTGGCCAGAGGGAGGATCCATGGTGCTAGCCAGACTCCTGGAGCTTCCCTTCATACTTTTGCTTTTGCCTCCCAGGTCTGTCCTGCCCACCACCCCACATCTCTTCATTCATCCAGTAGACATCTAGCTGCGCTGGCTTGGAACTGTGGGATATGAGCAGGGATATGAGGTGTGGCTGGGAGGGTTCTACTGGGGTTCCACACCAGATACGAGCAGGATCTGGTCACTGTTCTTCAGGAGAAGGGAAAAGGCATCTTTGAATGGATTTCAAATCTATTTATAACAGGGGTCCAAACTAGAGCAGGGGCAGGGCTTGCAAACTCCTGGGAGGGCAGGGTAAGCCTGAGATTCTGGGATCAGAAATATGGGACATTCCACGTGTGCCTCTGCTTCATGCCTCAGTTGCCCTTTGCCTTCTCAGTGGTAGTTGTGGGGATTTTGCAGAATGGGCCTTCAAGGGAGCCTATCTGCAGAGGAGAAGCAAGTGGGGTACAGGTAGGACTGGGTGTGTCTTGCAGAGCTAAGAACGGATAGTGGCCCACCTGTAAGGCTAGATAATCTTAGATGACAGAACATTCTGTCTCTGATGGAGCTCCTCTCCATTGCTAGGCACAGAGGATCTTTCTTGGACCTCAACCCCAGTAGAAGCAGCTGTCCCTGGGACAGGTCTTGCCTTCTTACTTCTGCAGGAAGAAACCCCTTACCTGGGGCCAGTGAGGCCCACTGGCTTGATTTGAAGGATGCAGGTGCTGACCTAAAGGGTCCTTGAATGAATGCCCTCTGTTTGTGGCCTAAATGAAGGCTAGGTGGGGCAGTGACCTGGGCCATCCACAACACAGCCTGGTAGGAGAGAAGCAGGGTCTTTTTCCTTTCTATCGGCCTCTGGGACCTGGAAAGGTGCAGCCTGAGTGTCCTGAACAGCCTCCCACTCCTCTGTCCTTGCCACCCACTCAGCTTTTTCTCTTCTGCCTGGTGGTCTCCTAAGTGTGGCTCTGAGCAGTTGTCCCCTTCCCCAAGCCACAGTGCCCACAGAGTGGCAACCACACCCCTCACCCAGATCTTTGCAGCCCTTCTACACTCCTGCTGACCTGCCCAGTTTTACCTTTCCCAGGCCCTGAACTCTTTCTGTCCTTCTCTCTGACCTGTCAGGCTTGCCTTCCTATCTACAGCTCTATGCATCAAATTGTGTTGCATCCTCAAAGCTCATCTTCAAAATATATGCAGAACCTGAATTCTTCTCCCAGCCACCACTGCTACTGCCCAAAGCCAACCAGGTCCCCTCTTACCTAGCCTCCTGAATTAACTGCTCACTTCTGCCTTTGTAGCCCCAAAGTGTTCTCAATACAGCAACCTTGACAAAACTATAAAGATTTAAGGCAGAAATGAGTCACTGTTCAGACGCCTCCAGCGTTCTCCCATCTCTCTCATGAAGTCATAGTCCACTAAAGAATGGCTTCAGGGCCCTGTGTGTCTGCCCACCCCCACCTCATCCGTTATCACCCTACGCCTGGCTTGTTCTGCCTTGCCACACAGGCCACATCTGTTGCTGAAATGCTCCAAGACAGTCTCACCCCCTGGCCTTTCTGTGGCTCCCTAGAATCCTCTGTCCCCAGATGGCTGTGTGCCTTGTCTTACTTCCTTTAGGTCTCTGCTTAAATTTCACCATATTGGATAGGCCCGCCCTGACAACCCCTCATGGAAAGAGTCACACCCCACCCCTGCACTCTGTGCTCCCTCTCCCCTGCTTGCTATGCTGCCTGGTTCATATCACCATATGATAGGCTGTATATTCACTTGTCTATTTGCTTTTTGTTTTTCTCCCCAACCAGACTGTAGCCACTCGAGGGAAGAAACTTTGTTTATTATTGTATCCCAGCTTGCAGAACAGTGCCTGGCACATAAGTAGCCCTTATTAAATGTTTTCTTGTGTTTTTTTTTTTTTTTATTTAGAGAATGTCTTTCTCTGTCACCCAGGCTAGAGTGCAGTGGCATGATTATAGCTCACTGTAACCGCAAGTTCCTGGGCTAGAGCAATTGTCCTGCCCCAGCCTCCAGAGTAGCTTGGACAAGAGGTGCACACCACCATGCTTGGCTAATTTTTCTATGTTTTGTAGAGACAGGATGGGGTAGCTCATGCATGTAATCCTAGCACTTTGGGAGGTCAAGGCAGGAGGATCACTTGAGCCCAAGAACTCAGGTTACAGGGAGCTGTGATCATACCACTGCACTCCAGCCTGGGCAACAGAACAAGATCTTGTCTCAAAAAAAAAAAAAAAAAAGTTTTTGAATGAATGAGTGGAAAGCTCGGCTAAGATACCCTCTCCTCTATAAAGTCTACCTGGCCTCCTCAGTCAAAATTAATCTCTGCTTCCAGACTGACCCCTGGCAATGTCTTCCCTCTTAGAGCTGTTGGTGCATACTCTTACCTGTTGTAGAGTTAGGTATTCATAGGTCTGACTCCCTGGCTGGACCCCCATAGGCCTGAACCGGGGAGTATGATTGAATCAAGAGGGCCTGGAGTTTGGATGACAGAGAGAAGGGGAAAGCAAAAACAAACCCAAACCAAACAAAGGCAGGAGGCTTTGCTGGGCAGTTGGCCTAGGATTACAAACAAGGAGACAGAACTCAGGCCTCCCAGTTAGGAATGAGACACTATGGACAGGCCACCAGCTCTTTCTATGCCTCTGTTCTGCCCAAGAGCCCCAAGCAGCCTCTCCCCCTCCTCTGTGACAGATAAGTGTCATCCTCTGGACAGTGCTGCAAAGTCTGGGGAAGAACTGGTCCGGAACGGGCAGAGAGACAGCCAGGCC
This sequence comes from Otolemur garnettii, assembly GCF_000181295.1. NCBI lineage: Eukaryota > Metazoa > Chordata > Mammalia > Primates > Galagidae > Otolemur > Otolemur garnettii. Next base: position 14,059,832 of record NW_003852408.1, on the reverse strand, counting down.
TGTGGTTTGACCACGTGCAACACTGCCCCTCTCCTGGGCATGGGGAAGTTCCCCACCCCTACCCCAGGCATTCTGGCAGTTGCTGGAAACCCTCACCCTCTAGTGCTTTTTAGCTGTCTCATTATCTTCAGTTTCCTCAGTTGTGAGAAATCATAAAATGTGAAGCTGCTCTCTTTGTTACTAAGTCCACTAGGAGCAGACCTCAGCTCCAGTAGAACCCTGTGCCCTAGGGGTCCTCCAGGCCTCTCAGCCCTCAGACAGTCATTTCCAGTTCTGGTTTCATTAAGAGTGCCCCATCACTCATCAGATGCAGACTGGGTTCTGGGGAGCATGGGAGGAGAAGCTGGAGCACCCCCCTGACCGAGGCCTTACCAACCTGGGCTAGCCCATAGGGTCCCAGTGGAGGCTAGGGAGTAGCAGGAGGGAGGAGTAGGTAAGTGACCCTGGCAATAGGCGCTTTCCAGGTGCTTCTGTCAGATACAGAGATTTATGCTGCTGCCCTCCTTCCCAGCTGGTCTGAGGCCCAGGACAGGCTTTGAAAGCCCTCAGGCCTCTCCCAGGACTGGTGGAACTGCCTGAGGGAGGGAGGAGAAGAAGAGCTTCATTGTGTGTTTTCTTCTGTGTGCCAGAGGGAGGGGTGTATGGAGCGGCAGGGTCTCACTGTCCCTAGCTGTCCATCACAGCCTACCACTGGGCCCAGTGCTCAGACTCAGAGACCAGAGAAGCCACCCTCTGGCTCTCTGAGGCAGGGAGTGGGAGGTGCCTTGTGACTCCACACTGAAAGTGTTGGTACTGTGTCCCCAGCTGGGGACATAGCATGGGTCTCTCAGGGGAGCTACAGCTCACCCTGGTGGGCTGCTCCCTGCTCCAGCCCCACCCTGCAGAGTAGCTCCTCTGTCTCCCACCTGGGTCCCTGAGGACCAATTAGGAAACTATTTTCTTTTTGGTGAGTGATGGTGCATAGTTCCGGGCCCTAGAACTGCTGAATCAGAATCCAGGAAGGGAGGGAGAGAGAGGCCATGAGAATCTTCCTATTTAGCCATCACCCCCAGATCGTTCTGATGCAGGTGGTTCCGAGGCCCATCTTTGAGAAGCACAGCCCTAGACCCCAGCTTGCTGACTGCCTGGGAATCCCACAGCAGAGAGTATGAATGCATGCCTGGTCCTGGGTGTCAGCGTCACTTTGTGAGTCATTTCAACTCTCTGGGCCCAGGTGCTCTTTTAAAGAGGAGTGCTCAGTTTTTTGGAAAGGGAAACTGGGCTCGGCACCTGTGGCTCAAGCGGCTAAGGCGCCAGCCACATACACCTAAGGTGGCGGGTTCGAATCCCCAGCTCGGGCCCACCAAACAACAATGATGACTGCAACCAAAAAAAAAAGGCCAGGTGTTGTGGCGGGCGCCTGTGGTCCCAGCTACTTGGGAGGC
>NW_003852408.1:14046816-14055438 GCF_000181295.1 Otolemur garnettii | reverse complement strand
CGGGCTGGGGATTCGAACCCGCCACCTTAGGTGTACGTGGCTGGCGCCTTAGCCGGTTGAGCTATAGGCGCCGAGCCTGTACTGTTAATAGATACTGTCAGATTGTTTTCTCTGCAGTATGTCTTTTAGCTTTGTGCATGTTGAAGCCTGCTGCTCTAGATTTTTTTCAAGGCTGTGTAGTCTTCCATGGCTTGAGTATGTCAGCACTTACTTATACATTTTGCTGATGACAGTCCCTTAGGGGCTTTCAGCTCTTTCACTTTTAGGAGCACAGGATTTTCCCTGGGTCATATAGGAGGGGAGGAGGCAGAGACTGTCTTTGGTCTCAGTTCACAGAGGGTCTGACTAGGAGTCTTACACTTTCTTATCTGTAGTGGGGAACCATTGAAGACTTTTGAGCAGGAGCATACCTTGGTCAAATTCAGTGCTTTAGGAACTTAGGCTTTTGCCAGTGCTTTGCAATTTGGGTTGGAGGCTGAGAGCTGGGTGGAGGGGGCTCTTGCAAGGCCCTCAGTAAGAGTGTCCAGGGCCTTTTTCATGGAGAGATCCTGTTTTGGTCACATATGCCAGAGAGAGGGCTAAGTGTAAGGACAGGAGGGCCTGTCCCAGAAGGAGAGGCAGGAGGAGGAGCTGCCCCTGGTGACTGTGACTCAGCCAACTGTGCAGGTAAAGGAGGGAATAGGAGCTTAGCAGCGTGGAGAGCCAAGTGGAAATCACTGTCAGGGAGGCATGGTGTCGCTAAGTTCCCAGGCCCCTCCCTCACTCCCTCCTGCTTCAGCCCTGCCTTCCCCTGCTCTGCCCAATGATCTCAGGCCACTCCTTGCTGGGCAGAGAGCTCAGTCTTACTGCCATCCACCCTCTTCACCACTAGCATCCTCTCTAGTCCAGGTCTCATCCTCTCCTCACCTGGATGACTCAGTCTGTCCTTCCTGCCACCCTCATTGTCACTCAGAAGCCCAGTGAGCTCTTGGAGAGGGCATCAGATCTTGTGTCCCTGCACCCAGGTCCACCAGCAACTTTCCGCCCTTCTATCCAAGGTGTGTCCCCTTCCCAGCTTGCTGACCCCTTCTCTGGCACTCTATGGCCCTTCAGCCCTGCCTAGAGACTCTGAGGCCTCCTGGCAGCTCTTAAAACATGCCATACTGCCACCTGCCTAGGCTTGGGTGCCACACCACCCAAGTAGTCCATGCTCCACACCACCTGAGCAGTCTGTGCTGTTGGTCCCATCTTTCAATTTCCAGCTTGAATGTTGCCCTCTGAGAGAAGAATCCTTCCCTAGCCATGCTGTCTACAGGAGGGCCTCTTCCCTTCCGGCCACTCTTTTCCATCCCCAGCTTAAGTTAAGCGGCAGTGGCTGACTTATCTCTCTTCTGGTTAATGTCTATTGACTTCCCTTTCATCACCTTATGAGCTCCCTGAAGGCTGGGGCCTGTATTGTTCCCTACTATCCCCACCCCATCCAGCACAGACAGTAAATACTTGCCAAATAAAAGTGAAAGAGAGGGGCCTTGCTTACTGTGGCTTCTTAGTGCATTGCCCTGCCCTTGCAGAGCTCGCCCTTTGTTAGGGGACAAAACCAAAGTGCACACAGTAAGAATCCAATAAGGAAAGGCAGGGAACATTTATCAGTCCCTCCCCAATGTGGACAACCATGTTGTAGAAGCTACAGGGGCAACCAGCTGAATTTGCTAAACACCACCTGCCTAGCTTTTGCCTGAGTGCTTTATGTTAGTTATCTTGTTTATGTCACTTAATCATCACACAGTCCTGCAGGGGTACACTGTGGCATCGCTGTGCTGTAGATGAGGAAACTTATCTGTGAGACCCACAACTTGCCCAAGGTCACAGGACTGGGCAGGTCCAGGCTATGATAGGAGCCCAGATCTTTCTGTTGCCAGAGTCGCTGCCCTTTTGATAAAGCCCTAACAGGAAGAAATAATGATAGGATGAAGACTCAGGCATGGGAGGGGTGCAGTGGCTCATGCCTGTAATATTAGCACTCTGGGAGGCTGAGACAGATGGATTGCCTGAGCTCATGGGTTCAAGACCAGCCTGAACAAGAGGGAGACCCTGTCTCTGAAACAAACAAACAAAAAGCTAGCCAGGCATTGTGGCAGGTGCCTATAATCCCAGCTACTCAGGAGGCTGAGGCAAGAGAATCACTTGAGTCCAAGAGTTTGAGGTTGCTCTGAGCTATGATGCCATGACACTTTACTGAGAGTAACTAAGTGAGATGCTGTTCCCCCGCCCCAAAAAAAGACCCAGGCATGGGCGCAAGGTAGTGTTGAAGCAGAGATGAAAGGGTGATTTTTAAAAATTTTATTGTTTTAACTTTTCATTTTGAAATAATTTCAGGGCTCGGCGCCTATAGCTCAACCGGCTAAGGCGCCAGCCACGTACACCTAAGCTGTCGGGTTCGAATCCCCAGCCCGGACCCGCCAAACAACGATGATGGCTGCAACCAAAAAATAGCCGGGCGTTGTGGCGGGCGCCTGTGGTCCCAGCTACTTGGGAGGCGGAGGCAGGAGACTCGCTTGAGCCCAGGAGTTGGAGGTTGCTGTGAGCTGTAATGCCATGGCACTCTGCCCAGGGGGACAGCTTGAGGCTCTGTCTCAAAAAAAAAAAAAAAAAGAAATAATTTCAGACTTGCCAAAATGGTACAAAGAATTCTCATATACCATGTTTCCCCAAAAGTAAAACCTACCCCAAAAATAAGCCCTAGCAGGATTTCTATGCATTTGTTAAATATAAGCCCTACTCCAATAATAAGACCTAGTGATGGGCATGGTTATGCAGAAATGCATTTCCTCGCAGAGCGGTAAGGAAGACTGGAACACCTTTTATCTGCACAGCTCCTTTCTCTGAGCCATTCGCACTTGCGCGTGTGGTAACCGAGGTCACTGACATCCTATTGTACACGTGCGAACGGCTAGGGGAAAGGAGATCACGCATCACTAGCGCCAGACCCACCAACAAGGTCAGGTTCCAGAAGAAGATGACTTAACTGTATTTGCATAAATGTAGATTGTTGTGTGATACTTAATAAAAATAGGACATCCCCTGAAAATAAGCCCTAGTATGTCTTCTTGAGAAAAAATAAATATAAAACAGTGTCTTATTTTGGGGGGAAACATGGTACCAGCCAAGGTGGGAGGATCAACTGAGGTCAGGAGTTCAAGACCTACCTGAGTGAGAGTGAGACTTTGTCTCTATGAAAAAAAATTAGAAATATTAGCCAGGCATGGTGGCATGTGCCTATAGTCCTAGCTACTCTGGAGACTGAGGTGGGAGGATTTCTTGGGCTCAGGAGTTCAAGGTAGCAGAGCTATGATGAGGCTGCTGCACTCTAGCCTGGGCAAAAGATTGAGACTGTGAGAAAGAAAAGAATTCCCATACCTCTCACTCAGCTCCCTCAAATGTTAACATCTCTTATAACCACTGTATAGTCATCAGAACCAGAAAGTTCTTATCAGTGCAATTCTCTGAAGACCTTATTCACATTTACCAGCTTCCTCACTACTGCCCCTTTTCTGGCCTAGAATCCAATACAGGATCCTACATTGCATTGAATCTTTTTTTTTTCTCACTGTGTCACCCTTGATAGAGTGCTGTGGCATCATAGCTCACAGCAACCTCACACTCTTGGGCTTAAGTGATTCTCTTGCCTCAGCCTCCCAAGTATCTGAGATTATAGGTACCCACCACAACACCCGGCTATTTTTTGGTTGCAGTTGCCACTGTTGTTTAGCAGGCCTGGGCCAGGCTCAAACCCACCAGCCTTGGTGTATGTGACCAGCGCCCTACTCACTGAGCTACGGGCACCAAGCCTGAACCTTCTGGTCTCCTCTAGTCTGGGATAGTTTCTCAGTGTGTTCAAGTTGGTAGCATGTTTGAACAGTATTGGCCAGACATTTTATAGAATGTCTCTCAGTCTGGCTCGGCGCCTATAGCTCAACCGGCTAAGGCGCCAGCCACGTATACCTAAGGTGGCGAGTTCGAATCCCCAGCCCGGACCTGCCAAACAACAATGACGGCTGCAACCAAAAAAAAAAAAATAGCCAGGCGTTGTGGCGGGCGCCTGTGGTCCCAGCTACTTGGGAGGCGGAGGCAGGAGACTCGCTTGAGCCCAGGAGTTGGAGGTTGCTGTGAGCTGTAATGCCACGGCACTCTACCCAGGGGGACAGCTTGAGGCTCTGTCTCAAAAAAAAAAAAAAAAAAAAGAATGTCTCTCAGTCTGGGTTTGTCTGAGGTTTTCTCCCAGATAAATTCGATGATATATTTGTGGCATATTGAATACCACAGTGATGTCATGCCCTCACCATGCATCGTATCAAGGGGATAATGGGCCAGGTGTGGGGGCTCACACCTGTAGTAATCTCAGTGCTTTGGAAGGATAGCTTGAGGCCAGGAGTTGAGACCAATCTGAGGGAGATAGCAAGACCTCATCTCTACAAAATTTTTTTAAAACCACTTCAGGCACGGTGGCTCACACCTGCAATCCTAGCACTCTCAGAGGCTGAGGCGGTGGATTGCCTGAGCTCAAGAGTCCGTGACCAGCCTGAGCAAGAGTGAGACCCCATCTCTAAAAATATAGTCAGACATTGCAGTGGGCACCTGTAGTCCCAGCTACTCAGGAGGCTGAGACAAAAGGATTGCTTGAGCCTATGAGTTTGAGGTTACTGTAAGCTATCATGCCATGGCACTCTGCCGAGGGTGACAAAGTGAGACTCTGTCTCAAAAAAAAAAAATTGTTTTTAAAATTATAGCAGGGCATCATGGCATGCACCTGTAGTCTCAGCTACTTGAGAGGCAGGAGAATCTCTTGAGCTCAGAGTTTGAGGTTACAGTGAGCTACTCTCACTGTGAGGGTGAGGTAACAGAGTGAGCCTGGGAGACTGAATGAGACCCTGTCCCTGTCCCCACCACACACAATTTTTTTCTTTTAAAAAAAAAAGCAAATGACGTATATGAAGTTTTATTTCGATCATTGGCCTAAGGTGAAGTTGGGACAGGTTTCTCCACTTCCTTTGTAATTAGTGGCTATCTTGTGAAGGAGCTACTTTGAGACTATGCAAATATCCTCTTTCTCATCACACTTGGGTGATTTAACCAGAGTATCCAGGTGTTAGATATGCTCTTGTGTGTTAGACACTCTCAGTGTTTGTGTGTCTAGATCAGGATGAGAGAGGAGGAGATAAGGTAGTCAGGGAAGGCTTCTTGGAGCAGGAAGGTTGGATCAAGGGCAGAATTTTGAGCAAAGGGAAGGATATCCCAGGTGAGGGACTTGCAGGAGACAGCTTGGAGGCAGGGATGCTCAGGCCCCTGCTGCCCTCCCACCATTGTTCCAAATCCCCCAGGGTTCCCCACCTACAGGCTCTGCACCATTTCAGCCTCAGAACCACAGGGCCTTGGCAATCAGGCAGCCAACACAAGGTCCACCGGAGCCCAGCCATTTCCCCAGCCCAGGCAAAGGGAGGGTTTTTGCTGAGTGACCTTTAGAGAAGACTCGCAATCTCTTCAAGTTCCCCACTCATGTGGAATGGTTGTGGCAGGAGGGCAGGGCGGTGACCTGGTCTATTTCAGTCACTGTATCTCCAGCACCTACATGTTGCCGGGACTCAATACTTGTAAGGGAATGAATGAGGAAGAAAGTGACTCTCCTCAAAATGGTGGAAATTTCCTTCTTGTCTGGCACCTGCCGCCCCACCCCGTCTGCTACAGTCTGCCCTCTCCAGGAGTAATTTCAAATGATCAAATGGACACTTTTGATGTACTTTTGGGCAGTTTTGTAACTCTTTTTTTTTTTAGGGACAGAGTCTCACTTTATCACCCTCAGTAGAATGCCGTGGCGTCACAACCTCCAACTCCTGGGCTTAGGTGATTCTCCTGCCTCAGCCTCCAGAATAGTTGGGAGTACAGGCACCCACCACAACACTTGGCTATTTTTTTGTGGCAGTTTGGCCGGTGCAGGGCTCAAACCTGCCACCCTCGGTATATGGCACTGTACCCACTGAGCCACAGGCACTGCCCCAAGTTTTGTAACTCTTAATATATCTTTAAGCATGCATGTCTACTTTTCATTTATTTTTAAAATCAGTATCTGCCTTTTTTGCATTTGTATTTCCTTTTCAACCAACAGTTCTTATACTGGTTGATGTTTTTAAAAAAAGAAGAAATAAAAGCAACCTAACTATCCAACAGTAGGGGACTTTGTGTGTGTGTGTAGTCGTGGAGGGGAGTGGGAGGAAATAATCTCATTCCTGAGCCACATGATTCTTTTAGAGTTTCTTTCTTTCTCTTTCTTTCCTCCTCCCTTCCCAACCTCTCTTTCTTTGAGTACAAAAACATCTTATGTTCACTACCTAATAATCAGAAAATACAGATAAGAAAAAGAACCATTAAGGATTACTGGTATTTTTTACCACTGAGAACCACTCTCAAAAAATCAGTATCTGTTGCGTGTAGATGTACACAAATATTTTCTTTCTTTTTTTCCTAAAGAAAAAGTCTGTGGGTTGGCCACAATAGTTCAAACCTATAATCCCAGCATTTTAGGAGGCCAAAGTGGGAGGATACCTTGAGGCCAGGAGTTTGAGACTAGCCTAGGTAACATAACTCTATCCCTACAAAAAATTTTTTTAATTAGCTGAGTGTGGCCAGCCACGGTTGCTCATGCTTGTAATCCTAGCACTCTGGGAGGCCAAGGTGGGTGGATTGACTGAGCTCAGGAGTTTGAGACCGGCCTGAGCAAGAGCAAGACCCTATCTCTACAAATATAGTCATGTATTGTAGTGGGCACCTGTAGTCCCAGCTACTCCTGAGGCTGAGGCATGAGGATGGCTTGAGCCCAAGAGTTTGAGGTTGCTATGAGCTATGATGCCACAGCACTCTACCCAGGGCCACAGAGTGATGCTCCATCTCAAAAAAAAGAAAAAAAAATTAGCTGAGTGTGGTGGTGCACATCTGTGGTCCCAACTACTCAGCTACTCAGGAGGCTGAGGCAAGAATAATGTTTGAGCCCAGAAGTTCAAGGTTATGATGACACCACCACACTCCAGCCTAGACTTTTCTGTCTCAGGTTTAATCAGTCAGAATCTCTCTGTCTTTTTAAATAGCTTTAATAATTGATTACCTTCTCACCTCACCCTCACACAAGCCTCAGCTTCCCTTCTGTGGACAAGGGCTTGAGCCTGCTGGTTCCTATACTAGCTATATAATTTGCAGAGCCCAGTGTAAAAACCCTCTTGTTCAAAAAGCAGGAAAAAAACAGGTGTGGTGGCTCACACCCGAACTCCTAGCACTTTGGGAGGCTGAGACAGGTGGATTGCTTAAGCTCAGGTGTTCAAGACCACCCTGGGCAAGAGTGAGACCTCCATCTCTACTAAAAATAGAAAAACTAGCTGGGCATCATGGTGGGCACCTATAGTCCCAGCTACTCAGGAGCCTGAGGCAAGATGAATGCTTGAACCTACCAAGAGTTTGGGGTTTTATGAGCTATGATAATGCTACAGCACTCTACCCAGGGCAACAGAGTGAAACTCTAGCTGAAAAAAAAAAAAAAAAGCCAGAAAAAATTGCCATTAAAGGTACTAAAGTATGAAGTTTTCCTTTTTTCCATGATCTCTCTATTGACCTGTGATGTTTTTGGTTTGCTATTTAATGTCATTCTAAATTAAAAAATTAACTCATATATGGAATTACTAAAACTAGTTTCATATTTCTTAGAGTATACATGGGTTACAGTGGAAATGTCACACAAATCCAACTCAGCTATTTTTTTTTTTTTTTTGAGACGGAGCCTCAAGCTGTCACCCTGGGTAGAGTGCTGTGACATCACAGCTCACAGCAACCTCCCACTCCTGGGCTCAAGCCATTCTCCGCCTCTGCCTCCCTAGTAGCTGGGATTACAGGTGCCTGCCACAAGACCTGGCTATTTTTTGGTTGCAGCTGTCATTGTTTGGTGGGCCCAGGCTGGATTCGAACCCACTAGCTCAGGTGTATGTGGCTGGCGCCTTAGCCGCTTGAGCCACAGGCGCCGAGCCCTTTTCATTTCTTAATACAGGCACATTCTACCAGCATTGTCACTCACCACTGAGTAGGAAAGGACAGAAAGGAAAAGAATTGGTTGGTTACCCCATATTTCCCTTTCCCCTATATCATCCTTTAGAGCATAAATGGGTGGATAATGCAGGGTAGGGGGCAGTGATAAGAGTAAAAAAGGGTGCTGAAGGGTTCTTGGTTCATTTACTTTTCTTAGGACACTGCTATCTTCTTTATGCACTTGAGGCAAATCTAGTTTAAGCTGAAAGCTTAGCCTCCAGGTCAGTCAGAGATGTGCACTTACCTTATACTCAACTTTGAGTTTTGCTGAACTCTCACACTTAGTGGGTCTCCCAGAATTCTGAGCTCATGAGGCTTTACAAATGCTGTATGTGTGGTGGCAAGGAACAGAGCACCGCTTATCTTGTGTATCTGCTGCTCACATGTGTGTTGCATTGTCCTATCAGACTCCCTTAAAAGACATAAAGTCAAAGATAAGGCCTTAAGAATTTCAGGCCAGGTGTGGTGGCTCACACCTGTAATCCTAGCATTCTAGGAGGCAGAGGCAGTAGAACCCCTTGA
>NW_003852408.1:14036233-14046585 GCF_000181295.1 Otolemur garnettii | reverse complement strand
GGCAACCACAAAGCATTAAACCCATTGTGGGGCCATTCTAAGGGAGGGGCCCTATGCACCTGCCTGGGTTGCACACCTGTGCAGCCTGCTCTGCATACTTGCATTCTGTATTTGGAGGACTATGTCACTCACAGGTCCCCTCTGTTCGTTTTGCCCCCTTTTCACCAGCTAGGCTGGTAAGGCCTGGAATGATGGAAGGTGGATGGTGAGCCTATCCAGTCTCACCTCTCACTGCTTCCTCTACTAAGCAGCCAAACAGAACTTTCTTGTTTCCTAAAACTAGTCCTGCTGTTCTGCTGCCTCTGCCTATTGTTTCCTCTGCCCTGTGGTTTTCAAAGTTGTAGTCCCTGGACCAGCAGCAACAGCACCACCTGAAGGCTATCAGAAATGCAAATTCCCCGAGCACTGGCCCCATATACCAGAGGTGGAGGGTTCAAACCCAGCCTTGGCCAAAAACTGCAAAAAAAAAAAAAAAAAGAAAAGAAAAGAGAGTAATGCAAATTCCCAGGCCCCACCCCACACCTGGGAGAGGGTCCAGGAATCTGGTCCTTAAGAGGGATGACTGGGATGCATGCTGAAGTTTGGCCACCACTGCTCTTCTTGAAATATTTTTTCTACCTCATTTCAGCCTCCTATCTCCTACTCCCCCTTCCCTGTAAATGTCACTTCATCAGCGGGGCTCAGCCCTGGGATAGTTAAAGCCCAAATCTCTTTTTTGAACTCTGCAGTTCCCATGTCTCCTGACAGTCTACTAGTTCTGGGTTTGTCTGTTTTATTCTCCATCTTATCCCGAGTGCTAAGCAGGGCAAGGAGTAGGCACACAGTAAGCGGGGGTGGGATTGCATTGACTCAGGTGTAGCCACGGGAGTACAGATGGGGGGCCTGTAGGCATTCAGGAGAGCTAGGGGGCTGACCACAGACTGTCCCCTCTAGGTACAGCCTGTACACCCGCACCTGGCTCGGGTACCTCTTCTACCGGCAGCAGCTGCGCAGGGCTCGGAATCGCTACCCTAAAGGCCATTCCAAAGCCCAGCCCCGCCTCTTCAATGGTAAGCCCCCCCCACACCCTCATGGCATGCCCCACTCTGTGCCCTCCCCTCACCATGTGCTTCTGATTCTGGGGCTCTCTGCCTATCACCACTCACAGCCATCTCTGCCCCCCAGGAGTGAAGGTGCTTCCCATCCCCGTCCTCTCAGACAACTACAGCTACCTCATCATTGACACCCAGGCCCGTCTTGCTGTGGCTGTGGACCCTTCAGACCCTCGGGCTGTGCAGGTGAGGGGAGCAGGAGGAGTGGAGGATGCCTGGGGTCCCCCTTGAGGACTGGCAGCTTTCCCTTGCTAGAGAGAGGCTGGGCCTGGTCCCTCTGCCTGTGGGACGTGCCCCATCCATGTTCACACTTGCACATACACGGCCTGGGGGAGGGTAGCATCCAGGGCACAGTTGACAAAGGGGGAGGGCCAGCATGGGGGATGTGGAGCCAGAGGGCTGGGGAGCTGGTCCAGGACTTGGGGCCTAGGGAGTCTCTGGCTGCCTCTCACTCCTTTAGGCCTCTTTTTGAGCCTGTTGGTAGTTGGATCACTCCTCTTTCCCTTCTATTCCTTACTGCTTTCTGTGTCCATGCCCTCCACAAGTCTCTCTCTGCCCTCCCTCTCCTGCTTCCCCCCCTTCCAAATGCCCTATGTTGGGTCTCAGCTGCCACCCCCAGTCCCTTCCCACCTCACTCCTCTCTAGCACCCCCACTTCTCCCTTCTTCTCTCCCTGTTGTCCTGCCCTCTCCACCAGCACACCTCCTGGGGCTCCTGCTTCACACTCCCCCCTGCATCCTGCTCCCAGGCTTAGAACTTCCTCTCTTCCCCAGGCTTCCATTGAAAAGGAAGGTGTCACCTTGGTTGCCATTCTCTGTACCCACAAGCACTGGTAAGGGGCTGGGGGTGGGGCTGGGTGCAGACATTCATCGCTGGTCCACCCATGCCCCAGCTGGGCATGTCAGGCTGGGTGTCTGGAATTCTGGAAGGCTGGGTACCCACCTTCCTCATGATGTACCTGGGCACCAGCAGAGGCAGGGCTTATGGGAAGGGGTGGTGAGCTCCTCTCACAGCTCTGCTTCTCAGGCTTCTGAAGCCCTGGGGTGGGGGTGGGGGGGAGGCAGGCAGTCACTTGCTTCCACTTAATGGGCATGTATTATTGCCTATTGTGCTTTGGGTATGGGCAAAACTTAATAGAATCTTTTCTATAGAAGAAATGATAGGTCTAGCAGGGAGACAGCTCTATATAGAAGTCTATAAAAATTAAAAAACTTAAGTGGCAGTTGGCACAGGTACAGGGGCTGCGGGGACACAAGGTAGGTGTAGTCAGATCCACTTGGGTAAATTGGAGGATGATGACCCTGAGCTGAGAAGGTCCAGAAAGATCATTTGGCATTTGCTAGATTGAGGTTGTTGTGGGTAGTGACATTCTGGACCGGGGAACAGCTTGAAAAGCCTAGAGGCCGTAGACAACTCTGCCTAGTCTAGAGGCCACAGCCCAGGGCGTACAGGCTGGAGATGCTATGGGGAAGAGGGAGGCTCAGGTACAGTTGCCCCTTGAAGCCCCATACCTGTCTGCCATCCTGCAGGGACCACAGTGGAGGAAACCGCGACCTCAGCCGGCGGCACCGGGACTGTCGGGTGTATGGGAGCCCTCAAGACGGTATCCCCTACCTCACTCAGTAAGTCCTTGGCCCTGGCACAGGGGGCTTCTGGCCCTTGCCCTCACCCCCCACCTTCAGTGACATATTGCAGAGGTGTCAGCAAGTGTATCTTTGCTGTCACCCTTCCTGGCCCATAGAGAGCTGATCCCAACCCATCTAGAGACTGGCACTGCCCTACCCCCAACTGATATACCATCTCCAAAAGAGGAGGGGATCCTGGATCTGAGACCCTTCTCTCTAGTATGACAGCAGATCACCAGCCCCATGGGCCTAGCTTGGAGGCAGACATCGGCATGGCACAAGCTCTAGTACCTTCTCTCCCCTACCACCTTGTCCCCAGTCCCCTGTGTCATCAAGATGTGGTCAGCGTGGGACGGCTTCAGATCCGGGCTCTGGCCACCCCTGGCCACACGCAAGGTCATCTGGTCTACCTATTGGATGGGGAGCCTTACAAGGGTCCCTCCTGTCTCTTCTCAGGGGACCTGCTCTTCCTCTCTGGCTGTGGTGAGTTCCCCCAAAAGAGGAAAGAGTGGGGAGAGGAGAGAGAGTGGCAGAGGCCAAGACAGTCACAGTCCCATGAAATGCCCTAGAGCTCTTGTTTCTGCACAGACATGGCCTTGGCAGTTACTCTGTGTTACCATAATTTTTTTCTATCCCTAAGACTTCCCCTGGGATGGGTAGGGTGAGAAGAACCCTGTATGGGTGGTGCCTGTGGCTCAGTGGGTAGGGCGCTGGCCCCATTTACCAAGGGTGGCGGTTCGAACCCAGGCTCGGCCAAACTACAACAAGAAAATAGCCGGGCATTGTGGCGGGCATCTGTAGTCCTAGCTGAGCTTGTACTGAGACTGAGGGGATGGAGCGCCTAAGCCCAAGAGCTGGAGGTTGCTGTGAGCTGTGATGCCATGGCACTCTACCAAGGGTGACAAAGTGAGACTCTGTCTCTAAAAAAATAAAAAAGAAGAACCCTGTGGCTGAATAAAGACCTTGTGGGGCACTTCTTTACATGGGGTAGAGCTTGGTTCTCTGACAGTGACTGGCAGGACACAGTTATGAAAAGTTGGGAACCCCTACATGAGTAGGCGATCCCATGGTTGGGTGAGGATCATAGTCCCAGGCTGCTTGGAGTCCCAAAGGGCAGCGCAGGCAAAGAAGTGCCCTTGGGAAAGGGCAGCCCTGCATCTGCAGGGCAGGGGGCTGTGAGAGCTTGGTCTGAAGGTTCTGCAGCCTCTCTCCATTCAGATGTCACTGTGTGCCATGGAGGCTTTGGATGAGCTTGATCTGGGGGTGGGGGGTGTGACTGGTTAGGCCTAGTTCCCATTAGAAGGAGAGCTATGGTTGAGGGGTATGCACAAGCTATCACCCACCCTCCCACGTGCCTTATACCACAGTGTGTTATCCTTGCACCTTGTGATATACCCCCTTGACCTACCCAGGACGAACCTTTGAGGGCACTGCAGAGACCATGCTAAGCTCGCTGGACACTGTGCTGGGGCTGGGGGATGACACCTTGCTGTGGCCTGGTGAGACACCCTCTCCCCACTTCTCTCCACCCTCAGCCCCATGCTTGGCTCAATACCGAGAGGAGGGATCTCCCAACCCCTCGCTTCCCTACAGACCAGGCCAACCTAATTCCCGGCTCCAAAATGACACAAGTCTACTTCTGATGGCTCTCAGGAGCCACCTCTGGGGATGAGGGGCAGAGTTCTAGCCTCCCTTATCTCTGGAGGAGCTGCCTCTGCTTCTCAGGCCCCTGTCCCCTGCCAGCTAGCCTTTGGCCTTTTGAGAACCCTGCAAGCACCAGAGCACATCTCAGAGACATATCCAGTTGTTCAGAGCCAGAGCCTGGAACAGAAAATAGTCTTCACTTATCAGAGAAGTCAGTAAATCCACTCTGCATGTAACCATTGCCTTGTAGTTTATAAAAACATTCACAAGTATCTCAGCTAAGCCTCGGAAAATTCATTCATTCATTCACTGGACAAATACATCATACACACCTAACCAGGTCTCTTTTAGGTATCAAGAACACAGCAGTGACATCTGTGTCCATTAGCATTATTGTTTTCTCCATTTGCCAAATGAGAAGATTGTGGCTCAGAGAAGCATGGTGACCTGACTGAGGTCATGCACTGGGCAGTGGCAGAGTCAGGGCAGGAACACAGCCCTCCTAGTCCCCAGTCCAGTGGCTTTTCCCCTGAATCATCACTACCTCTTCCCTGTGGCTGACTTGTGCCCACAGTTAGAGAAGCAGCTGGGGTGGTTGGGGGTTTCCTGGAAGTGCTACCCTCCTCCTTGCTTGTTGATACTCAGGGGTCTGGCCAGGGGCTGGGAGGACTTGTTCTGACCACACCACCAATCTCTCTCTGCTCTGCGTCTCGGCCCCACACCCCCACCCGGTCAGGTCATGAGTATGCAGAGGAGAACTTGGGGTTTGCAGGCGTGGTGGAGCCCGAGAACCTGGCCCGGGAGAGGAAGATGCAGTGGGTACAGCGGCAGCGGATGGAGCGCAAAAGCACGGTGCGGGACTTGGGGCTCTGGAGGGCCACATGGCCTCTCGGTCACAGTGGGAGCCCATCTCAGCTGAGCCTAGGCCTGTGGGCCTCCCTGGAGCTCTGACTAGGACCCAGCCTTCAAGTCAGAACCCCTGAACCCAGGACAGGGAGGATGTGGGGGTAAACTTCCATGTCTTGGGCTCATTTCTCACCTTCTTTCCACCAAACCCAGTGCCTCTCTCCCCACAGTGTCCATCCACTCTGGGAGAGGAACGTTCCTACAACCCATTCCTGAGGACCCACTGCCTGGCACTGCAGGAGGCTCTGGGGCCAGGCCCAGATCCCACTGGGGATGATGGCTGCTCCCGGGCCCTGCTCCTGGAAGAGCTCCGCCGACTGAAGGACATGCACAAGAGCAAGTGATGCCCCCAGCCCAGCCCCACCCTATGGTGGGGAGGCCACCCATCGCCTGCACCTCACCGTCCTTCTCATTGCTAACACTACCACTTCCATCGGCGCCCACAGTGGGCATCATTCCTCCGCTGGTCACGGGGAGGGGAGGGACAAGGTGATGAGACCTCGAGTCTGAGAGGAAAGTGCTGGTCGGAGGCTCAGAGACCCCACAGAGTGAGGCAGAGCCATCAAGGGCAAGAGGACAGGAGGGGCCTCAGGACATGTCCAGAGCCCACTGACTGGGAGGGTCCAGCTGGACACAAGGCTGCTATCAGCAGTTCCCTTGGATGCCTCAACTTCCTGGAGCCCCAGAACCCCCCAGGGCAGCAGGAGCTATGCCCAGGCTGAGTCTGCTCTCCTCTTTCCTCATCCAGGGTTGGGAAAGAAACTCAGCCCCTCAGAGTGGCCTAAGGTATGGTGCCTTGGAAAAGTGGGCATTCAAAGGGGTGACTGGACTGGTTTCCTGATATTCTGTTCCTCCTTCCCATGCCTCTTAGCCCCACCCCACCCCTGCAAGGGCATTTTTCACACAGAGCCATTCCTAAGAACACTGAAAGGGCTGCAAGTCTGGCAGTCTGGCCAATCTCTGCCTCAGTGGCCCCCCCTACAGCCTGGAAGAGGGAGGGTCCTGGTTCCCAAGAAAATCTCCATTCCAGGCTGAGGAGACACCGGAGCTAGGTCTGGAGTCCAGCAGTCTTGCAGGTTACATGCTCTCTGTGTACATCTGACCTGGTCCTGCCCATAGGCTTCTGCCCCTGCCCTCAGTCAAAAAGGCCCCTCCTTCCCGGGAGAGAGAGAGAGCCATGGTCTGAGACCATCTGCCACGGCCACTGCAGTTTTCTCATTTTGACCCTTGTTCTTCAGCCCTTCTGCCTGCCTTCTTCTATATACCTTAATTTCTTCTGCTTATCTTAACCTCTTTCTTCTCTGAGTTAGTTACAAGATTTATTTTGTAACCCTGATACTCATCTGGCTCTGTGCAGTTTGCTGAGAGCATTCCCATGTGATTTTGCTTCTGTCCTCAGCCCCATCCTGGCTAGGAGGAGGCTCTGCACAGCAAAGCACAGAAATCAGCAGTGTGCCAGCAGGGAGCTCAAGCATGTGGCTGCTCTGGGACTCCTCTGCTCACCTTCCCCCCAGCTCTGTTCTCCTTTGGTCTTGGGTCCAGGTCTCTTTGGGCCACAATGAGGAACCCTGTGGTTCTTAAGCAGGAGTACCATGGCTCAGCCAGGAGCCATCTCTTCCTGTGTTGAAGCAAGCATTCCTTTGGGCTCTGCTTGCCTCTTGTGACCCTCCAAGATGCCCCCTACATTTGGTTTCCCCTCCTCAGGAAGCCTCTGTCACCCTTTCCAGCCATAGCCTCTGGTACACTCTAGCAATACCACCAGACTAGTAGAGTTCCCCAGCCTCAAGACATGCAGTTTCATGCCTCTGTGCCTTCACTCATGCTGTTTCTCCAGACTGGAATGCCTTCCCCTGATCCTCCTGCCTTGTCTGCCTGGCAAACACCTGTTCATTTCTCATGATCCCCTCAAAGGCCCCCTCTCCAGGAAGGCAACACCCCTGCCCCTCCCTTCAAAGTGCTACCTTTGCACTTTGCAAATGCTTCTCTTATGGCACTAAACACACTGTATTTTACTTGTTTACATGTTTGTCTCCCCTTCTAGACTGTGAATCCTTAAGGGCATGGACTGTATCTTATGCATCTCTGTACTTCTGCGCCTAGCACGGTGCCTGGCACACAGTAGGCGCTCAATAAATGTTGAATGAATGAATGATTTAACCAAGGCTCATTTACTCAATAGCTTATCTTTACTGCTGCACAAATGAAAATATGAGAGAAACTTCTTGCTATTTTCCTGTCTTATTTCCAGGCCTTCTAACTTGGAGTTACTGTCCTTGAAGAGCTTGGGTCGGGAATGATGCCCTAAATGTATTGCTTTCATTGCCCACATGTGCTTGTTCAGTGTTTATGATTTGCTTATTTGAGTGTTTTCCAAAAACTTCAGATGCCCAGGTGTACTGCTGGCCACAGCAGGGTAGTTGTAGATGGTCGCAGGATGTGCCCTTGACATACTATGAAGTCATGAAGGACATGGACTATATCTTATGCTATGAGGTCATAGCATGTCAAGGGCATATCAAGCTTACCTTTAATGCCTCCCTAAAAAGAAAGAGCCAGGCTCCAGGCTCAGTTAGCAACTGTCTCTAGTAAAACTTTAACACAACTTTGTTTTGTTTTCATTGTATTTTTCTTTGGAGTCAGTATTTATTTTTGACAAAAGACACCAGTTTTCAGTTCATAATAGTATTTAAAGATATTTATTGAAATAGGAAAATATAAAGTAAAGGTGACACTTGGCTATGGCAAAACTCCTGAAAGTGGCCCTGGTATGGCTGAAGACTAGGAAGAACTGGCTCATCTTCATAATTCCTTGGGGCCAGTCCAAGGCACAATTTTCCCTCCCCTGGCCATAGTTCAGCCTCTTCTCTTACGGTCCCCTTACCCCAGGCCAGGGACCTTTGACACTATCTTTGATAATGGCTGCATGTGGGCTGGGGATGGGAGAATGGGCCATCATCTTCACTGTCCCGAAAGCTTATTTCCGTGTGCTCTGTTAAGGAGTTAAGGTCACTGCTATATTGAGCAGAGGAGCCCCAGGCCCTGTACTATGCAGTTCACTTGGGGTATGACTAGCTTGGTGACAGCTCTCTGGAGCATTTTCCCAGGGCCTTGTGTGATCCTCCCACTGGGCCATCTGTCCAAAAATAATGAGTACATGACTGTCTTGGAGAATTTTGCTTATTGGACAGTAGATGTACTGGCCTTAGAGACCTTGATTCCAGTTCAGCTCTGTCATACACCATAACCACTGTACTGTAGGTGCCACTAAGTTAGAATACTTTTAGATACAAATACCAAATACTCAACATAAAATAGCTTAAACTAAAAGTAGTTTATCATCTCCTGAAATTAAGAAGTGTAGGACTAGGCTCGGCGCCCATAACTCAGTGGTTAAGGCGCCAGTCACATACACTGAAGCAGGCGTGTTTGAACTTAGCCGGGGCCTGCCAAACAACAATGATGACATCTGCAACAAAAAATAGGTGGGAGCTGTGGTGGGCACCTGTAGTCCCAGTTACTTGAGAGGCTGAGGAAAGAGAATCGCTTAAGACCAAGAGTTGCAGGTGGCTGTGAGCTGTGATGCCATGACACTCTACCAAGGATGACATAGTGAGACTCTGTCTCAAAGAAAAAAAAAGAAGTATAGGACTATATTATAGTGACTTCAGATATGACTGAATCTAGGAATTCAAAAGGAATGAATCTCCACTTAACTCTGCTTTCTTCTGTATGAGTATTATTCTCTGCCAGGTTTTCTCCGTGCAGTGTAAAGACAGTCTTTAGAAGTTACAGCCAGCTTGGTGCCTGTGGCTCAAGTGGCTAAGGAGCCAGCCACATACACCTTGGCGGGTTCAAATCCTGCCAAGGCCCACCAAACAACAATGATGGCTGCAACTCAAAAATAGCCGGGCATTGTGGCAGGCACCTGTGGTCCCAGCTACTTGGGAGGGTGAGGCAGGACACTCACTTGAGCCCAGGAGTTGGAGGTTGCTGTGAGCTGTTATGCCACAGCACTCTACCCAGGGGGACAGCCTGAGGCTCTGTCTCAAAAAAAAAAAAAAAAAAAGAAGTTACAGCCTTACAGGCAGTATACTAGCTCATCAAACCTATTGGAATCTGCAGTAGTTCCAAGGCTTGAGTTTCATTGGTCCAGCTTTGGTCACGTACCAAGTCCCGAACCAATCATAGAGTAGGCTTCTGCAATGGTCGGGCAGTGTTAAACCCAGCTGAACTACCTTGCTCTGAAAGTAAGGAGGGGGACTCCCAAAAGAATAGGTTGCCGGATACCAGAAACAAATGAAACCTTCCCTAATAATTCCACTTATTGGAGGCTATAACGAGGGTCAGATGAGAAAAAGGATAGAAAGTCATACTGAAAAACACCACATCCGATTTCTGGTGCTGTGATTAGTTATAAAGAGGAAATGGAGGTGGACAAATGGTCTCAAAGGTTGTCTCTCTTTGGGGGGAGAAAAGAAGGAAGCAAGGCCTAAGTGGATAGCCTTCTGCAGCGGAGGGAAGAACAGACCAAGGGGAAGTTTTAGAAGTGAATATTAAAGCCCTGAGAGTGCACCTGTGTTTGTTGAGGGTGGCCTTAGGCCCCTAGATGGAGCCTTTGAAAGTAGGTGGGAATTTCACACTGATGGTATGTAAACACACTAGGCTCAGGCCAAATGCTGGACAAGGCAGTGGAAATATAAAGCACTTGAAGTTGGACTGATTGGAATACAAATTTAGGTTCTACTCTGATTGGCTATGTGTAGTACTGGACAAGTGACTCAGTATCCTCATTCTAAAGAGATTAGGAAAACCAAATGGCACACACAGTGTTCAGTTAACAGCAGCCTCTTTTTCCTATTACTATTATTAATGAACATAGGCCAATTCCATCAGGAGCATTAGAACAAAGTGGTTAAGAACAAAAACTTTGGGCTGGGTGTGGTGGCTCTGATGCCTGCGATCCCAGCACTTTAGGAGGCCAAACCAGGAGACTTGCTTAAGAATAGCAGTTTGAGGCTCGACGCCTGTGGCTCAAGTGGCTAAGGCGCCAGCCACATACACCTAAGGTGGCAGGTTTTTTTTTTTTT
>NW_003852408.1:14031966-14035684 GCF_000181295.1 Otolemur garnettii | reverse complement strand
AGTCTGAGACCCCATCTCAACAAAAATTTACTGATTAGCCAGGCTTGGTAATGTGTATCTGTAGTCCCAGCTGCTACGGAGGCAAAAGGGGAAGGAACACTTGAGCCCATAAATTTGAGATTACAATGACCTATGATGATACCACTGTACTCTGGCCTGGTGAAAGAGTGAGGTCCTGTCTCTTAAAAAAAACCACCCAGGCCAGGCAAGGCGGCTCACACCTATAATCCTAGCACTTTGAGAGGCCAGTGTGGGGAAGGGGGATGGGTGGATTGCCTGAGCTCACAGGTTTAAGACCAGCCTGACCCAGAGAAAGACCTCATCTCTAAAAATAGGCAGGTGTTGTGGTGAGTGCCTCTAGTCCAGCTACTTAGGAGGCCAAAGTAAGAGGATCCCTTGAGTCCAAGAGTTGGAGGTTGCTATGAGCTATGATGCCAAGGCACTCTACTGAGGGTAATGAAGTAAGACTCTGTCTCAAAAAAAGAAAAAAATCTGAGCCAGCCATCTGGGTTAGAGTCCATAATATTTATATTTTGACTGGAAGAAGGTTACTTAACTTTTCTCTACTACTTTTCTCAGTTTCTCATCTGTCAAATAGGGATAATGATAGTACATACCTTAGGTGTGAGGACTAAACGAGTTAATACTTTCAGTGCTCAGCAGACAGTGAGCCCACTCTAGGTTAGCAGTTGCTCAGTAGTACCAGAACATTTGGGAGACTGTCCATCTCAGTCTCAAAGGGGCCAGCCTATCCAGTGCCACACAGCTAGTATGCCAACCTGCTCCAGCATATTCTTACACTGGTTTAAGGAGCAAAACAATGCTTTTTCATTGATCTCTATAGGTGAAATGCCTATATGCCTCTGGCCAAAAATGCTATTTGAGCTAGGCGTGGTGGCTCATCCCTATGATCTTAGAATGTTGGGAGGCCAAGGCAGAAGGATCCCTTAAGCCCAGGAGTTTGAGACCATCCTGGACAATATAGTAAGACCCCCATCTCTACAAAAAAATTAAAAAGTAGCTGGGGTGGGGTGCAGTGGCTCATGCAAGGTGGGTGGATTGCTTGAGCTCAGGAGTTCAAGCACAGCCTAAGCAAGAATGAGACCTCATCTCTTCTAAAATAGAAAAACTGGTGGTGCCTATAGCTCAGTGGATAGGGTGCCGGCCACATACACCAAGGCTGGTGGGTTTGAATCCATCCCAGGCCAGCTAAAACAACAATGACAACTGCAACAACAACAAAAAATAGCCAGGCATTGTGGTGGGCACCTGTAGTCCCAACTGCTTGAGAGACTGAGGCAAGAAAATCTCTTAAGCTTAAGAGTTGAGATTGCTGTGAGCTGTGATGCCATAGCACTCTACTGAGGTCAAAATAGTGAGACTGCCTCAAAAAAAAAAAAAAGAAAAGAAAAGAAAAGAAAAACTAAGGCAAGAGGATCGTGTGAGCCCAAGAATTTGAGGTTGCTGTGAGCTATGATGATGATGCCCTGGCACTCTACCCAGGGTGACAGACAGGTGAGACTCTGTTTCAAAAAAAAAAAAAAGCTGGACAGGATGGTATGCACCTACACTCCCAGCTTCTCAGGAGTTTGAGGCAGGAGGATCATTTAAGCCTAGGAGTTTGAGGTTGCAGTGAGCTGTGATGATGCCACTGCACTTTAGCTTGGTTAATAGAGTGAGACTGTGCCTCAAAGGAAAAAAAGAAAAAAGATGGCAAACGGGGTGTTAGTCCTTATGTGAGCTACTTTGCCCAAGAGTTTCCCTCTCTAGCAGCCAGCAGGAAACAGCCAATATCAAGGGAGATGGAATTCTGGTAGAAGAAGTGAAAGAGAACAAGAGCTCCCAGGAGGTGGGAAGCCTGTGCGAATGGGCATGCAGAGCCCCATGCAGCTAGAGGAGTTGAGCAAGGAGCAGAGAGGGAAGAGGACATAGGAAGCTAAACTTCCCTCAGGCCAAGGGTTCAGGACAGTGGGGGTGATACCGGAATTTCTTCTTCAGTGGGTCCTTGGTCTCAGGGATTTGAAGAATGAACCCATGGACCACAGATTAGTGGTAAGACAGGATTTTATTAGACAGAAAGGAATACAGAAGTAAAACGCACCAGAGCTTCTGGAAGGGGGAAAGAACTAACTAGGGAGTCTCTACGTGGGCTTTTTATCTCGGGGTATTAGGTCTTGAGAATTACACTTGGCCAGGACTTGGTAGGTGGAAAATCATCTTTTCAAAGTCAATGAGTGCAGGTCCTTACAATTTTTGTCTCCGAGAAGGGATTAAAGTGTGTGCTCTCCATTCAAGGTGGAAACACTCCCAAAATCATCTCAGGCTGCTTTGTTCATGAACTTGTGAGAGCCCAGAGGGTGTGTCCTGAAAAAGGCAGTCTGCTTGTGCCTGGAAACGGGGTCTGATTTCTGAGCTCACCTGGGACTAGAGAATAGGGGAATCCTTGCCCAGCCCTGAGTGCTGGAATCCTGTATCAGGGGAAGCAGAGGACGTAGGCAGAGAACAATGTGGGCACTTCTAATAGAACATCTAGACCACAATTTGCTTCATTCCTTTTTTATTTTTTGATCCTGATTACTTATGTATGTATGTATGCATTTATTTTGAGACAGAGTCTTACTCTGTTGCCCTCGGTAGAGTGCTATGATGTCATCGAAGCTCACAGCAACTCAGGCAAGTCTCAAACTCCTGAGCTCAAGCAATCCACTCACCTCAGCCTCTTAAAGTGCTAGGATTACAGGCGTGAGTCACTGTGCCTGGCTGTTTTGTTTTTTAACTGTGTCCTAATATTTCAAATAATTTTGTCCAACTTTATGTAATTCAATT
Source organism: Otolemur garnettii (assembly GCF_000181295.1). Classification (NCBI taxonomy): domain Eukaryota; kingdom Metazoa; phylum Chordata; class Mammalia; order Primates; family Galagidae; genus Otolemur; species Otolemur garnettii. The sequence goes on along the minus strand of NW_003852408.1, from coordinate 14,032,858 downwards.
AAGAAAACAATAGAGTTTGCTTTTTAAAACCTTTATATTAATCCTCTATATTTTATAAACAGTTTTATGGAGATATAATTCACATAAGACAAAATCCACCTTTTTTTTTTTTCCGCAGTTTTTGGCTGGGGGCTGGGTTTGAACCCACCACCTCTGGTATATGGGGCTGGCACCCTACTCCTTTGAGCCATAGGCACCACCCCAAATCCACCCTTTTAAAATGTACAATTCAGTGATTTTTACTCAGTTTTGGTGACCATGACTACAATTTAATTTTAGAATATTTCATTGTCCCAAAAAGAAAGGATGAGCCCATTTGACATTACTCCCTCCCTCCATGGCCTCACCTTACTCCACATAAGGCAACTACTAGTCTATTTTCTTTTCTTTTTTTTGAGACAAAGTCTCAAGCTGTCACCCTGGGTAGAGTGCTATGGAGTCACAGCTCACAGCAACCTCAAACTCTTGGGCTTAAGCAATTCTCTTGCCTCAGCCTCCCAGGTAGCTGGGACTACAGGTGCCCACCACAATGCCCAGCTGTTTTTTGTTGCAGTTATCATTGTTTTATCTGCAGGCCAGGTTTGAACCCACCAGCCTCAGGGTATGTGCCTCGCGCCGTAACCACTGTGCTATGGGCGCCGAGCCTACTAGCCTATTTTCTGTCTCCATAGATGAGCCTGTTCTGCATAGTTCACATAAATGAAATCACACAATATGTGGTCTTTGCTCAGTTTTTGAAGTTTATCCAGGCTGTAGCATGTATCAGTACTTTATTCCTTTTATAGTCAAATACTATTCCATTGTATGCATATATGTTTTGTTCATCTAGTCAACAGCTGGATTGTTTCCACTTTATGGCTATTGTGAGCATGGATATGTATGAGTTTTTTTT
>NW_003852408.1:14029770-14030903 GCF_000181295.1 Otolemur garnettii | reverse complement strand
CCACCTTAGGTGTATGTGGCTGGCACCTTAGCCGCTTGAGCCACAGGCGCCCAGCCACTGTGAGTTTTCTTAATGCCACTGATGAAGGCTCATATGCTAAGAAAAGGTTATTCAGAATTCACTTGGCTTTTCAAAATTAATACCAAATATCTTAAAATGAAAATAAAAAACATAGATATTTTAAAAACTTTTTCAGTTTTTAAAACATAGGGTCTTATTCTGTTAGCCAGGCTCATTGTAACCTCAAACTGCTGAGCTCACCCTCCCACCTCAGCCTTCCTAAGTACTAGGACGACAGGTGGGTGACACCATGTCCCACTAGATTTTTAAGTTTTTTTTTTCTTTTTGAGACAGAGCCTCAAGCTGTCGCTCTGGGTAGAGTGCCGTGGCATCACAGTTCACAGCAACCTCCAACTCCTGGGCTTAAGCAATTCACTTGCTTCAGCCTCCCAAGTATCTGGGACTACAGGCACCTGCCACAACACCTGGCTATTTTTTGGTTATAATTGTCATTGTTGTTTGGCAGGCCCAGGCTGGATTTGAACCTGCCAGCTCTGGCGTATGTGGTTGGTGCCTTAGCCACTTAAGCTACAGGAACTGAGCCATTTCTTTAAGTTTTTGCAGAGACGGGGTCTCACTATGTTTTCTTGGTCTAGCCATAAACTCTTGGGCTCAAGTGATCCTCCTGCCTCAATCTCCCAAAGTGCTAGGATTACAGGCATGTGCTACCACATCTGATCGGTATTTTTAAAACTTTTAAGTTTAACTTACCAGTCATCCTAATGGTAAATCCTAGGAATCATAAATCTAGGCATCTCACTATGTTTCCCAGGCTGGTCTTGAACTCCTGGGCTCAAAGGGTCCTCTTGCCTCAGCCTTCTGAGTAACTGGATTACAAGAATAGCCCACCATGCCCAACTAGAATGTTAACTTTTAAGAGGGCTTGGATTAATAATTAGTCCTCTTTTCAAAATCAATATTGTTTTTAGCTGTTTATTCTGCATTTATTCATTCAATATATTTTACTTCTTTTTAAAAAACAATGATAAAACTCCCAAGCACTTTTACTGCAATCTCAAAAAATATATACAAATATAATAAATTTAAAAATTTTTTAATTTTTTTTTTTTTTT
>NW_003852408.1:14015815-14027337 GCF_000181295.1 Otolemur garnettii | reverse complement strand
GAGGTTGCTGTGAGCTATGACACTATAGCACTCTACTGAGGGTGACAAAAGTGAGACTCGGTCTCAAAAAATAAATAAATATTTCAAGAACTTGAAATACAAAATATGCACAACATAACAAATACAGGCACAAATAATACTGCTAATTTTATTCCCATAAGCATTTCTACATGGAATCCTAAATCTTCCTGAAGTTGAAAGATGATTAACCTAGATGAAAGGTGATTAACCAATAGGAAGCTTTCCCACGTGCCCTGGGCTTGATGTGGCAGCCAACTCTTCAGGTAACTGAGGATGTTTTGCACCAAGATTTTTCCCGTGGCTGAATATTAGCCTAACCCCTTTTTATATGTATAAGATGGAGATCAAATGGTCTAAAACCTGGGGTTTGAGTCATAGCATCATTCAAATTTCAATCCCTAATCACTCCCCATGTGGCACCCCACTCATTTGCACTCAGTGTATATTTATTTATTGCTTCCTTATCATCTGAATTCTCTCAGACTCTGGAGCCTGATGGCCTTGGGTTGAGTCTTGGCTCTGCCAATTATTAGCTATGTGACCTTGGGAAAGTATTTAAACTCTCTGTGCCTCAGTTTTTTTGTTCATAAGACTGAGGTAATAAAAGCACCTACTCACTGGGTAGTCTGTGGTTAAATGACATGACATATGTAAAGGTCATGTGCCTGGCCAAAAGTCAGCATGGTTAAGGGTTTGTTATGATTGTCATTGTCATCATCATTGCCGTGTTTTAGGACACAACTTGCAGAGATATTCACAGGTCATCTAATTCGATTATATGCATGTAAGGCTATGTCTGACTTTAGGTCACAATTTCTTCTTCTTTTTCTTTTCTTTTTTTGTCTTTTTGAGACAGAGTCTCACTATGTCGCCCTTGGTAGAGTGCCAGAGCATCATTGCTCACAGCAACCTCAACCTCTTGGGCTTAAGCAATTCTCTTGCCTCCCAAGTAGCTGGGACTCCAGGCGCCCACCACAATGGCCAGCTATTTTTTTGTTGCAGTTGTCATTGGTGTTTAGCAGGCCCTGGCCAATTGGAACCCACCAGCCTCGGTGCATGTGTCCGGTGCTGTAACCACTGTGCTATGATGCTAAGCCTAATTTTTCTATTTTTAGTACAGTAGTGGGAGTGGGGGGGTCCTCGCTCTTTGCTCAGGCTGGTCTTGAAATGTGAGCTCAAGCTATCCACCTGCCTTTGCCTCCCAGAGTGCATGAGCCACCACGTCGGGTCTAGGTCACAATTTCTTTTCTTTTATTGAGACAGGAGCCTCAAGCTGTCCCTCTGGGTAGAGTACTGTGGCATCACAGCTCACAGCAACCTCTAACTCCTGGGCTCAAGCAAGACTCCTGCCTCACCCTCTCAAGTAGCTGGGACCACAGGCGCCCACCACAACGCCTGGCTATTTTTTGGTTGCAGCCGTCATTGTTGTTTGGCAGGCCCAGGCTGGATTCGAACCTGCCACCTTGGGTGTACGTGGCTGGCACCTTAGCCACTTGAGCCACAGGTGTCTAGCCATAGGTCACAATTTCTAAAGTCATTCTAATGACCCATTTCTTATCCCTGTCTCTTTAACGTGTGAAATGCTGGCTCTGTGCCTATAGCACAGTGGTTATGGCGCCAGCCACATACACTGAGGCTGGCGGGTTAGAACGCAGTCTGGGCCAACTGAACAACAATGACAACCGCAACAAAAAATAGCCGGGCGTTGTGACAGGCACCTGTAATCCCAGCTACTTGGGAAGCTGAGGCCAGAGAATCGCTTAAGCCCAAGACTTTGAGGTTGCTGTGAGCTGTGACACCATGGCATCCTACGGAGGGCGACATAGTGAGGCTCTTGTCTTAAAAAAACAAATAAAAAAAGAATGTCAAATGCTCCCTCTGCTGGACAACATCTCATACATGAACCAAACCCCCGAACCTGCAATGTAGAATTCCTGAGCTCAAGCAATCTATCATCCCGGACTCCCAGAGCGCTAGGATAACTGTCAGGAGCCACCGCTCTGGGCTAGAATGCATAATGTCAATATCCTCCACCCGAGCAAAGTGGGTTGATGGCCCTTTAAGAGGCGGGAGTTACCTCCCGGTGCCATGGAGACAACTGGATACAGACTGGGTACCAGTCTGCAGAATGTCCTCCCACATTTACTCCACAGGTGGTAAGAGGACTGCTGGGGCTGGAAGTTGGGGACTTCCTCCTAACAATCCACCCTAGGCATGGCTTGGGAGGATTCTGCTTCTGGGGAAAGGGGGCTGTGACCGGGATACGCCTGCCCCACGCGGGCCTCTCCCAGGGTCCGCCATCTTAACCCCTCCTCCCTCTGCAGTCCCCCGAGCCAAGGACCCCTCGCCCACAAGCCCCGAGCATAAGCCACTCCCAAAAGCCAATGCTGAAGCCATCGACTTCCTCAGCTCCCTCCGTGAGCCTAGGGCGGCGGGCAGGTGGTGGGGAGTTGGGACGCAGGGAGGGGGCGGCGGTGCAAATCTGGGAAGGAGAGAAGAGGGAGGTGCAGCTCTCTCAGCCTTGATTCTCCAAGACCTGACCCAGCTCTCTCAGCCTTGATTCTCCAAGACGGAGACTCGGAAAAGGCCTGAGGCCTTGGCTCGGCGCCTGTGGCTCAAGCGGCTAAGGTGCCAGCCACATACACCTAAGGTGGTAGGTTCGAATCCAGCCCCGGCCGCCAAACAACAATGACAGCTGCAACCAAAAAATAGCCGGGCGTTGGGGCAGGCACCTGTGGTCCCAGCTACTTGGGAGGCAGAGGCAGGAGACTCGCTTGAGCCCAGGAGTTGGAGGTTGCTGTGAGCTGTGATGCCACCGCACTCTACCCAGGGGACAGCTTGAGGCTCTGTCTCAAAAAAAAAAAAAGACCTGAGGCCTATTTGCTGACTCTCTTCAAGGGAGACCCAGGGACATGTGGGAGGGGTTCTTCACCTTCTGGTTCCCATAGGTGCTACTGGAGCAGAAGCAGGGATAGCTGGGAGGTGTGTGGGGTGAGGAGGGGCTAGTTGCAGACTACAGGGGACACTGGTTGTCCAGGAGTCAGAGGATTGATCTCCAAGAGCAGGGACTTTATGTGTCCCCATGGTCCTCTCCCCGCTCCCCAGGACAGGAAGAGCTGCAGCTGCTGTTCTTCTCGGAGAATCTGGCCATGGTCTCAGACACAGGGCAGCCTAAGGGAGAGCTGTCCATTAAGGTGGAGAAGGGGAAATACAAAGAGGATTTTGGAGTCTTGTCAAACTGCCTCTTCGTGCATGCCTATAGCCGTGGCTTCCTGGACAAAATGCTCTGTGGAAACTCCGTACTGGGTAGAGTTTCCATTGCCTGATGCCTGTTACCCCTCCCCTTCCTCCACTATACCTTCCACCACTCCCAGAATCTTTATTCAGACCAACCCCCTTAACTTTGACTTTGCCTTGGGACCAGGACCAGGCAAGGGTGGGGTGGGAGGCACAGGGAGGTTATTTGCAGCCACAGACTCAGGACAAGAGCAATAGTTCTGTGGCCACATCACACCTGGTCCTCCAGCCGGGGCCACCACCTTCCTTTCCTTCTGTCTACAACCTGTGGCTCCTGTGATGTCAATGTTGGCCTCCCCACATCCCAGGCTATCTCTCGTGGCAGTTGGAGACCATGGAACAACACAGTCATGAGTTCATCAAGGTACCTCCTAGGGCCACAGCTTTGATCCTGATCCAGGAAGAGAGAATAGAGATGCTGGGATGGAGGGAGAGGCACCAGAGGAGTGTTACCCCTTCTCTCTCCCGGCTTACCCTGTAACCCCCCTGCTCCCCCCGCCACAACTTGAAAACCAATCTATCCAGGATACCGGCAGTCAGCAGCAGTTTGGTGCTGAGGAGTTCTACATAAGCTCTGAACCTCGTTCACACCAGCCTGAGAGACCAGCATCTCTCTGGGGGCCCTGAGTGTTGGCTTTTCCAAGAGCCTGGCCTTTCCCAGGGGCATGTGGCCAGCTGGCCTCCAAGTCCTCTAGTATTGTGGCCCTTACTCCCAGCCCCGACTACCACATCACTAACTTTTGGAATGTGATTGTGACTTGTTTACACATTGGTAACTACTAGTGCCTAAGAACCTTCCCACAGAAACTATTCCCTTCTTCTTTTTTTTTTTTTTTTGAGACAGAGTTTCACTTTGTCACCCTTGGTAGAGTGCCATGATGTCACAGCTCACAACAACCTCAAACTCTTGGGCTTAAGCAATCCTCTTGCCTCAGCCTCCCAAGTAGCTGGGACTACAGGTGCCTGCCACAACACCGGCTATGTTTTGTTGTTGTTGTTGTTGTTGTTGCTGTTGTCATTGTTGTTTTAGCTGGTCAGGGTCGGGTTTGAACCCACCACCTTCAGTGTATGTGGCCAGTGACCTACCCACTGAGCCACAGGCACCTCCTATTCCCATCTTTTAAAATTAGGATTCTGAACTGCACTGTTTTTTAACTTTGTATAGCACCATAATATGCTGCTATTGTTGAGTTTTACTATAAACAAAAGGGCTCTTTGATTTGTTGTGTTGCTTTTTTTGGTTTGTTTGTTTTTTGGGTTTTTGAGACAGAGTCTCACTCTGTTGCCCTGAGTAAAGTGCCATGGGCATCATCATAGCTCACAGCAACCTCAGTCTCTTGCACTCAAGAGATCCTCTTGCCTCAGCTTCCCAAGTAGCTGGGACAACAAGCATCTGCCACCATGCCCAGCAAATTTTTCTGTTTTTAGTAGAGATGGGTCTCGCTCTTGCTCAAGCTAGTCTCCAAATCCTGAGCTCAGGGGATCCACCCACTTTGGCCTCTACCAAGTATTGGGATTACAAGCATGAGCCATTATACCTGGCCCAGCAACTCTTTGGGTTTTTTGCTTGTTTTGTTTTGTTTTGTTCTTGAGAGAGAGTCCTGAGTTGTCACCCTGGGTAGAGTGCTGTGGAGTCACAGCTCACAGCAACCTCAAACTCTTGGGTTTAAGTGATTCTCTTCCCTCAGCCTCCCAAGTAGCTGGGACTACAGGCGCCCCTCACAATGCACGGCCAGGTTCGAACCCGGAAGCCTGGGTGTATGTGGCCAGCGCCCTACACACTGAGTACGGGCGCCGCCATCTGCTGCTGTTTTTTAAATAAAAATCTTTAAACTTCAGTTTTTACTTTTATAAAGGAGAATTGCAGGTGACCTCTGGGGGATCCAGAGTCCGTGATTCTCCCCTGCATGCTCTGGCCTTTAGTTTCTCATCCTCCCCATGGAGCGGAAGATAACCCTACTGAAGCAGGATGATCAGCTGGCCATCACCAGAAGTGTCAGGGAAGGTGAGGTGAGAATGGAAGCCAGCTGGGAGCTGTACCCCACATCTCTCCAGAACTGTGAGCAGGGACCAGGCTTCAGTTCAGTCCTGGAGCCTGGACTGAAGACTCATTAAGAACTGTATGCCTGGGTGGCGCCTGTGGCTCAGTGAGTAGGGCACCGGCCCCATATACCGAGGGTGGTGGGTTCAAACTCGGCCCCTGCCAAACTGCAACAAAAAGTAGCCAGGAGTTGTGGTGGGCGCCTGTAGTCCCAGCTACTTGGGAGGCTGAGGCAAGAGAATCGCCCAAGCCCAGAAGTTAGAGGGTTGGAGGTTGCTGTGAGCAGTGTGATGCCACGGCCCTCTACCCAGGGCAATAATGTGAGACTCTGTCTCTAAAAAAAAAAAAAACTGTATGCCCAACACTGGCTTGCCCATCCTCCACTCCCTGCCCCTTCCTGGCCCCAGGTCCCTGACCCATATTTGTCCTGAACAGGATATGAAGACTGGAGTGACTTTTTTCCCCATGAGCTCAATTAAGGGTTTCATCTCTGAAGCTGCCAACATGGTGTTGCTGAGGGTGATGGCCTGGCGGCAGATGGTGCCCAGCAATGCCCACTTTCTGGCCTTGGACACTGATGGCAAATTTTGCCATTCCACCTATGTGAGGGGTCTTCTTGGGGAGGGGACTTTCCCTGGGGGCAATCTAGAAGGGGCAGGGGAGTACCAGGATGGGAGAGAAAACAGCTGTGGAGTGGAAGAGGGAGCTGGGGTCGCATAGAACAGGAGTGGGAGTGAGGCTTCCAAGGGCAAGAGAAACCAAGAACCACATTTGTTAGATTAAGTGTAGGGCAGGTAGAGTGAGTGAGGGGTGGGAATAGTTCAGGGAAGCAACCCTTTTGCACAAAAGTCAGTCCAAGAAAAATAAACATAGGATAAGGCTCTTTTTAAAGATACATTATGTTTTAACTTCACCAACTCTAACTGCATTTAAATATTCTTTTATGATTTCTCAACTCTGAAGGGTGTTCCTTTTTTTGTAGAATCAGGGTCTGATATGTTGTCCAGGCCAGTCTTGAACTGCTGGACGCAAGTGAATGTCTTGCCTTCACCTCCCAGCACTGGGATTACAGATGTGAGCCACCATACCTGGACTTTTTTTTTTTTTTTTTTGAGACAGTCTTACTATGTTGCCCTCGGTAGGGTGCCGTGAAGTTACAGCTCACAGCAACTTCAAACTCTTGGACTTAAGCAATTTTCTGGCCTCAGCCTCCCAAATAGCTGGGACTACAGGTGCCCGCCATAGTGCCTGGCTATGTTTTTTGTTGTAGTTGTCACTGCTATTTAAAAGGTCCGGGCCAAGCTTGAACCCACCAGCTCTGGTGTATGTGGCTTGTCCCCTAGCCGCTGAGCTACAGGCGCAGAGCCAAAATGTAAAATGTTTTTTGAGACGGAGTCTCACACTGTCACCCTGGGTAGACTGCCATGGCATCATAGCTCACAGCAGCCTCCAACTCAGGCTCAACCAATCCTCTTGCCTTGGTTTTTCTATTTTAGTAGAGACAGGGTCTTGCTTTTGCTCAGGCTGGTCTTGAACTCATTAACTCAAACAATCCACCCACCTCGGCCTCCCAGAGTGCTAGGATTACAGTCGTGAGCCACTGTGCCCAGCCATACCTGGACTTTTATTCTTTAATTTTGGCTAAAATTTCATAATCCAAATACCTAGGCCTTCTTATAATATGTGATTTTAAAGCTATACCTTTACAGCTGAGTGTGGTGGTACACACTTGTAGTCCTAGGTACTCTGGAGGCTGAGATGGGAGAATTGCCTGAGTTCCAGGGTCCAGTGAGTTATCATCCTGCCACTGCACTCCAGCCTGGGCAACAGAGCAAGATCCCATCACTAATAAAAAACAAAACAAAAAACTGTGCCTTTGAACACAACAAATTTCAAGTAAGATATTTTGAGGGCTGATGTGTCTTTCCTGGACCAACTTTGTAAATTAAATTCTTGGCTTGTCTATCACACACAGTGAGTAGCAATGTGTTTAACACAGACAAGCACACTCATGTCCCCCCACTTTCTTGGAAATACCTGTTTGACATTAGCACTTTTTTCCCCATGACCCCAGCCCTAATGCTTAAGGTTTTTGATTTGGAGGGGGTTTTTTTTGTGACGGTCTCACTTTGTCACCCTTCGTAGGGTGCCATGGGGTCGTAAGACACAGCAATCTCAAACTCCTGGGCTCAAGCAATCTTCTTGCCTCAGACTCCTGACTAGTTGGAACTACAGGCACGCGCCACAACGCCTGGCGTTTTTAGAAAGGTCTTGCTCTTTGTTCAGGCTGTTCTCGATCCCGTGAGCTCAGGCAATCCATCCTCCTCGGCCTCCCAGAGTTCTAGGAGTATAGGCGTGAGACACTGCGCCTAGCCAGGGCTTAAATTTTAATTATAACAGGAACAGCTTGCCAGCAGTAGCACGGGCCTGAGGTGGCCACAGATCTTAGCCCAGTCTCACTCCTGGAGCCTCACTTTACCATCCCCTCACTGGCCCCAGTAGCACACTCCCTACACCCCACACACCCATACTGCTCCTCAGCCCTATAACAGAATCTGCCAACTAGAAGCCCTTGGTCAGCCAGGTAGCAGGGGAGGGGCTAGGGCAGGACCTGGCTCTCTAAGAGGGGACCCCCAATTTAGCTTGGGGGAGCAACTCAAGTTTGTGGCAGTTGAAGGTCTGGACAGCCAAGGACTGTTTATCAGGTGAACAAGGAAGTAAGATGTGAGACAGAGGAAAAGTCAGAGTGAGACAGTGGGATAGACCTTGATGGGCATCCACCTTACACCCTCACCCTATTTTGGCCATTACGTTACCAGCAAGCCTTGGGCTTCCAGACGATGCAGGTGGGCCATCAGCAGACCAACGTGTTCATCGTGGAGCAGACTGTACACTCAGAGGACAGCATCCCCATGTCCTGCCAGTACTACCTGCTCCGTGATGGGTGAGCATAGGTGGGGTGGGGGATGACGCAAACGGGAGACCAGCTGTTTCTGGGACAACGCCAGGAACAGTCACCATTGAGATCTAGCTGAGCATTCCCTATTTTAGCCACATCATTCATCCTTTCTTGCTTGTTCTCGTAATCCTCACAGCACCTTGTTATGAACCTGAAGGGCTGAGGAATTAAATGTCGTTCCACATGCCAAGGTTTAATTATGTATAGAAGCTCCCATGGCGTTAGGGGTAATCATGAAAAAAAAAACCCAAGATTTAAATGAGTGGACACTTGATCAAATCCACGTGCTAGAAGAAGTGCCCCTGGCATGCTGCCAAGCTGCCACCAGCAAAGCTTGGGTTCCAAATCTTGAGAAAATTTGGATGAGGAAGAATTTATTTCCTGAATTTTCAGAGTAGGTATTTGCATAGTCACTACACTGAGAAAAAAAGTAATCGGACTGTTGTCCTTCCTTATTTCATAACTGAGTATGTTTCTATTTTGAGTCACATAGCAGGAAGTTCCATGATCATTTTATTTATTATTTATTTGTTTATTTTTTGAGACAGAGTCTCAAGCTGTCCACCTGGGTAGAGTGCTGTGGCATCACAGCTCACAGCAACTTCCAACTCTTCGGCTTTAGCAATTCTCTTGCCTCAGCCTCCTAAGTAGCTGGGACTACAGGCACCCACCACAACGCCCAGCTGTTTTTGTTGTTGTTGTTGAAGTTGTCATGGTTGCTTTAGCTGGCCCAGCCAGGTTCGAACCCACCAGCCTGTGTATGTGGCTGGCCCCCTACACACTGAGCTACAGGCACTGCCATGATTATTTTAGTGCTTACACCTCTTAAGGTTTCAGTCCCTTTTTAGCAGCCTTCCTGGTATGTCTTAAAGTGGCCTTTCTTCTGTGGATGAGTGAATGGAGAGAGCTCTCTATCATCTTTCTCTTATAGGGACACCAAACCTATCTGATTAGGGCCCCACATTTGGGATGGCATTTAACCTTAATTACTTCCCCTAAAGTCCTTATCTCCAAATACCATCATATTGGAGGTTAGAGGTACAACCCCAGCTGGGGGCAGGGCACAGTTCAGCCCATAAGACTTGTGCTCACACCTTTCTTCCGTGTTGCACTCCAGGCACCTGGCCAAGAGAGTCCAGGTGGGCTCCCCAGGGTGCTGCATCATCACCAAGATGCCCATAGTAAGGGAGGAAGGTGAGTGAAGCCGATTAGGCGAGTGGGAGAGTGGAGGAGAGGTGGGAGAGTCTGGGGCCTTCCAGGATGTAGGGCCGGGACTGATGTGCTATGAATGGGACAGAAGCCTGGAATCACATGGAGAAATTTTGCCCTCAACCCCTTCCTGCAACTCTGCTAGTGCGGTCAGAATCCTGGATTTTTTTTTTTTTTTTTTACCTGAGCCTTCTGCTTGGATGTTGTTGGGATTCCTCTGTGTATCCAAGGAAGGTTCTGGCGAGGGAAGATGCAGCTTTCCTCCCTCCCTACCCAGATGAGCCCGAGCCTCGACCAGTGTTTGAGAAGAAGCCCCTGGCGTGGGAGGAGGATTTGCAGCTCTACTCCAGGTTCCTGGACAGGAAGGTGAGGAGGGGCTGCGACCAGCAGTGGGGCGGAGAGGGTATAAATTCCACCAATTCTGATCTCTCTTCCAGCCTGATTGCAATGCACACCTCTAGGAAGTGAAAGAAAGGCTGCAGTGCCCCTTAGCCTTCTTTGGAGTGAGAGGGGGAGCCTCCTGGGGCTGTCCCCACCCACGTAGTCTCAGACTCGGGGCTGCCCCGTCCCTCTGCAGGAAGAGCTCCGACTCAGCCACACCAGCTATCTGCGGCACCACCCCGAGGCCCAAGCGCTTGTCTCGGACTTCCTGCTCTTCCTGCTGCTGCGCCAGCCAGAAGACGTGGTCACTTTCGCAGCCGAGTACTTCGGCCCCTTCGCCGCGCGCCGCCCGGCGACCCCCGCCTTGCGCTCTTCCTACCGGCCCAGCCCTTTCCGCTCGCTGGACCCGGACCTCGACGACGACTCAGAGTCAAACTAGGCGGTCCCTGCTGCCCAGGACTGGGCAGGAAGGGTGGGGATCGTCAGGGCTGGGACACAGGCGGGACGCGCAGGAGGCGGGCGTGCTTTCCCAGCCGCGGTTTTTGTGGGAATAAACGGGACCTTCCCGCGGCTCTGCAGTGTCAGCCAGGACCCTCCCTGGCCAGCGTCTTGTGTCTTGGGCTAAAAGTAGGAACCATTAGCATCGTACATCTAGCGAATTTCAGCCTTTCTTCCTAGATGCTGGAATTGGCTTGTGGGGAACTAGAACTTGAAGCTGGACCTTAGACTTGGAAAACCGCTCTCGTACCCACTAGGTTAGCTGGAACCGGGGGCGTGGCTCCGTGTCTCTCAGAACCATTGCAGTTGCCACTAAGTATGACTGTCCTGGCCACCCACCTGGATGGCGCATGGGGGAAGGAGGAGGGCCAACAAGAAACATCGCTGGCCTTGCTTGCCACCTCTCAAGTTTCCCAAAACGGAGCCAGCGCTCTTCCTCATTCTCACCGACGCACTGGAACCCCCAAACTGAGTTTCCAATTACACTCTTCCAGAGTAAAAAAAATGAGCAGGTGTTCGTCACCTCCTCTAGGCTCCTTTCTTAAAGTCAGTCTGGCCAGTGGCTTGTTTCCGCGGGATGGTGGCTATGAGGAAGGTCTCCTGAGGCAGGTAGTAATGGGATACAGACCTCAACCATCTATTCATTCATCCTTCCTGCGCTGCTGAGAGAGACTCCAGAGAAGCTGTGAACGTGAGCTGATACCTTCAAGGTTGGGAGGGTGTGCAGTATAGGGTTAGATAGGGACCAAGGAATTGCAGGAAAAAAAGGCTTAATGGAAGACTATCACTTGAGTTAAGCCTCGGAAAAAATTAAAAAGGAATTTTTGTTGTTCTTCCTTATTTCAAGAGAAAACTTCAAAAAAGAAAATGCAATCACCTCAATCTCTGTACCTACAAGCAGCCACCCTTAACGTTTTAGCAAATATCCTCTCTACATTTTTCTTTTCCTTTTTTTTTTAAGGACAGAGTCTCATTCTGTTGCCCCAGCAGAAAGCTATGGCATCATAGCTCACGGCAACCTCAAATTCTTGGGGTCAAGTGATTCTCTTGTTTCAGCCTCCCAAGTAGCTGAGACTACAGGAGCCCACCACAACTGCCTGGCTATTTTTTTTTTTT
>NW_003852408.1:14009748-14014974 GCF_000181295.1 Otolemur garnettii | reverse complement strand
TTTTTTTTTTTTTTTTGGAGGCAGAGTCTCACTTTGTCACCCTCGGTAGAGTGCTGTGGCATCACAGCTCACAGCAACCTCCAGCTTTTGAGCTCGAGTGATTCTCTTGCCTCAGCCTCCTGAGTAACTGGGACCACAGGTGTCCACCACAATGTCCGGCTTTGTTGCAGTTTGGCCAGGGCCGGGTTTGAACCTGCCACCTTTGGTATATGAAGCCAGCACCCTACCCACTGAGCCACAGGCACTGTCCCATCTAACAGTAAATTTTGAAAATATTTTCATGTGATTACAGTCTTCTATTTTGGATGACTACACCATAATTTAATCTTTCCCTTTTCCCCTTATTATAAACAGTCTGCACTGAGCAGTAGCCTTATAGCTAAATCTTTGCATATATCAATATTTACTTAACAATATATTCTGACAAGTTGAATTGTTGAATTTAAGGCTTTGTTTGTTTTAACGTATTGCCAAATTCTACATGAGAAGAATTACTTTTTAGTAAGGGACAGAAAAAGCTCTGGAGACAGCAAATGACATGAGGAAAGGACAGGCGTAGGAAAGTGTAATGCATATTGGTGGTCTAGAGCAAGAGTGTCCAACTGAACTTCCTGCAATGATGGAAATGTTCTACATCTGTAGTGTCCACTCTGATCGCCATCAGCCATGTGAGGCCACTGAGCACTTGAAATCAGATTAATATGACTGAGGAAAGTCCGGGCACGATGGTTGACACCTGTAATCCTAGCACTTTGGGAGGCCAAGGTGAGTGGATTGCCTGAGCTCATGAGTTCACGAGCCTGAGCAAGAATGAAAAGAAAAAAATAGCTGGGCATTTTTGTGGTGGGCACCTGTAGTAGACTCAGGAGTCTGAGGGAAGTGGATGACTTGAACCGAAGAGTTTGAGGTTGCTGTGAGTTGTGATGGACACCACGGCACTCTACTGAGGGTGACAACATGAGACTCTCTCTCAGAAAAAAGACAAAAAATGACTGAGGAAATGAAGTTTTATTTTTATATTAATGAATTAATTTTTTTTTTTGAGACAGAGTTTCACTGTGTCACCCTGGGTGACAGCTCACAGCAACCTCAAACTCCTGGACTTAAGGGATTCTCCTGCTTCAGCCTTCCAAATAGCTGGGACCACAGCTTTTTTTGGTTGTAGTTGTCGTTGCTGTTTGGCAGGCCCAGGCTGGATTAGAACCCACCAGCTCTAACCAGTATGTGACTGGCGCCCTAGCCGCTGAGCTATAGGCGCCAAGCCATTATATTAATCTAAATGTAAATAGCCACATCTGGCTATCATATTGGACAGCACAGTTCTAGAGGATAAATCTATCTTTCAATCAGGCACTTGGCCCAACAAATACTGGCTTCTTCCATGCACCAGGATTATTCTGGGCACTGGGATACATATATAAGCAATTACAAGACAAAGTCCCTGTCCACATGGAGCTTACGGGTAGTGTGGGGAGATGGACAACATACACAAAAAATCAATTTCTATGTGACATTTCAGACACTTATGAAAATGAGTAAAACAAAACCATGAATAGAAAATGACTTAAGGTTGGAGGGTTGAAGGTACGGACTTCAGGGAAGGCCTCTATAGGGTCTCAGTTGAGCTAGGACGTAAACGATAAGGAGTCAGATCTGGGGAGAGTTGAAGGAAAAGCACTCTAGGCAGAAGGAACAGCAAGTGCAAAGGCTCTGAGCATCATGTGTTGGGGAATGGAAGGCCAGTGAGGCTGGAGCACAATAGGGCAAGCAAGGTGGGAAGATGACCATGCTCAGTCACTGTCAGGCGAGCAGGGCTGGATCCCAGAGGGTCTTTCAGGCCCTAGCAAGTTCTCTTCATCTGTAGAGAACTGAAACTGAGGCTGACCCAACCTAATGCACCCAGAACACTCCAGAAAGACCCCAAGAGCTCCCTTCAGTCCCAGATACCCTGCAATCACAGTGGGGGAGAGGAAGGTGGCAACATTCAACCCAACCCACAGAAATTCTTCCTCTGCTGAGTTTTCTTGCATCAGGCAACATAGGAAGGAGGCGTCTAACCACTTCCCGGACTCCTCTGTGACATTTCAAAACTGGTTGGTTTTTTTAATTATTATTTTTTTGAGACAGAGTTTCACTATGTCTCCCTCGGAAGAGTGCTATGGTGTCACAGCTCACAGCAACCTCAGACTCTTGAACTTAAGTGATTCTCTTACCTCAGCCTCCCAAGTAGCTGGGACTACAGGTGCTGGCCACAACACCCGGCTATTTTTTTGGTTGTAGTTGTCATTGTTGTTTGGCAGGTCCTGGCTGAATTTGAACCTGCCAGCTCATATATGTGGCTGGCACCCTAGCCGCTGAGCTACAGGTGCTGAGTCCAAAACTGGTTTATTTTTAAATGTTATTTTTTGTTCTCAGAACTCCCACGACACCCTCCTCTTGATCCATAATACTAAGAGATAACATGTTTTAGTATAAAGAAAAAACACATTGAGCACTTCCATGGTACTGGACACTGGCCTAGGATTGGGGGCTGCCATGGTGGACTTCACCTGCACGAACGGCCATCAACCTAGAGAGGAAGAGATAGCAGTTAGTAACCCCATGAATGTGTAAGTACAGACAGTGGAAAGGGCTAAGAAGGGAACGTATACATGCAATATGAAACAGAGTGCTTAAAGTAGACTTGACCTAGTCTGGGATTCTGGAGGCAGAGGGAAATAAATAGTAATAATACAAGAACCCTATGAGATGGGTTCTATTATTATACTCATTTTACAGATAAGGAAAAGGTCAAGGCCCAAGGCAACACACTGGTTAGTGGTAGAGCCAGGATTTGAACTCAGAGATTAGTTCATGCATTAATCCACTCTGATAAACAGATCATATGTGACTGTCTAGAGACAGAACAGAGACGAGGCACCTTCCTGCTTTGATACATCCACAGTAAACTTTTATGCTGTCTTTTTCCTTCCCTGGCACCTAGAAACTATCCCCCTTGCCTGGTGCATTGTCGCCACCAGTAGCTTTACTCCTGTGAGTTGCTTGAGTAAGAGGGGGGAGGGCATTGTGCAGACAGCACACAAAGGTCAGGAAGGCTTCCTGGAGGAGGTCACACAAGAACTGAGTCCTGGTGAAGTCATCCACCAGGCTTCTCAAATAGCATGTAGAGGCTGTTTCAGGAGGAAGCCAGCATAAGCAAGACCCGGAGGTGCTCCTGGAGGGAGCACGTAAGGTCTGAGCTACCACAGGGGGCTCAGGACAAGACAGCAAGGAGGCTGAGCATGATGGCTCCTGCCTGTAATCCTAGAACTCTGGGAGGCCGAAGTGGGACGAGTGCCTGAGCTCAGGAGTTTGCGACCAGCCTGAGCAAGAGGAAGAACTCATCTCTGCTAAAAAGAAGAATTAAAGGGGGGCGGTGCCTGTGGCTCAAAGGAGTAGGGTGCCAGCCCCATATGCTGGATGCTGAAGGTGGTGGGTTCAAACCCAGCCCCAGCAAAAACCTGAAAAAAAAAAATTAAGGCTGGGTACGGTGGCTCACGTCTATAATGCTAGCACTCTGGGAGGCTGAGGCAGGTGGTTTGTCTGAGCTCACAGGTTTGAGAGTAGCCCGAGCCAGAGCAAGACCTTATCTCTAAAAATAGCCGAGCACCTGTGGTGGGCACCTGTAGTCCCAGCTGAAGCAAGAGAATCACTGAAGCCCAGGAGTTTGAGGTTGCTGTGAGCTGTGACGCCATGGCACTTTACCGAGGGCAACATAGTGAGACTCTGTCTCAAAAAAAAAAATCTGTTTTATTAAGGTATGATATGAAGGTTTGGTGCCCATAGCTCAGTGGCTAGGGTCCCAGCCACATACACCTAGGCTGGCAGGTTTGAACCTGGCCCCGGGCCTTCTAAAAACAACAATGACAACTGCAACAACAGCAACAAAATAGCTGGGTGATGTGGCAGACACCTGTAGTCCCAGCTACTTGGGAGTCTGAGGCAAGATAATTGCTTAAGCCCAAGAGTTTGAGGTTGCTGTGAGCTGTGATGCCACGACACTCTACCGAGGTTGACAGCTTGAGACTATAAAAAAAAAAAAGATACAATATGCAAGCTAGACATGATGGTTCACAACTGCAATCCCAGCACTTTGGAAGGCAGGAGGATCACTTGAGGCCAGGAGTTTGAGATCAACCTGGGCAACATCATGACACCTCATCTCTACAAAATAATAAGAATAGGTAGCTGGGCCCAGTGACAGGAGCCTGTAGTCCCAACTACTCAGGAAACTTACGCAAGGGGATCATTTGTCCACAGGACTTCGGAACTTCCATGATATCATGGTTCCACTGTACTCCAGCCTGGGTGACAGGGTTAGACTCTGTCTTAAAAGAAACTAAAATAAAACAACAAAATAAAATAATAAAATTTAAATATTTTTTAAAAGATATAATATCTATTCAATAAAATCCATCCTTTCTCCTCATTTTAAAAATTGACATAACGGGGGGCAGGAGGTTTAATAAAGTCAGACTTGGTGGCTCTTATCCATACTCCCAGATACTCCAGAGGCTATAGTGGGAGAATCACTTGAGCCCAGGAATTTGAGTCTATAGTTCACTATTATTGGGCCTGTACATAGCCACTACATTCCAGCCTCAGCAACAGAATGAGACTCTCTCTCTAAATAAAAAAAAACAAAGACACAATTTTAGATTCTTAGATTCACATGTAGACCTCTAGTTGTAATAAATAATTTAGAGATCCCTTGTATTCTTGGCCTATTTTCCCCCAATGGTAACATTTTGCAAAACATCATACAATATCATAATGAGGATTTTTTCCACTTTTTTTTTGGTGGCAAAATATACATAAAATTTGCCTTTTTAAACTATTTTTAGCTATGTAGTTCAGTAGCATTAAGTACATATACAATGTTATTCAACTATCACTATTATTTATTTCCAGGGCATTTTATCATCCCAAATAAAACTCTGTTGAATAAAACCCATTCAACAATAATTCCCCATTACCCTGTCTTCCTAGCAACTATCATTCTTTTTGTCTCTAAATTTGCCTATTCTGGGTACTTCGTATACATAATACATTTGTCCCCTGGCTTGCTTTACTCAGCATAATGTTTTGAAGATTCATCGTATTGTAGTATATATTGGAACTTCATTCCTTTTTTTTTTTTTTTTTTTTTTTTGAGACAGAGCCTCAAGCTGTCCCCCTGGGTAGAGT
>NW_003852408.1:14006699-14009491 GCF_000181295.1 Otolemur garnettii | reverse complement strand
GTCCGGGCTGGGGATTCGAACCCGCCACCTTAGGTGTACGTGGCTGGCGCCTTAGCCGGTTGAGCTATAGGCGCCGAGCCCATTCCTTTTTAAGGTTGAATGATGTTCCACTATATGTGTGTACCACATTTTATCTATTCATCCATTGATGGACATTTAAGTAATTTCCACCTTTTGGCTATTATGAATATTGTTGCTACAAATATTGATGTACAAATGTTTGTTTGTATCCCTGCTTTAAACATAACCAGGGTATTGACATTGACTCATTTGACTTAATCTCATTCATCTTTTTCAGATTTCCCATTTGTGTGTGTGTGTGTGTGTGTGACAGAGCCTCACTGTGTTGCCCTGGGTAGAATGTTATGACATCATAGCTCACAGCTCACAGCAACCATAAACTCCTAGGTTCAAGCCATCTTCTTGTTTCAGCCTCCTGAGTAGCTGGGACTACAGGCACCCACCACAATGCCCAGTTATTTTTAGTAGAGACAAGATCTCACTCTTGCTCAGGCTGGTCTCAAACTCTTGAGCTCAAGTAATCCACCCATTTTGTCCTCTCAGAGGGCTAGGATGACAGGTGTGAGCCTCCATGCCTGGCCTTCCCATTTTTTCTTATATTCATTTGCATGTGTACAGGTGGATGCATTTTGTTCTGTATAATTAATGGTTCGTGTTTCTATCACCATGATCAACATGCTGAACATAGATCCTGCCACAAGGATCCCTCTAGTTACCACATCCCCACATCCCTCACTTCACCCAAACCTACTTTCTGCCAAACACTAACCTCATCTTCTAAAAATTTCTAATTAAAATTTCAAAATTTCTAAAATGTTGTCATTGCGAACATCTTATATAAGTGGAATAAAATAGTATATGACCGTTTGAAATTGACTTTCTTTTTCACTCAGCATAATTTCCTGAAAAGCCATCCAAGTTATTGTGTATATCAATACTTTGTTCTTTTATTGCTGAGTAGTGATCCGTGGTATTGTACGGCGGTTTGTTTAGCAATTCACCTGTCGAAGGACATCTGGGGATAATTCCAGTCTGGTGCTGTTATGAATGAAGCTGCTATAAACATTCTTATACAGGTTTTTATGTGAACATAGCTTTGATTTCTCTGGGATAAATGCCCAGAAGGATATTTTGTGGTATGGATGTACCATAGTTTGGTTAACCATTTATCTGTTGAAGGACATATGGGTTGTTTCCAGTTTGGGCTATTGTGAATAAAGCTGCTATAAAAATCTGTGTACAGATGTTTGTGAAAACCTAAGTCATCATTTCTCTGGGAAACATGCAGAGGAATGCAATTTTGGGGTCATATGATAGTTGCATGTTTAGTTTTTTAAGAAATTTGCAAACTTTTTTCCAGAGTGGCTGTACCACTCCCACTATTTACATTCCCACTAGTAATACAGGAATGATCTAGTTTCTCTGCTTTCTTGACAACATTTGGTGTTCTCACTGCCCTTTTTTTGTTGGAGACAGAGTCTCATTTTGTCACCTTTGGTAGAGTGCCATGACATCATAGCTCATAGCAACCACAAACTCTTGGGCACAAGCAATTCTCTTGCCTCAGCCTCCCAAGTATCTGAGACTACAGGTGCCTGCCACAACACCTGGCTTTTCTTTTTTTTTTTTTGCAGTTTTTGGCCGGGGCTGGGCTGGGTTTGAATCTGCCATCTCCAGCATACGAGGCCGGCGCCCTACTCCTTTGAGCCACAGGCGCCACCCAACACCTGGCTGTTTTTTAAGGCGAGGTCTTGCTCTGGTTCAGACTGGTCTCAAACCTGTGAGCTCAGGCAATCCACCCATCTAGGCCTCCCAGAGTGCTAGGATTACAGGTATAAGCCACAGCACCCAGCCTCTCACTGCTTTTTATTTTAGCCATTCTAATAAGTATATAGCAAAATGTGGTTATGATTTCAATTTGCGTTTGTGTAATGGCTAATGATACTGAACATATTTTCATGCATTTGTCATATGTATATCTTCTTTGGTAAAATGCTTATTCATAATTTTTGCCCATTTCTAGTTGTATTTTTTAACTGCTTTTTAAAAGATTTGTGTATTTCTAGATCCTAGTTTTTGTCAGATATGTGATTTGCAAATATTTCCTCAAGCCCAGTTCTTTCTTATTTATTTATCTATTTATTTATTTATTTTGAGGAGGAGTCTCAAGCTGTTGCTCTGGTAGAGTGCAGTAGCATCATAGCTCACAGCAACCTCCAACTCTTGGGCTGAAGTGATCCTCTTGCCTCGGTTTTTCTTTTTTAGTAGAGATGAGATCTTGCTTTTGCTCAGGCTGGTCTTGAACTTGTGAGCTCAAGCTATCCACCCATCTCAGCCTCCCAAAGTGTTAGGATTACAGGCGTGAGCCACCACACCCAGCCAAGCCCAGTTCTTTCTTTTCTTTTCTTTTTTTTCCTTCTTTCTCTTTTCTGTTTTCTTTTCTTTTCTTTTTTTTTTTTTAAGACATAGTACAGCGGCTTCATTTTAATTCACTACAACTTCAGACTCCTGGGATCAAGAAATTCTCCTGCCTCACCCTCCCAAGGACCTGGGACTATAGGCATGTGCCACCACATCCAGCTAATTTTTTTTTATTTTTGTCAGAGACAGGATCTTTTTCTTGCGTAGGCTGGTCTCAAACCACTGGCCTCAAGTAATCCTCCAGCCTCAAACTCCCAAACTCCCAGAGGGCTAGGATTATAGGCATGAGCCACTAAACCTGGCAATTTCTTGTCTTTTCATGCTCTTTTTTTTTTTTTTTTTTTTTTTTT
>NW_003852408.1:14004579-14006461 GCF_000181295.1 Otolemur garnettii | reverse complement strand
ACCACACACCCAGCTATTATTTTTTTAATTTTTAATTAATTAATTAATTAATTTTTTGAGACAGAGCCTCAATCTGTTGCCCTGGGTAGAGTGCTGTGGCATCACAGCTTACAGCAACCTCCAACTCCTGAGCTCAAGCGATTCTCCTGCCTCCGCCTCCCAGGTAGCTGGGACTACAGGCGCCTGCCACAACACCCCGCTATTTTTTGGTTGCAGCCATCGTTGTTTGGTGGGCCCCAGGCTGGATTCGAACCCACCAGCTCAGATGTATGTGACTGGCACCTTAGCCACTTGAGCCACAGGTGCCACATTTAAAAGTTTTTTATTTTTTAAATTTTTATTCTTTTAAATATATTCTCTTTTCATTAATTACTTTATTAATTTGTTTATCTTTTTTTTAACCTAGAAAACTGGTGAAGCATTGTCTTTTCATTCTCTTAAAGAGGTTCTTTCACAGAGCAAAAGTTTTTAATTTTGATGATGTCTAACTTATTGATTTCTCCCTTTCTGGATTATATTTTTCATATCAAGCCTAGAAAGTCTTTGTCTAGCAGTAAGTCCTAAAGATTTCATCTTTTTTTTTCTAATAGCTTTATATTTCTATTTAAGTCTGTGATACATTTTGAGTGAATTAGTCTTCATAAAATTTCACCCCACCAATGCTGGTTAGTATTCAGCAACAGATCCAGATCCAGGGAATATCCATGCAGATTTCTGGATCTCTTCTCACATAGACTCTTGCTCTCTAATACTCTGCCCAGGGTCTCTGCTCTTCACCAGTACACTATTCTGCCTCTTCTTTAAGTTAGAGGTTATACAGGGTATTGATCAATGGTTAATCAATTATACTTACTGAGTTACTAACTGTAGAAAGGTCCCACAAAACGTGCAAAAACAAAGACACCCCAACCCCATGCCCAGTCATCCCCACATGAGCCCAAGGCAGTGACTGGGAAATGTGTGCAAACCTCAGCGGCCATGGATGATGACAGTACTTTAAGCAATAGTATTACAATGTGGTGACAAACCATGATGCTGCTGTCTGTCTCTGGACCCGTCATTCATTCTTTTTCTACACCCCCACCTCTCCATTTTCTCCAGCCTCCCCCATCAAAGAAAAGCGAGGAAACTGGCTGCCTCTTCCACCTTATGCTTCCAAATCTCATCTACAGTTTTAGACTGAACATGAGAATAAGTCATATCTCAGATCAAGTCTGGACCTGAGAACATTCTTGAAAGGAAAAACTCAGATTCTCTGCTTTCAACATTTTTTTTATTTTTTGAAGCTACAGTGTAGTAGTGTCATCTTCACTCACTACATCATTGCAGCCTCCAACTCTTGGGCTCAAACGATCGTTCTTGTTAGGGGGACAACGCTCAGTGCAAACTAGAGAGAATTCTGAACACAAAGATTAGGACAGGTTTAAAGAAAAAGTTTATTGTATGTTTAAAGAGGAAAGGGTATGGCACGAAAGTAAAAGAAGTTACAATCCCAAGGGTGAAGATTTGGGTCTTTTTATTGGGGAGTATTAAGAATAAAAAAGTTATTGCAGCAAGCTGATAGCAGAAGGCAGCTGTGAAATAGCTGCATTTGTTTTTCCGGGTTTTTTTTTTCCTTTTTTTTCCTCTTCTCCGGGAGGCTGACTTATCAGTCTCCTTGGAATGTGGTCTCTGGAAACTGGGGAAGGATCACACTCCTCCTGTATGCACAGTTCTTTATAAGTGCTGTAAAAAGAAACTCTTAAAGACCACAAAGCCAAAGGTGGTTAATCTTTTTTTTTAAAAAAAGCACATGTTTAATACTGAAAAAATTCTTCAGTCCTCCAAAATTTCTCCTTGTTTGTTATAAAAGCAGCCAACTAAAATTAAAATGATCTTTAAA
>NW_003852408.1:14001646-14003364 GCF_000181295.1 Otolemur garnettii | reverse complement strand
AGGCGCCCGCCACAACGCCCGGCTATTTTTTGGTTGCAGCCGTCATTGTTGTTTGGCGGGTCCGGGCTGGGGATTCGAACCCGCCACCTCAGGTGTACGTGGCTGGCGCCTTAGCCGGTTGAGCCACAGGCGCTGAGCCAACACATGCCTTTTGTACAAGGGTTTCCATAAAATCTTTAGCCAGAGGAACAAAGCATAGGCACTTGGTCATGATCAGTTTCTTGAGCTATGTTGCTCTGTTGCACACTCTGATAAAAGAACAGGATTTTGGATTAGGGTTCCTACTATACTAAGAGTGTTTCATGGTTATCTCTGTATAGCAGTCCCCAATTCCCTATATCAGGTTGTTTTCACTGCTGTTGATTGGGCAAAAAAAAACCTCTATAATTTTCTGTTTTCCTCTCCTCAGATTAACTTCACTTGAAGTTGTACACCAAAGTGACCCCACAGGGGGTTCATCTTAAAGATGAGTTGAGCCACAAGTGACTGATCAAACAAATGGGCAGTGTACACTATGATCTTTCACTCTTCTTTTCTATTAAATAGTTTATTTTTCTCTGTTAGGTAGTTTATTAGCAATGCTGTCCTTTAATTCCCCCTCCCCTGCCACATTGGTTAGAATTGATATTCTTATCAATGGACTCAAGACTGGGGAGTTTGGATGATGGACTGTTCTTCTGTAACTGTTTCCTGCTGACTTAGGTTCTCCCTACTTGAGAGTCCAACTGAGGTTCATTAAAGGGGAGCAGTTGAAATTGGATAGTCTTAGAAGCCAAAGGAGAGGAAGGATAGAGGTTTTGTTGGAAAGAAACAATAGGGTTAGAATTTTGTTTTGCATGAATATTATTAAATAGCAGGAAATGTTGGATCTGAAAATGAGTGTTAAAGCAGAGCTGTTAGGGGCTCTAAGAGAACCATGCCATACATGGAGTTTTAAATCCCTCCAGTCAAATTCACTAGAAGTGGCTCAGTGCCTGTGGCTTAAGTGGCTAAGGCACCAGCCACATACACCTAAGGTGGCAGGTTTGAATCCAACCGGGGCCGGCCAAACAGCAACGATGGCTGCAACCAAAAAATAGCTAAGTATTATGGCAGGCACCTGTGGTCACAGCTACTTGGGAGGCAGAGGCAAGAGACTCACTTGAGCCCAGGAGTTGGAAGTTGCTGTGAGCTGTGATGCCAAAGTACTCTACCCAGAAGGACAGCTTGAGGCTCTGTCTCAAAAAAAAAAAAAAGTAATTATAAGAGTGTATGTCTGAGTAATGGTGTACACCACAGTAAATATTTCCACACTAGCATTCAAACCTAACAGTCCCACTTTCTTTCTGCACATGAAACATTGATTTGTTTGTTTGTTTATTTTGGTTTTTCAAGAGACTTGCTTTGCTCTTCAGATGACTGCTGTGTTGTACCTGATACTGCAGCTTGCAGATCTTCTGTTTCAGGTACTGCTTTATCCACAGAGGTACTATCCACTTGGGAAGATGCTACAGATTCTGATAAAAGTGACTGGTTTGATACAGGCCTTGGCTGCAGGGATGAAGATGTAGAATCTATCAATAACTGAGCTCCTGGGACACTGCCATCTGCATACTGAACTGGTAAAGATTCAGACATACTACTGATAGAAGTTGCAGGTGGGCTTATTCTACCATTACTACTATTCTGTCTCTGAAGATGTTCTTTATAGTATACTGAACACATGCCTTTTTTTTTTT
>NW_003852408.1:13993396-14001512 GCF_000181295.1 Otolemur garnettii | reverse complement strand
GCTGGGGATTTGAACCCGCCACCTTAGGTGTACATGGCTGGCACCTTAGCCGGTTGAGCTATAGGCGCCGAGCCAATAATTTTCTTTTAACATGGAACATGTGTCTCTTTGATTGACAGTTAAGAGATCAAGAGTTCATCTATTTTGTAATATAACCCTCACCAGGGAATTTATTTGTTGTTGTAAAATAGTAATTTCTTGGGCTGATTCCCTGACTAGTTTTCAAAGACAGTCTTCACACCAGAAACAATTGAGTTAAATAAGCCAGCTATGTCAGCAACAAGTCCAGATATTACTCCAATTATTGTAAGAATGAGATAGACACTGCACTTGGTTCAAAGTTATGAGGAATAAATGGAATGAGGTGCAATATACTGATAAGAATA
This sequence comes from Otolemur garnettii, assembly GCF_000181295.1. Lineage (NCBI taxonomy): Eukaryota > Metazoa > Chordata > Mammalia > Primates > Galagidae > Otolemur > Otolemur garnettii. The sequence goes on along the minus strand of NW_003852408.1, from coordinate 14,001,126 downwards.
AGGTTAGGAATTATGTATGCCAGAGTACAAGTATCCATCCAGTTTGCTGGGAGGCATAAATAAGCATTTGATCCATGAAGAAGGTAAATTTGAACTTGGGGATTTAAACCAGTGTTTATTGATATACTAGTATAAAGACATGCTGTATGTCTTTATAAATAGAAGCTAAAAGTCACTGTGACAAACAGAGCTATACCTAGTAATAGTGGCAAGGTTATTTGTCCAATTGAAGGAAGTAATAGTCGGAGTACATCCTATCTCATAGGCCTCAGGGGTACTTAGTTTTTGACATCCCTGGAAGTTGATTTAACTAAATTGGAACCAAAAGTTATGTTGGCTGGGCATGGTGGCTTACACCTGTAATCCCAGCACCTGAGAGGCTGAGGTAGGTGGATTGCCTGAGCTTATAGGTTTGAGATCAGCTGGAGTCACAGCGAGACCCCGTCTCTAAAACTAGCTGGGCATTGAGGCAGGTGCCTGTAGTACCAGCTACCTGGGAGGCTGAGGTAAGTGAATTGCTTAAGCCCAAGAATTGGAGGTTGCTGTGAGCTGTTATGCCACAGCACTCTACCCAGGGCAACAGCTTTAGGCTCCGTCTCAAAAATAAATAAATAAATAAATAATCACAAGTGGATGGTAAAGTGTGTAGAAACTGAAAATTTACAAACTATTTAAAACCTGGGATCACTGACTGTTCAGAAACTACACAGATGGGTGGTGGTGAACAGCACAAAGGGATAATGGATGAACCTGCATTGTTCTAGCTCCTCCCAGTGCCACCCGTCTCCGAGGAAAGCCTGACTAGATATTGACCCAGGCTAATGCTGGCAGCAGATCCAGTGATGGTAGCCTGCCTGTCAGTAGATCCACTGGGTTCACAATTTTTATCTGTGCCCCAGACATCTGATGGCTCCCATTGATTTTGGCACCCTGATGCCCAGTGATGCAGCCAATCAAATCATTTGGAATGGTGAGTTCGTAAGAAATAGTCTGAGCAGATGCATCCAAAACTGCCCAATAGCCTTTCACCTCTGGGGAGCTGGATTCTATGCCACTGAATCCTGTGTTGCCATGCATCATGGGAAAATGAGACTGTCGCATTGCCAACTAGTGTAGCTTGGTCAAATCTGGCTGTGGAATGGCACACTGTCCTTGAATGGTATAGGCCTCTAGAAGTGGTCCCTCCAGGTCAGGGTTGAGGCACATGGACAGGGTGGTGTGGGGAAAGCTTACACTATTACTACCTGTGCCGTACCTGTCCCGACCACCTGCAAAGATGACTGGAAAACTAGACGATTTGGGCCAGTACAGGATTGTCATACCCTTTGCAGGGGACTGGGAGAGTCTCCGACATGACCACGCAGATCTGTTTGGCACACTCAATGACGGATTGTGGAATGCCAGCAATAGTAATGACCTGCTCAGTTGAGTTGGGTAGCATATCCCCTGCCACCTAGACCTGAGCCCCTGTACTCTCTTGTGTTTCCTTGATCTTGCAACCACCTTTTCCAATGAGAAAGCCACACTGACTAGCAGGAACCACCAGCCTCAGGGTAACTGGAGGTCTACTAGCAGCTGTGCTGTTGGTCATAGAGATGCTGATGTCCTCTTCCAGTTTGTCAATGATCTTAGCAAAGACTGAAAATGGCATTAGTGAGTCCAGCCAAAGTGATAATTCTTTGAGGACAATTCCCTTCTGAGATGTTGATACGTGCACCACTCTACTGGGGCATCTTCTTAACTGATTCTCCTTTCTTTCCAGTGATACTGCCAACTTCCTTTCCATGCATAAGTAGCTGGATGGTGAGAGTAACATTTAATCCACCTTCAGTCACACCGGTATCCATGTTGAGCACTACTCTGGGGAGCTGGACTTTGCATGGTCAAGTCTTTGGTCACTGGTGGGGGTGAAAGCCAAAAACTCGGTCACAAGGCGACTGAGGGGAAAAGGGGAGAATGGCAAGGACAGGAGGCCGGGCAGAACAATATGGATGGGCGGGAAGGCGAGGGTGAAGGTGGGGTGAAGGAGGAAGAAAAGGAAGGGGGGGAAGGGGGTGGAGGAGGAGGAGAAGGAAGGGAAAAAGAGACCCCGGGGCGGGCAGAGCAGAAGAGAGCGTGGGCTGAGGTCGCTCTGGCTGCTGCCTCTGCTGGTCTGGGCAAGACCTCCTTTCTAAAAATAGCCGGACCTTGTGGCTGGCACCTGTAGTCCCAGCTACAGGGGAGGCTGAGGCAAGAGAATCGCTTAAGCCCAGGAGGTTTTTTTTTTTTTTTGACCGGGGCTGGGCTTGAACCCACCACCTCCAGCATATGGGGCCAGTGCCACATACTCCTTTGAGCCACAGGCAGCTCCCTAAGCCCAGGAGTTTGAGGTTGCTGTGAGCTGTGACCCACGGCACTCTACTGAGGGCAACAAAATGAAACTCTATCTCAAAAAAAAAAGAGGGGAGACTTTCTTAGCACTTAGGGGTCCTCCCATTTGTAACCTTATAAGATTGTTTCCAGGGATTGCTGCAGCAGTTGTAAACTGTCACAGTGCTGGTGATTTTTACCATGCTAAAGAGGCTAAGTTGGTTCTGTTCGTGCTCCAAGCCTGGAAAAGACCCTAACCTCAAGTTTCCTGCTGTCATGGGTTAAGTGCTAGATGTTCAAGGCTGTTCATTGGCCTCTTCAAGTTTGCTCCCTCTCTGTGGTGAAGGTGCTAAACTGTGTAACCTGCTTCAAGCTGTTAGCCTGGTAGCCTGCATCTGCAATTTGTCCCTTAAATCCTGGAAGGGAAACTGAGGTCTCAGAAGCCATGAAGACTCCCTCCTCCCATTAGGCCAACCAGTGGCCTTGGGGCTCCAGATTGAGGAGAAAAGGGGCTTGCCTACTTGTTGTGAGTATGTGGCAGAGTGGAGTGTGATCAAGGGCTCTGGATTGGAATGCTCAAGGGGCAGGAAGTGCCTGAAATCAGAGCTAACTTGGAGGCACAGAGTAGGGGGTGCCTGGAAGGGGAACAGATGCGTTGTGGCACAGGGAAGCTTGGGAGGAGAACAAAGGTCCCTGCTGGGTGTGACCAGACCTTTCCGCCAGAGCTGACTACTTCTGCCTTTGGCAAATATTTCACAATACCGTTGTGTGTGACAGTGTGTGTGTGTGTGTGTGTGTGTGTGTGTGTGAATGTGTGAACGTGAAGTGAATTGTGATGTAAGAGACCAGAGAGTCTAGCCAGGATGAGTAAGAGGGTGTGGGCTAGCACACTCTCTCACACCAGTGCCCAGAGAGGGGTACAAAGTGAGGAGCTGCCCATCACATCGCTCACACTCAGAGAGTACCTGACCTGAAGCCTGTGTCCTCATGGCAAGTGAGTAGTGGCCTCCAAGGACACAGCCTGATTGGGGTGGGGGGTGGGGAGAGGAGGGGACTCAGTGAGGAGAGACTTGAGAAGGCAAGAGAAGCCCTGCCTTCCTCCCACCACCATCACCATTACTGGAGTTCTAGTCTAGACCACAGTTCTGGACACAAGACCCATGGAGCTGGATCCTTCACAGCCCTCACACCTGGCTTTCCTTTGTGTCATCTGTATGGATTTCAGTCCCTGGAGCTTTCTTAGCTGCTAAGGAGGCAAGGGTCAGGCCAAGGGTAAACATACAGACTCAGCTTGCCCTTCTCAAAGTCCAATGTCTCTTTTCTCTTGCATTCTCTTTGAGAGATCTGAATTTGGGGATCTCTGTGCTCACATGGGAAGGAAGTAATTCTGAAGCCTCTGCTTCCCATACATAGATCTTCTGTAGTGTTTGGTTGAGAGGTGGAGGTGATGGACCCTAGATGGGGACAATACCTTAATTTCTCCACTCTGCCAAGAGAGGAAGTGGTAGAAGAGAGGGCAGGTATTTTTAATCCTGGGCCACCAGCAAGAGACAGGACACTCACCATGTTTCATGGGGTGCCTCAAAGGTGACAGGGGTCCCCAAATGCTGAGCAGGCCCAGCTATGGCTCCATCTCCAGTCCACCCAGCCCAGGACCACAGCAAGTACCTCCCAGAGAGACCTACCTGAGTGAGAAGATCCGCATCCCGGACACAAAATCGGTGGGAATGCTGGAAACTTCCTGGGGGCTTTTGGGATTGGCAGGATCCAGTGGGAGAGGGGAGTCTTCTTGTGACTGTAGAAAGTCCCTTTCAGCTCTGAGCTGTAGTGACAGACTGTGACAACTGTCTCTAACCCCAGCACTTAGGCAGGGTACTCAGTATTTGTCTAAAAATTATCAAACGGCTTTGTGAATGAGTCTGAGCTTCCTTATGAGGAAAAAGGGGCATGGGGGTGAATTAGGACTGGAAGCTGGAAGATGCATTTTAGTATTTAAGGAAAGGACCAGGACAGGGCATAGACACGGAGAGGCTGCCGGCTGGCATCTAGGATGCTGTCACCTGCATTCCAGAATCTTTAGCAGATTCCTAAACTAACAGGCCAAGCCCAGGAATGGGGTGGGATCAGTACCTCAGTGGACCCTAGAGAAGGGGCTGAGGAGGAAGGAGCTGGACTAGGGGGCCTCGCCTCCCTGAAAGCCCCCTGTCAGGGCTCTGAGGACCTGCTGAGTCAGAGCCTGCAAGAGGCAGGGAAGTCAGGTGCAGGCTGGCCACCGAGAACGTGATGGCTCCAGAAAGCAGTTCCTCTGTGACTCAGCAAATCCTCCTGGTTCCTCCATCTATCTCCCGCTCCCTGAGGGGGCAGCTCCAGGCTTGAGGACTAGAGGGCAGGCTGGCCCAAGGGGCTCAGGGTCCTGTGGGCTTAGCTGGAAGCTAGCAAAGGCCAGCTGCCTTCACCTCCACTACTCCCAGGACCCCATCAACCTGTTCTCATCCCCAGGGCACATTCAGTCTGCGGAAGCTGTGGGCCTTCACAGGGCCTGGCTTCCTCATGAGCATCGCTTTCCTGGACCCAGGAAACATCGAGTCAGATCTCCAGGCTGGCGCCGTGGCTGAATTCAAAGTGACTGAGTTGGGACCTGAGACAGGGCTAGGTGGGGAGGGAGTTGACTGGGCTAAGTGGGTGGAGTTCCCTGCTTGCCATGTTTCCCTAGGTCCTGCATGAATGAATGGTATTAACTGGGAGCAGGTGTCAAGTTCAAACAGGCCAGGAAAGGGTCCCCAGTGTAGCCCTGTCAGAGTGTGGGGTGTATGGGGTGAGGGGGTTGTAGAGATAAGCACCCCACGCTCAGACATGGCAGCTCAACTTCAAGTGCTCCTTACTGTTGTAATAAATCTCTGTCCCACAGTAACAGGGGGTTGGTCTTCTTGCTATATCTCTCTCACCTTCTCCCCAAGGAGGGGTACCACCAACCCAGGGATTTTCTGAGACTGGCCCCTTTGGCTGAAAGCCTCTCCCTGCCTTCTCGCAGCTGCTCTGGGTGCTGCTCTGGGCCACGGTGTTGGGCTTGCTCTGCCAGCGACTGGCTGCTCGGCTAGGCGTGGTGACAGGCAAAGATTTGAGCGAGGTCTGCCATCTCTACTACCCTAAGGTGAGCCTGGGGACCTGGACAGGAAGAACCCACTGGTTTCAAACCCCAAACAGGTATATATAGCTTTCATGATCAAATTCATCAGCTGGTGCATCCCAAGTCTATTTGTTAGATGAAAAGACTGAGGCCCAAATTGATAGCACACAATCTGAGAGGCACCTCAGAGATGCACTGGTTATTTTACAGAGGGAGAGAGAAACTGAAACCTGAAAAACTGACTTGCCCATGCTAAAAAACAGGGAGCCATCAACTCAGGGATGGCCACTGGCTGGGGTAGATCCTGGGGATTTGGCAGTTGTGTCCAGAAAGGAAAACAGAAATCACAGCACTAGACATTTCAAAGGTATTTAATAAAGGGATTTAAAGTTTGAAAAGGCTGCAGGAGCAAAGGTTACCCAACAATCGGAAGCTGCTACACCCCTGACATAAGCTCAAGAGCCATGATTTGCTACTGAGCTTCCAGAAGCATTGCTGACACTGATGAAATGGCTACTTGTGCTGCCAGACCCCAGGTTGCCTCGCGTCCTTTATGGTGTCACTGCCAGAAACACCATCAGAAACAGGGAAAAAATGGCTTCTCTCTGTCTTCCAATCTCCTAAAAGCATGTCCTATAACACCCACCTGGAAGCCAGCAGGCAAGGTCATCTTGCAAATCTAGTTTGCAGGCTTCTAGCCCAGTAGCACAGCACAGGATGTGGAAAGGTGAGTGTTGGGCTGAGACAATAGACAGATACCTGGCAGATAACTGAAGGATCATCTCCTACCCACAGGTGCCCCGCACCCTCCTCTGGCTAACCATGGAGCTGGCCATTGTGGGCTCAGACATGCAGGAGGTCATCGGTACAGCTATCGCCTTCAACCTGCTCTCTGCTGGACGGTATAGCCCCCATGTGTATAGCTCATTAGCCCAAGGCTGGGAGCAGCTGCTCCTTGTCCCTAGGCCTTGTGCCTCCCTGAGTGCATTTAATCCTGATTTAGCCCCTCTGACATAGGGCTATTGCCCTATTTCCCAGAAATGAAAATTTACTTGTCTAAAGTTACACAGATGTGAGTTCTGCACACTCCAGAACTGTACCCCCAGGCTCTCCGGCATGCCTCCTCTCCTATCTAGTCTTGCCACTCTCACTTCCCTCACCCTAGCTGTCTGAGGGCACTTGGGTCCCCCCCTCCCAAAAGGCCAGATTCCACAGTCTCTAGCCCTGAGCATGGGCATTCAAGACCATGCTGTTTGGGCTGACCCAGGTCATTCTGGTTTCAGAATCCCACTCTGGGGAGGCGTCCTGATCACCATAGTGGATACCTTTTTCTTCCTCTTCCTTGATAACTACGGTAGGTGTGCACCTCACCTCATAGGGGCCTGTTGGAGGTGAGGTGCTATGTTGGGGGAGGGGCTCTGACAGTGCCTGGCAGTGCAGGGGCCCTCTCTCAACTGGTCACTGTGTGGCAAGTGACTTAGACCTTGAGTTTCTTTTGTAACATCAGGAAAATAAGAGAGCAGACACCAGAGGTTGCTGTGAAGATTCACTGAGGTAATATATGTTAGGCACTTAGCACAGAGCCTGGAAGTGATCCGGATACTAGCCATTAACAATTGTTTATGTTACAGATTTTTTGGGTTTGTATGTTTGTTTTACCCCTATGTCCTACCCCTAGGGTTGCGGAAGCTTGAAGCCTTTTTTGGATTCCTTATTACCATTATGGCCTTGACCTTTGGCTATGAGGTGGGAAGCCAGAGCTATAATTCCCTGTCCCCCTAAGGTCATTCTTCTCCCCCTCTCTCCTTCCCTGCCCCCTTGTGGTTGGGACTGGTGGGCGGTGAGAATTAGCGACAAAGGCAGTGGCTTTGGCTGCAGAGGGGCAGACCAGACTCCTGACCAGACTCCTCCCTCCAGTATGTGGTGGCACAACCCTCCCAGGGAGCACTTCTTCGAGGCCTGTTCCTGCCCTCATGCTCTGGCTGTGGTCATCCTGAGCTGCTGCAGGCCGTGGGCATTGTGGGTGCCATCATCATGCCCCACAACATCTACCTGCATTCGGCCCTGGTCAAGGTGAGCAGAAGGGAGAGGAGGGAGAGATGTCCCTCCTGTAGAGGTGTGCAGACTCCTCCTCCAATCCTCAAGCTCCACTGCTCTGGCACCTTTCTTCGGGACAAACATTTTCTTTTCTTTTTTTTTTTTTTTTTTGAGACGGAGCCTCAAGCTATCCCCCTGGGTAGAGTGCCATGGCATC
>NW_003852408.1:13989551-13991652 GCF_000181295.1 Otolemur garnettii | reverse complement strand
ATATATATATATATATAAAATTATATATGTGTAATATTAAAATAATCCCCTAGGGGTAGGACATAGGGGCATTATATATATATGTACACATATAATTATATATATTGTGTACATCTATTTATATAATATATAATTTTATATATTATATATTATACATATATAATTATATGATACATATATGATTATATTTTTATATATATATATTATTAGAAATGTAGTGTGGTGGCTCACATCTATAATCCCAGCACTTTAAAAGGCTGAGGCAGGAGGATCACTTGAGGCCAGAAGTTGGAGATCAGCCTGGGAAGCACATAGAGACTCTGTCTTTACAAAAAATTAAAAAATTAGCCAGCATGGTTGCATGCAGTGGTAGTCCTAGCTACTTGTGAAGCTGAAGCAGGAGGATCACCTGAGCCCAAGAATTTGTGGCTGCAGTGAGCTATAACTGCACCACTGTACTCCAGCCAGGGTGACATAGTGAGACTCTGTCTCTCTACAAATAATAATTTAAAAAATGTACTTATTAGAGAAGGGATCTTGCTATATTGCCCAGGCTGGCCTCAAACAATCCTCTCATCTTAGTTGCACAGGTAGCTAGAACTATAGACTGAAGCCTACTACTATGCAAAGCAATACTCCTTCACTAAATGAATAAGTAGCTGACGCAGTGGTGTGGGCCTATAGTCCCAGCGATTTGGAAGGTTGAGGCAGAGGATCCCTCAAGCCTAGGAATTGGAGGCTGCAGTAAGCTATGATCAGGCCTTTGTGGCAAAAGCAGAGATGCAGGATAGGTCAGCTGACCAGGGTACTTTAGAAGGTACTGGGGTTTGGGCAAAACATAGACGAAAGTGTGAAAATTTGGAATACTGTGGTGGTCCTAAGGAACTTTGGCTCTTTCCTCCCCCTTTGACCTTCATAGTCTCGAGAGATAGACCGGACCCGCCGAATAGACATCCAAGAAGCCAACATGTACTTCCTGATTGAAGCCACCATCGCCCTATCTGTCTCCTTCATCATCAACCTCTTTGTCATGGCTGTCTTTGGACAGGCGTTCTACCAGCAAACTAATCAGGCTGCGGTAAGACACACTCCCCACCCCCATGTGCCCATGGCCCTGCCCTACACACATGCCCTACAAGTCTTGCTGAGGACCCCAGGCAATGCCTTGAATTCTAGGCACTGGAGTCTTGTCTTCTGATAATCTTCATTGTTGGCAGATAAAACACAGTTCATTCAGCAAATAATTAGAGAGCATTTGTTGTATACCAGGCAGTGTCCTAGATGCTGGGGATACAGTAATCAGTGATGCAAAGACCTGCCCCTTTGTACCTTAAATAGGGAGGAGGCTGATCACACAGGAAAGAAGTCAACAAATAAATACTCATGGGAAACATAGAGCATGAATCACAACTCTGTGGTGGAAATAAAGGGGTGATACAGCATAACTGGGGATATGGGAGGGCTTACATTAGCCAGAGTGGTCAGGAAAAGCTTGGAAGAGGAGACATTTGTGCCAACATTGAAAATGGAGCTAGCCAGCTCCTCCTTGGTTCTCTGGGGTTTGGAACCTGTGTCTCTCTCTTTCTGAGACTGTAACAACTGCTAGCCAGTGTTGGGCACTTACTGAATGCTGAACATTGTGTGCGGGTCCCCTCTGGGGACCTGGGTGCTGCCACTGCCTTGCTATGTGAGGTTATGCCTTGGGAGGTCATGCCTCTCTATGGGTCTGTGTTCCCTGGCACAAGGAAAGAGGTTTAAATAGGGACTGTAGTTGGGCACGGTGGCTCACGCCTATAATCCCAGCACTGTGGGAGGCTGAGGAGGGAGAATTGCTTGAGCTCAGGAGTTGGAGACTTGCCTGAGCAAGAGTGAAACCCTAACTCATTAAAAACAAACAAACCAAACAACCAACCAACCAGGCACCTGGCAAGTACCTATAATCCCAGTGGCTTCTGGAGGCTGAGGCAGCAGGATGCCCACAGCCCCAGCCTGAAGTTGCAATGCACTATGATGCCACTACACTCTGTTCAGGGCATAGGGTGGGACTCTGTTTCAACAACTAACTAAATAAATAAACAAATAAACAAATAGGCTCGGCGCC
>NW_003852408.1:13987357-13988969 GCF_000181295.1 Otolemur garnettii | reverse complement strand
AAAACAAATAAATAAATACCATAAACCCTGGTCTTCAAGACCAGGTGCGCCACACAGCTGTGGGAAGTGAGTCGGTTTAAGGAAGGGGAGTGGGGCCACGCTGGTCAATTGTCTCTCTGTGGTAATGCCAGCTCTTAGGAATCCAAGAGAAGCTGGAAATCGGGTTCTCACGGGATGTCTTCTCAATTTAAATGTTGGGAAAAAATTACATTAAAGGAAAAAAAACCCAGAAGTTTGTTACCCAAACAAAATATGTCTGGCCGGATTCAGCCTGCCATACACCACTGTTTGAACTTTGGTCAAGGCCGGCAGTCTGGTTTTACAATACTGTATGTGCGCTTCACATCATCCTCTCACTGCTCCGGTGCCCGCAGTTCAACATCTGTGCCAACAGCAGCCTCCACGACTACGCCAACATCTTCCCCATGAACAACGAGACTGTAGCCGTGGACATTTACCAAGGAGTAAGAGTGCCGGACCGGTGGGCGGGGGAGGTCGCCCCGCCCGCTTCAGGGGCGGAGTCTTCAGGGAAAGGGTGGGGCTACTCGCTTTACCACGCCCCATCCCCCGCAGGGCGTGATCCTAGGTTGCCTCTTCGGCCCCGCCGCCCTCTACATCTGGGCCATAGGTCTCCTGGCAGCCGGGCAGAGCTCCACTATGACAGGCACCTACGCTGGACAGTTCGTGATGGAGGTGGGACAGTGGGCAAAGACAAAAGGTGCACTGCTAGGGGCTAGGCCTTGTTGATCCTTAAAGCAGCCCAGAGGGCGCCAATATAATCCTCACTTTACAGATGAGAAAACTGAGATTCAGATAGGTGAGGCTACTTGTGGAAGCTGCAGACCCAGGACTAACATGAGCATTTTCCCAAAAACTTTAGTCTTCAGCAAGCAGCTATGGGAGGACCTCCTTGCCCCCATTTCTCCCCACTCATCCCTTCTCTGCCAATTAGGGACAAAGTAATGGAAAAACAGAGAGTTCCCTGGGCATGAGGTGGACAGAGGGTCTCTCCTCTAGAAGCCCTAGTACTGCAGGTCTCCACCACTAAGGTGCTCACCCCTCATACCCAGGGCTTCCTGAGGCTGCGGTGGTCACGCTTTGGTAGAGTCCTTCTCACCCGCTCCTGTGCCATTCTGCCCACGGTGTTGGTGGCTGTCTTCCGGGACCTAAAGGACCTGTCAGGTCTCAACGACCTGCTCAACGTGCTACAGAGTCTTCTGGTGAGATGTGCAGTCTCTACAATCCCTGCTCCCTATAGAGCCAAACCAGAACCACAGCAACCCCCACCCTGAGCATACCCTGGCCAGCCAGGCCCTATCCTAAACATCCTTTGCCTACAAGGCTCATCTAAGTCCCACAGCCACCTCAGGAGGTAGGAACCATCATTTTATTTCCATTTTACAGATGGGAAAACTGATGCATGAAGTTAAGTGACTAGTGGCAGAGCAGGGATTTAAAAATCAGGCAGCCCTTGGCTCGGCACCTGTGGCTCAAGTGGCTAAGGCGCCAGCCACATACACCTGAACTGGCAGGTTCGAATCCAGCCTGGGCCCGCCAAACAACAATAACGGCTGCAACCAAAAAATAGCCTGGCGTTGTGGCGGGCGCCTAT
>NW_003852408.1:13975573-13987227 GCF_000181295.1 Otolemur garnettii | reverse complement strand
TCAAAAAAAAAAAAAAAAAAAAATCAGGCAGCCCTCAAAACATTTTCTCCTGCTTTGGAGCCCCAAGTCCTTGGAAGGCACAGAAAGGGGGAAAGAGGCTCAGAGTTGTTGGGGAACTTGCCCAAGGGCACACAACCAGGCAGAAGATGACAAGCTGCATTCTGTTCCTTCTCTCCTGTATGCTGAGGGCAGAGTCCCTCAGCTTCCACCTCCCATTGCACTCCCAGCTTCCATTTGCTGTGCTGCCCATCCTTACGTTCACCAGCTTGCCCGGCCTCATGAAGGAGTTTGCCAATGGTCTGTGAGTACTCCCTATCCCAAGCACTGGACATGCATTACCACATTTGGTCCTCACAACCACCCAGGTAGGAACTATGATTATCCCTATTATCCAGATGAAGCAACTGAGGCTCAAAGAGGTTAAGAAACTTACCCAGGGTCACATAGCTAGCAAGTGGGGGAGGTAGGAATGGAATTCGGGGGTGAAGGACATTTCTAGACCCTGAGCTCCTCACTCTCACCACAGACTGCTCTTACCAAATTTCACCAGTGTGCAGCCTAGAGAGGCCAGGAGGCAAGAGGTGGGCTAGATAGAGAGTATATATGCTCCAGACCCTATAGCCCAGAGAAGCTGAGAGCCACCTTTGTGTTATCTGCCCCATTACCAGCTGTGGGCACTAGGGAAGGAGGAGGAGGCATAGATGATGTAGGTGGTCCAGCTGCATCTGGCCAGTCCTGAGCCTCTCTTGTATTCCCCAGGCTGAGCAAGGTCATCACTTCCTCCATCATGGTTCTGGTCTGTGCCATAAACCTCTACTTCGTCGTCAGCTACCTGCCCAGCCTCCCACACCCTGCCTACTTCGGCCTTGTAGCCCTCCTGGCTGCAGGTTACCTGGGCCTCACTACCTACCTGGTACTGTAGGGCCAGGGGGTGCCTTGGGGAGGCAAAGAGAGGCAACAATTGAAGAGGATATGGGGAGGGACACATAGGAAGACTTCCGTGGAGGTCTTGTCCTCTCCCCCACTCATGGCTACCCCTCCCCCAGGTCTGGACCTGTTGCATTGTCCATGGAGCCACCTTTTTGGCCCACAGCTCCCACCAACACTTCCTGTATGGACTCCCAGAAGGGAAGGAAGGAGAGACCTCTGGATGAGCCCCCAAGCAAAGCCTGGATGGAAGGTGATGCGTGAGGCAGACTGGCCTGCTGAACATGGAGAGGCAACTGAAGGCAGCAACACACAGTAGGAGAGTTCTAGAGGCAGGCCCATAGGAGTCCCTTAGACACTGTTTCCTACCTTAGAAAAGAGATTAGCTTATGGGACTCAGTGTTCTCATCTGTAAAATGGGAACAACACCAACCTTGCAATGGATGTTAAGCAGTTTAACACAATGTCTGGCACTTGGAACTAAAAAAAAAAAAAAATTGAAAAAATATGTATTGAGTACCTCTAAGAGTAGCCTGTCAGACCCACTTACTGTGGGAATGGAAAAAGGTAGGACACAGCTCCAAACTGGTACTTGAAATAGAATCTGATGAATGCTAAATAAATACTAGTTCACTTCTCATCCCAAAGAGAAGAGAATTTAAATCCGCAAAGCAGGATTTAGAAGCACCAACAAGACCCCCTACTTAAATGTCTTGTTTCCCTCCTATTCCCTGAAGCCTTTCTGTTCTGCCTGTAACCCATTTTCCAGTCATTAAAAGGAAGAGCAGTTAGTTCTCTCTTCTTCAGGGTCTAGGTGATAAGGAACACAGGAGTCCTTGCCTCCCAGGCCCAATTCATTTGCAATCACCCCAGGGGACTAGCCTGGACTCCCACGCCACGCTCCTTCTCTGCTGTCTCTCAGCTCCCCCTAGGGGCAGGGACGGTGCCCAGTTCAGGCACCCTTACCGTAGCAGGATGCACTCCTCTCGCCCGAGTGTAACGACTGGGAGAGCCCGAGGCTCGGGTCGCAAACCTCGAGCTCACCCAGAATCCTCCTAAGCTAGGAGCTGGGGGGCGGGGGGGCGGGCAGTGTGTGCGTGAGGAACCCCCTGCCGCAGGGAGCAGCCGGGTGACCCTTCGCCTGATGCGAGAGGCTGCACTTTATAGACACTCCCTAGGCTGTTTCTAGGCTCCCCCAAGTCCCTCCTCCAGTCCCTGGAACCCGGTCCTGGGAGCTGAGGAAGGCAACACAGCGAAAAGGGCTGCCGCACCTTTCCCCAGAGTTGAGCTAGGGACAAGTGTTGTACCTGGGAGTACCCCTGATTTCCCGGGACCTTGCACATCCTGGCTCCCCACTCAAGTTGGGGCACTTGTTTATGAGAAGAATTTCCTATTTCTTAAAAGGGCAACAATGCTAGTGGGGCCAGCAAAAAGATAAGGCGTGAGACAAGTCTGGTGCAACCAGGACAACTGCCGCAGAAGACACCTGGGCAAGAGAGCTGCCCACCCTCCTCTGGGCTTCGTAGTGGAAAATATAGAGCCCATGAGAGATGATGGAGCAGATGCATGGGTGGCAGTTAGTGAAGAAAGGCATCTCCCAGAACTGCCAGTTTCCAGAAATGCCCCTATTTGTACTTCCTACAAAACCATCTAGTCAATTCCCTTGGCATTAAATGGGTGTGGGTCATGTGCCGGGCCCAGTGCAACAGTTAGGGGAGGGAGCCAAAGTCCCGAATTAAAGTTGTCAGCTTTCTAGGAGCTCACACCCTAGAGGAGTATAACAGCTAAGTCAACAAGTTACTAAGTAGCAGGATGCGGTGAAGGACACTGCCAGTGAGCTGACTCCTGTACAGGATTGTGAAAGCTGAATGGGGGTGGTAGTGTGGAGGGCCAGTCTAGGGGCAATGAGTGTGCTAGGAGTAGGGGGGCTTATGTGTGCATAAGCGTTGAGGCATGAAACCAGGGAATTATTAGATCATGTGAGGTAGGACTATGGGACCCTGGAGAAATGGGCAGGCTGGTCCTGTGAACTTGGGGACAAAGAAGACACCTGAAGGCCAGCTAAGGGGCTACCCTGGGCCTGGGTGAGAGCTTAGTGATGGGGTCAGGCAAAGGTGAGACATTTTAGGCCTTTTCTTAGAGCTGCATCCACCCACCCCCCCTTAGTAGCTCTGGTCCTCTCAGCCCCAGACTGAGCTCAAATTTGACAGAGCACGACATGCTCCACTTAAGCCCCTGGGTGGGAGTGCCTGCTGAAGACATCTTCCCTTCCTGTACTGCCCTCCACCCCCTACCTCCCCAACTGGGCTTTCTGGGTTAAGTTTGGTGACTGCTGGGGTGCTAGCTGGAAAAGACAAATGCAGTAGAACCTCCATAGCTGACCACCTCCCTACATCAACTGCCTCCTTAAGTTGACCTAATTAACATAGACCGGACTTGCACCACATGTATGCATCAGTACATCCAACCAAGTTCCTTATGTTGACATTTGTTATAGCCCCTTGAGTGGTCAACTTACAGAAATTCTACTATAGATGTTCACAGTTGCCAGACAGGACCCTGCTGAGCCCCATCTCTCTCCTACCCCATTTCTCAGCCTCCATGACTTCATTCTTCCTGGGGGTACAAACCATGGAACAGATAAAAATAAACTGTGTAGGTAAGGAGACCCACAGCTCCTGGGGTAGAGAGGAATAACAGTGAGTCTGGACTCTCCCTCCCCAATCCTACCAGCCTCCCTGCAGCATGGGGAGAGAACTTAAGGGCTTCCAGGCAAGAAGGTACCTGTCTCAGCTGCCTTGGAGCCCGAGAGTGGGGAAGATCTCCCAGGGAAGAGACCTACATCAGCAAAGGCTAGAGGGACAGTAGGAATGTGGTGGGGAGGAATCCCCAAGGGATCCAGTGAGCTTAGGGTGGCAACCCTGCACTACCCAGTGTCCTATCACCGAGTCAGCTCCTCTGACCTTCACGGGGACAGCCAGCCAGATTCCAGCCCCCTTCCCCGAGCGAGAGGAAAGTGAGCCGCCCTACTCAGGCCAGAGGCAAGGCCAGTTCTCCACATAGTCCCTCGCCACACATTTCCTTTTGGGGTCAGTGTGAAGCCAGACTGAAAGGGGGACGCTCTGCCTATGCCCTTGGGTTGGGCACGTAATTTTATTTCTCGGAGGGCTTTCTTATCTATAAAATGGGATATAAGAAGGGGGTCGTTCTGAGAAGTAAATGAGATTTGGGCTTGCAGCCAGAGCAGGACATAGACGGAATGCGGCCAGCGCGTTAGCGATTAAAACAATGAAGCGCAGTGATGGCAGCCCTGGGAGCATCTCAGGAGCAGAGGCAGGACCATGGCCATGGGGTCCCACCCAGGGGGACTCAGTCAGACCCCGTTGGCGCTGCGGTTCCCAGTCTCGGGTCACGAAGTGGGCGCATATTTAGACAGGCACAACTCCCCTTCTTCCTCTCCCTTCTCCTCCCGACCGTGGCGACGCCTAGCCTCCCTCCTGCTGCCCGGCTCCCCCAGGCGGGGCCCGGCGGACGTGCGCTGCGCTAGCACCCGGCGGCCGGACGGGACAGGACGCGCCCGCCCCGCCCAGCCTGGGAGGCCCGGGGAAGGGGGGAGGAAGTGCCGAGGCGTGTTTGTTAAGGTTTGGGGTTATTATTAATTTTTAAACCGTGAACATAAAATAGTAACGACGAATGGAAGGGACTTCATAATGGGAAAATAGCAACCCGTAGACCCCGTCGGCGCACACGACTTAGGGGCATCCCCCGCGAAGAATTATACAGACCCCGCGCCAGCCAGAGTGTCTCCACAGTTCTGGATGGAGGGTGTTTAAAACCGTCTAAACAGTTGACGTCTGAGGCCCCCACGTTCAGGCTTTAGGTCGGCTGTGTGCTGGCGCCGAGATGGGCAGTTGGGAACAGAGCCAAGTCCAAGTAACCCCCCCATCCTCAGAAATCACAGAGTGCCGGCCTGCGGGGGTAGAGGAGGGGCTCTCGAAAGGCCTCTGGAGAAGGTGGCATTTCTTTGTGTTCGGTGGGATTTGGCCCCACGAAGGGAACAGCGCGTTCCAGGCGGAGGGAACAGCGCTTACGAAAGCCCTGAGACGGTCAGGCACTCGGCTTCTCTCTCCGGGAACGCTAGGTGGCTTGGGCACGGTGGGTGGACGCGCGGTGGGGCAGTTGAGAGAGGTCAGCAGGGGGCTTCCAGGAGCAGGGAGCGGGAATTTTCACACCTTACAGACCCTAGGCTACTCAGCGATGACGGTCACAGTCAAGAGCATACTTAAGTGGATTTGCACAGTTGTCTGGGGCTAGCAAAGGGTCTTCGCTCGCTCAAGATGCCCCTGCGAGGTGGCCCCTGAGACCATCATAGGGGACACAATACTCATTTTAGAAATGAAGTAGCATTAGCCGGTTTCCCCAATGAGGAAAATTAGGTCGTTAGTCGGGAGTCCTCGGAATGTGCAGAGATGGAGCCATGCCGCCCTGGGGCGCTCCCCCGCCCGAGTGCTCGGGGCGGGAGGGCGGACCTTGGCCCGGGGGCCAGGCAGCCTGGAACTGTGGGCCGGGTGCAGGGCCTGCCACGCAGCCGCAAAGACTCGGCCCAGCCGGCGGGCGGCAGGAAGGGAGGCGACGCCCCCTGGAGCGCTACAGGAACCCGGCCGGGCCCGCCTCCTAGTCCGCCCAGCCGCGCCGGCCCCAGAAGTGATGAAAGACGCGGTGGAGTCCTGGTCACGCCGAAGCCGTTGCCCTTTTAAGGGGGAGCCTTGAAACGGCGCCCGGGTTCCATGTTTGCGTCCGCCTCGCGGGGAGGAAACTCCATGTTGTAACAAAGTTTCCTCCGTGCCCCCTCCCTCCCCCTCCCCCCAGAACCTGGCTCCCCTCCCCTCCGAAGCTTGCGGGGATCCCTTCCTCCCACCCCTCCCCTCCCCCCCGCGCCCCGATTCCGGCCTGAGCCGGGGGGGAGGCCGGGCGCCCGGGCCAGAGTCCGGCCGGAGCGGAGCGCGCCCGGCCCCATGGACAGCTCGGCCGTCATTACTCAGATCAGCAAGGAGGAGGCTCGGGGCCCGCTACGGGGCAAAGGTACAGGGGCCGCGGCAGCCCAGGCACCGGGTGAAGAGAGTGGGAGGGGGCTGGAATCTCCCCCAGGGAAGCCGCCTCTGCTGCCCGAGGCGCCCGCCTCGGCCGGGCCCGAAGCTCCCAGCCGGAGAGAGCCGGGAGTTTGAACTCGAAGGAGGTTCTGAGACACGGGGCGGGGCCTGGTGACTTTGGGGCGCTCCAGCCTACCCTAGATGGGGAAACTGAGGCAGAGGTAAAAAGAGAGGAGCTCTTCGGGGGCTCCAGAACTAGCAGCGCTTGGCGCATGGGCGACTCTCCCTCCCCCTTATTGGCGCCAATGAAGACAGGAGTTGGGGGGGGGGTGGCGCCTTCAGAACACCCGCTGAGACTCCGTTTACCCTAAACTCTGGACTGTGGTCAGATAGGGTCTTGGGAGGGGGTGCCGAGGTGACAGCGGGCTGGGGAGGCTTGGAGGAATCTCCCGCCAAGATACATCCACGTTCCCACAAAAGTTCCCGGTCACGCGTGGAGTTGCCGAGCCCCTCAGAGGCACACAGAGAGAAGGGCCAGTACTTCCAAGAGTACTGCGCGTTAGGAGAGGAGGGGAGAGCAGTGCGCCCAGCTGGACATTCGGCGCCCCTGCTGCAGCCCCGTGGGCGCCAGGCCTGTGTACACACACACGCGCGCGCGCGCGCGCGCGCGCCAGCGAAGCCGCACCGCCTGCCAAGGTTGCGCTCTGAAGACCTGGCTGGGGTGGGGGTCTGCCCTTTCTCTGCCCTGTGTGAACCTCAGGGTCTGGAAATTCCCCCCAGGTCTGCCCACCTCCCGCCTGGGCCTTGCTCCCCCCACCCCCAGCAGGGGGCAGAGATGGGAAGGCAAATGGAGGGTGGGCCCGTCAATCACTCTGCTGCTCCCTGGTCGTAGGTCTGGGCAGGATTGGGGAGGTAGGGCGGACAGATGGCCGCTGGACACTGGCCTGAGGCCGGAGACTGCACCCCCTGCCTGTGAGCCCAGCCTCACTGAGGACTTTGGACCCACGGGGGTAGACAGCAGGCACAGAGGGTAGGAGTGGCGAACCAGTCCTGGGCTCCCTTGAGGGCCTGCTCAGGTAAGGTGGGGGCAGGATGTGGCCCAGTGGGGCTGACCCATTAGCAGTAATGGAGGCAGTGAGAAATAGAGGGAGCACTGTTGGCAGCCACTTCTCCAGACAACCTACTCCTTATACAAGACCCACTCCAGGAGGGAGCTACAGGGAACTGGAGCAAAGACCCCTGGCAGGGGCATTTCAGGGAAAGCCAGGAGCTGCTTCAATGTGTCTTCCTTGGTGAAGGGGGCATGGCCTGAGCCTCTTTGCTTAGGGATTTGCACCTGGGCACATATGCACCCTTCTGTAGGCGGGTGTGCATACTACCCCCAACTTGGGCCTCCCTGCTTCAGGTGACCAGAAGTCAACAGCTGCCCAGAAGCCCCGCAGCCGGGGCATTCTCCACTCACTCTTCTGCTGTGTCTGTCGTGACGATGGGGAGGCCCTGCCCGCCCACAGCGGGGCACCTCTGCTCGTGGAGGAGAATGGTGCCATCCCCAAGGTGTGTGTTACCTAAGTGAGGATGGTAGGGGCACCTAAGCTCAGCCTGGGGGTGAGAGAGGGCTTAGGGGAAGGAGCTCCTGACCAAGCTTTTCATGATAAGTCTGCAGACCCTGGAAGGTATGAGAAGGGTAGTAACCCCCACTCTGACCCTGCCAAGCTCGATCCACTGGCCTCTTGTCTGCCCCAAGATTGCACTTCATAGGTGGAAGCTTTTCTCTTGCTTTTTCAGGTGGGAAAATGAGGCCCATAGAACCAGGCTCCAAAGTTGGCAGGGCAGAGCCAGGGGGAGGATGGTGTCTCCCCACCATCCCCAGGTAGAGGGCTGGGGGAGGGAAGCCTGGGTAGGAGAGATGACTGGGCCCCACCCCTCCCCTCAGCAGACCCCAGTCCAGTATCTACTCCCCGAGGCCAAGGCCCAGGACTCAGACAAGATCTGCGTGGTCATTGACCTGGACGAGACCCTGGTGCACAGCTCCTTCAAGGTGGGCCCTGCCCAGCCACCCTTCGCCTGGGTCTCTGAGGGGACCTGCCCTGGCCTAGGAGGGAGGTTCTCTGCTGGGCACTTCACCCACACACACTGTGGCTCCCTGCTCCACCACTAGCAGTTCTTTTCCGCCCACAGCCAGTGAACAACGCCGACTTCATCATCCCTGTGGAGATTGATGGGGTGGTCCACCAGGTGAGGGGCAGGAGGAGGAGGTGGTGGGCTTGGCATCTGCCTTCCAGACCACAGGCTCTTCCCACCAATCTGGAGACTCCCAAATGGGAATTTGATAGATGTGGGATGTTAGAGGCCTGAAGAGGGTATGAGACTATCCTAGGGTCACACAGAACCTCAGGAACTTAGCACAGCTCTAGGCCTAAAGAGAGTGAGTTCCTCCTCTGGCCCCCTTGCCATGCCCCCTTGCCCCACCCTGCCCGGGACCCAGTTCAAGTAATCCAGGATAGGTTGTGTGCTGTCCAGCCTGTTCTCCATTACTTGGCTCGGGGACCGGTGCCCTGCAGCCTTGGGGTAAGGGGGCTGCCCCCAGGCTCCTGCACTTGGCTGAGGCTGAGGGAGGAGGGACTGGGAATTAGTGACTCCTGTGTAGGGGGACCTGAAGCCTGTGGAATCAGAAGTTCCTTTTGATCCTTTCCTCAGAGGGTGGGTGGCTTACCTGGCAGGTCAGTCCCTCTCCTGTGTTCCTCTGCCACCTATACACTCCTAGCCCTCAGCCACTCCCCACCCCCACTGGGCCTGTGGGCCAGCAGTCCCCTCACTGGCCCACCCCCTAGGTCTACGTGCTGAAGCGGCCTCATGTGGATGAGTTCCTGCAGCGAATGGGCGAGCTCTTTGAATGTGTGCTGTTCACTGCCAGCCTGGCCAAGGTGAGCCCCCACCTGCCTTCCCATCGCCTCCAGCCTTCAGCCGGATGGACTTCTGGGCTACCCTCAGCCCCAGGATGACCCACCTCCCACCCCCAGTATGCAGACCCAGTAGCTGACCTGCTGGATAAGTGGGGGGCCTTCCGAGCCCGACTGTTTCGAGAATCCTGTGTCTTCCACCGGGGGAACTATGTGAAAGACCTGAGCCGACTGGGCCGAGACCTGCGGCGGGTGCTTATCCTGGACAACTCGCCTGCCTCCTATGTCTTCCATCCAGACAATGCCGTGAGTACAGGCTGGGCCAGGACAGGAGTCTGAGACCCAGGAATGGGGTTAGTTTGTTCAGGCCACTGTGGCCTCCTTAGTGTGAAGTTGGAAGCTCATGTTCTCCTAGTCCCTTTCCCTGCACCCAATTGGCTGTGCCTGATACCCACTTGTCCCCCTGCTCCTGCCACTGCAGCAATTCAGCCCATTCCACATGTGTACAGCAGAATGCCTGCCACAGGTGACAGGTTCTGCTGGGCAGCAGAGCAGTTTCAACTTATTAAACTGCCAGTTGTGACCTACTGACAGCCCACAGAATTTAGTGGGTCCTAATTGGGATTTTAACAAAATGAAACAGAATAGAAAATAGAGTAAGGTTAATACAGTAAGGTCAGAAGTGTTTCATGAAACTTTAGCTTTGATAAATATACAGATATGCTTTACTGGGGGTTGCTGTCAAAAAAGTTTGAATACTTGGGGATTCAGGAGTTTTTAGAAGGTACCTGACCTAAGTAGTGGGTGCATGTGGCTGACCTGGGCCACCTGCTCCCCTCACCTCTGTACTCATCTCCCCAGGTACCAGTGGCCTCATGGTTTGACAACATGAGTGACACAGAACTCCACGACCTCCTCCCCTTCTTTGAGCAACTCAGCCGCGTGGATGACGTGTACTCAGTGCTCAGGCAGCCTCGTCCTGGGAGCTAGTGAGGACAATGGGGCCAGGAACTGCCCCTGACCGACACCCACACCTCCTCCCACACAGACTCTGCACAGGAGTGTTCTTCGTTGAGGAAACCCATGGGCCGCTGCCATGCTCAGTGCCATGGGGAAGAAGGCATCTCCCCTGCCAGCTGCACCAGGCTGTGTAGGGGCAGCAGCTGCACCAAGGACAATGAGTCCCTGGGCCCCTGTGTCAGTGCCTTCAAACCTCCTCCCCACTTCTCGGGGGGGATTGGGGGACCCTTTCCGTCACTCCCCCTTTCTGTCTCCTCTCTCCATGCTGCCATGTTTCTCTGCTGCCAAATTGGGCCCCTTGGCCCCTTCCAGTTCTGCTTTGAGGGGCAGGGTTTCTTCTGCCCCCTGCCTTGGACCTCCGGCCTGGGAACAGTGGACACCAAGTGCCTTTCATAGAGCCCCCTTTTCCCCATTCAGCTTTCCCAGGGTCATATCCAGGTCAGCTCTAGACTGGTGGGGCAGAACCAGTCCCCATCCCACCTCCTTCCTTGGGACTTGGGAGCCCCCACCAATCTCTGCCTCTGCTTAGAGGGGACAGAAGGTTTGTTACCACTGGTGAAGGGAGCTGGGGTCTGTCACTCAGGCCCTGTAGTCTAGCTTCTTTAGGGCTGGCTGCTCCCTGCATCACCCAAGTCCCAGCCCCTTACTTCTGCCTTAACTACCCCAAGGCCCTGGGGTTTAGCTCCCCCTAAGTGTGGGGGCATAGGCAGGACCCCTTGTGGTGCCATATAAATATGTATATGTGTATATAGATTTTTAGGGGAAGGAGCGAGGGAAGGGTCAGTGTAGATACCCTTCCTTCACCCCTTTCCTGGGCCCAGAAGTTGGGGGGAGGGAGGGAAAGGATTTTTACATTTTTTAAAGCGCTGTTTTCTGAATGGAACAAGCTGGGCCAAGGGGCCCCAGGCCCTGTCCTCTGTCCCTCACACCCCCTTTGCTCCATTCATTCAAAAAGCATTTATTGAGCACCTTCTGTGCCCAGCACTACGCTAGGCCCACCAGCTAAGTGTGTGAAGGTCTCTGCCACCTAATGGTGCCTCCCCACCCGCCCAACTTCACTGGTGCCTTTGAGGGAGCTGCAGGAGGTGGGACCTAACTGGGGTTTAGGGGTCTCTAGGAAGCCTAGCCAAGCTGTCCCTCACCCCCCTCCCTGCTACCCCTCTCCCTATAATCCCCTGTCTTGCCCCCTGCTGGCTGGGGGCAGTTCCCACTCTGAAACCCTCATGCATGCTGAGTCCGGAGGTCAAGGCCTTGGGCTCTTCCCACAGAGTCTAACGGTTAAGGGGACCCATATACCAGTGCCAAGGGGGATGTCAAGTGGAAATGTAGCCTTCCCCACCCCAGCTCAGGGTGCAGGAGGGATATGGTTGACTTGAATTGGGTGACCTTCCCATCTAAGTGCCTTCTCTGAGAGCCCCACTGTGTGATGAGAACTAAAGAGAAAGCCAGACCCCCATCCTGCTTCTGTGGTTATTGGGGTGGGGCTTGAAGAGGGGTGAGTGGGTGGGTGTCTTACTTCTATGACTGCAGTGTGGCTCCGCTTTACAAGCGTTTGCAGGGGTTGGTGATGTAGGGAAGGGCTGTCCCAGGGCCCTGGAGGAAATGTGAGGCCAGAGCTCTGAATTGGATCTGCGTGTGCTGCCAAGCTGTATTCATTACCTCCTTTAGCCTCAGTGATGTGATCTGCAAAATGGAGATGAGCTGTATGTGCACAGCT
>NW_003852408.1:13962354-13975417 GCF_000181295.1 Otolemur garnettii | reverse complement strand
TCTGTCCGGGTCACAGAACTGGGTGCGGCTGTCGAAGCACCCCTCCCCACCGCCAGGGGCTAAAGGCGGGGAGCCGGGCGAAGCACCGGGAAGCCGAACTCCGCGGAGAACGAAGGGACTTGACACGACTGCCACAGACCCGCCTGCCAGGTTGTAGGCCACCCAGGCTGCTCGAGGGCGCTGGCTCCCGCACCAGGATACGTCTCACAGACTGGGTGGGGCCGCCGCCACGCTCGGTCCACCTCGGCCCCCCCCCCGGCCTCTGAGCCCCCATTGGCCGAGCCCTCGCCCAACTTCCTGCCCCCGCCCCCCGAGGCCCTACCAGCACTTCCTTTGCGAAACTGGGCAGCCCTAGACCCTTGCAGGAAGTGTCCTCGCTTCTCTCCCAGGCCCACCCTCGTCTACTACCCACGCTGGCCACTAGAGGCCTCCCTGTCCTCGAGGACGCTAGGAATCCCCACCGCCCGGCTTGTCCCCACACCCTAGGCACACACACTGCCCCTACCCCACCCCGGGGACTGGAACCTCAAGGGCAGCCTCATTCACCGCTTTCCAGGGTGGGAAGCCTAGAATCCATTTGAGAGGCACAACCTCTCCCAAATGTCGGTCCCGGTGCCCCCAACTCCATCTCCCCAGTGTCTCATCACCCCTTACCTCATGAATCCAGACTCCAAGCTTCCCTCCTGGTGCCCCAGATGTGTATTGGCTCCCAAGTTGGTGGGGGGGGGGGGGCGGGAGTCTGTGCTGTGTATAAAACCAATCCTTATTCCCTTTCCCTCCCATCTGTAACCCCACTACTTTTCCCTAGTAGAAAAGAGGACGAACCCACCTGGAGAAGGCTGCGGCATCCTTGCCTCTGCCACAAGAGGCTTTGGCTATAAATACTCAGCCCTCCCTGGGCTCTGCCCTTGTCCTTGGGTCTTGCTCTATATTCTGTTCTCCATGCAAACTGTACCCCCCTCTCATGCCCCAGATTTGCATCCCAGAGGCCACCAGGGCTTCCCAACTTTGAATGAGACCACAGTGAGGCTTCCCCACCACCACCACCTACACACCCTCCACCCACATAGAGTTCAACCCAACCACATGTATCAGGTGCTTACTATGTGCCAGGCACGGTGCCAAGACCAGCCGATACCTCTGATCTCAGGAAACTCACACCCTAGTGTGGAAAGAGAACCGTGAACACTGGAGCACTACAAATGCAGTGTGAAAGAGAAAATGGAAGGCTGGAGAGGGCAGGGGATGTCCAGGGGTGTTCGAAAGCATGCCCTGCAGGAGTGAGGCGTGGCCTGGGGGGTTTGAAAAGGAGGAGGCAGGTGAAGGTGTCCTGAGCAAGGAGGGTGCACTGGGAGAGGAAGTGAGCAAAAGTGGCCAACCACAGCAGCGAATGGGAAGTGACCAAAATTTTGGGATGACACACAAAGCGGGGAAATAGGAAATGAAGCTGCTTAATGCAAGAGAGGGCAGATAATGCAGATAAGGGAGCAGCCTTTTTCTTGCAGGCGCTGGGCACCCTTGAGAGATCCTGAGCAGGAGGAAGGTGTACTCAAACCTGCAGCTCCACACTGAAAGCTCCATCAGGGCTACAGACATGAGATTCTGTTAGGAGACCTGTACAGCCATGGTACCAAAAATGAAGAATGAAGGCCTCAGGCAGAGGCAGAGTGAAGAGAGAAGGAAGGAGGGATCAATAAGGGGAAGGAGATAAATGTGGCAGGAGGAGGTATCTGGTTGGCTCTGGGGGAGGAAGAAGAAGAGGGAGAAAGGTGACATAACTTCTGGCTTTGGAGATGTCAAATGTGAAAATGTCTCTAACCAAGCCTGGTAATGGGACAAATATTACCTACTTGCTTGTTATACATATGTACACACACACACCCCATACACACTCCAGAGGTTGCTGGGAGACAGGCCCTGGCAAAGTGCCGCTGGCAGAAGTATAAACTGGTGCAACCTCATTGGCAAGTGATGTGACGATATCCATTGAAAAATTTTTTTAGGTCAGGTGCAGTGACTCATGCCTGTAATCCTAGCATTCTGGGAGGCTGAGGCAGGAGGATCCCTTGAGCTCAGAAGTTGGAGACCAGCCTGAGCAAGAGTGAGTCTTTGTCTTTACTAAAAATAGTTGCTCATTGTGGTGGGCACCTATAGTCCAAGCTACTGGAGAGGCTGAGGCAAGAGGATCACTTGAACCTAAGAGTTTGAGGTTACTGTGAGCTATCTTGATGCCATGGCACTCTACCCAGGTAATATTTTATCTCAAAAATAAAAAGTAAAAAAAAAAAAAGACACAAATACATACATGCTCTATATTTTTGTTCACTCTGGTAAGGTAATTGTGGCTAATCCTGAGGAGGGCAGGAGGACTGAAATTCACCTAGGATATAAGGGCCACATTTTATTATGTATCTGTTCGTATATTTAATTATTTTTACAAGTATAATTAATAATTTTTTTCAATAAAAATCAGATTGAAATTAAAAATTACACACTTGGCTTCCTAAATATAATGTCAAAAATGTAAATCATAAATTCCATTTTCCTTCAAACATTCATTTCATGCCTACTACGCACCAGGTTCTTAGGTAGAACAGTGAGGTAAACACTGGGAGGAAAACAGAAATTTTCAAAAAGTAATTACAACCCAGCACAGTGGCTCATGTCTGTAATCCTAGCACTCTTCGAAGTCAAAGCAAGTAGATCACCTGAACTCAAGAGATCAAGACCGGCCTGAGCAAGACTGAGATTAAAATTAGAAAAATTAGCCAGGCATTGTGGCAGGCCTCTGTAGTTCCAGCTACTTGGGAGGCTGAGGCCAGGGGATCTCTTGAGCCCAAAAGGTTGCAGTGAGCTATGATGACATGGCACTTTACCCAGTGCACAGAGTTAAGACTGTGTCTCAAACAACAACAACAACAACAACAACAACAACAAAACAGTAAATACAAGTGAGTATTACCAAAGGAGACGTAGAAAGTGGTAACTAAAAAAAAATCAACAATTTTCGGCTCGGCGCCTGTGGCTCAAGCAGCTAGGGTGCCAGCCACATACACCTAAGGAGGCAGGTTCAAATCCAGCCCGGGCCCGCCAAACAACAATAATGGCTGCAACCAAAAAATAGCTGGGCGGTGTGGCGGGCACCTGTGGTCCCAGCTACTTGGGAGGCTGAGGCAGTAGACTCCCTTGAGCCCAGGAGTTGGAGGTTGCTGTGAGCTGCGATGCGATGGCACTCTACCCAGGGGGAAAGCTTGAGGCTCTGTCTCAAAATAAAATAAAATAAAATAAAGACAAAAAACCAAACAAACCAATTTTCATGCTGTACCAGGTGCGGTATCTCACGCCTGTAATCCTAGCACACTGGGAGGCCAAGGCAGGCGGATTGCCTGAACTCACAGGTTTGAGACTGGCCTGAGTCAGAGTGAGACTCTAAAAACAGCTGGGCGTTGTGGTGGGCGGGTATAGTCCCAGCTACTTGGGAGACTGAGGCAAGAGATTCTTTTTAGCCCAAGAGGTTGAGGTTTGAGTATGAAGGGTGATAAAGTTAAGCTCTGTCTCAAAAAAAAAAAAAAATTCTCATGCTGCCTGCCAGTACCAAATGGCCACCCCCAAATAACTTATAATTGCAAAAGGGGAAATATGCCTTTGGGTTTAGTATCTGGCAGTCACCACTATAACCAGAGGATCAAAATTTGCATTACTCATGTGGGATAACTAGATAATTCCTGAGCAGTACAACATCATCGGTGTTGACTATGCTCCTGATAGTACGGGGCAAGGCCCAGCATGGTAGTATCACCTTGGAGCTTGCTAGAAATACAGAATCTCTGGCTCCACCCCAGAAGTATTCAATTAGAATCTACACTTTACAAAGATTCCCAAGTGATTCTTTATGGTACTACAGTTTGAGAAGCACTGGCCTCTAAAGTATTCTTTAAACCGTGTTAAACCAGAACTTACAGAGGGCACTTCCAGCTTGTGGGAAGGAGTGGAGGGAGGAAGAGGAAGCAATTCAGTGATACCATAATGAAAGACTCAGCTCCATAGTGTGAGCACTTTACCAAGCAGCTGTCTTTGACTCAGGTAAGTCAATGTCACCAAAAAAAAAAAAAAAAAAAAAAAAGGGAAGGGGCTCTTCTAGATTAAAAAATCCTAAAGAAAAACAAAAAGTACTAAAGAGATATAGCAAAGGAAATGAATGATTTTTTTTTTTTTAGAGACAAATTCTCACTTTGTCATCCTCGGTAGAATGCTGTGGCATCACAGCTCACAGCAACCTCCATCTCTTGGGCTTAGATGATTCTCTTGCCTCAGCTTCCCGAATAGCTGGGACTACAGGCGCCCACCACAACACCTGGTTATTTTTTTGTTGCAGTTTGGCCAGGGCCGGGTTTGAACCCACAACCCTCAGTATATGGGGCCAGCGCCCTACTCACTGAGCCACAGGTGCCGCCCGAAATGATGATCTTGATTTGATCCTTTAAGAAATTTAACCATTAAAAAAAAAAAAAAAGAAAGAAAGAAGGGGCAGTGCCTGTGGCTCAAAGGAGTAGGGTATCGACCCATATGCTGGAAGTGGTGGGTTCAAACCCAGCTCCAGCCAAAAGCTGCAAAAAAAAAAAAAAAAAGAAATTTAACCATGGACTGGAAAGATGATATTAGGCATACTAGAAGTAATTGCTCATATTCTCATCTGTGAAAGTTATATTACAATTGTGAAGGAGAATGTCCCTGTTTATAGGAGATGTGTAAAAAATTAAATATTTTGGTTGAAGTGTGATGTCCTTAACTCACTTTCACATACGCAAATGGCAAATGGTAAGTCTTGAGTCCATGTAATATTATTTCTGCTTTTCAATATGTTTGTCATTTATCATAACAAGGAAATTGGAAACAATTTTTTAAAAACCTAGACGTGTTTGGGATTAGATTAAAAGGTAAAAACAAGGGTGAGGTACAGTGGCTCATGCCTATAATCCCAGTACTCTGGAAGGCCCACGAGGGTGGATAGCTTGAGCTCAGGAGTTTGAGGCCAGCATGAGCAAGAATGAGACTCCGCCTCTGAACGCTAGCCGAGCACTGGGTGGCGCCTGTGGCTTAGTGGGTAGGGTGCTGGCCCCATATACCGAGGGTTGTGGGTTCAAACCCGGCCCCAGCCAAACTGCAACAAAAAAATACCGTGTGTCGTGGCAGGCGCATGTAGTCCCAGCTATTTGGGAGGCTGAGGCAAGGGAATCACCTAAGCCCAGGAGTTAGAGGTTGCTGTGAGCTGTGTGATGCCATGGAAAGTGAGACCCTGTCTCTACAAAAAAAGGAAATAAATAAATAAATAAAAATAGAAAAACTGAGGCAAGGATTGCTTGAGCCCAAGTTGGAGGTTGCTGTGAACTATGATGCTACAGCATTCTCCCCAGGGCAACAGCTTGAAACTCTGTCTCCAAAAAAAAATAGCCAAGCACTGTGGTGGGTGCCTGTAGTCTCAGCTACTGGGGAGGCTAAGGTAAGAGGATCATTTGAATCTGAGAGTTTGAGGTTGATGTGCTCTATGATGCCATGGCACTCTACCAAGTGTGACAAAATGAGACTGTCTTTAAAAAATAATGATAAAAAGGTAAAAACAAACTACAAAAAAGTACTATGAGAGATAAGTTACCAGCCTTAATATACTAAATATATAAATCATTACAACAAATTAATTAAAAACCCACACGAAAAGACACAGCCAATAAATATAGTTTAAAGTAGTCTCTTGGGCAATCAAAGAAACATAAATCAATACAATGACTATTTTCTTTTTTTTAACAATCAAACTGGCAGAGATTCTCCTAAACGCTGGAGTCCATTGTTAGAGAGTGATGGATAAACAGGCCCTCATGTACTGCAGCTGGGACTATCCATTCATACCAGTTTTACTGTCACAATTCAAAGTAAAAACATTATAGCCATGGTGTGTAAGTGTTCCATTAAGAAGAAAAAGCATTAAATTTGTTAGGGGAGAAAACATGTACAGAAACATGTTCTGAGTGACAGCAGTTGGATTTGGTGCTATTCATGGTTTCAAGGCATCTACTGGGGTCTCGGAATGTGTCCCCCTCTGATAAGGGAAGACTACTGTACATTTGGTCTCCAAAACTCTTGGGAGGTGTGGTCAGGAGGAGAGGCTGCCCTTGTCCTGTCCACTTCATCTCACCCTCCTAACGACCAGGGTTCAGAGGCGATGGGAAAATTTATGCAGGTTGGGGGACATCTGCCCAAGTTGCTGAGTGTGTATGTGTATGTGTAAAGCTGCCCTCTCTCTCTCTCTCAGGGAGACCTACCCAGAGAGGGCTGCACTCCTTTCCTGTGATGAATGACATGGGTCCCCTAGGGTCAGGGGTCAGAAATAGAAGCCTTGGCTTCTGGGAGACGGTGCCAGAGCAGAGTTCAAAGTCTCTGGTTTATGGCAACTCATAAAAACTCCAGATGGAGTCAGTGCACCGAGGGGTGTGGACAGAAGGAGCACTTGTGCCTGCTAAGCAAAGTTGTGGTGTAGAGAAGTGACCTCTACAGGTGCCATCTTTCCTGGAGGGGACCCAAGAGTGAAGCCCTGGCCCTGCATCCTGGGTTTGGGGCTTCTAGAACCCAGCTGTCCTGTCTCTCCTTCCCCATGAACCATTCCCCCAAGGAAGGAGGGAGTATAGCTGAACCTCTTACTCTTGGTTGGTAGGAGGAAAGGTCCAGGGGCTCCTGACCCTCCTGGACAGTGCTATCTGCCTATGGTAAGGAGGGCCTGAGCCTCAGACAGAAGAGCAGCCCATCCCTTGGTGCTGGCTCAGGAGCCAAGGGTGGGGCACATCAGCTCTGGCTGTCAGGCCGTAGCTGGGCTTTGAGCACCCAGGGACCTATCGGGCACCTGCCTCCCCACCCCCTCACCCACTCTCTCTCTGGGGCCCTATCTTCCCTTATATGGTGAAGGCAGTTCCTAGGGGAGGGGAGGTGGGGACAAAGGTCGCTCTCCTGCAGCCAGCCGGCTTGCCACAACTCCCTGAGATCTCCCAGGTGGCAGCTGCCTCCCTCCGCCAGGTAAGGCAACCTGGTGGGGGAAATGTGGGGACTATAGGTGGTAGGAGGGCACAGGGTCCCTTGATTTTTGCCAGCAGCCTGGGACCTCCTGCAGCACCTGGATGCAGGATTGAGGAAAAGGCTTGGGATTCTGGAGAGTCTAGGAAGAGCCAGAAACCCAGTTTGTCTGTCCTGGGCCTCCGAGGAAAGGATTCTGTAGGTCTTACCTCAGCCACCTGCTGTTTTAGTCCCCTGACCTGTATCCCCCATCCTACTTTTCCTACTTGAGGGTCGACCATCTGTTATTGCCTTTGAACTTCTAAAGTTAAAACCAGGACCATTCTGGGAAACTGGGATGAGTTGATCACCCTGACCTCACTCCCTAAGCCCATTGCAGCTTATCTCTTTGCCCATTTCTTTCTCACCTGAAATGGGTTTTTTTTGGTGTTGTCATTCCCCTGACACTCCTGGGACCTCAGGGCCATCCCTCCTGGGTCCTAGGGTGCGAAAAACAGCCACCAGGAATTGATGGACAAAGATAGAAGCAGGTGCAGAGGCAGGGGCTGGAGGCAGCAGGGCCGTAGGACCTGGCACATGCCCTGCCACCCTAGCCTGTGCTTCTGCCTCATCTCCCTGCACCAGGACCTACCCTCTTGGCCTCCTCAGCCACAGAGGCCCCATTCAGCTAGAAGGGGAGTGGGAGCCAGGTCCAGATTAGGGTCTCAGGGCACAGTGGCCACCATCTTCTCAGAAAAACATCTGCTTGAGCATCCTCTAGGCCATTAGGGGCAGAGCCTGTAGGCTGGGGGAGGAGGAGGGGTGCCCACTCTGCTATCACAGGCTTGACAAGAAGGGGGATGCCCTTTGTCTGAAGGCTGGGACCTCACCTCCACTACCTCATTACATCCCTGTTGAGCTTAGGACTGCATAACTGGAAACCAGGAGCTGTGGCAGCTCTCTAGTGCTGTCTGGAGCTTCACCCCAAGTACAACAGGAAGCAGAAAGAAAGAAAATGGAAATTGTGGGGGGCAGGAGCCCTCACTCCTCCAGGGCCCTGAGCGTGTCTTCCTTCCATCAGTCTTTCAGTGCTATGCATATTTGTGAAGCACCCACTATGTGCTAGGAACTGGGCCCACAAAGACTAACATGTCTAGGTCTGGGAGTTCGGGGACCCCAGACTCATACACAGGTTCTTTCTTTAAGGAGCCAAGAGGCTCGGCACCTGTGGCTCAAGTGGCCAAGGCGCCAGCCATATACACCTAAGGTGGTGGGTTCGAATCCAGCCTGGGCCGCCAAACAACAATGATGGCTGCAACCAAAAAAAATAGCCAGGCGTTGTGGTGGGTGCCTGTAGTCCCAGCTACTTGGGAGGCTGAGGCAGGAGACTCGCTTGAGCCCATGAGTTGGAGGTTGCTGTGAGCTGTGAGGCCACGGCATTCTACCCAGGACGACAGCTTGAGGCTCTGTCTCCAAAAAAAAAAGGAGCCAAAAGAGGGATCAGTCCAGGATGCCAAGGAGGGGCACGAGTTCAGCCTGAGGATTCTGGGAAGGTCTCTTGGAAGAAATGAAACCTAAATTAAGTCTAGAAGGGAGGCCTTGGGCGGAGGGACAATGTGAGCAGGCACGGAGTGAGAGGCAGCCTGGGTTCTAGGCTGGCAGGCGTCCGGCATCTCTAGAAGGCAGAGAGCCAACAGAGAGGCAGGGGTGTGTGAGAAGATTCGAGAAAGTTTAGGTGGATAGAAGGGCAGGGGAGGTAAGGAGTCCAGGAGGTTGCACAGATGGCTGACTTTGGGTTCTATGAAGAGAAAGAGACAAGAAAGGCGAGGAGGTTCCACGGAGGGATGGCAAAGAGGCAGCTGCTCTCAGGAACTTGGGTAGGGGGCAGAAGTGCTTGAGGGTCTCCATGGCATTGGGCAGGCCGTCTCAGAACCACCCCCCTCCCCAGTGTTTCCTTGCTCATCCTTGGCCCTAAGGAGGCCAGCTCTCTCCATTTTCAGGCTACTGTGGGCCCCCTGATCCTGATTCCTCTCCAGAGAGGGAGAACGCTGCCCTTTCAGGCCTCTACTCCCCTGAATCCCTTCTCTGATGGGCAAGAAGGGCCTCCTCATGTCTACCTTCTATTTCTTTGCTGCCTCTTCCTCAAAGCACATTCTGGGGTGGGAATTCAGAGATCATCTACTTAGTTGACCCCCTCAGCTCATAGTTGAGGAATGGGATCCACGCCTAAGCAGCCAGAAAGTGTCAAAGAGTCTGCCTTGAAAAAAAACGGATGGGCTAGGCACTCACACCAGTAATCCTTGCACTCTGGGAGGCCAAAGCAGGTGGATCTGAGTTTGAGACCAGCCTGAGCAACAAGAGTAAGACCCTCTACCAAAAATAGAAAAATTAGCTGAGCATAGTGGTGGGCCCAGCCTGAGCAAGAGTGACACCCCGTTTCTAAAAAAAATAGCTGCGTGTTGTGACAGGAGCCTGTAGTCCCAGCTACTTGGGAGCCTGAGGCAAAAGAATCACTTGAACCCAAGAGTTTGAAGTTTCTGTGAGCTGTGATGATGCCATGGCACTCTACCCAGGGCAACCGAGTTAGGCTGTGTCTAAAACAAAACAAAAAAATAAAAAGAAGGAAGGAAGGAAAGAAAGAAAGAGAAGGAAGGGAAGGGAAGGGAAGGGAAGGGAAGGGAAGGGAGGAAGGCAAGAGAGAGAGAAAGAAAATAGGGGGCCAGGTACAGTGGCTTATGAAGGCCTAGGGGGTGGGTCGCTTGAGCTCAGGAGTTTGAAACCAGCCTGAGCAAGAGTGAGAGTCCATCCCTACTAAAAATAGAAAAGTTAGCTGGGCATAGTGGTGGGCACCTGTAGTCCTGGCTACTCTTGGGAGACTGAGGTGGGAGAATCATTTGAACCCAGGAGTCTAAAGTGGCTATGAGCTGGGCTAAGGCCATGGCACTCTAGCCTGGAGCAATAGAGTGAGATTCTGTCTCAAAAAAGAAAAGGAAAAAAGAGGGATGGAGACAAAGCTGGTGGTTGGAATAAATCAGAAAACATTCTCCTCCTTTGTACCCAAATTGGTTTTGCTGAACCAGGAGTACTGTAAGTGGGTTTCAAAATAACTAATGGGGTCCAGGCGCAGTGGCTAACACCTGTAATCCTAGCTCTGGGAAGCCAAGGTGAGTAGATTGCCCTGAGCTCACTGGTTCAAGACCGCCTAAGCAAGAGCAAGATCCTGTCTCTAAAGTTAGCCAGATGTTGTGGCAGGCGTCTGTAGTCTCAGCTACTTGGGAGGCTGAGGCAAGAGAATTGCTTGAGCCCAAGCATTGGAGGTTGCTGTGAGCTATGATGCTATGGCATTCTAATGAGGGTGACAAAGTGAAACTCTGTCTCAAAAAATAATAATAATAATAGCTAATGGGCCAGGTGTGGTGATCCCAGTCGGTGATCCCAGCCCTTTGGAAGACCAAGGCAAGAGGATCCCTGAGGTCAGGAGTTTGAGATCAGCCTGGACAACATATTGAGACCCCCCTTCATCTCTATAAAAATTAAAAGAAATTATCATGTGCCTACAGTCCCGGCCACTTGGGAAGCTGAGGCAAGAAGATTGCTTGAACCTAGGATTTGGAAGTTGCAGTGAGCTATGACCATGAGACAAGAAAGAGAAAGAAAAAAGAAAGAGAGAAAGAAAGAAAGAAATGCCTGGTGGAGGAGGCTGTGTTTGTCTAATAGAGGAGGTAAGGGCCAATAGACCATCACATAGGACCCAGGCCCAGGGGGCTCTGATAGACATACACCAAATTGCTAATGATTGGCAGGTGGCCCAGATTGACCCTATTGAGAGATTGGGCAGGGTCTTGCCCCAGACTCTAGCATGCCAGGGAGAAAGGCCACCTCTCAAGGCTAGAAAAGGGCGTTTCCAACAAGTGAAAGGCCAGGTCATTAATTACTCCAAGAGGTGACTCAGAGTAGAGTTGCAAGGAGAGATTAGATAGAGAGATTCCAGGCTATCACTGCGTGGAGGCCTGATCTGTAGGGGTGGCATGACCTTTCGTTTACTACTCATCAGTTCAAGGAGCATTCATGCAGGACAATGCCGTGCCAGGCTGGGTGGTAGGCTCTGCAGAGAGTGGGTGGCCTCCATCCTGGTGAGGAGTGGCTTCAAAACCAAGGGGGAGGATAACTAGGCGCAGGTGGTTTTCTACCCTGGCTCATGTCAGAATCTCAGGGGAGTTTTAAATGCACCCATGCCCTGCCTCCCAAAAGGCAGAAAATAAAGTACTCAGGTTCGGCTCCCCTACCCTGATCTAAATAAATCAGAATCCCTGGGGATTGAGTCTGAGCCTAGGAGCATCAGTATTTTTTTTTTTTTTTGAGACGGATCCTCAAGCTATCCCCCTGGGTAGAGTGCCATGGCATCACGCTCACAGCAACCTCCAACTCCTGAGCTCAAGCAAGTCTCCTGCCTCAGCCTTCCAAGTAGCTGGGACTACTGGCGCCCGCCACAACGCCTGGCCATTTTTTGGTTGCAGCCATCATTGTTGTTTGGTGGGCCCGGGCTGGGGATTCGAGCCCGCCACCTTAGGTGTATGTGGCTGGCACCTTAGCCGCTCGAGCCACAGGCGCCGAGCCAGGAGCATCAGTATGTTTAAAAAGCTCCCCAGGTGATTCTGATGAGCAACTGGAGGGAAGAACACAGCTGCGGGTCAAAAAAGAAAGAATGATGTGATATGAGAAGCCTGGGAGGAGAGATTTCTTTCAGTTCAGCGAATGCAGAGTGGTTCACAGTAGCAGGGTTCACTGTGTCATTCATTCCTTCATTCATTTATCCTTGCCTCTCCCCCTCTCTTCCTCTCTTTCTTTGTCCATTTATTTCTCCGGCAAAGTGTTAGCACTGTGCTTGGCACTGGGAATTCAGTACCCAAGAAGTAGAAGTTGTCCCTGACCTTGTAGGGTCTACATCTTGTGGGCAGCAAATGAGGAGTGCATAGAGGTAGCTGAGGAGGAACGGGAAATTATCATGTATACTTTTTTTTTTTTCTGAGACGGAGTCTCACTATGTTGCCCTCAGTAGAGTGCCGTGGAGCAACCTCAATCTCTTGGGCTTAAGTGATTCTCTTGCCTCAGCCTCCCAAAGAGCTGGGACTACAGGCACCCACTACAATGCCCGGCTATTTTTTTGTTGTAGTTGTCACTGTTGTTT
This sequence comes from Otolemur garnettii, assembly GCF_000181295.1. Lineage (NCBI taxonomy): Eukaryota > Metazoa > Chordata > Mammalia > Primates > Galagidae > Otolemur > Otolemur garnettii. The sequence continues at coordinate 13,963,191 of NW_003852408.1, read as the reverse complement.
AGCAGGCCCAACCCAGGTTCGAAACCACCAGCCTTGGTGTGTGTGGCCGGCACCCTAATTATTGAGCTATAGACGCTGAGTGTACTTTTTTGTTTGTTTGTTTGAGACAGAGTCTCACTCTGTCACCCTGGGTAGAGTCCTGTGGTGTTAAGACATATCAACCTCTAACTCTTGGGCTCAAGAGATCCTCTTGCCTTAGCCTCCTAAGTAGCTGGGATTACAGGCATCTACCACAATGCCCGGCTGTTTTCAGAGATGGGATCTTGCTCTTGCTCAGGCTGGTCTCAAACTCCTGAGCTCAAGCAGTCCATCTACCTCACCCTCTCAGAGTGCTAGGATTACAGGCGTGAGCCACTGCAGCTGGTCATACACTTTTTTTTTTTTTATTATTGTGGTGAAATACACATAATATTTACCACTTTACCTACTTTAATGGTTACAATTCAGGGACATTCAGTATAGTCACAGTTTTGTGCAACCATCACCACTTTGTAGTTCCAGAACTTTCTCATTATCCAGGATGGAGACTGAGTACCCTTTAACAGTCAGTCCCAGCTCAGCGCCTGTGGCTCAAGTGGCTTTTGTGCAACCATCACCACTTTGTAGTTCCAGAACTTTCTCATTATCCAGGATGGAGACTGAGTACCCTTTAACAGTCAGTCCCAGCTCGGCGCCTGTGGCCTGTGGCTCAATGTGGCTCACCAGCCACATACACCTAAGGTGGCGGGTTCAAATTCAGAGTGGGCCTGCCAAACAACAATGACGGCTGCAACCAAAAAAAATAGCCAGGCGTTGTGGCGGGCGCCTATGGTCCCAGCTACTTGGGAGGCAGAGGCA
>NW_003852408.1:13956556-13961181 GCF_000181295.1 Otolemur garnettii | reverse complement strand
GTTGGAGGTTGCTGTGAGCGTGATGCCATGGCACTCTACCCAGGGGGATAGCTTGAGGCTCCGTCTCAAAAAAAATAAAAAAATAAAAATAGAAAAATTAGCTGGGTGTTGTAGCAGGCACCTGCAGTCCCAGCTACTTGGGAAACTGAGGCAGGAAGATTGCTTAAGCCAGGAGTTTAAAGTTGCTGTGAACTAGGCTGATGCCATGGCACTCTAGCCTGGGGAACCGAGTGAGATCTCAAAAAAAAAAAAGGATGAAAAAAGAAGTCATTTAAAAAATTAAAAACTATATATAATTCCTTAAAATTAAGCATGGCCCTGCTAAAAATTCTCAAAAAGAGAATTAATCCATTTGTCAAAGAGATTAAAAAGGGAGGGGGAATTCATTTGGAACTAGAAAGGCCTTGAATGTCATGCTAAGGAGTGAGGGCCTCATTCAGCAGATGCAGGGAATCCGGGCAGACGCTTGAGCAAGAGTGTCAAGTTCAGAGTTAGGTGGTAAGGCCGAAGGCTGGGCCCTTGCGGATCACAGTCCAGACTGGGGGCAGGGGCTATCCTCTTCCTCTCCCAGACACTGGGACTGTCACTTACCATATGCCTTCTTCCCCAGGCTTACTCACCATGACCAAACTGAGTGCTCAAGTTAAAGGCTCCCTAAATATCACCACCCCGGGGCTGCAGATATGGAGGATCGAGGTGAGGCTCTGTCTGGGCATGGGGGGCTGGCAGGCCTGGGGTGAAGTGAAGGAAGGCAGAGTCCTGGGGTTGCTCTTATTTTCCTCCAGTCCTGCCTGTGTCACCCCTCACCTCATGCATCATTCACACCCCCTGCCTTTCCTTTTCCTGAGTTTTTCCCTCATCTGTCTTTCATCCTTCCTCCCCATGTCCTGTCATCCTTACTTGCCTCTTCCTTTCCTTCCTTCAGTTTCCCTTCTCTTGCCCCTCATGCAAATTTCCCTTCTGGCCTCTTCCTTTTCCCTCCTTTCATTCCCTCTTTTTCTTTGTGCCTTCCTCATAATCCATTCTCCTGGTCTGCTGCCTCTTCCCGGGCCTCAGGGGTCCTGTGTGGCCCCCGGCAGCCCCCTCTGACCCCTTTTCTCTTTGTAGGCCATGCAGATGGTGCCTGTGCCTTCCAGCACCTTTGGGAGCTTCTTTGATGGTGACTGCTACGTAGTCCTAGCTGTGAGTGAGGCCTGGGAGACGTGGGGAGAGCTGGCCTGGCTTCAATATGCCCAGGTGGTCAGCCAAATCCTGGTAACAAGGGTCAGAGGCTCTCCCTGCCCTTGAGCCACTAGCTCCCAGCTGAGGCCACCTTCTGTGGATTCAGTCTTAGTGGACCTTGTGAGCTGGCTGCCATGTCACCCTAACTTGAGCCCATGTTTCCAAAATCCATTGTCATTTTTATGACACTTTGATTTTCACCACACCGTGGTACCATCTGTAGTATTAAGGCATTCGTATTTTTCTTTTTCCTTATATTGACCCACTTTTAAGTTTTAATATATTTAACAATATAAATCTACACATTACTGTAAATGGAAGGCAGTGTCATGCATCACAAATAGAAAGCTTTAAAATATTTACACAATCATTTCATACAACATATTTGTTTGTACACAACCTGATCACCTTGTGGACCTCTGATGGTCCCTTCATTTCACTTTGGGGAAAACTCCTTTAATCCAAGCAAGTTATTTTCAAAATGAGGTGAGCGAGGCCTAGAATGGGGAAGCACTTGTCCCACATCTCTGAGAGTCAGTGGCACGGTTGGGCCCGGCCTCTGGGCCCCCGACTTGCCAGCCCAGTGCACTTCACCTGTGCCAAGCTCACCTGTGGTCTGAGATGACATATATGTGGGAAGTCACAGGGTGTGGGAGGGTCTGTGGGAGTCTAGGGCCCCCAGTACACTGGACCCCCTCTCCCTAGATCCACAAGACGGGCAGCACCCTGTCCTATGACATCCACTACTGGATCGGCCAGGCCTCATCGCAGGACGAGCAGGGGGCAGCTGCCATCTACACCACGCAGATGGATGACTTCCTGAAGGGCCGAGCTGTCCAGCACCGCGAGGTCCAGGGCAATGAGAGCGACACCTTCCGAGGCTACTTCAAGCAGGGCATAGTGTAGGGAGGGGCACCTGGCGGGGGGGGCGGTAAAGGTTAGCGGTGGGGATGGGGGAGTTGGGGCTCACCCCAGGGCAATAGATATGACTTGGGCTGAGGAAGGGAATCTGAGGCTGTGGCAGGAGCGGCAAGGGAGACCCCCTTTGGATTTGGGTGACTTTACTTTTCCACTCTTACACCCATATTTCTGCCACTGGCCTGTCCTTGGGCCAGTGGCTATTCTGAAATTCTGTAATTCTCATGAATCAGCTCCTATCTGAATGTCCTGAAGAGCTCAGAAACTAATCACTCTCCCTCTTAACGAAAAGCAAATGGCTGCTTCCTCTTCTCTAAGCAGTGCTCTCACACTAAAAACCCAGGCTGCCGGCTTTTCTGTACCAGTTGAAGTTTTGGCCTCCTGGCTTTTCCTCAGAGCTGAGTTGCTACTGACCTGCAGGACAGTTGCCATAGCCCCCTGCTTTTGTTTGCTCCTCTCCTCTCACACTACAGCAGTAGTCCCCTCCAGTGAGCTTCTGAGTGGCACCTCTCCCTTCTTCCTTCCACTTCAATCTTCTGCCCTTGGGACCCTGTCCCCATTCACATTTCCTACTCTCTGCATACTTCACCCCATCTTTGCAGGCCCCTTCACAGGGCAAGGACTAGGCTAAGATGGAGGATCGAGGGTTCAGACTTTCAGGAGGCTCTCCCTGTCAGGCTCATGCAAAGTCATGCCACAAGCCAACCTTGCACTTGCAGGACTAACACCGAGTGACTCCTTAAAGTAGGCAGGTGCTGTATTCACTTTGCCTAGTGCCTGCCTGACTGTCAGATGCCTCCACTGGCAGCCAGGCAGCCCAGGATCTGGGAGGGCAGGGGCCTGGTACACCTCCCTGCCAACTCCCTTGGGTCAGCTCACCTCTCCTCTCAGGATCCAGAAAGGGGGCGTAGCTTCCGGCATGAAGAATGTGGAGACCAACTCCTATGAGGTTCAGCGGCTGCTGCATGTGAAGGGCAAGCGCAACGTGGTGGCTGGAGAGGTGGGCAGGTCCTGCTTAGGCATTGGCTGGAGCCCTGAGGCCCCACTAAGGACAAAGGGCAGGGGCTGAGGAAGGATGAGGGAGAGGGCTGATGGATGACAGGTGGGCTCTGAGTGGGGGTGTGCCTGCTCCCCCATTGCTCCCTAGGTGGAGATGTCCTGGAAGAGTTTCAATCGAGGGGATGTTTTCCTTTTGGACCTCGGGAAGCTTATCATCCAGTGGAACGGGCCGGAGAGTAACCGCATGGAGAGACTCAGGGTGAGCCTGCCACATCTACTCTTCAACTCCCAGCCTGCCCTCACCTGCTCCTACAGACCCAGCACCTGCCCTGACAGGCCCTGGTTCCCTTAGGCCTCTCTCCCCTGACTGTTTGCATGTGTGCACTTGTGGCTGATCCAGTAAGATGGAGAGTTTCTGCAGTGTGGCAGGCCCCATGCCAAGCCTTGGCAATCCAGGAGTGAATGAAATGGGCAGAACCCTGCCCTTGTGCTGGCCTCCAGCAGGCTGTCCAGTGGGGGAGACAGATATAAAGGGCACAATTGGAGAGCGATATCGGAGGGTTTATGAGCAAGCTTCCCGGGGGCTGAGGGCTCTTGGAATGCAGTGGAAGTGGGGAGGAGCGGGCCCTAAGGCAGGAAGGAAGGGGTCTGCCACTGTAGCAGAACAACAGAGCAAGTTGGGAGGGTCTCACTGGGGCAAGTTGTGTGGCCAGTGGCTGTGTAAGTGGGTTGGGGTTTATACTCAGTGCCCTGGGAGGACTGTTGAAGGTCATTCTGACTTTTGGGTGGGGATGGCTCTGGGGAGAAGCCAAGGGAAGCAGGGAACCCCTGCAGCCATCCAGATGGAACCCAGGGAGCAGTGCCCGGGTTCAGCTTTGGGAGGTGGAATCCACTGGACTTACTTGTGTTTTGGACAGAGTAAAGGGACAGAGGGCTGAGGCCAAACTGAAACCAGGTAGGGGGAGGACACAGACAGAGTCCCCTTCTTCTGAGGTAGAAAAGATCAGGAAGCCACAGATTTAGGGAGGAAACAAGAGAGTTCTATTGTGGTCATCTTAAAATGGGGCTGTCTTCCTTAAAGTTGAACAAATATGTTGAGAGTGGAGAGCTCAATTGGTGACTGAAATATGGGCTTCCAGAGTCTACAAAGGCCTTGGGCCTCGGGGAGATAGCTTGGCAGAGAGAAGAGAGGGGACCTGGGATTAAAATGAAGTATTGTGGGCATTAGTTGGGCTGAGAAGGATGAGCTCTGGGACATGTGTACGTGTGTGTGTGTGAGCACATGTGAGCCTGCGTTGTCTGGGTGTGTGTGAATGTACATGTGTGTGTACCTGTTTGTGAACACATGTGAAGCTGTGTGTGTGCTGTGTGTATATAAGCATGCTTTGGGGCAAAGACACTAAGTATTGTGATCCTTGGGCTCAGTTCTAGTCTAAAACTGTCAAGTCAAATCACACATTTCAAACACTGTCCTAGCAAAAGGAAAG
>NW_003852408.1:13951899-13955797 GCF_000181295.1 Otolemur garnettii | reverse complement strand
AAAAAAAAAAGCTTAGCCCCTTTAAGAGGAAAAGCGGGACAGGCACCTTGGCCCTTGCAACTGCTGTGGTGAGCTGAGGGTGGTGGGCACTGCCTTGTCCCCTGCCAGCCTTCATGTGTCACTGGGGGCCTTCCTGCAGGGCATGACGCTGGCCAAGGAGATTCGAGACCAGGAGCGGGGCGGGCGCACCTATGTGGGAGTGGTGGACGGGGAGAATGAATCTGCATCCCCACAGCTGATGGCAGTGATGAACCATGTGCTGGGCAAACGCACAGAACTGAAGGCAGCTGTGCCTGACACTGTGGTAGAGCCAGCACTTAAGGCTGCCCTCAAGTTGTACCAGTGAGTGCTCAGCAGGATCCTCCTGGGTGCTGGGAACTTCCTGGGGGCAGGGGGCCTAGCTGAGGGGCTTGGGCCCTGTCCCCACCTATGCCTTGCCTTTGTCCTGCAGTGTGTCTGACTCGGAGGGGAAACTGGTGGTTAGGGAAATCGCCACATGGCCACTCACACAGGACTTGCTCAGTCACGAGGTAAGAGGAGCTGAAGGACCACCAATCCCCCTGTAGCCTGGGCACCTCTCCCCAAGCAGGAGAAATTCCAGGGTGCTGGGAAGAAAAGAAGCTTTTTTGTAAGTGATGCTGCCCCAGTGTACCACCCCCAGCACCACCACGCTCTCAGCTAGGTTTTTCTCTCCTAATTTTAGGACTGTTACATCCTGGACCAGGGAGGCCTGAAGATCTATGTGTGGAGGGGGAAGAATGCCAATGACCAGGAGAAGAAGGGAGCCATGAGCCAGGCACTGGTAGGGACAGGGGCCCAGAAGGAGGGCCAGAGTGATAGGAGAAAGAGGAGCAGACAACAGCAGGAGGAGGGCAGCTGGACTTAAACCAGAGCACAGTGCCAGGCAGAGGCTAGGGAAGACTGGGGGGTCTTTCTCTAGCCATTTTGGGGGTTCTGTGCATACCAGGGGCCAATCACGTGTAACTCTGGGGCATTCTCAGGATGGAGGCTCTCACATCCCTGTATTTGAACCAGGTTCAGAGAAGGGAGGGGAAAGTGGAGTTGGTCTTTCTACAAAAGGGGGTTGGGTCAGCTGGGGGTCCAAATTAGAGTTCAGTGTCATTGCTGGGGCTGGAGTTGGAGGCCGTGTTGGTTTGGGGCCTGGATTATAGTTGAGGGCTGGGCATTAGGGTTAGCATTGAAGTGGGTCAGATTTAGGGGCCAGATTTAGGGGCCAGATTTAGCCTTGGGGTTGGAATCAGAGTTAGGTTTAGGGTCAATATTAGATTCAGGGTTGATAGCCGGGCGTTGTGGCGGGCGCCTGTGGTCCCAGCTACTTGGGAGGCGGAGGCAAGAGACTCGCTTGAGCCCAGGAGTTGGAGGTTGCTGTGAGCTGTAATGCCACGGCACTCTACCCAGGGGGACAGCTTGAGGCTTCTGTCAAAAAAAAAAAAAAAAAAGGAAAATAAAAAAGATTCAGGGTTGAGGTCAGAATAAGGCTTAAAGCCAGGGTTAGGTTTGAGGTGGTGTCTGTTTTGACCTTGGGGTTGTAGTCAGAGTAGGGTTAGGTTTGGAGTCAGCATTGAGATTGAGTTCAGGTTTGGGACCAGAGGGTAGGTGTGACAGTGTATCTGGTTAGGGTTAGAGCCAGGCTTTGGTCTGCCCCAGGGGTGAGGACTAGGGTTAGCACATGGCCTCTAGCCACTCCCTTCTCTTCCCAGAACTTTATCAAAGCCAAGCAGTACCCACCAAGCACACAGGTAGAGGTGCAGAATGATGGAGCAGAGTCAGCTATATTTCAGCAGCTCTTCCAGAAGTGGACAGTGCCCAACCGGACCTCAGGCCTGGGCAAAACCCACACCATTGGCTCCGTAGGTGAGGGCTGGGCTGGGGCAGTGGGAGAGTGGGATCCAGAAGCCAGGCCAGGAGAGCAACTCAGCCTGCCTCCCACCCTCCTTACCTGATGTGCCTCTTCCATGCACACTTTTACCTGGCTCTGAGTTTCTCCAGTGGGATGGTGGTGGGGGGTGGGTGGGAGAGGGAAGGCATGAGGGCACATGGACAAACCAGGGTTGTCACAAAAAGGGACCTGAGAATGACCTGCCTTTCATTTGGGATGAGGTCAGGCCTCCCTGGGAACTGAGCAGCTTTAGTCTTTCACCAGATAATATTTGCTGAGGGCAAGCTTGGTGCCAGGCACCTGGGGGAGGGTAAGAGGGTAATATGTGCCCTCATCATTGTACAGCTCACTGTTGAGCTGGCAGGCTGAATGCTCAGGGTCAGGATGGGCTAGGTCAACAAAGCTAAATCTTTGCTTTTCTTCCCTTCCTGGCTTCCCCAAGGGGCAGGGAGATATGGTTCTGTGCTATAGCTTTGCTAATCTCTACTGAATTCTCTCTAGCCTTGGTTTCCTCATCCATAAATTGGGTCTAAGAATTGTAGCCACCACTCTGGGCTATTGTTGGAACCTCAGCTGGTAACAGTTGGTGTCATGATTCCTCCCATTCCAGCCAAGGTAGAGCAGGTGAAGTTTGATGCCACGTCCATGCATGTCCAGCCTCAGGTGGCTGCCCAGCAGAAGATGGTAGATGATGGGAGTGGGGAGGTCCAGGTATGTGGGAGAGAAACCTGTGTTGGGTGGTACAGGGCTGGTGGAGCCTATCCTGGACCTCATGCTAGCCTGATACTGGCCCCAGGTGTGGCGCATTGAAGACCTGGAGCTAGTACCTGTGGATTCCAAGTGGCTTGGCCACTTCTTCGGGGGTGACTGCTACCTGCTGCTCTATACCTACCTCATCGGCGAGAAGAAGCACTACCTGCTCTACATCTGGCAGGTCAGGCCCACCCTGTCCCACCCAGATCAGAGCCAACTCAGCCTCTTCCACTATAGTGGCTGTCATCCTTGGGTTGAATACCTCTGGGGATGGGGAGCTCACCCCCTCAAGAGGCAACCCATTCTATCTTGGGACTGCTTTGACTGTGAGAATCTACTGAGTACCCCCATTCACAATCCTTTTCCTGTTGATTTCCTGAGTCTCCTTTCTAATTTTCATTACCTTCTGTACATTCTCTCTACTTATGGGTTTCTGTGTCTAGATGTGAGGGAGTAGGGAGGTGTTTGAGTGCTAAGGTGAGTGTCCATGCTTTCCTGAGGAAGGAGCAGAAAGGAGAAAAGGTTTGGGGTCATGGCTGGGGTTGCAAGTGGCTGGGTCAGGCTGGGAATTTGGCTGTATCCAGAGTGGGTTTTGGCAGGGAAGACAGTTGGATTTGGAGCCAGTTCAGAACTGTGGCTGAAGTTGTTGCTGAGGCTGGGGATGGAGTCAGAATTGGGGGCTGATCCATCCTGTTCCATTATCCCTGTGTATCCCCAGGGCAGCCAGGCCAGCCAGGATGAAATAGCCGCCTCAGCCTATCAAGCTGTCATCCTGGACCAGAAGTATAATGATGAACCTGTCCAGATCCGGGTTCCAATGGGCAAGGAGCCGCCCCACCTCATGTCCATCTTCAAGGGACAGATGGTAGTCTACCAGGTGTGGCTGTTGGACCAAGGCTTCTGGCAGGATCCTTTGAGGCTGGGCGGGTGTCCAGGAAATAGGGACAGCGATATATGATGGGAGAAGGGCTGGGCTGGGGTGAAGCCCATTCTTCATAGCAGGGGGCCATCAAAGGCTCTATCACCTATGTGGAATTAGTAATAGGAACCACCATTTGATTACTTTAGAAATACCCGAGCTCAGGATTCAAGACCAGTCTGAGCAAGAATGAGAGCCTATCTTTACTAAGAATAGAAAAACTAGTCAGAGGCCAGGGGCGGTAGTTCACGCCTGTAGCACTCTGGGAAGACAAGGTGGGTGGATAGCTTGAGCTCACAAATTTGAGACCAGACTGAGCAAAAGCA
>NW_003852408.1:13947661-13951451 GCF_000181295.1 Otolemur garnettii | reverse complement strand
CCAAAAAAAAAAAAAAAAAAACATGGAATGAACCCTTACTATGTGCAAGTACCATCTGCCCTCTACTCCCCAGTTCTTTGTATCTCATACCTGCAAAAGGAAGTTATTTGGGCTAGATTTGCCTAAATGAAGCCCATGGGCAAGTTGCACTGGTGCCTTTGAACATAATAAAATAGATATCTCATGTAGTCATATAAGCAATAATCTACTTATGGAGCACCTACTAAATACACAGTCCTTTGTCGTTTGCCAAGGGAGAAGATGACACATCATTGTGCCCAAGCAGCAAACTAATAATAGTCTGAGGCACCATGTGGTTAAATGCTAGAAATGAAAACTGAGTTGAGAGGGGAGCATGAATACAATCACCTGTGATTGCCTGGAGAGTTCATGGTGATGGTGCATCAGAGGAACTGGAGGGGCAGAAAGATTGCCCAATCTCTCCTGTGCTTCCCCTCATGCCCCTCTATTCCCTCATCATCTTCTGGACTAAGTTACTCCTTCCTGCCTTCTTTCCCTGCCTCCTCCCCACACCTGCAGGGAGGCAGCTCCCGAGCTAACAACTTGGAACCTGTGCCCTCCACAAGGCTGTTCCAGGTCCGGGGGACCAGTGCCAACAACACCAAGGCCTTTGAGGTCCCACCCCGGGCCACTTCTCTCAACTCCAGTGATGTCTTCATCCTCAAGACCCCATCCTGCTCCTACCTGTGGTATGGGAAGGTGTGTGCAGGGCCTAGAGGCCCCTCATCTTCAAGTGGGTCCTGGAACCACCCAGTCTCAGAGCTAGCCGAGGAAGTCCTGCCTGCTCTGTTCCAAGCTGCCTCTGCAGGCCAGTCCCTCCCTCCTCTGCAGCTCTAGGTCTATCTCCCTGCCTCATCTCTGACCACCCTCAGATTCTCTGCCTCTATGTCTGAATCAGACTTTCTTGTTCTGTGTTTCTGGCCACCCTTATCTGCCCCAGGCTGGCCTTTCTTTTATGTCTTGGGCTTTCTCACACTACTTTGTGCCTGTCACTTCCTCTCCCCTTATTTCACTCACAGCATTTTGGAGTCCTTTCCTTGTCCTCTGAGAGGAGTGCAGACTCCTTGTCTCCTTTGCTATTCTTTGGAGTGTTAAGGACAAGAGAGGGTGGAAAAACTGTCTCTGCATTGGCAGTGGGCACAGAGGCCTGATCCAGAAGGGCCCTTACAACCCCACAACTCTGGGCAGTGAATCTGGCAGAAGAATGGGTATGGGATGGCATAAGAAATGGTCTCCCCAGGCCAGGAGCTCATGCCTGTAATCTCAGTACTTGGGAGGCTGAGACAGTTGGATTGCCTCAGCTCACGAGTTCGAGACCAGCTTGAGCCAGAGTGAGACCCCATCTCTAGCTGGATGTTGTGGCAGGCACTTGTAATCCCAGCTACTTGAGGCAAGAGAATTACTTGAGCCCAAGAGTTGAGGTTGCTATGAGCTGTGACGCCACAGCACTCTACTGAGTGTGACCAAGCAAGACTCTGTTTCAAAAGAAAAGAAAGAAAGAAAGAATTGGTCTTCCCCAGCTTGGCCAACACCTCCTTTTCCCAGGGCTGTAGCGGGGACGAGCGGGAGATGGCCAAGATGGTTGCTGACACCATTTCCCGGACGGAGAAGCAAGTGGTGGTGGAAGGGCAGGAGCCAGCCAACTTCTGGATGGCCCTGGGCGGGAAGGCCCCCTATGCCAACACCAAGAGGTAACTCTTGGGTCCCGTACTTCTGCCTCCAGCTCAACTGCAAAAGCTGGGGGCCTCTCAGCATATCCACCTCTATACCCGAAGCCCGCAGCAGGAATGGATTAAGGACTCTGTGGGCCAGGCACTGTGCCAGGCTCTCAGGGCTACAAGATAAACAAGGGGCAACCCATCCCCTTGAAGTTTGCTGGCACAGAGTTTGTGTCTGTGCTCTCCCTATGGTATGCATGGGGCCTGGAAGGGTGTTTCCTTGGCAAAGGGAGTTCATGGCCTCAGGAGGCAACTCAAAGAGAGGGACAGGACTATAGGTTGCCCTTCAGGGAGAAAGTGCCCGAGCCTTTAGGTGTTGACAGAGGCTTGAGATGTTGAGGATCACCAGCCAGAAAATCTCTTTCAAATGACTTTTCTAAAATGACCCACTATTCCCCAGTTCAAAAGCAAAAGGGCAGGTGCTACAGTAGCAGCAGCAGAAGGGACAGAGGGAAAAAAAAAAAAAGAAGGGACAGAGGGAAGATATCGGGAACTTCCAACCGGGGCTATGGAAGAGCTACTGTGTAATGCATGTCTGGAAAAGCAGTGGGGTAGGGTGGCGCCTGTGGCTCAAAGGGGTGGAGTGCTGGTCCCATGTGCTGGAGTTGGGGGTTCAAACCCAGCCCCAGCCAAACACACACAAGGAAAAGCAGTGGGAATTTCTCCCTTGGAGCATTCTTAAAACAAAGGGAACCCTTTTGTCAATCTGACGTCAGCATTTGCTAGGAGATGGCCTTTCCATGCCATAGTCCCTTCCTCAGGGTTCTGTGTCCTTGATTTTCCTTTCCTCACACCTTCCTCCTGCCAATACCACCTTTTCTTCATCCTGCAGGCTTCAGGAAGAAAACATGGCCATCACCCCCCGGCTGTTTGAATGTTCCAACCAGACTGGGCGCTTCCTGGCCTCAGAGATCCCGGACTTCAATCAGGATGACTTGGAAGAGGATGATGTGTTCCTGCTAGATGTCTGGGACCAGGTAGGACTGAGGGGCTAGGGAAATTCCTCCTCATGCACTTCAAATCCCAGGTCCAAGAAAGAATGACTTTAGGGTTAGGTAGGTGTCAATGGTTTTTTTTTTTTTTTTTTTTTTTGGACCTTCATGTACTTTCTCCCTGGAAATGGTAGGAACACCTGGAGCCTAAGAATAAAGAAGCTGGGGAGGAATGTGCTAGTGGGGCAGCTAGGCAGGCAGAAATTTTCTCTCCCAAAGTTCTATTTATTTCATGTGGCAGCAGGAGTGTCTTTGAGAACCTTGGGCTTTGGAGAGACTAGAATTCATACATCTATCCAAGACTATCCAAGTAGAGGGTGTCTATCCAACTTCCTCATTTCCCAGCTGTAAAATGAAGGCCAGTGGAGCCTGTCCTAGATCATTTGGCTAGGTAGTGGCAGAGTCAGTGCTCAACTCTTAGACATCTGGTATGAACTGAGGCAGAGGCCTGTGGGGCAGGGAGCACAGGAAGGACTGGTTAAGCTCCTGGGATTTGCAACAGGTCTTCTTCTGGATCGGGAAGCATGCCAATGAGGCAGAGAAGAAGGCTGCAGCCACGACCGTACAGGAATACCTCAAGACCCACCCTGGTGGCCGTGATCCTGAGACCCCCATCATTGTGGTGAAGCAGGACCATGAGCCCCCCACCTTCACGGGCTGGTTCCTAGCTTGGGATCCCTTCAAGTGGAGTGTGAGTAATCTCAGCCCAGCATGTCCTTCTTTAGGTGGCTTCTTTGGGGCACACCCCTGAGGGCAGGGTTGACTCCCACAGGTCTTTCTGTCCCTTTGGGATATGTGATTGACTTGTAATAATGTGATTATAAGGATGCTTAGAATAAAAAGGCTGCAGTAAGGCCATTAAGCCCTCTGATGAGAGAGGAAAGAAGTCCATCAAAAACCAATGCTGGGGCTCGGCACCTATAGCTCAACCGGCTAAGGCGCCAGCCACGTACACCTAAGGTGGCGGGTTCGAATTCCCAGCCCGGACCCGCCAAACAACAATGATGGCTGCAACCAAAAAATAGCCGGACGTTGTGGCGGGCGCCTGTGGTCCCAGCT
>NW_003852408.1:13946310-13947420 GCF_000181295.1 Otolemur garnettii | reverse complement strand
TGCTAATTACACTGCCTTGCCTGTGTGCTATATTTAGTTCAAAACTGCTGGATATTACAGGAATTCATATATTTAAAATTAAAGAAAACTAAAAATTCACTTCCTCAGTAGCCACAATTTAAGTGCTGAACAGTCACACATGTCTGGTGGCTACTGTATTGGCCAGTGCAGATAGAGAACATTCTCATCACCGCAGCAGTATGTATGAGACAGCTCTAGTGGATGGACCCTTAGTGCCAGCTGAACTGACACATGCCAGTTCTAAAGGACTGAAAAATGCCTTTTAGGCACTAAGTTATACATAAAATGGGTCATATATGTGGTCACTGCCTGAGAGACAGTGCATAGGACTTCTGCAGATGTTTCCGGAACACAGATGGAAGCAGAGGGCAGGTTCTCAAAATGGAGCTCCAGGAAAGGTTTTCTGCAGGAAGGAGAAATATAGATTGAGGCCTGTCCTGATGGTTTCAGGTGCTCTAAATTGGTACAACAGATGAGGCCAGGGAAATAGCTTAGAATCATTTCCTCAAATATGTGGTTTTGGGTTTTCTTAAAAAAAAAAAAAAGATTTTTTTTTTTTTTTGAGACAGAGCCTCAAGCTATTGCTCTGGGTAGAGTGCCTTGGCATCACAGCTCACAGCAACCTCTAACTCCTGGGCTTAAGCAATTCTTCTGCCTCTGCCTCCCAAGTAGCTGGGCCTATAGGCACTCGCTACAACACCCAGCTATTTTTTGGTTGCAGCAGTCATATTGTTTGGCGGGCAACTCAGATGTATGTGGCTGGTGCCTTAGCCACTTGAGCCACAGGCGCTGAGCCTCAAAAATTATTTTAAGGCCGGGCATGGTGGCTCACACCTGTAATCCTAGCACTCTGGGAAGCCAAGGTGGGTGGATTGCCTGAGCTCAGGAGTTCAAGACCAGCCTGAGCAAGAGTGAGACCCCTCCCTCTGTAAAAATAGGCAGGGGTTGTGGCAGATGCCTACAGTCCAACATACTCAGGAGGCTGAGGTAGGACGATCACTTTAGCCCAAGAGTTTGAAGTTGCTTTGAGCTATGATGCCATGGACCTGGGGCGACAAAGTGAGACTCCGTCTCAAAAAAAAAAAAAAA
>NW_003852408.1:13928686-13945791 GCF_000181295.1 Otolemur garnettii | reverse complement strand
AAAAAAAAAAAAAAAGAAAACCTCTCTAGTTGATGGACTGACGGATTCAAACAAATGTCAGGGAAGCAAATCTAGATGCCAGCTCTTCTCACGTCAGCTTCAGTGTCCTACATCAATAACTCTGGTAGTTCTTTCCTCACCTTATGTCAGTGCTGGCTTCTCTCTCAACCTCATTCGTTCATTCAGCATAATGCCTGATGTGCCATGCTTAGTGACAAGCCCTGGGGATATGGGGATGGGGCTTCTCAGGGGGCCACGGTTCCTTCACTCCTCTGCAGCACTCTATGAGGAGCCCACCTGCTATCCAGCATCCACCATGTAGGCAAGGTTCTCAGTGATGCCTGCAGTTGCTTACACTGCCTCTGACGACAGGAAAAGATATTACTCTCCATCTCCTTGCCAGGCTGAGCAGGGACAAATAAACAACCTGCCCTACCCCTTCTGATCTGGTCCCTATCTTCACTATCCAACTTCCTTTTTCAGGGAACCCCTTCCAAGCTTCAGCCTGAATTTCCTTTCCTTTCCCACCACCGGGCTCCAGACCAGCCTTCTTTCCCCTCCTGAGGGAAAATGCCTTTTTGACCATTCTGCTAAGAGCCAGACTTAATCCGTTATTTACTTTACATGCAGAATGCCAAATCCTATGAAGACCTGAAGGCAGAGCTTGACAACTCTCGGGACTGGAGCCAGATCACTGCTGTGAGTGGGCCAGGGAGGCTGGGCCCTGTAGTGGCCAGCTGACAGATCTTTGGGAGCTAAGAGTGCTCCAGAGAAGCTGCCAGTGTCCTGTGGTTTCCTTCTCATTTCTCCCTACTTCTTATGGAAGTTCTTCTTGCTTTTTAACTCCAATAGCTCTAGCAGTTTTGTTTTCTCTATTTCCTAGTGAAATGGTTCCTACATTTTATCATGCATAGAAGTCTGGGTGATGGGGGAAACTGTATTGAAATGCAGATTACAAGGCCCCACCCATTCCCAAAGATTCTGGCTTGTGGACTTTGGATTAGCACCCAGGAATCTGCATGTTTTAAATAAAAGGCCCAGGTAATTTGATACTAGCCCACTTTTGAGAAATAATGATTTCTCTCCATGCTATTGCCCTTGGGATCCCTTCTCCAGGGAGAACAATTCCAACTCCTTTGATCTTTCAGTGAGTTGACAGAAATGTATTTAGCTTACAAACCTGGGATATGGGAATATGAAATCTCAGCCTTTACTTTGAGAAGTTCACAAGCTTACAGGGAAAACAAGACAGAGCTTACTCTGCAGAAATGTCTCCAGAACCTGACAGCAGTTTGACCAACACATTGGGGTAATCAACAGATGGCTTAGAGCCTAGTAGCACTTAATAAACCATTCTTGGTGGACTGACAGCACAGATTGTCAAGTAAATTTATGAATGACAGTTTCACAAAAGATAAGAAATAAAAGGTCATACATATCCAGAACTCTGGGGGAAGCCATAGAGAAGTTAGTAAGTCATTGGCAAAATAGTCATTTTGCACCAACTGACTTTGGTCCCATACAGACTACTAAGCTATTGTCTCTTGGGTCCTGCCCCGTGTGTTGTGTACTTATAAGTGTGTATGTATGGTGGGGAGGAGTAGGTCATGGGAGGCTCTTTGAAGGGGTTGCCCTAGAATCAATGTTGGCTTCAGAGAGAAAGACAGCCTGGGACATAGCCACACACACCAACTAAAGTAGGTAGTTTCCTTTTCTTCCCTAGGAGGTCATGAGCTCCAAAGTGGATGTGTTCAATGCTAACAGCAACCTCGATTCTGGGCCTCTGCCCATTTTCCCCCTGGAGCAGCTGGTGAACAAGCCTGTGGAGGAGCTCCCTGAAGGTGTGGACCCCAGCAGGAAGGAGGTGGGTCAGACTCTTGAAGGAGGACAAGGAAGATATGGCTTTTCCATTTGTTCATCAATCCTAGTTGACCCTCAGATTAGGCCGGGCAGGTGATTAGGTACTAGGGATGCTGTCCAAGACAGCCTGGATCCCACCTTCATGCCAGCTTATGGGGAGAGAGAGATCAGAGAAGCCCAATTACACTATCATTTAATTTCAGGGCTAACTACCAGAGAGGTGAAGCAGCACAGGGGCCAAGAAGAATATTACAAACAGAAGCCTGATCTAGTCAGAGATTTCCTTCTGAATGGTGAATAGGAATTAATGAGACAAAGTGAGTTATTCCTGGAGAAGGGACAGCAAATGTGAAGTCCAGAGGCAGGGAAGAAGCACACTGGGGTGAAGCTGCATGGTGGCCAGGGTGGCTGAGTGCTAAGGCTGGGGTGAGTTGGGCAGTGCCTTCTATCCCACATTGAAAGTCACATTGTCTATCATGAAAGCAAAGGGTAGCCATTATAGATGAAGCAGGAGAGTGACAGATTTACATTTTTAAAAGATCACGACAGCTGCTCAATGAAGAATAAACTAGAAGGTGGCAAGAGCAGCCATAGGGAGACCACTTAGGAAAGTATTGCTGCAGTCAGGCTGAGAGATGGGTGGGAACCTAGAACAGATTCCGGTAGAGGCAGGTAGAGGTAGAGAAGAGATGGCTGAGAGAAATATTTAGGAGGTGAAACCAACAACACTTGGTAATTACTGGATAGAGTGTAAGAGGAAAAAAAAGTGTCATTCTTTCAGATAGAAAATCCTGGGTCAGACTGAGGTTAGGGTCGGGGAGGGTGGGGCAATGATGAGTTTAGTGGTAGCTACATACCATACTTTGAGGCACCTGGAAGACATCCAGGTTGAGATACATGTTTGGTGGGCAGGCAATTCAGAGGAACACGAGGCAGAGATCTAACAAATCCAAGACTCATCAGCACATAGTCCATCTGGCAACTTCAGTGTAACGCCTGCATGGATCACTTGTGGAGAGGCAGAGCTTGTTAAAAACATCTTTCTTGGTCAGATGTGGTGGCTCATGCCTGTAATCCTAGCATCATTCTGGGAGGCTGAAGTGGGAGGATCACTTGACCTCAGAAGTTCAAGACTACTCTGAGTAAGAGTGAGATCTCATCTCTACTAAAAATAGAAAAACTAGCTGGGCATTGTGGTGGGCATCTGTAGTCCCAGATACTTGGGAAGCTAAAGCAGGAGGATCACTGGAACCTGAGAATTTGAGGTTTTTGTGAGTTAGGCTAATGCCAGGGCACTCTAGCCTGGGCAGCAGAGTGACTCTGTCTCAAAACAAAAACACAAAAAAATACACATCTAATATTCATTACCAAAATTGTGAAGATCCAAAGTAGACTTCAAATCTAGCTTAGGTATGTTGAGAGAGAAAATTTACTGTGTATAGTCATAAAGGAGTTTTACAATTGGATTAAGGAATCTGCAGAATCTTCCAAAACATCAAAGTCTGTTAAGGGTTTGGGGTTGATACATGTATAAGTGTATCATTCTCATAACATTTCTGTCCTGCCTTTTACCTTGGAGAGCACGTTCATGTATTCTCCTGGATTTTCCCACATGTAGGGTAGCTGGAAGGCTAGGGGACACCCGTGTTTTCACTGTAACATTGGGATGACCCCAGTGAGTGACAAGCTTAGCCCAGTCCCTAGTACATAGAAGGTACTCTGCAAATGAAAGCTGTTACTATCAGTGCCTGTTCTATATATGAGAGGGAAGTGACTTGCCTAATGTCACCTAACTAGTTACAAAGCCAGATCTTTTTGTTGTTGTTGTTTTGCAGTTTTTGGCTGGGGCTGGGTTTGAACCCGCCACCTCTGGTATATGGGGCTGGCTCATATACCTTGAACCACAGGCACTGTCCCACAAAGCCAGATCTTCTGAGTTCCACTATTAACATCATGTCATGTGGTATAAAGGAAGTATTTCCAAAGCAAAGGGTAGCCAATGCTATTGAACCAGAGGACTGACAGGAAGCTGAAATTGATTGCTAATTTTGAATGGAACAGACTCAGTGTCAAGACAGCCCCACCATGGTAGCAAAGAAGGCTTGATTCTGTTTAAAAAATCAGTTGTCTGTTGTTCATATTTTAACCATGAAGGTATTACACATTCTTTTGGAAGAGCTGAGAGTTCAATGCCAAGTGGGGAAAGGAGAGGTTTTCAGGCCTCTCTGGCTGCTCCGAAGGTGGAAGGTGAGCCAGTGACAAGAGTGGAGTGGTAGGTCTGGCTGCAGGCAGTTATAAGAGGGTAATCTAAGTGTTTGAGCACTAATGAGTAAGTAAACCACATGGAGGCGGATGTGGACATGGGAGAGGCTGGTAATTAGCTGGCAGGACCAAAGGGTTCAAGAACAGGACCAATGGCAAGATGCAAGTCCACTGGGATGGGCAGTCCTTGCTATCTATCCTGAGGGGTCAGAGTCCAGCAGTCTTGACAAAGTTGAATCGCAAGCCTGGCTGGACCTTAGAGGGCGCCACAGAGCCACTTGCAGAGACATAGGACACAATAGCCACAGTTGTGAGGAATCTGTGGGGAGGATGCTACAAAGACTTGGGGTATGGCAGCATCTCCCCACCCACTGATGCCCCAACTATTCATGTTTACACTCTTCTTCCAAAACAAGGCCTTCCACTGTCCTGCTGGGAGGAATGGGTAAGGTTCCTAGCATCCAGCTACCAGGAGGCTTGAGGACAAATACCTGAGAATAGCTTAGTGACAGTTTAGACAATTGGTTCATCAGACCCTCCTGTGCTTGATATCCACCTACAGCTGTTTCTCAAGCTGTTTAATTCAGGGCAACTGTATGTTAGTAGAGCAGCCTGTGTTAAAGGAAACCCACTGTTCTCACCTCTGCCCTATCCCTACCTCTTGGTGCTTGGGGGAGCAGAAATGAGTTAGGAGATGCTAACTTTATGGCAAACTTAAAATTGGAGCACTTAACTGAGGGGGCCTTGAGGGTATATGGTTTACCTTAAACAGTATCACTATCATATATATCATCTTGGAGCTGGGAACAAAGGTCTTTTCAGTCAGTACTTTCATCTTATGGCTGATACCCAAGACCTAGAATGGTAGTGATTCTCCGTTGTGATTTCCAAGTCAACAGTAAAAAGGTAAAATTATGCTACCTGATCTTCTAGATCATTCACAGGAGAAAAGCCAGTACAAGTAATTTATCAAAATATTTTGTGTTCTACTCAATTTTTGACTCCAAATTTGTTCCTTGGCTGTCCTAGCATCTCCCCTTAGAAAACTTTCCCTGTCGCTACCCTACCACAATCACTAAGCAAAACCTGCTGCTACAAAATACTCTGACTGATACATTCACAGTAGAATATCAAAGACTGATGCGGTTTAACATTGTATTTTAACCAGGAACAAACCTGTAAGCCAAGAGGGATAAAGCTATCTAAAATGATAAAATTCTAGTCAACTGCAGATGACTAGTATACCTGGCAGGTTTGGGAGGGAATGACAAGAAGCCTTTATATACAGTATGCCTGAAACCACTGAAAGGCGGCAGAGTTAGTGTGGTACAGTAGAGCATGTACTGAAATCAGATGACCTTGACTTTTGTGAAGTCTTTAGCTTCATTACCCAAAATGGGAATATTCAAATTTGCCTCAGTGTTAAGTGCTACAGCAGTATATGTTAAGTTAGATTGCTGTTTTGTTCTGTTCATTAGGGCCAGAGTGGGCCCTATGTCCCTTGCTGCCAGTCTACTAACTTACCCAAAGTAAATGGAGTCCAGGAGGGAGTTCCCTCCCAAGGGTGTTGGGGATTTTGCTAGAACAGCCATGTCCTACGATAGCAGTGATTTGAGCAGAAACCTATCTAGAGCTCACTGTCTTACTTTGTGGATCAGGTTTAGACTCACTGTTTAAGTGATGGCAGATGAACAATGTATTAAATAAATATATATATATATTTTAAGACAGAGTCTTACTTTGTCACCTTGGGTAGAGTGCTATGATATCACAGCTCACAGAAACCTCAAACTCTTGGGCTAAAGTGATTTTCTTGCCTCAGCCTCCTGAGTAGCTGACTATAGTAACCCAGCCATAACGCCTGGCTTTTTTCAGAGAGAAGGGGAGGTCTCTTGCTCAGGCTGGTCTCAACTCCTGAGCTTAAGCAATCCACCTGCCTTGGCTTCCCAGAGTGCTAGGATTACAGGTGTGAGCCAAATATCTTTTCAATACCGACCAAAATATCTTATCAATATCCTTTTATATGTAGTAGTATTTTCGTCATCATAAAAGCAAACACAAGTCAACCTTTAAGAAATGTTTTTTGGGGGTAGCGCCTATGGCTCAAAGGGGTAGGGAGCCGGCCCCATATGCCAGAGGTGGCGGGCTCAAACCTAGCCTCAGCCAGACTGTAAAAAAAAGAAAAAAAAAAATGTTTTTTGGGGTGGCACCTGTGGCTCAAAGGAGTAGGGCACCAGCCCCAAATACTGGAGGTGGTGGGTTCAAACCTGGCCCTGGTCAAAAACTGCAAAAAAAGAAAAATGTTTTTTGGGTCGGCGCCTGTACTCAGTGGTTAGGGTGCCGGCCACATGCACCAGGGTTGGTGGGTTTGCACCTGGCTTGGGCCTGCTAAACAACAATGACAACAACAACAACAAAAATAGCCAGGTGTTGTGGCAGACACCTGTACAGTCCAAGCTACTTGGGAGGCTGAGGCAAGAGAATTGTTTAAGCTCAAGAGTTTGAGGTTGCTGTGAGCTTGACACCCTGGCACTCTACCTAGGGCGACATAGACTCTTGTCGCAAAAAAAAAAAAAAGAGAGAGAAATGTTTTCCATTTTAAAAAGAAGAAAACTAAGCCCTAGAAAGAGCAGCAACACTTTGACCAAGCTAAGTCAAAGGTCCTAATTCTTATGTCAGGGCTAATGTGAATTTGACCCTGGTAGAAAGAAAAATTCAACTTACCATATTAACTGACCTGTTACGAATTCAGGAATCAAATCTCTGGAATCCTTAAATGCCACATGCACTCCTTCCTATCCGTTTTTGGGGTCTCCTGACATTGCTAGTTTTTGCTTACTTGCTTTATGACTACATGACACACCTATGAGACTCATTAGTGCAAATCCCAGAGAACATGACCTTTGCCCTCTGATCCCTTCCTTCTCCTCTTCTAGGATCATCTGTCCATTGAAGATTTCACTAAGGCCTTTGGAATGACTCCAGCTGCCTTTTCTGCCCTGCCTCGATGGAAACAACAAAACCTCAAGAAAGAAAAAGGATTATTTTGAGAAAGAAGAGCAGCTATGGTTGTGAAACAGTACCCTCCCCTACCTGGCTTGTGGCATTTTGTTTTATAACTGGTAGTAGACCTATGCCAATTTAAGTGAAATTTTACACTTGTACCTATGAACAGCAATCTTTGGCAATGCCATTTTTAATAACCTACCTATTCCTTCAGAAAGATACTTCCACAAGGAGTCTGCAGTCTCAATTTCAGCTGTCAATAAGGTGACTGGATTGTTTCTATCTTGAGGCGCTGCATCATTTTTAACCACTCTGTTCAACAGCTTTCCCTCCTTAGAAGAGCAGTCAGGCTTGACGCCTATGGCTCAAGCAGTTAGGGCGCCAGCCACATACACCAGAGCTGGCAGGTTTGAATCTAGCCTGGGCCTGCCAAACAATGACAACTACAAAAAAAAAAAAAAATAGCCAGGCATTGTTGTGGGCACCTGCAGTCCCAGCTATTTGGGAGGCTGAGGCAAGAGAATCGCTTAAGCCCAGAGTTTGAGGTTGCGGTGAACTCCGAGGGCGACATAGTGAGACTTTGCTATTCTTTGTCTCAAAAAATAAATAAATAAATAAATAACCACTCCATGGAACATAACAGTTCTGAGGCACCACTCCAGGTTTTTCTGTATCATGACTCATTCTTATCTATGGCAAGTGGGCTGAACCATTTTGCAGGTTTACATCTTTCCCAGTAATGGCTTTTCTTTTCCACATACTTTTCTCACCTCCTTATTCAGGTTGTAAAGTTAAAGGGCTGAAGGAAAATTAAATGGCCTAGGAGACTGCCCTCTTAGGTTTCACAATATTTTAAATAGTACCCATGAAAGCAGCACATCTACTGTGCCTAGGCTCAAGGTCTAAAGGCAAATGCTATTTCACGACCCACCCCTCCACCGCCCAATAATAAGGCAAAGGAAGAGCTTAGTAAAGGCCAATGCTAGGTTCACAATAAATTACTCTGAAGCCACTGGAAAGCTTCACAGGCTCCTTGGATGAAAATAACAGGAACCAGTGGTGATGACTATAGCCAACATTGGTTCACCATTCTTTGAAGATGTAACAGTGCTGCAAGGAAGTCCAAGTTCAAAACCAAAAGAAGGTGATTTGCACAACTTCAAACAACTGCTTACTAAATATGTCTGCAAGAATGTGTCCTCAGAAATAATAGTCAAACCAACAGAAGGTTAATAATGGCTTTAATTTCACACACACACAAAAAAACTCTATGCATAATTTAAAAAGGAAACAAAACAAGGAAAAATAAAAGATACAGAGGAATTCTGCTAAAACACAGATAAAAGTGCTGCTCCATGTAAAAAAACATAAGGAATCAGAATCAAAAGTCACTCTGAACACAAAATCACCTCACAAATAATGTGGTCACAGCTGCCAGCACACCTGGTAGTAGCTCAGTTAGGTAAAGTGTAGGAAGCTCACTTTTGTTTTCCTCTCCTTAAGCATAAAGAAACAACACTGACAACAGGCCAGAGAAGGCAGGGAAAGAAAGAAAAGCTCAGAGGGATGGAAACCTGGGAACAATAGGCGTGCACACCCACATGTGGTCTCACTCTTTATATAGGTCCACTCTGTTTTTGAAGCAAACCAGTTCAACTGATTGCTTTTCTTTGTTCTGGCATTTGACCTGACAAATTTGGATCCTAATCCAGACCCTCATCCATTCTATTCGTATGCCAGTGGACATACCCGTAAGAGAATCTCTGTACTTTAAGTCCAATGTTACTAAACATCAAATGCTATATTCACACTGGCATACTTTTTAATAAAAACTTCAAAACCATCAGATATATAACAGGCATAGAAAGGTAACAATTTGTTATTTGTATATAAATAGGATACAAGGAAAAGAGACTGCCTGAAGTCTAGTAACAAAAGCATGCCATAAGGTAGTCAATGACTGATGAAACATAACAAAGTAATTCTGCCACAAAACTCTTAAGGTCTAACAAACTATAGTTTTCCAATAAAATATATATTATTTTCAGATGTTAATAAGACATATCAATAGAGACAAAATTAGAATCTTGAAGTAATGCAGTAGAAAGATGTTAGAGGCATTATTCAGCGATGAGCAAAATGGGGAGAAAAAGGACATTTTATTGGAACACTTATGTGACTTGCATCTGGTGCTGGGTCGATAATTTTCTGGGAAAAAAAAAAAATCCGTATATCCAAGAGCCACGTCCTTGTAAATCTAGCTCTGTTTCCCTAATTTAAAACAAAAGACCACCTCTGAGGGTTGATTAAATCAAACAGAGCCACAAAAATAAAAAGTTGGATAATAATCTACTGCAATTATTTCATAGGACAGAGAAGGATAATATTTGTTTTAATATAACATCTTTTCAGTAGATCACAAGAGAGTTTACAAACTACCTGTTTTTGTCTTTAGGTTTTTCCAGATAATTTTCATTATATAACTATTTCTGTAGCTGTACATGTAGTTAACAACCATAATTGCAGTATGCAAGAGTTAAAAAATTCATGGATTACTTTACTGAGGTTTTACATTTTAAAGCCTCTCTTTGAGAATTTTACACTTGTTCAAGGAAAGAAAAAAATGTATAGTCTAATATTTGCCTTTCAAAGTAAACTAAGTGATCTGTAAGAACTACTGCATACTTAAAACGTAAACACATTTACATTTGTTGTACTTATTACTGAGCCATTTAAGTTAGGGCTAGAATTAAGAGACCATAGCAAGTAAACAAATAGCTTTTGGAATCAAAATATAAGTAGAAGACTAATTCATGAATTTGCTGCTGCTTCTATCCTGATGAGACAAAACTTATGAGTGTGCACACACATATAAACATATTCCTGCAAAATACAGTCTACTTTCTCACAGGCTGAAATTATAGTCATGACTACTAAGAGGATAATAGCATCTAGTCATATGCAACCTTCCAACTCTGCATACTTTTAGGGGATAAAAATGAGTTTGAAATTTAGTTTTGTTTTTTCCCTTTCAAAAAATTTCAAATAAGATCAAAAGGTTGTATCTAGAACTAATGACTATAAAGTTCCAATTCAATGTCATTCAAAGTAATGTAACCATACATTTGGTATTTTCAATAGGAAGGTTAATTAGGTACCATGCAAACTGCCTGGAACAGAAGCACTCTGTCTCTCAATCTAACTTGTCCCTTCCTGGCCTCAACAGGCTAACGGGTCCATCCCCCAGTTCTGAGCAAACTGATCACACTGTGCAAAAAAACAATATATTATCTATTTATAATTTTTAAATATATATAACCAGCTCAAAAAACCCCCAACATACCCCATCAACACTGTCCAGCTGAAATCTCCATTTGTAGTCAAAAGAGTAAAGGAAAGGAGTAAAGGAAAAGGCTGACAAGGCCACAACAAAGGACAAGTATCAAGTGAAATTCAAGTCCCAAACTTTTAAGTATGTGAGCAATGAGATAATTCATGTACTCTAGTAACCTATCTTAAACTAGCAAGTCCTGCTTAAGACATGAAAATCAAACCAGATTTCTAAGCCAAGTGTATTTCTAAATGATACATGTGTGCAAGCTATGAAAACAATTCAAATAAGGCTGCTTCTAGGCTTAATGGCATTATTTCAATTCTTCTCTGTGTCTTAATGCAGCCCTCACTTCAAACTGTTCCTGATAATTTTTATCAGTGCTTCTAGAAGCTCTCAAATGCACAGATAGGTTAAGATAAATGATAACTAGCCAAAAATTTTGATCATCGCGTCACTCATTTATGAGAAAACCAGTTATTTTCAAGCAAAACCAAACCAAACCAAATGAGGCTCTCGGTAGAAATAAAACAAAACTTTTAAAAGCTAGTTTTGAAAACAAGCATTTTCCTCTGCACTAAACTACTCCTGCATATCCTACCACTGTACCACTTTGAAACATTTACTACGATACAGTATACACACAGATGATAGGAAGCAAAGCATTTATCAATAGTTAATCAAAAGTGCTGAGGCCATTTACAATTTGAAGATTCAAAATTTTAGAAGAGTTAACTATGTTAGAACACATCCAAGTTTCAAGGAGTAGAGCTGGAGCTCTCTTAAGGCAATCTTCCAGAAAAGATGTTGTATCTTCTGTGATGATGGGTTTTTAAAACATTTCTTCCTCCTAAATACCTGATGTGGTTTTTGTCTGAAAAGCAATCCCCCTTGTTTACAATAAAAGCAAAGAAAAAACATAGAAGAAAACTAATGAAAGTTTCATTTTGCTATACTAAACTCTGTGCAATCCTACTGATATCTGGGCTCACAAAATTATTTTGTGGATAGAATTCCACCTTCAAACTCATTCTTTATATGGTTTCATAAGCTGCTTTAACCAAGTTGGTTATGTCAGCTAACTGACTAAGGTAGCACTTGATGTTGCATCCTCACTCAGCCTCGACTCAGAGCACCTAAAAAGATAAATATATTATGCACCTTTGTTATCTGTTTATTCTTGAGATAATCTAAACCAATCACATTTTAATTCGCACCTATTTTAAGGGCAAAGTCGGACAGCAAATGATTAAATACTCAACCTTTATCCTATAGCTCAAGTACTTAATTTCACACTAGTGGTAGGGCTTTGAGCTTTAGTGGTCCAGAAATCCAGCTTTAAAACAAGAATGCCTCTCTTGGCCTATGTTAGACAGAGATGCTTATATTCTTCCTTATCCCTAAGTAGTCCTGCTGGGAAGTCCCAGTTGAAGAAATATTATGTTTCTACCTTTTAAAGTTTGGGTTACAATCCATTAGGATAATACCGCTCCATGGAAGAATGATACAGAAGAAAATAAAAGATTCTATCTTCATCTCCATCATAACATAATGATACATGATAAACATTCTGTGTGAAGAAATTTCTTTAGAGAAAACACAAAGTGTACAATGAATATCAAATATGGGACCATACACATTCCAAAGCACCAACAATCCATTTCTTGGAACTGCATGTAAACGGCAAAGATATTATGAACTCATGAAATTAAAAAAAAAAAAAAAAAGGCTCCTCAAGTCAGGTGACAGCAATGGCCCTCTCATGCAAGGAGAACAAACTGTCATTAGTGTAACATGGAGAGCTGGCTTTCCAGTGAACTTTACTAGTAAGAAACCACACATGAAAGGTTATAGACTTGAGTGAAACTCAAGAAACTCCAGAAACATAAAAGCTAAAAGCCAAAGGATAGGTATATCTTCACACTTTTCCCAGGTGAACGGATTCTTTGACACCTTCATTTTTTCTCCAAACTGCTGTGCTATTAATTATGAGCATAGTCTTGTGGTTCATCTTAACTCTTTAAGGCTCCATTCATCCCGTGCATGTGTATGTACATATATATTTATATATTTACAACATGTATTTCTAAGACAAAAGAAGTGCCACTCTTGTAGGAGAGAAAAGAGGATAATCAGCTACAGATGTGAGACCAAGGTTTCCATAAAATAGTACGGAGCATTCTGCATAACTCCAATTTTTGTCTTTTGGTTTGGCCCTGAGCTGTTTGTTGCTCCCGCATCATGTAGAATTCCAAATTCTCCTTGGGCAGAGGAAAGGTGAGGTGGGCGGCAGTTAAGAGAGAATACGCAGTGCACACTGCCATCCCAGGAGTTTCTTCCTCACGAGGCCTGCCGGGTAGTCTTCCCTGCTTCCATGCTAAATGCCTGAGAATTCTTTTCTGTTTCCAGGAGCTCATCAAAGATCTCTCTTAAAATTAAACAAAAAACATCCCCCCCCCAGAAATTTAGTGAGTAGAATCAAAGGGTAAACAGAAGAAAAAACAACAGAAAATAGATCCTCATAAAGCCTGCACAATCCCATTTGGTGCCTACACTTTATTAAATAAGCAGCTCACTTATCCAACCACTATCTTAACCCCCCTGGGTGCTAGTTTTTGAGGGGAGGGGACTGGCAATAGTTAGCTTTAATGAAAATGCTATGTAGTTCCCATTCATCCATATAAATCAGATCTTCTATTTGCTAAAACTGGTAGACGAAAAGGCTTGTGGAAGGAAAGCTTCTACAAGTATAAAACAAACTGTCTTGGTTCTGTACCTAGATACATACTACTGTGTGATGAGTAATTAATGCTGAGTTAAGAGACAAAATACTCTGGATTTATAAGGAATAGGTTGTCTTCAAAGGAAAGAGAAAAGAATTCAAGTGACTTTTAACCCATTATTTTGAATCTGGTAGTTTCTTACTTGTGCATATAAAAGAAGATGTAACCACTCCGATCTCGATCACTTTGCACAGCAGCCTCTTGGATTTTAGATACCTCCAGGTCATTGTAAGTAAACCACGCCTGCTTCTTAATATCATACACATCACTAATGTAATGACCTGCAACAAATAAAATTAAAAAATTGAGTTTTAAAAAACATAACTGAATGTTTCTCAGGAACAAGAAGTTGGAGAAAGAAACAGCTACCACATCCATCTTACTCACAACAATGTTTCTAAAAACACATACAGAGAATTAGGAAGGAATATACTATAACTGGGATACCCTTTTGAAAAATACATTTTGCTCAGAGAATTTAGGTCATTTATGAATAGAGAAATAAAAACAGTTACATCTATTTATACAATTCATATTGACGGTGATAAAAATGCTGAAAACATGATGTCCATTTACCTGAAGAAGAAGTGCTACCAATGTGACTAACAACACTGATGAGCCGATAGGAATGAGGAAGATTTCCTGTCTGGAAAACAGAAGTGGGCATAACTTTTAACTCTTTAACTGAATAAAAGCGAAACACTGAATTTACATTTACTATCAAAGTTGACATGGCTAAGCTTCAGTGTGTGGTGTAGTGATATTCAATTAAAAAAAAAAATCTAGTGGTTGTAATGTTGATAACCCTCTGACCTAAGAATTCCACTCCCACTAAGTTTATTTAACCTAAGGAAATAATTCAAAGGAAGAAAAGAGAATATATATTGAATTATAGACTATACCATTATCTACTGAAAAGTTACTGGTTAAGTGGTGTATCAATTAAACGCAATATTATTCAATTACATATTAAAGGATGTGGATCAGCAACATATTAACTTGTTTTTCAAACACACATTAAAGCACATAATAACTATAGCTCTATAAAAATAGTTAACACGTATTAGACAACAGAATGAAAAATGAAAAAGAGTCCCTCACCCAGTGGGGTGTTAAACACCTTCACAATGTGCACATTAGGGTGAGATCCTGCCTCATGCCTTCTCTCCTTTTGCCATACATCCTCTCCCCTCTCACTTCCCTCTATCCCCGAACTGGATTATATTAGGGTTTTATTGTTCTTATGAATATGTAATCGTTTATATATTGATTTCATACTAGTATGAAATATACTGGATATTTATTGTTCCATTCTTGTGATACTTTACTAAGAACATATTTCAATTCCATCCAGTAAATGTAAAAGGTATCACTTAGATTGCTTCCATAATTTGGCAACTCAATTAAGAGTTGAGCCCCATGGGCGGCACCTGTGGCTCAGTGAGTAGGGCACCAGCCCCATATACCAAGGGTAATGGGTTTGAACCTGGCCCTGGCCAAACTGCAACAAAAAAATAGCCAGGCATTGTGGCGGGAGCCTGTAAGAGAATTGCCTAAGCCCAGGAGTTGGAAGTTGCTGTGAGCTGTGATGCCACACACTCTATCGAGGGCAATAAAGTAAGATTCTGTCTCTTAAAAAAAAAGAAAAAAAAGAATTGAGTCACATTAACACTCTATTGCAAATGTGTTGGTGGTATAAAATGATTTTTGTTCTTCTGGGTAGTTAGTAATGGGATTGCAGGGCCAAATGGAAGGTCTACTTTTAGATTTTTGAGGATTTTCTATACTTCGCTCCAAAAAGGCTGTATTAGTTTACAATCTCAGTGTGTATTAGTGTTCCCTTCTCTCTATATCTACTCCAGTATCTGGTGTTTTGGGCTTTGTGATGTGGGCTAATCTTTCTCCATATTCACTCCAGCATCTGGTGTTTTGGGCTTTGTGATGTGGGCTAATCTTGCTGGGGTTATGCAATATCTTAAGAGTGTTTTTTTTTTTTTTTAAATTTTTATTTTTTGAGACAAAGAGTTTTATTTTGTCACCCTTGGTAGAATGCCATGGCATCACAGCTCATAGCAACCTCAAACTCTTGGGCTTAAGTGATTCTCTTGCCACAGTCTACCAAGTAGCTGGGACTACACGTGTCCGCCACAACACCAGGCTCTTTTTTTTGTTGTTGCAGTTGTCACTGTTGTTTTAGCTGGCCCGGGCCCGGTTCAAATTTGCCAGCCTTGGTGTATGTGGCTGGTGCCGTAACCATTGTGCTACAGGGGCTGATCCCTTAGAGTGGTTTTGATTTGCATTTCTCTGATTAAAGATGATGAGCATTTTTTCATGTGTTTGTTGGCCATTTGTCATCCTCGGAGAAGTTTCTGTTAAAATCTCTTGCCCACTTATAGAGAGGGTTGTTTGCTCTTTTATTGTTTGAGTTCTCTGTAGATTCTAGTTATCAGGCCCTTGTCAGATTCATAACATGCAAAAATCTTCTCCCATTCTGAAGGCTGTCTGTTTGTTTTGTTTGTGGTACTCTTAGCTGTGCAAAGCTTTTTAGCTTGATCAAGTCCTACTTATTTTTGGTGTTGCTATAATTGATGGGGGTCTGTGTGTGTCTTCCTCATAAAGTTTTTTCCAGGCCAGTATCTTCAAGTGTTTTCTAGATCTCTTCTAGATTTTTTTTTTTGAGACAGAGACTCAAACTGTCACCCTGGGTAGGGTGCTATGGCATCACAGCTCACAGCAACCTCTAACTCCTGGGCTCAAGTGATTCTCCTGCCTCCGGCTCCCAAGTAGCTGGGACTATAGGCACCCACCACAACACCTGGCTATTTTTTGGTTGCAGCTATCATTGTTGTTTGGTGGGTCCTGCCAGCTCAGGTGTATGTGGCTGGCGCCTTAGCCGCTTGAGCCACAGGCACCGAGCCTCTTCTAAAATTTTTATTGTTTCATGTCTTAAATTTAAATCTTTTATCTAATAAGAATTAATTATTGTCAATGGTGAGAGGTGTGGGTCCAGTTTCAGTCTTCTCTTCTAACCAGTTCTCTCAACACCATTTTTTTTTTTAATTGAATCATACCTGTGTACATTAATACTATCATGGGGTACAGTGTGCTGTTTTTATATACAATTTGAAATATTTTCATCAAACTGGTTAATATAGCCTTCATGTCATTTTCTTATTGTGTTTAGATATTTATAGTCTACATTTAGAAAGATTCACATGTACCTTTATAAGATGAACCATAGGCAAGATCCCACCAATCACCCTCCCTCCACCCATCCTCCCCCCCCTTTCCCCTTTCCCCACATTCTTGGGCTATAATTTGTTAGATATATTCCCAAGTATTTCATCTTCTTTGGTGCTACTGTAAAAGGTATAGAGTCTTTGAATTTGTTCTTGGCTTGATAATTGGTGGCGTATATGAAGGCTACTGATTTGTGGGTATTGACTTTGTATTTTGAGCGTCTGCTATATTCCTTGATCACTTCTAAGAGCTTTGTAGTTGAGCCCCTGGAGTTTTCCATGTATAAGATCATGTCATCTAGAAAGAGGGAGAGTTTGATCTCCTCTGCCCCCATCTGTATTCCTTTGATCTCCTTCTCTTGCATAAAGTAAAATTTTGGAAAGGAATATAGTAATATGGGCTTGGTTTCCATAGCACAAGGGTTATGGCATCAGTCACATACACCAAGGCTGGCGGGTTCAAACCCAGCCCTGGCCAGCTAAACAACAATGACAACTGCAACCAAAAAATAGCTGGGCGTTGTGGCACGTACCTGTGGTCCCAGCTACTTGGGAGGCTGAGGCAAGAGAATCGCTTAAGCCCAAGAGTTTGAGGTTGCTGTGAGCTGTGATGCTATAGCACTC
>NW_003852408.1:13926480-13927892 GCF_000181295.1 Otolemur garnettii | reverse complement strand
TTTTTGGGTCAAGACAGAGTCTCACTATGTTGCCCTTGGTAGAGTGCCAAGGTGTCACAGCTCACAGCAACCTCAAACTCTTGGGCCTAAGCGATTCTCCTGCCTCAGCCTTCCAAGTAGCTGGGACTACAGGCACCCACTATAACGCCTGGCTAACTTTTGGTTACAGTTGTTATTGTTGTTTAGCAGGCCCCAGCTGGGCTTGAACCCTCCAGCCTCGGTGTACGTAGCTGGCACCCTACTCACTGAGCTATAGGCACCAACCCTATTTTTTTGAGACAGAAATTTAGTACGGTGCCCTCGGTAGAGTGCTGTGGCGTCATCATAGCTCACAGCAACCTCGAACTCTTGGGCTTAAGCAATTCTCTTGCCTCAGCTTCCCAAGGAGCAGGGACTACAGGTGCCTGCCACAATGCTTGGCTATTTTTTTGGTTGTAGTTGTTTAGCATGCCCTGGCTGGGTTTGAACCCATCAACCCCAGTGAATGTGGCTGGCGCCCTAACCACTGAGCAACAGGTGCCGAGCCTGTTTTAGTTTTAAAAAATTTTTTCATTTTTTACTTAAGGTGGTTGGAGTCGGGGGGAAAGCATCCCACCTTTTCTTTGAGATGGGGTTCACTCTGTCACCTAGGCCCAAGTAGCAGGGCACCATCACAGCTCACTGCAGCTCAAGCAATCCTCTTTACTCAGCCTTCTAAGTAGTTAGGAATAGCTGAGATATGCTACAACACCTGGCTAATCTAAAAAGAAATATTTTTTAGAGACAAGGTATCACTGTATTGCCCAGGCTAGCCTTGACTTCTGGCTGCAAATAATCCTGCCTCAGACTTCAGAGCTGTTGGGATTACAGATATGAGCCACTCTTCTTGGCTCTTGTTTTGTTTGGAATTTCATCTGTCAGAAATGAAGCGTAAATAAAAAGAAAATTAAGACCATTTGATGGCTGTGGAATGGGCTGCAGTGAACCTGCAACAGACACTGAAAGCAGGGCCTTTAAAGACAAAGAACAGGAAGAGTAACTCTGACAATCTGACTGATTCTGCTCAGAGACAAAAAGATTACCTCAGCATTTCTTTTCAGTTCCTCAGCTTCAGCTTCTGTGTATTCCATATCAAAAACATCTTCATTTCCAGAGTCCTCATCAGAACCCAATGCATCCAGAAAAGAGTTGTTAAACTCTGAAAAACATAAAGACAAAATCTTGTAAAACATCTTGGAATTGACATAAAAGACATGATTAGGAAGATAAAATAAGCTTGAGGTACACATTTTATCATCTTAAGAAAACATAAAATAGGGCAGTGCCTGTGGTTCAGTGGGTAGGGCAAGGGCCTCACATACCGAGGGTGGAGGGTTTGAACCCAGCCCTGGCCAAACTGCAACAAAAAATAGCTGGGCTTTGTGGCAGGCACT
>NW_003852408.1:13924309-13926004 GCF_000181295.1 Otolemur garnettii | reverse complement strand
AACTCCTAGGCTCAAGTGAGTCTCCTGCCTCAGCCTCCCAAGTAGCTGGGACCACAGGCGCCCGCCACAACGTCTGGCTATTTTTTGTTTGCAGCCGTCATTGTTGTTTGGCAGGCCTGGGCTGGATTCGAACCCATCACCTTAGGTGTATATGGCTGGCAACTTAGCCACTTGAGCCACAGGTGCCGATCCTCCTTTTTCTTTTAATTATATTTACATAAGGGGATCTAACCCTTATAAGAAAGGAGTAAAACTGAAAAAGAATATAGTTTTATAGATAATCCAGTTTCAGTAAGTTCTGTATCACATGAACGATGTGATAGATTTGAAGTACTCGATGCATATTATAGGTTTCACTAGCTAATGTAATTTATTTATAAGTATAATTTATAAACATAATACATATAAATATAATTTACAAACAAATTATAATTGTCACTGTTGTCACAGTTGTCATTGTTGGTTAGCAGCCCCAGGCTGGGTTTGAACCCACTGGCTCCTGTGTATGTGGCTGGTGCACTAACCACTGAGCTATGGGCACCAAGCCTTTACTAATGATTTTATTTTATTTTTTTTGAGACAGAGCCTTAAGCTGTCCCCCTGGGTAGAGTGTCATGGCATCACAGCTCACAGCAACTTCTAACTCCTGGGCTCAAGCGAGTCTCCTGCCTCCACCTCCCAAGTAGCTGGGATCACAGGTGCCTGCCACAACGTCTGGCTATTTTTTGGTGGCAGCCATCATTGTTGTTTGGCGGGCCTGGGCTGGATTTGAACCCACCACCTTAGGTGTATGTGGCTGGCGCCTCAGCCGCTTGAGACACAGGCGCCAAGCCTACTAATGATTTTAAGTAAAGAATGCAGAAGCATTTGTAAATAAATGATTATTTGCTTTAAAATATAATTAGCTCCACTAAAATCACATTACTATGTTGTTTAAAGGAAATGAACATCTATGAATGGAAAGAGATGAGACTAATTATAGCATAAAAATTCTGGAAACTGGAAATACATGAATAGTTGACTCAGCAGAACTGAAAACACTCAAAGCTGTCTTAAGCCAGCAATGGAAATGGAAAAGTTGATAATCTATTCAATTTACATCAATGATGATCAAAAGACATAAAAAAATGACACCTATATCCACTTCCCCCAACTTCCTATCTGTGGACTTCCAATATTTAGTCTGTGTATTAGTTCTGTCAAATGCCATGACTGGGTAAACTTCATGTACTGAATACTCACTCATGATTTTGCCCACTGACTTCCCCAGAGTGAGCTCTTAAAACTTCATGAGGAAACTGAAGCCACATAATGTTCTCTTAGGAGTCTTAAAAGTAGATAATATTATTCTTTCATTAAACAGATAAATTTTCTTGTTTAATTTTTCAAAATTAAAAAATATAGCATTAAGGATAGAGATATAGATTATAAAATCATTTTAAAGATGATAAAATCATTTCTTTAGCTGGGAGGTGTTCAAATTTGTTGTCACTAAAAAACTTATTTTGTATGCTCTTCTATGTGTGATACTCTTTTCATTTCTTTCTTTCTTGAGACAGAGCCTCAAGCTGTCCCCCGGAGAGAGTTCCATGGCATCACAGCTCACAGCAACCTCCAACTCCTGGGCTCAAGGAAGTCTCCTGCCTCAGCCTCCCAAGTAGCTGGGAATACAGGTGCCCGCCACAACGCCTGGCT
>NW_003852408.1:13911066-13923266 GCF_000181295.1 Otolemur garnettii | reverse complement strand
CCAGGAGTTGGAGGTTGCTGTGGGCTGTGATGCCACAGCACTCTACCCAGGGGGACAGCTTGAGGCTCTGTCTCAAAAAAAAAAAGTAGTTAAAGCTCAGTGCCTGTAGCACAGTGGTTATGGCATTGGCCACATACACCAAGGCTGGCGGGTTTGAACCCAGACCGGGCCAGCTAAGCAACAATGACAATTGCAACAGAAAAATAGCCAGGTGTTGTGGCGGGCATAGTCCCAGCTACATGGGAGGCTGAGGCAAGAAAATTGCTTAAGCTCAAAGTTTGAGGTTGCTGTGAGATGTTACGCCACGGCACTCTACCAAGGGCGGTGACATAGTGAGACTTTGTCTCAAAAAAATAAGAAAAGAAGTAGTTAAAATGATCTCCAAACCTTGAAGACTTAGCTCTGTGGCTCTTTTGAGATCATCGTCTTCTTTCTGTTCCCAAGCTTCCTAAAGGGATAAAAGAAAAAGATATTTAAAGAGGTACTGATTAAACTTATTTGAATGAAGATAAATTCAGCTTCTATGGGAGCATTTGCTAATAATGCTCTCCACAACCTAGTGGATGTTTGCAGTATGACCTTTTAAGGGATATGAAAAGTTTACTTTTTTAAACACTGTCCTCTTAAAACACAACCTTCAAAGTTAAAAGAGTTTAAATGCTATTCTTGTTAGCTACATTTTGCTTGCCAACCCAGAATCATTCAATGTGACATTATGATATAATTCCTTTTCTTCTTATTGTATAAAGTGCCTGGCACACAGTGGATAGTTAGCAAATTGCTTCTTTCTGTTCCCCTGATTTTTAATTATTTATTTTATTTTATTTTTAAGACAGAGTCTCACTCTGTTGCCCTAGGTACAGGGCCACTGCATCATAGGTCATGGAAACTTCAAACTCTTGGGCTCAAGTGATCCTTTTGCCTCAGACTCCCAAGTACAGGTGTGTACCACAACACCTGGCTGTATTTTAGAGACAGAGTCTCGCTCTTGCTCAAGCTAGCCTCGAACTCCTGAGCTCAGGGAATCCACTCGCCTTTGCCTCCCAAAGTGCTAGGATTACAGGCATGAGCCACCACACCTGGGCAACCTAATTTTCATACACCAAACAGGTACCACATGTATGTGTCAGTATAGTAGACCTAGTTCCTTATGTTGACCACCTCTGTATGTAGACCAATTTATTACAGTCTCTTGGGTGATCAACTTGCCAAGGTTTTCTTGGGCTCAAGAGATCCCCTTGGCTCAGTCTCCTGAGTAGTTGGTACTATAAGCACCCACCATGATGCCCAGCTAGTTTTTCTATTTTTAGTAGAGATATGGTCTTACTCTTGCTTAGGCTGGTTTCAAACTCCTCAGCTCAAGCAATCCACCTGCCTTGGTCTCTCAAAGTGCTAGCATTACTGGCATAAGCCATTGCAATTGGCCTCTGAAGTGGTTTTAAAGCAGTGATTCTGAATCTTGGCTGCCCATCAGAATCAGTGGAAGAAGCTTTTGAAAATTAAGGTTAAAAGAAAAGATATACAGATACTATACCTTAGATCAATCACATCAACATCAGAGTTTCTGAGGGGCTGAATGATCTAGGCATCAGTATTTTTTAAAGCTCCCAAATAATAATCTGAATGTGCAGGTGAGACTGAGAATCACTGATCCAAAGAAATTCGATTTCTTGTTTTTTTTTTTTAAAGACAGGCTCTCATTATACAGCATGGGCTGGTCTTAAACTACCTACTAGATAGACTACAGGCACTAGTAGATTTCTTAATCTGATCATCTGCAAGCACTAAAACTACCCATTCATTCTGGTCTTAGTAAATTTTCATTAACATGACCTGAATTGCAAAGGATTAGGTAACCATGAAAATACTACCTGTAAATCTGATATCTCAGGTAACTGCAATAGTGCAAACAACCAGCATAAAGTAAAAATTGAAGAATAGATTACTATGTAAAGAAAAGATAAATGTTCTGTTACTAAAGTTTAAAAATTAAATTTTATGTTATTTTGAAGTCTTGGAGTCTTCTGAATAGCTGAGATTATAGGTATGATCAATGAGTCAGTACATCTGGCTAGGAAATTAGATTTTTAGATATTATTTCTGAGAATTTTATGTTCAAATAATTGGTAGGCAAGTATTTATATTGTGAGAAAATAACCAAAACAAATACGTTGCCTTAAAATATTAATGATAAAATCATAGTAATATACTATTTCTATAGTTTGCAAAACAAAGTTGGACTGGGAATAATCTCTAATATCCCATCTTATTTTAGCATGCAGTGACTATACTCATGGAAAGTAACCAAGAATATACATTTTGTTAAATTTTGATTTTCAAAAAAAGAAAAAAGAAAAACTACCTAAGTACTTGTTTGAACCTCAAAGCAACCCTCAAACAAGTTTTTGTTAATGGATTACTTACTTACTATACATAAATCACTTGGAATAATGCCTGAGCATAATAAGTGCTCAATGCATTATTATTATTATTCTATTTCTTGAGAAAGGCAGGTACAGAGAAAGTAGTGGAAATATAAATATCTCTTACTTGCTCTTGAAGGCTCTGAGCCAATGCCTGCTGAAGCTCTTGTTCTTCCCTTTCACGGTCCATATCATACTGCTGAAGCCAATCAACTTCTCCCTGAGATACTTCAGGAGTTTTGTTTTCTTTATTCTCATCACAGTCTTTAGCAATCTCAGTAAAACTGGCAGGATCTGAGGAAGCAGAATATATCACTATTTTGGGAATTAGGCTCTAATAAACCAAAATTTCTAGAGTGACATCTATTGTTCAGAGAGGAATTTACTCTAACCTAATCTACCATTTGCCTGGGACATATAATTTCATCTTACTACATCTACATCAGGATTTCTTAACCTCAAGTACTATTGACTATAAATGGGACAAGTTTTTGTACAGGATAGGGGAGTGGAGCCTGTCCTATGCATCATTAAATGTTTAGCAGTATCCCTGGCCTCTACCTACTAGATGCCAGTAGCATTCACCTTCTATAGTTATGACAACCAAAAATGACAGACACTGCCATTTGTCCCCTGGAGGACAAAACTACCCCTGGTTGAGAATCAGTGATCTACAACAATGCTTCTGAAACTTGACTGATCACCAGAAACACACTATGGTTAATGATGGGGAGGAACAAATAGCCCTATTCATGGATCATAATATCACATGACCAAATATTAGAAATAAAGCAAATGAAAGAAGAATCAGGCTAAAATTACTAAGTTGAATGGCGCCTGCGGCTCAAAGGAGTAGGGCGCCAGCCCCATATGCCGGAGGTGGCAGGTTCAAACCCAGCCCTGGCCAAAAACTGAAAAAAATAAAACAAATAAAAGAAAATTACTAAGTTAATATTGACATCTTCCATTTATTACACTGTATATTAATTGAATATGTTTTCATATCAATAATCAAGTAAGCATTATATAGTGTATCCTAAATCTAAAGATTCAAGTAGAAAGTAATAAGTACTGTATGGTCTATGGCAATATATAATGTACAATTCAGGGAGGTAAAAAAAAATTAACCTTTTATTTCTGTTATTTTTGTTCCTTCTCAATGAATTATGGCTAGCTGGGATAAATGAGACAGTCATGATTTTGTTCTGGTTATTTAAATTGAAAGCAACAACATTTCATTACAGTTTTTAATACTGATAGGAGTAGGTAGAGGATTCTTCTTTTTAAAACTGGATCAAACACTTTATCAACATAAAAATTCTCAGCTTAACAAGTTAAG
Organism: Otolemur garnettii; assembly: GCF_000181295.1. NCBI lineage: Eukaryota > Metazoa > Chordata > Mammalia > Primates > Galagidae > Otolemur > Otolemur garnettii. Next base: position 13,919,504 of record NW_003852408.1, on the reverse strand, counting down.
AAAATACTCATGGGCTCAGTGCCTGTGGCTCAAGTGGCTAAGGCGTCAGCCACATATACCTAAGGTGGTGAGTTCAAATCCAGCCAGGGCTCGCCAAACAACAATGATGGCTGCAACCAAAAAATAGCCAGGCGTAGTGGCAGGCGCCTGTGGTCCCAGGTACTTGGGAGGCTGAGGCAGGAGACTCACTTGAGCCCAGGAGTTGGAGGTTGCTGTGAGCTGTGATGCCATGGAACTCTACCCAGGGGGACAGCTTGAGGCTCTGTCTCAAAAAAAAAAAAAAAAAGAAAAGAAAAGAAAAGAAAATACTCATGAAAAGAATTTAACTTTAGGGGTGGTGCCTGTGGCTCAAAAGGAGTGGTGTCTGTGGCTCAAAGAAGTAGGACACCAGCCCCATATACCGGAGGTGGTGGGTTGAAACCTGGCCCCAGACAAAAATTGCAAAAGACAAAATAAATAAATAAAATAAAATAAAAAGAATTTAACTTTAATAGAGAGACTACACCCAGTAAACACAAGCAGTGTAACCTGGCTCATTGTACCCTCAATGATTCCCCAACAACAAAAAAACAAAACAAACAAAAAAAAAACCCCAAAGAATTTAACTGGCAAATAAAAATTACCTATATACATTCATGGTAAACAGATTGTTTTTTTACATTATCATATACTATTTTTTTTTTTTTTTTAAAGACAGGGTCTTGCTCTGTTGCTCAGGCTAGAGTGCAGTGGCATGATCATAGCTGACTATGGCCTCAAGCTCCTGGGCTCAAGCAATCTTCCTAGCTTAGCCTCCCAAGCACCTAGGATAGGACCTCAGATCTGGCTAATTTTTATCTTTTTATTTTTTGTAGTTATGAGGATCTCCCTATGTTGCCCAGGCTGGTCTTAAATTCCTAGCCTCAAACAATCCTCCCACCTGAACTCCCAAAGTGCTAGGATTATAGATATGAGCCACTGCACCCAGCTAGTACTTGCTCTTTACTTGCCCTAATACTGCATTTTATTTGATTTTTGAAACAGTGTCTTGTTCTGCCACCCAAACTGGAGTATAGTGGTGTGACCATAGATCACTGTAACCTCAAACTTTGGGGCTCAGGTGATCCTCCTTGCCTCAGTCTCCTAAGTAGTTAGGACCACAGGCATGTGCCACCAGGCCCAGTTAATTTTTAAAAAGCTTTTGTTGAGATGGAGTCTCACTACATTTCCAAGGCTGGTCTTGAACTCCTGGCTTTAAGTAATCCTCCCACCTTGGATTCCCAAAATGGTAGGATTACAGGTGTGAGCTACCACACCCAGCCAGTACTGCATTTTAAATAAATAATTTTCTATAAGACAGATAATCTGAAGCTCAAAGCATCTTGTTTTTTAGATTCTAAATCAGCAACTAATTATTATTTTGAGTTGTATTGCTGAGGGAGTATTTTATGACTAAAATAAACTGAATATTCATTAAGAGAGGAAAAACCTCAGAATTTGTTAGGTGAAAAATTCCCAATTTTTTTTTTTCTTTTTGAGACAGAATCACATGGGGCTAGAGTGCAATGGCATCATCATAGCTCATTGCAACCTCAGACTCCTGGGCTCAAGCACTTCTCCTGCCTAAGGCTCCCGAGGAGCTGGGACTACAGGTATGAACCACCATGCCTGACTAGTTTAATTTTTAGTAAAGATTGGGTGGGGGGGGGGGGAATCTCACTTTACTCAGGCTGGTCTTGAACTCCTGACCTCAAGAAATCTTCCACCTTGGTCTTGCAGAGTGCTAGGATTATAGGAGTGAGCCACCACACCTGGCTGTACCATTAATACTTTTAAGGAATTCCTGGAAATGGCAATGATTCAATCCTATGAAATTCATAATGACAATCTGTTATCCATTTTTACAGCTTTTGTGCATATGTTTTCTTGATGTACTATGCAATGATACCTCACCAAATGTGAGTTTGGGGCAGCAATTACATCGTCATTTATTAATTTTACAAATCCCTCTTTTTAACCTACCATCACCAAGGAACCATATAACTATACCAGGTATGTTGACAATGGACAAAGAAAATTACTTTATATATTTTTTACTGCTTTGTATATATCTCTTGATTTAGCTGTGTCTATTGAATGAGACTAAAGAAGCCATTTCTTCAGTTACATTTTATTTGTCGACTATACTACTATTAAAAATGGCAAGTTGAGTTGTATTTTTAGCATTAGTGATGTCCTCCATTGCTAAAGCATAAAATTTAAAATTAGTAGCTTTACTCTCCAAACTTCTTTTGAAAAATATTCCAATTTCTTCAATTCACCTGGCTATAATCTGGTGAGGCAAACTGATTTTAGAAATATCTCCCTATTTTTCAGGGCAAATTATGTCTGATATGCTTTCCATACATTGCTTAATAAACTTACCGTCAGTAAATGGTTTTGATATTTTTTCTATTAAATATGCCACCACATAACTACTTATTACAAAGGAATCTGAGTTGTAACTTAAAAATACTTGTTTTGTTGAGAAGACAGACTTGTTTCAGTTCTGTTTTGTCCTTATGACAAAATTCTTCACACATACCAAATTTGGTAGCATTTTGCATAAATATCTTTTCAATTACAGTCTTTGAAAACTTGCAGAAACTCCCTACAAATTAAGTAGAGTGCCTTAATATTTGCCTTGACAAAAAAGTCATCATCTATCCACTTTTCACTGAACAATCTTCCTTCATCTATAATTTTTCTTTTGGGGGGTTCTGTTTTCTTTTGATACTTTGTAGAAGCCATGTTGGGATTAAAAAAATAATAATAGACAAGGGACTATATTTACTTTTATTATTAAAATTAATTGACAGGAAAATAGAAAGCAAGGTTTGGGTCCTTCCACATCTTGGCTTCCAATGCAGGGCAAGGTAGAGGGCTGACGCATGAGGCACAGCAGAGGTACAGATGTATAATCACATAAGAATCTTAATAATCAAATAAGAATGTTTACCTGACTTCCAAATGACATAACACCTCTAATGTTGCAATGGTAGCGTGAAATATTATTGATAAGCGTTGTCTCACCAAGTCACTATGAGCACACGTAATGTCCAATGGTGTCAATTAAACTGTCTAAGGTTGGAAGATAATGCCCTGGAAGCTGTACAAGGCTGTAATGCTGAAGCTACACATGCATACAAATCACCAGAGTGTATGTTTATTTTATATGACACTGTGACACAACATTGCCATCTACAATGTTTACTCTCGAGAACCACACAATCAAATTCTGCCAAAAAAATCTCATACTATTTGTTTTTAAGTAAGTTTATGATTTTGTGTTGGGCCACATTCATTGCCATCCTGGGCCACATGTGACTATGGGCCATGGATTGGATACCCCTGTCACAGAATACACTTATACAAACCTAGATAGTATAGTTTACTATGCACCTAGATAATATGGTATAGTTTATTGCTCCTAGGCTATAAACCTGTATAGCATGTTAAAGTACTGAATTGTAGGCAACTCTAATACAACGTAAGTAGCTGTATATCAAAACAAAGAAAAGGTAATACAATGTGTGGCGGATGAAGTACTTGAATTATTTACATACTAAAACTATTAAAAATTCAGATACAGAAAAACAATTATATGAATTTCTAAATTAACAGTGGTGAGAAAACTGACAAAAACATTTATTATATGCACATTAGAATGCTAACTTTATTCCTGATATACATCTCAAGGGAAATGGTATACTTTTTCAAGCATCTGTATACTAGTCATAACATTTACTTTACATTTTTTAAAGCTTTTTATAATAAAGCATGAAATATTATCAGCTCTGTTATATAGATCCACTCCACCTCCCATTATTTACAAGTCACTGATCACTATGAGGTTTTAAAACAGTTATGCTTTAACAGATGTTTACCTTCATTAAACCTACCTGGCTCTATGATTGTCTTGGACTTCTCAGATTCCATAGTGTCTGGATTTTCAGACATTTCTTGCATATCATCTTCTGCAAATCCAGTATCTGGGCTGCTTGTTGGCTTATCATCATCTTCATGACTCAGAGATGGTAAAGTTTCTCTCTTACTTATTTCTAAGACAGCTGTTAAAAGCTCTTCTTCACTCATTTTGTCAAATCCTGAGTTTTCCAATTCAGATTTATCAGGCTCTATTTGGCATAATTTTGAATCCTGAAGAAGAGAGTTATTTTTAGAGAAAACTAGAATACCTACAAACTAGACCTTAGAGTGGCAACTTTATTTTATTTATAAAAAGTTTCCAGCTGGGGGCGGTGGCTCATGCCTGTAATCCCAGCACTCTGCGAGGCTGAGGAAGGTGGACTGCTTGAGTTCAGGAGTTCGAAACTAGTCTGAGCAAGAGCAAGACCGGGTCTCTAAAAAACAGGTGGGTGCTGTGGCGGGCACCTATAGTCCTAACTACTTGGGAGGCTGAAGCAAGAGAATCACTTGAGCCCAAGAGTTTGAGGTTGTTGTGAGCTATGATGCCATGACACTCAACCCCAGGGCAAACTGAGTGAGACTCTGTCTCAAAAAACAAATGCCAATTTTATAAAAGTTTGCAAATACATAAATTTAATAAATTTATTTAAAATAGATCACTGAAAAATAATTTCTATCAGTATTTTTGATTTATGTTTTTCTAGATATAGATATTATAAATATTCTAACACTATACATAATATTCTATTTTTAATGTTGGCTGGTCTTATTTATAAAAATTAATATGAAAAATAAAAACTATATTAAGATTATAAAACTAGAATTATTTTCTGAGTAACTTCAATTTCTGGGAGAATTTCTGACTTTATCTCATTTCTCATTCTAAGTAGGCAAATACAAACTACTTCTAGCTTTAAAGTGAGAGGAAGCAAAAATCAGAAGAAAAAATAACTACTAAAATAATTCTATTATTTTACCAAAAGGGAGGTTTTTGGTATATATATATATTTATATATATATTTTTGAGACAGAGTCCCACTATGTCGCCCCTGATCAGTAGAGTACTGTTGTGTCACAGCTCACAGCAACCTCAAATTCTTGGGTTTCAGTGATTCTCTTGCCTCAGCCTCCCAAGTAGCTGGAACTACAGGCACCTGCCACAAATCCCAGCTATTTGTTGTTGCAGTTGTCGTTGTTGTTTAGCTGGCCTGGGCAGGCTTGAACCTGCCAGCCTTGCTGCATGTGGATGGCGCTCTAACCACTGTGCTATAGGTGCCGAGCCAAAAAGGGAGGTTTAAAATAAAACACAGTAGCATGAAATGATGCAAAACACCTAGAAAAACTTAGTTCTTCAAAGAATTAACTGTCAGTCAGTGTCAAGATAGAATATGATATAGCAATATCTGAACATTCATAATTTAAACAATTAGATTACTTGCTCTGTTGATAGAAATTTATTTCTTAAGTCTTGATCCATCTCTAAACAGAATGGTTTTTGTAGCTAAAGAATGCTCTTTAAAACTAGTGTTTGAAGAGACCCACTGTGTTTATGAGCTATCTTGTATCTTTATTTGCTAAGGATAGTTAACGATGGTTATAAAAGACATATGTTTGGACAGTAAGAGCTACATATATCCTTATCAGATGTTTTGATAAAAAATTACTTACTTTTTCCAGGACTTCCTGCTGCTGTTCATTGCCTGACATGTCACAAAATCTCTGGCTGAGGGCCACAGAGCGTTTTAGCTCATCCTCACTGTCTGAATCAAGGCATAAAGCCAAGGAGCTCTTAGATTTGAAGGTAAACTTCCTGTAAATTAAGGAATAAAAACTCTACGTAAGTCCAATGAACACTTGTCTTTGTTATTCTTCTGATGTATAAATACCAAAACAAAATGCTTTCCATTATGGAAAATTATTTCACAGAGAAAAAAAGATATCAAAAGAGGTATATTTAAGCATTACCTCTGCCCCACTCCAAAAGAGCCATGCTTCAAAAACTGGACAATTATTATGCTGTTGTGTATCATCAGTAAACCAATCACTTTATGCCTTTTTTCTTTTAAATGATCAACCCCCTTGAAGTTTGCTTTTGTCTTTATAAAGTAAGTCTCTACTGAATTCATGCAGGCATAGCAATGAGTGAATGTTTTCGACAACAAAGTGCATAAGAACTAACTTTTGATTTTTTAAATTATGATCCATGCACTTTTAAGGTAACAGTAACATTCCACTTATCCACTTCTCTGTAAGTACGACTTCTGGCAACCTCTACCTTTCAAAATACAGAGATTCCAAAGTAAGAAAAAAGGCTTCCAGGAAGACAGTTCCAAAGCCTATGTACTTATAGGGACCCTTTATTTCCCAGGAAATGATGTATAAAATGGTATAGCAAGTTTATCAAGAAATGAGAGCTAAGAAATAGAAGAGAATAACCACAAAAAGAGCAATAAAGAACTATAAAGTTTTTTAGTGTAAAAGTAAACTGCCCTGTAATACTATCTGAGGGCACTATCATATTGAAACACAGTGCAACAGCTGATACTTATAATGTTGTTGATTCTTGGTCATTAGGATATGCTTAAATTATCTTCAGTATATTTTACCTAAGAATATAAGAAATAGTATAACATATTTTAGAAAAGTTTTCATCCAAAATGATTATAAGAGATAAGTAAGGTGTTACTGTGTTGTTTTCTAGGTGAGCTGAAAATAAAGGAAAAACTGGTAACGGTCAAAGGACAAATACTTTCTTTGATGGAGGGTAACATAAAATCATATGCTATACTAAAATAAAAAAGCAAAATGAAAATTAGGAAAATATAATTAACCTAAATGTAAAAACTGTAAATAAAACATATAGAATAATGGCACCAAGAATTAAGAGGCCACAAAGGAAATCAGAAGGATTGAGTAGCAATGTAGATCAAAGAAAAGAGGCAAGTGGTCAGTGATAAGCCCAAGCATAGTCTGTGGCTGCAAGCAGCAAGGATATCACTCACTGCAATCCAGCCTGAACATTTGAACAACCTTCCTTTCTGTCTTCAAAAAGTTTTTAGTATAATTTAGAAGTAGCCAATTAGCCATCTTAATTCCCCATTTCTGATTTCATGCTCACCAAGCAAACTTGACATATTAATTTATTTATCCAGGTAAATCTCTGCTGAAGGAAGTGACACCTGGCTACTATATTGTACCAGGGTCAAACGTAACAAAAGGACATTATAGAAGAACCAATGGTGTTCTGGTTCATAACTCAGCCTCTTTTATTTTTGATCAGCATGACAGATCTTCTAGGGCCTAATCATCCTTTATTGTTAACTCTCAAATTCTCATACCAGTAGAACAGATGACCATGCCACAGTACAATGATGCCCAATGAAACCGTCTCTTTCTTGCAATTACAGTGACTTGGTACATAAAGAGTGCATTCCATTAATAGTTACTATATTTACAGAAGGCAGCTTGCCTGTAGCAATGAAAAACATTCATCCTGTAAATGCATCACTTGCTCACTTTCTAAGCAGCCAAGTGGTATTGCTCATTTGTATCTTGAGAACGGGCAAGAGTATTCATATCGGTACCATTTCACTTTCTAGTCATGTTAGTCATCTGGTTTTAATGGCACTGAAAAATAATTAACAGGAGGAAAAGAAAATAGCAGTTCCCAAACATCATTTTATGCTTATATAAGCCCCCCCAAAACTCTTAAACAATAAAAGTGTCTCTTCTCTAAAAATACTTTGGGCCATTAAATTTTTAGAAAAATGAATTTCAAAGTCAAATGACAAGAAATCAATTGGAAAGAGCAAATCAGGAACTCCTCTAATAAAAATCTTAGAAGAGTTTTTTTTATTGTTAAAAAAAGCATTTGCTTCCCTCCTTGGATAAACTTCTGGTATGAAAGAAAAACACAAAGCATTTGTAGAATAGCAACATTCCAGTGCCTGTTTGTTTTTTTGTCCCCTATCAGAATATCTCCTATTCAGCATTGAAGATAAGACATCCCAGACTGGCTAATAAGAAGTGAAAAGATGCTTTGGGATCCCATGCCTACCTTTGAAGAAGGGTGCTTTAGAGTAACTGGAGTTATTTCCCCCTTCAATCCCTAAGATCTTTGTCATGAGTCAATTTTTAGAGTTTTAGGATGAAAATATTACATTTTAACAAAGGATAAGTATTAAAAAAGTTTTAAGACAAAACACTGAAAGAATCAGCTAAACTTGTGTCACTGTTTAAAAATGTTATACCTTCGATCTAAATCAGAGTCAAGAAAATTCCAAGTATGAGTAATACAGAGCAACTGTTGTGTAAAAAGAGAAAACAATACAGAAAAAGGAAAGGGACACTCTTGTGAGATTAGGGTAAACCAAATCCTTAAAAATACAGATTTTGGGTACAAAGAAATATAACTCACTTTGAAGGCGTAGAAGGGCTGGTGATGCAGGAATTCACTGTTTGAGAGGCTTTCAATGGTCTAGAACTATCAGAAA
>NW_003852408.1:13905088-13910482 GCF_000181295.1 Otolemur garnettii | reverse complement strand
GGCCACATGCAGCCCACCTAGGACATTTATCTGGCCCACTGGGTGTTTTTGCCGCCACTGCCTGTCCTACTTAGCAGCTGACTTGTCCCAGGGCCTGCAGTCTGGCCCTCCAACAGTCTGAGGGACAGTGAACTGGCCCCGTTTAAAAAGTTTGAGGACCCCTGACTTATAAAATAAACTATTCTGTATTACAATCCCTTATAAGTCCTCTTGAAAAGCAAAGAAATAGAACACTTTTTAAACTACTAGAAATAGAGGCCAAATGAGAAAAACAAATACTGACTCTAGGCTCTCCCTGATCTACAATCTAAATTAATAGCATTAGGCTGGGATCAGTGGCTCTAGCCTGTAGTAATCCTAGCATTCTGGGAGGCCAAAGAGGGTGGATCACTGAAGCTCAAGAGTTAAGAGACCAGCCTGAGCAAGAACATGAGCTATGATGTCACAGCACCCTACCCAGGGTGACAGAGTGAGATTCTCTCTCCCCTAAAAAATAAATTTAAGAAACAAGCAAACAAAAACCCCCCAGCAGGCTGGGCAAAGTGGTTCATGTCTATAATCCTAGCAATCTGGGAGTCCAACCAAGGCAGGTGCATGCTTCAGCTCAGGTGTTCAAGACCAGCCTGAGCAAGAATGAGACCCTGTCTCTACTTTTCTCTAGTTTTTTTAAAAACTAGAAAAACTAGCTGGGCATTGTGGTGGGTGCCTATCATCCAGCTCTCAGGGAGGCTGGGGCAAGAGGATTGCTTGACCCCAGAAGTTTGAGGTTACTATGAGCTATGTACCCATGGCACTCTAGCCTGGGGCAACAGAATGAGCCTCTGTCTCAAAAAACCGAAAAACAACATTGTAAGCAAAGTCAAGGATAATGCACAGAAAGGGAGGCACCTGTGGCTCAAAGAAGTAGGGCGCTGGCCCCATATGCCAGACGTGGCAGGTTCAAACCCAGCCCTGAAAAAAAAAAAAAAAAACAAAAAACATCTTCTAAAACAAAAAAGGATAATGCACAGAAAGAACAACTTGGAGAAAAGTACCTATTTTAAAACATTATTTTAGGCAATAAATGGTAATAATAATAATAGTAATTTGTTGAGGACTTATTAAAAACCAGGTACTGTACTAAGTAGATTCTAAGTAGATTTTATTTTATAAAAAATAAGTTAAAATTTTTTATAACTGATACTCTGCATATGTATCAGTTCATTTAACGTTTACAACCACTCTATTAACTTTCCTACAGGCAAGTCAAGGAATTTGTTCAGGGTCTTAAAGGTATTAAATTGTCCTGTCACATAACCTGGTTTTAGGCTTGTGATCATAAAGATCCTACACTGATGGTACTTTATAGTAAGAACTATGGCTAGAAAGAATAATAGTTCTATCAGCAGAGGGCAGTATGCACTAAGAAAAGGGCAGTTTTTCCAAAGAAAAGCAGTAAGAGAAAAAAACCAGAAATACTAGAACTCTCTGCATGTGCCTTTACTAGTAGACCCTTGAGGACTTTTAGTGTAAACTTATATGATGTAGTGTTTATTTCAATTATAAATCCAAAGGGAAATACGTTTTACAAAATTGCATCAAATCATATTGGTAAATATTCGTTCACTTTCTGAAATATCTATTATTCATTTTACCTAAGAAACCTAGTTCTTTCAGTTAACTAACTGCATCTATGACTTTAGAAAATCATTTAAAAAAAAATTTTTTTTTTGTTGTTGTTGTTACAGTTTGGCTGGGCTGGGTTTGAACTCACTACCCTCAGTATTTGGGGCTGACATCCCACTCACTGAGCCACAGGTACCACCCAGAAAATCATTTATAATTTCCTTGGATCTCTTCTAGAAAATTAAAAGATTTGGACAAAATCTCTACAATCTCTTTTACCTCTAAAGTTTTATAACTTTGTAATTCTATTGAACTAGTGTTCAAGTATATTTTAAAAAATGACTCAATATAGGACTCCAAAGTAATGCAAGTATGCCGAAAAAAGAACGAAAAGTCCTAAGGTTTTCCCAGTGTATGTGATAAAGTAAAATCTATAAAAAAATTTACTACTTCTCTTTTTGAAAATTTTCTAGGAATCATTTAGGTTCTTCACATTACTAATATATTTATGATGGTAGAATCTATTTTGGGGATCCAGCATAACATTCAGTACACTGTTTATTCAAATCTTCATATTCTGAAGGGTCAGCTGAGATATTTGTTAAAAAACAGATTCCTGAGGCTGGGCGAGGTGGCTCATGTTTGTAATCCCAGCACTCTGGGAGGCCAAGGCAGGTAGATCGCTCAAGTTCAGGAGTCTAAGACCAGCCTGAGCAAGAGCTAGACCCTGTCTCTAAAAATCGCTGGGCATTGTGGTGGGTGCCTCTAAGTCCCAGTTGCTTGGGAAGCTGAAGCAAGAGGATTGCTTGAGCCTAAGTTTGAGGTTGCTGTGAGCTACAGCACTCTACCGAGGGCAAAAAAATAAGATTGTCTCAAAAAAAAAAAAAAAAAAAAAAAAAAAAGGGTGGCGCTTGAGGCTCAAAGGAGTAGGGTGCTGGCCCCACGTGCCGGAGGTAGTGGCTTCAAACCCAGCCCCAGCCAAAAACTGCAAAAAAGGGAACAAGCCTATTTAAAAACAAAAACCCCCCAGATTCCCACACCTATCTGAGATCTACTGAAACCTCCAAAGAAAAACTTAGAAATAAGTATTTTTAGTATTCAGGTGACTGTTATCATCACTGAAATTTGATTTATATTCCCAATATAATCAATATATTCCCAATATAATCCTAATATAATCAATATATTGATTTATATTCAATTTGTATCAAATTGTCTTCTAGTGGTTTAAAAGAGTAAGAGCACTCACTGTTTCTGAAAAAGTACCTCATTATGAAAGGCAACAAATGTACTTGGAAGCCTTTTCTTCAATTACTTCAATCAGATAACAATTTAACACTAAAATTCCAAAACAAAGCAACATTTAAATCCCCTCCATGGTGTGATTTTACCTGGGAATTATGTTATCTAGTTCAGTCAGTTTTTTGATTAGATACTAAAGTCTTTCTATTTCAAAAAGAAATGTAAACAACATTCTCTCTTAAGGACTTACATTGCCATATGTGCATTCCAACCAAGAGTAAAAGGTGGTTTTGTATTTTCAGTGCAATGAGATGACAGGGTCAAGTATCTTGGAATGATGACTTGCTGCCCAATCTTGTTGTTAAGTGAGAGAGCCACATTAAAGCTGTATCGTTTCAAATGAAGAATAAGGACCCTGAAAAACAGGAAATGATGACCTTACTAATTTACACATAACAGAGGCAGTTTTCTCATACACTAAAACAGATCATTTGGCAGGGGGTGGGGAGCACTCTAAATTATTATTGATGATAGACAACTCTTGATTTTAAAAATACATTTGGCCAACTAAAAAGACATCAAAGAACACTGGCTGAATACCTCTCATATGCAGGCATTAGGGGTAGGTATTAAGTATTCAAATAGAAACAAAATAGGGACACTGGTAGATTAAGGTGGTTTGGATAAAATACTCGTGATTTTCCTATAAAAAACGTAAACAAATGCAACAAAGCAAATACATTTTTAGTATTAATAATAATACTAATTTTAAAATTGGTATTGATATTGGGTTACTTATTTACTTCACTGTTACATAGTTTATAAAGAAATATGCTTGGTGGCACCATGGTTCATGCCTCTAATACTCGAACTTTGGGAGGCTGAGTTGGGAGGTTTGCTTGAGGCTAGGAGTTGGGAGACCAGCCTGAGCAACATAGTGAGATCTGGTCTTAACAAAAAATATAAAGATGGCTCAGTGCCTATAGCTCAGTGGCTAGGGCACCAGCCACTTACACCCGGGCTAGTGGGTTCAAATCTGGCCCAGACCTGCTAAACGACGACGACGACAACAACAAAATAGCCAGGCATTGTGGCAGGTGCTTATAGTCCCAGCTATTTGGGAGGCTGAGGCACGAGAATTGCTTAAGCCCAAGAGTTTGAGGCTGCTGTGAGCTGTGATGTCATGGTACTCTACCAAGGGTGACATAGTAAGACTCTGTCTCAAAAACAAAAATAAATAAAAATAAATAAATAAATAAAAACATAAAAGATTAGCTGGGCACAGTGGCACATGTCTGTTGTCCATGCTATTCAGGAGGCTGAGGCAAGTGGATCACTTGAACCCAGGAGGTCAAACTATGGTGATGCCACAGCACTCTAGTCTGGCCAATAAGGTGAGACCCTGTTTCAACAAAAAACCCCAAACCAAAACAAACAAAAAAAATGGGTGTTATATAACCACTACTGATAAATTAGTGACCATTAAATAAAAATGTACATGCCCCTTACATTCTAGGATAAATATTATTTCAAGATGATTTCTAACAAAAATTATTCTTTTATTTCAGAAGCACTTTCTTTGAGAAAGTTAAGAAAGAAATAGAAAAAATTTTCCCATCAAGAAAAAAGTTGTACAAAAGTCTGCATGTCAAATCTAGGTTGTGGGTATGAAAAGGCTTTTAGCTTTTTAGAAAACACTGAATTATTTTTGGTTACTATTGTGGTAACCTTTTCACTTCTCTTACAGAACATATTTTCTGCCCCATGGATTAAATGTATTTCTTAGCCCACAAAAACACTTTAAAAATTGAATTTCAAAAAATTTATGGGAATACATTTCAGGGCTAGGCATAAAAAAGTCTTATCTATGAAAAACTATTTCCTTTTTAGCATATATGCCTCCATCTCAGAAGCCACAAACTCAAACATTTGCAGATTGAAGTTACTGATTGTACTTCTCTTTTAAAAAGCATGCTAGAATTCATAACCTTCAAACTCATAACTTGAAAGAACATAAGGACCCAAATGATGCATAGTGACTAAAAATAATGTTGAAAATAAAAAATTTAGACTAAAATTTCAAATAACATTAATCAAAGTAAAAGATAACATTGAAATAGGAAGATGGTAAAAAAAAAGATCACTGATTTTCAAAGATGAGGCCCTCCCCAAGAATAAAATCAGAATAGCTTTGAATATTAATATGAACAAAAACAGAACAAAACTATCAGGGCCCAGACAAGGTGACTCAGAGTAGGGCTTATAAACCTAGCCCTCTGAGAAGCTGAGGGAAGAGGATCCCTTGAGCTCACGAGTTCCAGACCAGCTTGAGCAAGAGCAAGACCCCATCTCTACCAAAAATAGAAAAATTAGCCAGGGATGGAGGCAGGCTCCTGCAGTTCCAGCTACTCAGAAGGCTGAGGCAGGAGGAGCGCCTGAACCCAGCAGTTTAAGAAGCCGTAAAGTGCTGATGCCACAGCACTTTAGCCTAGGTGACAGAGCAAGATTCTGTCTCAAAAAACCAAAAAAACTGAAAGAACCCCAACC
>NW_003852408.1:13898318-13904819 GCF_000181295.1 Otolemur garnettii | reverse complement strand
GGTTGAGCTATAGGTGCTGAGCCAAAGATAAAATCTTAAGATACCTATAGAAATCAGTGTATCTTAAATTTAAGTTTATTTTATTTTATTTATTTTTTTTTTTGAGAGAGAGAGTCTTGCTATTGTTGCCCTTGGTAGAGTGTCATGATATCACAGCTCACAGCAACTGTAAACTCTTGGGCTTAAGCGATTCTCTTGCCTCAGCCTCCCAAGTAGCTGGGACTACAGGTCCCCACCACAACCCCCGATTGTTTTTTGGTTGTAGTTGTTATTGTTGTTTGGTAGGCCTGGGATGGATTCAAACTTGCTAGCTCTGGTGTATGTGGCTGGTACCCTAGCCGCTGAGCTACAGGCACTGAGCCTCATGTTAAGTTTAGAATAAACTAATTTTAACACAAATGATCTACAAGGAAAAAAAAAAGCAAACAAGGAGAAAAATTCCCCTTTTGTTCCCATTTGAAAGACCAAACAGCTAGACAATGGGAAAGGCAAGCGATATCTAGCTTGCAAAGTCAGAGTAGTTTTTAAAAATTGTATACTGGTTTCCTTAGTTAGTGAAAGCTGCTAACAACCAATCCTTTGCCTTAAACTTTCTTCCTCTCACCCTGCTACCTCAAAACACTCAAAAATAGGAAAGAACAAAGTCTCTTAAGTAAAAAGTACAGACTATGGTCAATAAAATAATACTGCTATGATTTATAGTCATTTCTTCAAAATAAACCCATTTTGTAGAAAGGAGATTATGGACTGTAAAAGAACTAGTCTCTAGGGGCTAGGTTCCAGAAACTTCACACTTGCCAATAGAAAACTGAAGGTAAGAAAAGAAAGCAAAGCATTCTACAAGCAAAGTGCCTCATAAATATTTAATGGTAATAATACCCTTGCTTGTGTTTAAGATCTATTAACCACATCACCATTTTTTGTAACTAGTTTATTTTTATGTTTGTTTATACAGAACTAACACAAGTTAATTTCATTCTTAATTCAGAAAATTAATCTTATGATTATAGAAAACTTACTAACTTGTAAAATTATCTGAGAAAAAGAAATGCAAATATCACAAAAAATTACTCTTATTTTCATGCACATGTGTATTTCTCCATAGCAGATTTTTCCTGAAGTTTTGGAGGGAGATGACAGCAAAACAGAGAACTGAATGTTACATATTAATGAATTTAAAAATCTACTGGCTAGTCTCTTTCATTATTCCAAAGTGTCACTAGCTATATCATGTTATTGCCATCTTCTTAGGACTCTCAAGACTCTTTCCTTCTTCAACATTCCAAACCTATTTCCTTTATGGAAGAGCATTTTGTAATAGCTCTCTACCCTTTATACGCTTCACATTTCAGCTTTGCTAGTCTCCTTTACCAATTCATTCTAGGTAAGCTTCACTTATTTGGTAGTACTTATATGTACTTCAAAAAAGAAAACTGAAGAGCAATTAAATTTACCTGGGAAGCCTATTAAATTTGTGCCTGACAAGAGCACACTTTCCACCACACTTCTCACAAGAATACTCAAGTTCTTCTGCCTATACAAAGAGGGAAAAATAAAGAAGCATGAAGTTGAATTGAATCAACATTAAATTCAAATAATCTTTTCTAGTTTTATTAGTTCAGTGGAATGAACCAGTTTAAATTTTGTATCTAGAACCATAAGCCTTACCAAATTAAGACATAGTATTCAAAGACTACTTATCTTATATGACATGCTTAAGACATAGTATTCAAAGAATACTGATCTTAACATCTAATTTCTAATTCAGAATTCCCAATTTCTCCTTTTATCAAGGAAACACTTAAATTTATGATAGTAACTAGACTCTAGCAGATTCCCAACCTTTTCCCCATGGATACATGTGAACCAATCCCAAGAATATATCCAGATTTTAACATGTGGTTGTAGTAGAGATAAGATCACCTTTGGGTTAGGCAAAGTTTTCGGTCTGTTCTGTGTAATGCTGTCCCTTTTTTACAACTGAACTCAATCTTCTAGTGATAAGCCACTAAGAATAACTGTTCTAAAAGGACCAAATCTGAGGGTAGATATCATTACCTAGAGAAAACTGAAATAAGAAATTCTTTTTTTTTTTTTTGAGACAGAGCCTCAAGCTATCCCCCTGGGTACAGTGCCATGGCATCACAGCTCACAGCAACCTCCAACTCCTGGGCTCAAGCGAGTCTCCTGCCTCAGCCTCCCAAGTAGCTGGGACTATAGGTGCCCGTCACAATGCCCGGCCATTTTTTTTTTTTTTTTTGGTTGCAGCCATCATTGTTGTTTGGCGGGCCCGGGCTAGGGATTCGAACCCGCCACCTTAGGTGTATGTGGCTGGTGCCTTAGCTGCTTGAGCCACAGGTGCCGAGCCGAAATAAGAAATTCTTAAAAATGGGGGGCAGAGGGTGGTACCTGTGGCTCTGTGGGTATGGTGCCAGCCCCATACAATGAGGGTGGTGGGTTCAAACCCAGCCCTGGTCAAACTGCAACAAAAAAATAGTTGGGTCAGGCGGTGCCGGTGGCTCAAAGGAGTAGGGCACCAGCCCCACATGCCAGAGGTGGCGGATTCAAACCCAGCCCTGGCCAAAAGAAAAAAAAAATAGTTGGATGTTGTGGCGGGTGCCTGTGGTCCCAGCTACTCGGGAGGCTTGAGGCAGGAGAATCACCTAAGCCCAGAAGTTGAAGGTTGCTGTAAGCTGTGTGACGCCATGGCACTCTACCGAGGCTGATAAAGTGAGACTCTGTCTCTGCAAAAAAATTAAAAATGAGGGGCAGGATACATAGGACAATCTTGAAAGTCTATGAATAATAATGGAATAGTAAAACAAAAATGACTAAAGTAAAAAGAATCAGGTAGAATTGAATGTGTATTATTTAAAGGACAAATTTTTTTAATCTTAGGAAGATAACTCTACTAATTTGCTATAAATAAGGATCACTGCTATATACACGATGGGGATCTTGGCAAATTTCCACCAGAGCACTGCTACAACAGAGGTCTAATTATGCATATACAAACTTTCTCAGTATCTGTAACAGTATTATCATAGACCCAAATATTTATCTACAGCTTTGGATAGATATGATTCTTCCTTCTGTTTCTAACAAAGTACATATAACCTAAGAAAAGCAAGTAGTATTTTTTCATTTCTCAGATCTTAGTATATCAATTTATATGATATCTATAATTCTAACTCACATTACTGAGTTTTAGTATATGTAATTTCAAATACTTTAAAATGTGCTTACAAATAACACATTGGTTCTACAGTTCTCTAAAAAAACACTTGCTACTGGAGCAAAATAATCTAAGCAATCAATTGTTCCATGAGTTACAATTAGATTTACCAACCTTTTAAAAAATGTTATTTATAAATACTTCTCATGTATTATCCCCACAAATAATTCTATTGAAACTATGTATTGAAAAAAATTTTCAAATACAATTATCTATGACATATAGAATTTAGGTATGTGAAAATACCAAAAATATTACTTACTCTAAAGAAAAGATCAAGGGAATCTTGAATTGAACGAGGAGGGAGTGGTTTTTTCCTACGAGGAAGGTCAATAGAGAGGTCATTAAACTGTTCTCTTTTTGGAATAATCTCTCCACATCTGTAAAAATAAAAGTAGGCAGATATAAGCATTTATAGCAATGCAAAAGAAAATACAAATATACACTTGAAAAACACTGTTCTCTCATGGAACTTAAGGTAATGACATACTATCACTGGGCATATGAATTATACATTTAAGACTTTTCTCATGCTTACTAATGTAATTTAATATAGATAAAACCTTAACTGGAAATATTAAGTACTTTCTTAAAATGCTAAATTTCACATTTTCAAAACACCTCAAACTTAAAAAAAATTAAAGCGTAACATACAAAGTGAACCAGTTATCTTTGTACCGCATGATGAATTACCAGTTAACATACCCATATAATTAACACTCAAATCAAGAAATAGAATACTATAACTCCTTAGAAGACCCCTCACAAATCTTTTCCGCATCACTACCCTCTTCCTTCTCCTCAAAGATAACAATTATTCTGACTTCCAACACTGTAGTTGAGGTTTGTCTGTTTTTGAACCTTATACAAATGGAATTACACAGCACGTTTTTCCTTTAAATGACTTGGGTTTTTTTTGGTTTTGTTTTTTGAGACAGAGCCTTAAGCTGTCACCCTGGGTACAGTGCTGTGGCATCACAGCTCACAGCAACCTCCAACTCCTGGGCTCAAGTGATTCTCCTGCCTCTGCCTCCCTAGTAATTGGGATTACAGGCACCCACCACAAAGCCCAGCTATTTTTTGGTTGCAGCTGTCATTGTTGTTTTGCAGGCTGGGCTGGATTCGAACCCACCAGCTCAGGTGTATGTGGCTGGTGCCTTAGCTGCTTGAGCCACAAGCACAGAGCCTTAAATGACCTCTTTTTGTTCAACAGGATTGTTAAGATTCAACCATGTCTGCAGCACATGACTTCAGTGCACTTTCATTGTCATCTAGTATTAGTCTGTATGAATATTCCATAGTTATCCATATTATTACTGATGGACATTTGGAATACTTCCAGTTTTTGGCTACATGAACAATGCTGCATTGAAAATTCTATGGTGCACATGTCACATGTGTAGACACTTCTGTTAGGTAGTAGAATCAAAAGCAAGACCACATCATCTCTATCAAAAATTGAAAAATTAGCTGGGCATTGTGGTGAGTAGCGGCTGTACTCCCAGCTACTTGGGAGACTGAGGTAGGAGGACTTCTTGAGCCCAGGAGTTTCAGGTGTTGTGAGCTAAACTGATGCCACAGCACTCTAGCCTGGGGCAACAGAGTGAAATTCTATCTCAAAACAAATAATTGCCTACTCCTTTCCCCTCCCAATTATGCCATTCCCAGAGATAGTAATGGTATAGACAACAAAATGGGATGGAGATTCAGATGTGAGAGGTTTTCAAGGCCAGGGATGTTAGTAAGAAAGAAGACTTGGCTCAGTGCTTGTGGCTCAAGCCGCTAAGGCGCCAGCCACATACACCTAAGGTGGCGGGTTCAAATCCAACCTGGGCCTGCCAAACAATAATGGCTGCAACCAAAAAAATAGCTGGGTATTGTGGCGGGCGCCTGTGGTCCCAGCTACTTGGGAGGCTAAGGCAGGAGACTTGCTTGAGCTCAGGAGTTGGAGGTTGCTGTGAGCAGTCAAGCCATGGCACTCTACCCAGGGGGACAGCTTGAGGCTCTGTCTCAAAAAAAAAAAGAAAGAAAGAAGACTTTAGAGTGGAAAACGCTCTGGATGAAGGATGGCATGACGAAGGAGGGAAGCAGATTTCGCTGGGGGAAAGCACCACATCCTTCTGCACAGAAAGTGAGGCTATTTGATCCTGTCCTCTGCCCTTTGAAAGGTTAGTCCAAGCAACAGAGAGTCTATGAGAGAGACAGACAGAGACAGAGAGACAGGAGGTAGGTGGGGTGGCGGGGGAGAGGGAGAATGCACAAGCACTTCAGAAAATCACTTATCTACTGGGGAAGAAAGACTGAAGAAATCATGAGAGAAGGCAAGAAATGTCACAAACCAGTGGTACAAAACTATTATTTTTATTAAAATTGTAGTAAAAAATATTAGAATGTTATAGCCAGAAAAGATGTCAGTGAACACTATTATTTTGAGCAGCCTATGAAAAATAGGTATGGAAGACAAAGAAAAATTCCAGAATAAATGGAAGTAGTACCATGTTTCCCCAAAAATAAGACCTACCCCCAAAATAAGCCCTAGCAGGATTTCTATGCATTTGTTAAATATAAGCCCTACCCTGATAATAAGACCTAGTGATGGGCGTGGCTATGCACCATATCGGCCATGCATTTCAGCACAGAGAGGAAGACATCCCCTGAAAATAAACACATCCCCTAGTGTGTTTTCTTGAGAAAAAATAAATATAAGACAGTGTCTTATTAGGGAGGAAACATGAAATCTAGGAACAGTTTCCTTAAGCTGAATTAAAAAAAATCTTCAGTGTAAAGGCTCTACTATCTTAAAGGCAATGTTAATAGAAAGTGTGAATAACTAAGTATAAACTAGTGAAACTGTAGATTTCAAAAATAAACAATGCCACAAATTTTCATTAAGGAAATAAACCACAAAGCCAGGTTTCTTATGAGTCTCACAGAGTACAAGGAACAAGATATGATGGGGTAGTATATAATTTAATTGTGTTAAGAGGGGAAGACTATGTGTAACTCAATAATTCTATATTAAGAATGTTTCATGGCTCGGCGCCTGTGGCTCAAGCGGCTAAGGTGCCAGCCACATACACCTGAGATGGCAAGTTCGAATCCAGCCCAGTCCTGCCAAACAACAATGGCAAACCAAAAAATAGCTGGGTGTTGTGGTGGGCACCTGTAGTCCCAGCTACTTGGGAGGCTGAGGCAGGAGAATTGCTTGAGCCCTGGAGTTGGAGGTTGCTGTGAGCTGTGATGCCACAGCACTCTACCTAGGGCAA
>NW_003852408.1:13890562-13897908 GCF_000181295.1 Otolemur garnettii | reverse complement strand
AAAAAAAAAGAACGTTTCATGTGTGAAAGACACAGAAATAATTCTCACTTATACAGGGATTCTGAAGAATTTCATTTTCTCTAAGAAATATTTATTTAGAGATACACTATATGTGACTTGCATGGTATAGAAGTCCAATTAAATGCAGAAAGTCAGTCCAAATAATTGTTGTATAATATGGCTGAAAAGCACTGCATTAGTTTAAAAAAATTCAAAGTTTGATCTATTTTATAAAACAAACATTTCAGTAAAAATAATTTGGTAAATTTAGTAAAATTAGTAAATTCCATAAAAAAAAAAATAAAAGCAACCAACAAAGAGCATTTTTTTCCGTGAAAAAGAAATGAAAAACAAGTAATCCCAAACAATTCGCTATTCCACACAGCAATGAAAAGAATAAAAAAGCCTACAGGTCAAAATTAATTGATTAGTTAAGATTAAAGCATACAGAGTATAACAAAATACTTAAGTTTTCCTCAGTTATCACTTCACCAAGCATTTTTATAAAAAGATAAAGACTCTGAAAAAAGTTGTTTGGTATAATATGTTGACTTATGCTTTCCCTATGACATAAGGAAGATGAAATAAGAATTCACAATATTTGGTATGTCACAAGAGAGTATTAATCAATCATATGCCATGAAGAATTTAAACGGGAAAAAAAGTTTTATTAGAGATTACTTACGCTTTACAAATGATGGAGTGCTGAACCTCAAACTCCAAGTTAGTAATAACAGGGCAAGTGTATACTCTGGTAACAGAAATATCTGGTGAATTTTCTTCTCCAGGAAAAGGTTCAGTCTTCCAAGTTTTATTTAATTTGTCCATATCCTCTTTCAGCTGGTCTAAGCACTGACTTAAAAATTCATGAGCATCCTAAAAACACAATAATACCCTTAATGAGACCAAAACATTTCTCTTTTTATGCGTTTTTTTTTTTTTTTCCCCTGGCCAGGGTTGAGTTTGAACCTGCCACCTCCGGCATATGGGGCCAGCGCCTTACTCCTTTGAGCCACAGGCACCAACCAAAACATTTCTTGAGACAATAACAGCTTATTTACATTGTGATTTAAACAAACCACTTGGAAGTCAGTGTCATTATATAAACAGGGTCCAGTTTATCTTAATAAGGATTTCAGGATAGGTATTTTATGAATAAAAACAAATTATAGATTTTTTTTTTTTTTTTGAGACAGAGTCTCATTTCATTGCCCTTGGTAGAGTGCTGTGCTGAAGAAATCATGAGAGAATCATAGCTCATAGCAACCTCAAACTCTTGGATTCGAGTGATCCCCTCACCTCAGCCTCCTGAATAGCTGGGACTACAGGCACCTGCCACAAAGCCTGGCTATTTTGATGGGATCTCACTGTTGCTCAGGCTGGCTGTAACTCTTGAGTTCAGGCAAACCACCCACCTGGGCCTCCCAGGATGGTAGGATTAAAAGGCATGAGCCATGGCTCCTGGCCTAGATTTTATATACTTTTTTCTTTTTTTTTTTTGAGACAGAGTCTCACTATTTCACCCTTGGTAGAATGCTGTGGCATCACTGTTCAAGCAACCTCAAACTCTTGGGCTTAAACAATTTTCTTGCCTCAGCTTCCCAAGTAGCTAGGACTCTAGCCACATGCCACAATGCCCTTTTTTGTTGTTGTTGTTGTAGTTGTTACTGTTGTTTAGCAGGCCCAGGCCAACTTTGAACCTGCCAGCCCCAGTGTTCATAGCCGGTGCCCTTAACCACTGAACTATGGGCACTGAGTCTAGATTTTATATTCTTAACTGTCAGTTGCATTAACATAAATGAATGAATCTTCACTTTACTAAAAAAATGCACACATATACACAAAACACTAATTTTTCTAAAACAGCCTTTGAAGCTAATAAATCCAAAGTTTCTTGCATTGAAAAGGCATCTATAAAAAAAAGAAAAAGCATCTGTATTTTAATATGTAAAACAATACACAGAAGAGTCACATTGAACCTTACCATAACGCCTCAGGCTTTTTAACCTATGATGAACACACATACAAAAGTCTCAAAATAAAAATAAAAAAAAAAAACACTTCAATTTTCCTATCTCTAAAATGTTTAAAAACAATTAGTACTCACATTCTGCATATAACCAGAAAATCTCTCTGCTGTAGCTGAAATGGCGTTTTTAACTTTCTTGAGTAAATCTTTTTTGGTCTCTGAATTACAGATATCCTTTTTAATAAGCAAGTGTGCAAAGCGTCTGACAAAACAAAAGAGACAAGTATCTAGTAAAGCATTGTATGGCATAATTTTTTTTTTTTTTTTTTTGAGACAGAGTCTCATTCTGTTGCCCAGTACTGTGGTGTCCAGCTAGCTCACACCAATCTCAAAACTCCTAAGTTTAAGTAACTGAACTTGCTTAAAGCCTCCCTAGTGGCTGGGACTATAGGCATGAACCACCATGCCTGGCTAATTTTTCTAGTTTTATTTTATTTTTTGAGACAGAGTCTCACTTTGTCGCCCTTGGTAGAGTGTGGTGGCATCATAGTTCACAGCAACCTCAGACTCTTAGGTTTAAGTGATTCTCTTGCCTCAGCTTCCTGAGTAGCTGGAATTATAGGCCTCTGCCACCAAGCCTGGCTATTTTTAGAGGTGGGGTCTCGCTCTAGTTTAGGCTTGTCTGGAAGCCATGACTCAGGTGATCTGCCTGCCTTGGCCTCTCAGAGTGCTGGGATTATAGGCATCAGCCACTGAGCCTGGGCCTAATTTTTCTAGTTTTAGTAGAAATGGGGTCTTTTCTAGGGTGATCTCAACCTCCTGAGCTCAAATGATCCTCCCATGTTTGCCTTCCCGAGTGCTAGGATTAGGTGTGAGCCACAGTGCCTGGCATGGTATTTTAAACACTAATTACTAACAATGGCACATAAAATTTTAAGTATGAAAAATCCCTTTATTTTATAATCAGTGAGGTAAAAAGTTATTCAGTAAGTACATAACAAGTACCTGATAAGTGCATTGAGCGGAATTTTCTTCCACGGGATACCTTGCTTAAGCAAGTCATTTGCAAATGACTGGAGTGAAAATAGAGATTGTAAAATAGCATTCATGTAACAGGTATTTCCCAAATTGGAGAAGCTGAAAATGAAAGAAATAGTACTTTAGAAGGCAACAGTAATTCCTGAAGTATGTTCAGTATAGTAGGGGTTCACCAATTTAGCACAAGAATGAGAGTCACCTGGAGGCTTGTTAAACTACAATTGCCCAACCTCAAACAAATCTCTGATTTGGTGCGTTTGGACAGAAAGGATGCAAAAATGTGTACATTTCTAACAAGTTATCAGATGATACTGAAAGAGATTACACTTTGAGAAACACTGCACTACAACACTGTAACAATAGCTTAGGGCAGTTTAACAGAAAATTACACATTTTCAAATGAACACTAAACATGACTGGGGGCTTACTCAAAAGAACCATTCTTTTTTTTGAGTCAGAATCTCACTCTGTTGTCCAGGCTAGAGCGCCATAGTGTCATAGCTCACAGCAACCTCAAATGCTTGGGTTCACATGATCCTATTGCCTCAGCCTCCTGAGTAGCGGGGACTACAGGTGCCTTCCACACCGCTCACCTAGTATTTTCTGTTTTTAGTAGAGTCAAAGTCTCGCTCTCGCTCAGGTTGGTCTCGAACTCCTGAGCTCAAGCAATCCACCTACCTTAGACTCCCAGAATGCTAGGACTACAGGCATGAGCCACTGCACCTGGCCTGAGCTATTTATTCTTAATTTTAAGTTTTCCCCTGAGATATAATCTACTCTTTTCTCTTAAGTATTTGCTCAGATAAAGGAAAACCGTGTCATAGAATGTATGTGTTTGGCTTTAATAGGTACTGTCACTTTTCCTAAGTACATATATATTTTTAAACCTTTTATTTGGAAATATTTATAAGCATTCAGATAATTTGCAAGAATAGTATTCTTTACCCAGATTCACCAACTGTTAATCTTTTGTACCATGCACTTTTATCATTTAATACCCCCATATAAACGTTTTTCCTGAACCATTTGAGAATAAGTTGCATACATTACATACCTTTATTTCTAAATACTTCAAAGTGTTTTTCCTAGGAATTAAGAATATACTCACAGATAACCAGAGTACAGTTATAAGCATCAGCAAATTTAACACTGACATAATATTTTTTTCTACTCTCTTAATCTAATTTTGTCAACTGACCCAATAATGTTCTTTATAGCTTTTTATATTTCTCCCTTCAGTAACAAATTCAGTCCAGGATCACATAATGTTTTCATATTTCTTTAGTTTCCTTTAATCTGGAATAACTCTTCACCTTTCTCTTTTATGACCTGGACATTTTCGAAGAATATAGCCCTTTGCACTTGTTTTTTCCGCCCCCAAAGAGACAATTTTACTCTGTCAAACAGGCTAGAGTGCAGTGGTGTGATCACAGTTCACTGTAGCCTTGAACTCCTGGGCTCATGCAATACTATCTCTGTCACCCAAACACCAGGGACTACAGGCATGCTGTACCACATTGAGCTAATTTTTCTGTTTTGGAAAAATTAGAGACAGGGTTTTACTTTGCCACTCAGGCTGGTTTTGAATTTCTGACCTTAAGTGATCCTCCTGCCTCAGCCTCCTAAAGTGGTGGGATTATAGATACAAACCACCATGCCTAGCTACTACCTATGATTTTTAATGAAATTTTCCTCTTATTGGATTTGCTAAATCTTTATGATGAAATTCAGCCCAGGATGGAAGAATACACAGTGATGCTGTGTCTTTCTAAGGCAGCAGTTCTCAACCTGTGGGTCACGACCCCTTTGTAACAATGAAAATACATTGTGGCATTAGGAAGGTTAAGAACCACTGTTCTAAGGGCATCATATAAATGCATGATATTCCTGTATTGTTCACTGGTGACATTACTTTTGAATATCTAAGAGAATTTCTGCTTTTCACTATGAGGAAGTAACAGGGTCTGGAATAACCCTCTCACTATAAATAATAAGAAAACTGGAGAAAATATAGAAAATACCTATATCCTGGATAAAATATGTATGAAGTGCAAAACTGTGATCCCTAATAGAAGGGAAACCAATGATTTGAGCTCTACCATTACCCAGTTTTTCTGTCTGGGGGAATTTGTGAACTGCAGTCCAGGGAGGCCCTAAACAGAGTCAAGAAATCTTACTGAGTTGAGCTGAATGAAACGAGTTTGGGAGGCTGAGAGTGTTAAGATTTTGGGGGCAGAGTACTTGAGAGGAAGGAGATGTACAAAGGAGGAGTTCCAGAAATCTGTACAGGAGGCTGAATACCAACCTGTGCATGCATAGGGTGAAACACCAGTCAAGAAAAATGTTAAGGTAAAGAATAATTACTGGGGAGTTATTAGCCAAACAATTTCCATAGCTTATGCAGGGCCTAAAACTGTTTGAATTTCTAGTCAGCCAGAATGGAGAGATCTAGATGAATTCACGGAGTATTAACAGTTACCTCAAGGGGGCCATGCTTTAGGAGAGGATGCAAACTGGCCTTAGGGAAAAGAATATTATAGAGTCAACCCCAAAAGAACTTAAACACATCACATGAATGAGAGAGAAGAAAAAAAAGAAAGGAAAAAAAAGGACTCAAACACAAGTCTCAAAACAAACGCAAATGCAAAGATGTTAAAGCAACTATTTAAAATATGCACTGTATGACTAAGAATCAAAGAAAAAATATGAACATAAAAGGGAAAGAAATGGAAGATATATTCATAGATGTAAAACACAATATCTGAAATGAAAAGCTCACTGGATGGTATTCATATCATATTATACTACAGAAGAAAGTATTAATGTAATTGATTTTAAAAAAAAGTATTAGTGAACTTGAAAACACAGCAACAGATCATCAGTGACCTGTGGGACAGTATCAATTGCACTATCTTATATAACTGGAATCCAGAGGGAAGAGGCAGAAACAAACCTCAAAAAGTAATGGGTAAAAATGTTCAAAGTCTGATAAAAACTAGAATCCAACAGATTCAAGAAGCTCAATAAATCCCAAGGAGGATAAACACAAATCAAAATGAATAAATTAAACAATTGCTGAAAAATCTTAGGCCAGGCGCGGTGGCTCACACCTGTAATCCTAGCACTCTGCAGGCCAAGGCAAGTGGACGGTTTGAGCTCACGGGTTCTAGACCAGCCTGAGCCCAGAGCGAGATCCCCATCTCTACTAAAAATACAAAAAACTGAGGCAAGAGGATCATTTGAGCCCAAGAGTTAGAGGTTGCTGTGAGCTATGATGTCGCCATGGTACTTCTACCCAGGGCAACAGCTTGAGACTCTGTTTCAAAAGAAAAATCTTAATATAACAAAAAAAATTTTTTGACAGAGTCTCACTCTGTTGCCCCAGCTAGAGTGCCATGCTGTCAGCATAGTTGACAGCAACCTCAAACACCTAGTTTCAAGTGATATTCCTGCCTCAACCTCCTGAGTACCTTGGACTACAGGCACTCACCACAACGCCCAAATAATTTTTCTGTTTTTTGTAGAGATGTAATCTTGCTCCTGCTCAGGCTGGTCTGGAACTCCTGAACTAAAAGGATTCCTCCCACCTTGGCCTCCCAGAGTGCTATGATTATAGGCATGAGCCACTGTTCATGGCCTTATTAACTGCTTTTTTAAGATTTTTTAAATATTGGCCAGATATGGCCATATTTATTTAGACTTTTTATATTGCTATAAACTTTTTCTGAAACCTTTTTGTTTTACCATCTACTATGAGCATTTTAAACAGCATCCTTTGACTCACAACTGTTACTATGAAGTAGTTAATTACATTACATTTTCCTTTCTTTCCCCATTTTCTCTTAGTTGCAATCTTACCACTTTATTAGAAGACATGATGTTTATACACCATTCTTCTATATATATATCCCTACGTCTGTAGCTCTATAACTGAATACACAAAATGTTCACCTCTACTTTTGTCAGTATTTTTTTAGTCACTTCTTGGATGGATGAAGCTCCAAGAAGTAGGAAAAGCAAATACATATAATATTGTGAATTCCTAAACTTCCAAACTTCTTTTCTCTGACCTATATTTTTGACAGATTGGCTTGGCATAAAATTTTCATTCACCCTTTCTTTCATCAGGTTTCCTGAAAATGACATTCATTGTTAATTAGCTTTGTGTAATGATTTTGAAAAATCTTATGTTAGTCTATTTCTTTTTTTTTTTTTTTTGAGACAGAGCCTCAAGCTGTCCCCCTGGGTAGAGTGCAGTGGCATCACAGCTCACAGCAACCTCCAACTCCTGGGCTCAAGCGAGTCTCCTGCCTCCGCCTCCCAAGTAGCTGGGACCACA
>NW_003852408.1:13885389-13889830 GCF_000181295.1 Otolemur garnettii | reverse complement strand
TTTCTTAGATCACTGTTTTCAATACTAGTTCTGTCTCAATGTTTTGACTTTCTTGTTTAGGAACTCTAAGTATATATAACATGAGACATTCCTTGCCTTTTTTCCATTTCAACCTTAGTAGAACCTCCATAGTTGACTACCTTCCTACATTGACCACCTCCTCAAGCTGACCTAATTTCACAGACCAGACATGCACCACACATACATATTAGTATAGTAGGCCTATTTCCTTATGTTGACCACATCTGTATGTTAACCAGTTTGTTACAGTAACTTAGGTAGTCAACTTACAAAGGTGCTATTTGATCTTTTCCCTTCTTTTTTCATAGTTGTTTTTCTGCTTTCCTTCAAGTCCCATTATTAAATTTTCACTTGAGTTTATTTTCTCTTGGGCATCTTTAATGTAGACTTCATTTTTTATATGATGATGTCTTTCTTCTTCTCTACCTTTTCTGAATTCAAGCAATTGTCATTTAATTTTTTCCCATGTGGCCATTTTAAATTTTTGCCTGAATTCTTGATTTATAATAATGTTTTCATATTTCTAAATGGCCGTTTCAGGATATCTAATTCCATTTCAAGTTTATTCCATGGTTACTTCTAGGGGGTTGAATTTTCATTGGCTAAAATATTTTGATTCTTTTTTTTTTTATAGTTCTGTAAAAAAGTGACCTACTTTTTAATATTTCTTTTAATTTTGTGAATACAGTCCAAATTAATCACTCACTCTTCTGTTAGTTTAGTAAAGTATCTCTTCTTTAATGGATTATCACAGTGAAAAGGGAGAAATAGGGTTTAGCATGCTTTATTTCCATTTCATTCTGGGAAAATTCTTGTCTTCTCTTGTTTGTAAACCAAGTTTCCAGATTTGGTTGATTACCTTATAAGAAATTATTCTTTGAGGCAGTTATATCTGGGACCACCCACTTTCAAGGCTTTTCCCTATAACAAGAGCTGCAAACTACCAAGATCCACACCAGCATTTAGTATTTTGGTACTAAGTATTTGCTTTTCTTTTTCTGGGAGTGATATTTTTCAGTGTTTCATGTATGTCTTCCACTCCTTTATATTCCTTTCATGGAATCTCTTAAACCTCTTGTTGCCACCTCTTGGTATGCATCCACAGGCTTAAGTAGCAGAAAAGAAGAAGACTGCAGGAATCTGGGTTGCTTCTCTACTTAAGAAGATAATTTAAAGGTGATGATATTCTTTGTCTACTAGTTGATTTTGAAAAATCTTATGTTAGTCTATTTCTTTTTTTTTTTTTTTTGAGACAGAGCCTCAAGCTGTCCCCCTGGGTAGAGTGCTGTCCCCCTGGGTAGAGTGCCATGGCATTACAGCTCACAGCAACCTCCAACTCCTGGGCTCAAGCGAGTCTCCTGCCTCTGCCTCCCAAGTAGCTGGGACCACAGGCGCCCGCCACAACGCCCGGCCATTTCTTTTTTGGTTGCAGCCGTCATTGTTGTTTGGCGGGTCCGGGCTGGGGATTCGAACCCACCACCTTAGGTGTACGTGGCTGGCGCCTTAGCAGGTTGAGCCACAGGCGCTGAGCCAACATTAACATAACTTTTTAAATATAAACTTTATGTTTTTTGTTTGTTTTCTGGAAAATTTGTGAGGTACACAGGAATTACATAGCATCCATTATCCTCTAGACCTGGTAGTTTCGGGGGTTTTTTTGTTTGTTTCTCTTGATTTTATTGTTCTTTTAAAAAAATATAAGTACATCTTTTACCAAGACGGGTTAGAATGTGTCTAGGGCACAGAACCCACGGCTGCAGCTCACTTCTCTGCTGACTTTCAGTAGCACGTGAAATTTTTGCTGTTCTCTCAGAAAATAATTGAGTAATAACAAAATGTAGGCCATTAAGCCTTCCGCATGCTCCTGAAATGAGCGAGTGCTTTTACTTGCATCTGAAAGTGTGGGACGGCAGCTCCTGACAAGGAGTGACGAGCAGACACACCGACACGCTGCTGTGCTTTTGAAATCCCGTGTTGGTTTGACGTGAAAGCTTCCAACAAAAAGCTTGTGTTTTAATCTCACTTGAAGGTCACCTGCTTGCTTCATTATGGCTTTGAATGAAGTCCTGCTATTAGGGACTGCATTACCAAAGCGACTCTACCCCAAAGACCTCCAGGGTCCAGGAGTAGAAGTCATCCCCACGCCAGGGCAGGGGACTTGGGAAAACTAATGGTTAGGATTTACCTAAAGGGGACGGAGATTTCCCACAGCCCCTGGCTGACCTGAAAATTACTGTGAAATTCGAATACCTCTAAAAACCTCAAAGAGAGGTAAATTAAAAAGACTCAGAGGTACACTCCCACAATTTAAAAAAAGGCACGTGCCCATTCTGTTCTCCACTCCTAGACCTGATTTTGGTAAGCCATAAAGCATCGGGAGATTTTGTTCTGGAAGATGATTCCAGCTGACTGGGGATGGGGGTGGGAGCCTCTGAGGCAGGACATTGAAAACACCTCTGGAGGCTGTTCAGGACTCCTGGGTTAGCTCAGCATGAGGGGGCTGCCTCGCCACCCATCCCTGAGAGCCCCTCCTAGAGGGCCCTGTCTGGCCCTCTTAGCAATGAGCACACCAACAGTGAGGCCGGGAATGATGACACATTTCACAGGGGCAAACAAACCCCAGGGGCCACAGCTGATGACGGCCTCAGTCATTAGCTTGGGCCACAAAGCGAACTATGGTGACTGCTGGCTCTCACATCTCAAACTAACTTAAAAAAAAAAATAACAACTTGGTTATATAAAGAGGGGAAGGAAGGTAACAACTCCTACACAAACACCAGGGGCTTCAGCTTCCGCGGTTTTCCTAAAGCAACATCTTGACTACACCCTGGGCTGATGGCAGCGATGGTGAGGATGTATGTGAAGGCAGCTTCCCAAATTCCAGGCGTTTTCTCAACCACACAATGTCTCAATTTTCTCTCCCTTTATCCCCCAAAGGCACACTGGTGCTGTTTGGCCGTCTGTCACCGCTGTCCCTGTTCTTGTTCGCCCGCCCTGAGGCTGGGCCACCTGTTCGGTTTGGGGACTGATCATACACGAAGTTCCAGCAGGATGCAAGCTTGGACTCCAGTGCCCCCACTTTCCGCAGCAGGTCTCCCACAATGTTGAGGGCTGATATCCGGGCTGCAGGTGTGAGGGGGGTCCCTCCCATGGAGTCGTCCAGGCCACGTCTGAAGGTCCCTGGTGTGTTTAAACTGGAGCTGGGTGCTCGATGAGTGATGGGAGTGGAGGGTATGGAGCCAGTGGCCTGCACAGCTATGTCTGTTCTTTCAGCTTCCACTGAGCTGGGCAAGGGCGTCCTGGGTTTCTCCTGCTTCTGTTGTACGGCCAATTCCTGGCGCAAATCTCTGGCTTCATCCTTCAGTCTCTGAACGGATTCAAGGAGATTCTCCTTCTCGTCAAGTTCACTTTCCAGGAAGGCATTTCTTTCAATGGCTTGATTCAAGCGCTGCTCAAAGTCTTCCAGAGACATGATCGTGGCTCGCTTGGCTCCTTCCAAGTCGTCATTGGCTTGCTCCAGCTCTCTGATGTATTTCTGCAATTGGTCTTTGATGGCTTTGGTCTGTGCAAGATCGTCCTCCAAGGCTGAGATCTGCCGGTAGCCTTCGGAATGCTGCATTTCCAACTTCTCCTTGATAGTTTCCAGCTCCATGCGAAGGCGGTTATTTTCTGACAGGAGGTCTCTGTTCCTGGTTTCGATTTGTTGCAGCTGTGTCTCCAATTCAGCTTCATATTCTCGGCTTCCCTCCTGGAATTCACGGAGTTCCTCTTGCGTATTCTCTGCCCTCTGCTTGTAGGTCATTGCCAGATCTTTCCAATAGTTAGCTTCTTCCTCCTCAGAGCTGAAGGTCTTTCCCGAGTCTTCCATCATGAAAACAAGGGAAGAGATTGATCACTCTTCTCGCGGCATGGTGTCGGGCTAGGGCAGCGAGGACTAGGCTGTGGCGCCTTTTGTTTTTTTTTTTTTTTAAAGAGTCCTAAGTACTTACACCACTGGACATACTATATTCTAATTCCTGAAGGAAGTTTGAAAAAAAAGGAAAGATGTATTTCTAGAGATGAGTATAGGCACTATACAGAAATGAAGGAAACAGTGAAGGAGCCTGGAGCACTGAGGGTGGGCAACTTATGAGGCTGTCAAGAAAATCTAAAGGAGGGGAGTAATGAGGAAGGATGTGTTGAGGTTGGCAATCCATCAAGGACAGTAACTACCATGGCTTCCAGTGCTTTGGCCAAACCTCAGATGGCTGGCCTCTTGGCCAGGCACTTGTGTATTCATATTGTTAGAGCATTTGTTGTATCCCTGGGGGTTGCAATTTTCTATAAATTTGCTGTGGCTGAAGGAAGAAAGAAGGCATATGCAGATTTCTACAGAAATTATGATTCTATGAAAGATTTTGAGGAGATGAGGAAGGCTGGT
>NW_003852408.1:13881158-13883416 GCF_000181295.1 Otolemur garnettii | reverse complement strand
AAGACAGCTACTATTATTACTACAGTTATTACAATATGACTGGGGAAGATACATGCATAAAACTTAATGTTTAAAGTATTTCACAAGTAGGATAAAGCATATTGGAGAATATGCATTTTCTCCTTTAAAAATGAATATTACATATTTAAAAATTCATAAATTGGATACCAGATAATGGACTTAACATTACTTATTGATACATCTTCATAAGTGATCTAATCTCTAGCTGTTTTAGAACTATAATTAATGTGACTCCTTTCTTCATTTTTTACAGCAAAGTATACATCAGTTGAATCACTTTATAAAAAAGAAAAGTAAAATAAAAGAATTCACCTACCCCTGCAGTTGTTGCTGTTGGTGAGAGGAAAAGGGCACTCTTGGTTTGTTCCAACCAGTGTAATCCTGGTTACACCTCAGTTTTTTAACAGAAAGAGGAGCTGGCTGAGGAAGAAATCCCAAACTTCTTTTGGCAGAGGGAGTCTGGCTTGAAACATTACTCCTATAAAAAAAAAAGAATAATGAAGAAGTAACATAGGCTCGGTGCCTGTGGCTCTAGTGGCTAAGGCGCCAGCCACATACACCTAAGGTGGCGGGTTCAAAAATCCAGCCCAGGCCCGCCAAACAACAATGATGGCTGCAACCAAAAAATAGCCAGGCGTTGTAGCGGGTGTCTGTGGTCCCAGCTACTTGGGAGGCGGAGGCAGGAGACTCACTTGAGCCCAGGCATTGAAAGTTGCTGTGAGCTATGATGCCACAGCACTCTACCCAGAGGGACAGCTTGAGACTCTGTCGCAAAAAAAAAAAAAAAAAAAAAAAAGGAGTAACATAAACCTCTGTGGGTTTTTTGTTTGTTTTCAGACAGAGTCTCATTATGTCACCTTCTGTATAGTGCTGTAACATCACAGCTTATAGCAACCTCAAACGCTTGGGCCTAAGCAATTCTCTTGCCTTAGCCTCCCAAGTAGCTAGGACTGTAGGTGCCCGCCACAACACCTGGCTATTTTTTTGTTGTTGTTGCTGTTGTCATTGTTGTTTAGCAGGTTCAGGCTGGGTTCAAACCCACCAGCCCTGGTATATGTGGTTAGTGCCCTAACCACTGAAGTATGGACGCTGAGCCCCAAATAAACCTTTGAATGCTACTTCCTCCCCTCCTCCCATACATTCAGAGAAGTTAATGTCTAAGAAAAAAAATCTTAAACTTAGGGAAATATCAGTAATAATGATAACTTAAGAGGAAAATCCTCCAAAGGTAAATTAGCATGTCAGCTGATAGCTGAACAAGTTTATAATATTGTATATCTTTAATCTACAATCAGAATAGTCCAAGCTAATAGCTTCAGAAAAACTATATAGTTTCACTTTTTTATTCATTTTTATCCACTTTATGGATATTACATTGGTTTACCTAGTCTTAAATAGATTTATAGTAATCTTTCCCCTATTACAAATAATACAACATTCTTCCCTAATCTCCTTGAGAAATTCCTTTAATGTTTAGAAGTAGAAATGTTAAGGGTATTTTCAATTTTCATTTTTAATTTTTCTAGACATGTGATTGTTTTCCCCAAAAGCTACTATTAGTAAATTTCCATTTCCTCATTTGTCTACATTACCAATTATTATCAGAAATTTCCACTTTTACCAATATAGGGACACTTATCTGGATGTTATTTTATTTTGCATTATCCTGGTTACCACAGAAGTTGAACATATGAAAAGAATTATTTCCTCTGATATTTTTACTACATCCTTAGTTTTATAACTGGGTTCCTAATGATTCATACTTCCTTATATATTCTATATACTAACCCTCTGTCTAATTACATATTTTAAGTTTTAAATTTTTATGTAGTCAAATTTATCAATATTTTCTTACTTTGGTTTTTATATTTTGTTTAAGATATCATCCTTGGCAGTGCCTATGGCTCAAGGAGTAGGGTGATGGCCCCATATACTGGAGGTGGCAGGTTCAAACCCAGCCCTGGCCAAAAAAAAAGAGAAATCATCTTTCGTTGGCTCAGCACCTATAGCACAGTGGTTACGCATACACCCAAACCCAGCCTGGGCCAACTAAACAACTGCAACAACAACAACAAAAAAAAAATAGCCAGGCATTGTGGCAGGTGCCTATAGTCCCAGCTACTTGGGAGCCTGAGGCAAGAAAAGTGCATAAGGCCAAGAGTTGGAGGTTGCTGTGAGCTGTGCCACCACAGTACTCTACCCAGGGCAACACAGTGAGACTCTTAAAAAAAAAAAAA
>NW_003852408.1:13876015-13881092 GCF_000181295.1 Otolemur garnettii | reverse complement strand
CCCCCCTTTTGAGACATTCTCACTTTGTTACCCTGTGTAGAGTACCATGGCATCACAGCTCACAGCAACCTCAAACTCTTGGGCTAAAGCTATTCTCTTGCCTCAGCCTCCCGAGTAGCTGTGATAATGCCCAGCTATTTTTAGAGGTGGAGTCTTGCTCTTGTTCAGGCTGGTCTCAAACTCCTAAGCTCAGGTAATCTGCGTGCTATAGCCTTCCAGAGTGCTAGGATTACAGGCATCAGTCACCGTGCCCCGTCTCTCTTAAAAGTTTTCAATTTTGTTTTCCCCCCATTTAGATCTTTAATCCACCTGGAAATTTATGTTTCATTTCTTTCTGTTGTAAGACAGGAATATGATTTATTTTCCTATAATTGCTCCCAGATTACTTATTGTCTGGCTAGACCATGTGTTATCCATTGTTTAGTTTTTTACTTTAAAAAAATATTGTGGAAATAGAATAGTCAGATGAAAAAAGATATATATGGCTCAGTGCCTATAGCATAGTGTTTACAGAGATGCCACAAGCATCGAGGCTGGTGGGTTGGAACCCAGTCCAGGACAGCTAAGCAACAATGACAACTGCAACAGAAAAATAGCCAGGCATCGTGACAGACACCTATAGTCCCACCTACTTGGGAGGCTGAGGCAAGAGAATTGCTTAAGCCCAAGAGTTTGAGGTTGCTGTGAGCTGTGACACTACGGTACTCTACCAAGGGTGACATAGTGAGACTCTGTCTCAAAAAAAAAAAAAGAAAAAGAAAAGAAAAAAGATGTATATAAGTCAAATGTGGAACTTAATAAATTTTTATAAAGCAACAGCTGTGTAAACAACCATTTATGTCAAAACCCTGAAATGCCCCCTCCCAATCACAACCCCACATTTCTATACCTTAAAAGTTACCATTAGCAGTGAGTTTTATCCCTTACTACAAACCCTTAAATACTACTACAGTTTGGATGCATGTTTCAGCATCTTTATATTGTTGTAATTATTTCTCTTTACTATAGCATATTGATTTTTTTTCCCTCCCTTTAAATCCAGTATATCTCTTGAACTGAAACATTGTGTATTTTTTGAGACAGACCCTTGCTCTGGTGCCCCAGCTAGAGTACACTGGCATCATCGAAGATCGCTGCAACCTTATACTCCTGGTTCAAGGGATCATCCTGCCTCAGCCTCCTAAGTATATGGACTACAGGAAAGCACCCCCATGCCCAGCTACTTTTTTTTTATTTGGTAGTGAGCAACAGGGTGTTGTGCTTGCTAAGGCTGATCTTGAACTCCTAACCTCAAGTAACCCTCCTGCCTCAGCCTTCCTGAGTGGTAGGATTACAGGCACGAGCCTCCACCCAGCCAATATATTTATATTTACATAAATTCCTATAGTACATTTCCAAGATTAATACAGCAGCAAATAAGTAAATGAATTACTACATAAGTTTTATAAGATTTAGTATATTTAAAAAAAAAGATTTAGTATATTTATATCAGTAATATCATTATTGAGTCTTTATCTTAAATTTTATGCTGTTTACTACTTGTTCCACATGTTTTATGTTCCTTTTCCCTTTCTTTCCTGCTTTCTTTTAGAATATCTATTTAATATTATTTCTTTGGTCCTGTTATTTTGGAAGTAGTATATTCTTTTAGAAAATTTCAATGGACATCCTAAAATTATATTATGCAATAAAAAACTTTATTGAAATATAATTAACATAATAAAACATACACATTTAAAGTGTATAATTTTATAAATTTTGATATACATATACCTATGAAGCTATCACCACAATTAAGATAATGAACTTAATTCTTTGGACCCAAAGTATCCTGGTACCCCTTTGGATCTTTCCTCTTTACTGCCTATGACTTTGTCTCTATGACTAGGCAATTTCTGATGTGTTTTCTGTCACTATAAATTACCTTACATTTTCTAGAATTTCATATAGATGGAATCATACAATATGCACTTTTTTATAGGGCTTCTTTCACTCAGTCTAATTATTTTGAGATTCATCTACACTGTTGCATATACCAAGAATTCATTATTATTGCTTATTAGTATTCCATTGTATGGATACACTATGATTCGTTTACCCCCTCACTTTTAATTTTGAAGTAGTATAATTTATAGAAAATTTGCAGAATAATACAGAGAATGGCCTTTGCCAAGCTTTCCCTAATATTAATACTTTATCTAACCACAGTTAGCAAAACCAAGAGATTAATAATGATGCATATTATCAACTACTAAAGTACATATACTATTCAAATTTCACCACTGTTTCCATTAAAGTCCTTTTTCTAGTCCAGGATCCAACCCAAGATCCTGCAGTACAAGTGACTGGCATGTTTTCTTATTCTTCTTCAAACTATGACAACTCCTCATGTTTTTGTTTGTTTTCTTATGACTTTGACACTTTTGAAGAGTACTAGTCAAGTATTTTATTGAATCTTCTTCAGTCTTGAGTTTGATGTCTTATGATTAGATTTAATTATGCAATTAGGAAGAATGACATTGAGAAGTGATGATCTAAACTCCTCAGTGCATCATATCATAGAATGCATGATAATATCTTATTATTGGTGATGTTAATTTTGATTACTTAGTTAAGGTAATATCTGCTGGTCTCTCCACTGTGAAGTTACTATTTTTCCTTTTGCAATTAAAAATATCTGGGAGCTTGCTTGGTGCACATACCACAGTGGTTATGGCACTGCCACATGCACTGAGGCTGGCGGGTTCAATCCGGCCCAAGCCAGCTAAACAATAATGACATTTCCAACAAAAAAATAGCTGAGCGTTGTGGCGGGCACCTGTAGTCCCAGTTCCTTAGGAGGCTGAGGCAAAAGAATTGCTTAGGCCCAAGAGTTTGAGGTTGCTGTGAGTTGTGCTGCCATGGCACTCTACCCAGGGTGACATAGTGAGACTGTCTCCAAAACAAAAAAATCTGGGTGACTATACAAATATCTTATTTCCCATCAAACTTTTGTCCATTAATTTTAGCACCCAGTGATGTATTTTGTCTGTAATTATTACTATGGTGTTTGCCTAATGGTAATTTTTTATTCCTACAATCCTTCAACATTTTTCTTTTTTAAAGACAGAGTCTCACTTTGGTGCCCTTGATAGAGTGTCATAGAGTCACAGCAACCTCAAACTCTTGGGTTTCAGCAATTCTCTTGCCTCAGCCTCCCAAGTAGCTGGGACTACAGGCATCTGCCACAATGCCTGGCTACTTTTTTGTTGTAGTTGTTATTTTTAGCAGGCCCAGGCTGCATTCAAACCCACCAGTCCCAGTGTACATGGCCAGGGCTCTAACCACTTAGCTATGGGCACTCAGCCAACATTTTTTTCTTTTTGAGATAAGAGTCTCACTTTGTCACCCTGGGTAGAGTGTCATGGGGTCATAGCTCCCAGTAACCTCAAACTCTTGGGCTAAAGTGATCCTTTTACCTCAGCCTCCTGAGTAGCTGGGACTACAGGGGTCTGCCACAACACCTGGCTATTTTTAGAGACAGGGTCTTACTCTTGCTTAGGCTAGCCTCCAACCCCTGAGCTCAGGCAATACACCCACTCACCTTGTCCTCTCAGGTGCTAAGATTACAGGCATGAGCCACTGTGCCTGGCCTGGTTAATTCTTAATTGGAATTCTGTAAGAGAAAGCTATCCATTCTCCGTTCATTCATCCACTTTAGTATGAACTCCTCCTATTTACTTTTTGCCTATGTTTTTAATCCAGTACACATTCATTATTTTTAACTAGAATTGTTCTAGTATTAGCCACTGGCGGCTCTTCTGGTTGGCTCCTGTGTTGTTTGGACATTTACTCAGACTTTCTTCTGTACATCTTTATTTTCTCGCACCACAAGATGTTATAGATTCATTTTGCATTTTCCCTGCCCTAGTCCTGGAATCAACCATTAGTTCAATGAGTCAGAGTTTCTTGTATTTAACTATGTTAGAAACTAGAGTCTGGGCACCAGAGGCGTGTGTGTGTGTGTGTGTGTGTGTGTGTGTGTGCGTGTGTATAAAAGATCCTGAGTTTATACTGATACCTATAATTCCAATCAAACACCCAGGGTTCATACTAGTCCTCTCTCTTTCCTTTTTTCTTTCTTTCTTTGACAGTGTTAACCCTGGATCTCATTATCTACAACTTTTACTTGCTCAATCCAGGTAGACACATGAAGTAGTTTCAGAACTGCTAAACCAAACTCCTGTGAGAAACAAATTTGCTAATTAGAGTATTATTATTTGTGTACTTGGACATTTTTGATGGATAAAAGTCTAAAGTTACTAATTCTTTTATCTTGATCCTGAACAATGAAAGAAACTAGATGCGATTTAACTTCATTTATTTATTTTGTGTTCTTCTTCACCTCTGGCTTATATGCTACTATTGTCATTTAAACCCAAAATATTACTATCATTTTATACAATAGTTCATTACATATTAACTACAGTAGAACCTGCATAGTTGACCACCTCCTTAATTTGATCTAATTTTCACAGGCCAGACATGTACCACATATACTAAGGCCTAGTTCCTTATGTTGACCACCTCTGACCTGTTTGTTACAGTCCCTTGGATAGTTATCTTACAGACTTTCTGCTGTATTTTGTTGCTCTTCATTCTTTCATACAGCTCCAACCTTTTTTTCTTCTTTTTGACAGAGTTTCATTTTGTCACCCTGGGTAGAATGCCATGGCATTATAGCTCACAGTAACCTTGAACTCTTGGGCTAAAGAGATCCTCTTGCTTCAGTTTTTCACATTTACCAGAGACGGGGTCTCCCTGTTGCTCAGGTTGGTCTTGAACTCATGAGCTTAAGCAATCCACCCATCTTGGCCTCCCAGAGTACTAGGATTAAAGGTGTGAGCCACCACACCCAGGGCAACAGCTTAAGATTCTGACTTTAAAAAAAAAGAAAAAAAATATTTCTCAAAGTTTCACTGTTAATTATAATGTAATTTAAGTTTGGGGTAGATAACTTTTTATCTAACTAATGACAAAATCCTGTTTCTAGTATGCTAAAATTAGGTATCATAAATGATTAACTTTTTTTTTTTTT
>NW_003852408.1:13874340-13875741 GCF_000181295.1 Otolemur garnettii | reverse complement strand
TGATCTATATTTTTCTCTTCCTATGCTGCTGTTACAAGGTTTTATTAAATTCCTAAATTAGTTATGTAGATTTTCCTATTTCCTCATGGTAATTTGGTTAAAACTACCCCCCAAATCTTTTCAGTTTGGTACTCTCATAAGAAGTGGGAAAGAATTTGAATTCTCAAATTTCTTTAAAAGTTATATTCTTTTCTTGAGTCCAATGGGAAGACAATATTTTCTATTAAAATTATCCATTTCTGGCTGGGCACAGTGGCTCACGCCTGTAATTTCTAGCACTTTGGGAGGCCAAGGTGGGAGGGTTGTTAGAGCTCAGGAGTTCAAGACAGCCCTGAGCAAAAGTCAGACCCTTGTCTCTACTAAAAGAAAAACTAGCCAGGCATTGTGGCAGTCGTCTATAGTCCCAACTACTGGGGAGGCTGAAGCAAGAGGACAGCTTGAGCCCATGCGTTCGAGGTTGCTGTGAGCTATGGTGCCATAGTACTCTCTACCCAGGGCAAAAGAGTGAGACTATCTCAAAAAAAAAAAAAATTAAAAATAAAAGAGAAAATAAGCCATTTAAGGATTCAACTGGTAATCAACATGTGGCTAATCTTGTTTCATCTATATACCTACCCTTCATTATTTTATAGAGAATCAAAAACAAAATATTTTATTTACAACATAAAAGTATACATTCCAAAAAAAATCCTTTAAAAACATAACGAAAAAAATCACATATTAAAAAATTAAGTGATTTCTTATTAACGTCAAGGGTTCATACTTCCTGATTCACTTAAACTGTTTTCCAACTTTTTTAGATGCAAGTAAGATATGTACTTTACTTGATGTTTTTCTGAAACAGCTTTACAAAGATATAATTCACATATCATACAATGTACCCCTTTAGAGTGTACAATTCAGTGGTTTTTAGTATATTAAGAGTTGTTAAACCATCACATCAGTCACTTTTAGAACATTTTTCTTTTTTTTAGAAACAGAGTCTCACTTTGTTGCCCTTAGTAGAGTGCCGTAGCATCGCAGCTCACAGCAACCTCCAGCTCTTGGGCTTAGGCAATTCTCTTGCCTCAGCCTCCCAAGTAGCTGGGACTACAGCCACCTACCACAACGCCCAGCTATTTTTTGTTGCAGTTTGGCTGGGGCCAAGGCCCTACTCACTGAGCCACAGGTGCTGCCCTTAGAACATTTTTCAACACCTCAAAAAGAAACCCATATCCATTAACCAATGCCAACTCATATCTTCCCATAGCCCAATGCCAGCCATAAGCAATCACTGATCTACCTTCTAACTCTATAGATCCTGGAGTTTCCTAAGAATAGAGTCATATAGTATGTGGACATCTGTGTTTGGTTTCTTTCACTTGGCATGTTTTCAAGCTTCACCACATCATAGCATGGTAT
>NW_003852408.1:13869755-13874074 GCF_000181295.1 Otolemur garnettii | reverse complement strand
TCAGCCTCCCAAGTAGCTGGGACCACAGGCGCCTGCCACAACGCCTGGCTATTTTTTGGTTTCAGCCATCATTGTTGTTTGGCAGGCCTGGGCTGGATTGGAACCTGCCAACCTTAGGGGTATGTGGCTGGCACCTCAGCCACTTGAGCCACAGGCGCTGAGCCCATGTATAAGTACTTATTTGAATATCTGTAGTCTATTCTTTTGGACATATACATATATATATAGGAGCAAAATTGCTGGGTCATGTGATAATTCTATGTTTAACTTTTGAGAAACCATTTAACTATTCCAGGAATCACTGAACCACCTTATGTTC
Organism: Otolemur garnettii; assembly: GCF_000181295.1. Classification (NCBI taxonomy): domain Eukaryota; kingdom Metazoa; phylum Chordata; class Mammalia; order Primates; family Galagidae; genus Otolemur; species Otolemur garnettii. The sequence goes on along the minus strand of NW_003852408.1, from coordinate 13,873,755 downwards.
TCAATTCCCACCAGCAATGTACAAGGGTTCCAATTTCTTCACATCCTGTCAACATTTGTTATCACCTTTATATGTGTATATATATATGTATACACACACACACACACACACACACACAAACACACACACACACGATAGCCAGTGGACATGGAGTGGCATCTCATTAATTTGCATTCTCTAAAGGATGAAAGTATCTCTTCACATGCTAGTTGGCTATTTATACAGGATTTTTCTTTGGAGAAATGTCTATTCAGATCCTTTGCCCTTTTTTTTGAAACAGAGTCTCATTTTCCAAAATAAAACTAGGAAGTAGGAAAGAGAAACAGAGAAAGAGAAACTCCGTTTCATTGCATCCATCCATTATCTTTTTTATTTTCTACCACACGTGCTTATTAGCTACATGAAAGAATTTTTAAAATATTTAGATTTTTGAATATACTTTTAAAATTTCTTTGCTAATGATTTTTCTTAACAAATATACAGGCAACAAAGGCAATATAAAAATGTCTCAGGGGAGAGATGTTAGTATCTTCATCACTTAGTGAAAAATATACTGGTCTAGAACCTGACAGCACTGACATTCACAACCTATGGCCTCAGGACAAATCTTCCTAGACCTCAGTTTACTCATTTGATGAGAAATTAAAAAAAAAAAAGAGGGAGATCAAACTAAAACATTTAGAAAGTACTTTCTACCTAAAATACCATGATTCTATAATTCTCATCAATTTTGTTATTTTAAATTGGTATATACACATACAGGACAATGCACAGTCTATTTGATCATGCAATATTCTGAAAACAAGAGCTTCATAAATCTTTCACAAGGTACATAACCAATGTATACCTGTCTAAGTTAGTGACACCAGACGAGTAGTCCTTGGATCCAGCTCTGCTACCATAAAAAGATGATGACTGCAAAGGTAAAAGCCCTATAAAACAAATGAACACATTGCATATCAAATCATCACATTGTACCCCATAAATGTATATACTTATGATTTAATAGAAATTAAGTAAAAAAAAAAAAAATGAACAAAGGAAAAACTTAATGCCTCAATCAACCATTCATGTTCATTCAATAATAAAATCATACATTGGGCTACTTCTTTTTTCCCCTTTTTTTAATTGAAGCAATACAACCATACATTGTTTTACTTTATTGAGCTTCGCAGATATTCTAATTTTACAAATTGAAAGTCTGTGACAATTCCAGTTTGAGCAAATCAATCAGTGCCATTTTTTCCTTTTCTTTCCTTTTTTTTTTTTTGATGGGGTAAAAGGCTGGAATGCAGTGGCTATTCACAGGCCTGATCTCAATATTGATCAGCATAAGAGTTTTGAGCTCCTCTGTTTCTGACCTGGGCCAGTTCACTTCTCCTTAGGCAACCTGGTGGTTTCCAGCTCCCTGAAGGTCACCAGATCAATGCCAAACTCAGTGGGACCATCCAATCAATATACTGTACTATAGACCAGAACTCCTGGACTCAAGCAATCCTCCTACCCCAGTCTTCTGACTAGCTGGGACTATAAGCACATGCCACTGTGCCCAGCCATTTTTCAACAGTATATGCTTACTTCATGTCTCTGTGTCACATTTTGGTAATGCATCTGTTATAATGATCTGCGATTGGTGATCTTTGATGTTACTTTGTTAATTGTTCTGGGGCACCATAAACCACACCTGAGTAAGATAGCAAAATTAACTGATAAATGTCGTGTGTTCTGACTGCTTCCCCGTCCCTCTCCCTCTTCCTGGGCGCCCTATTCCCTCAGTCACAACAATATTGAAATTAGGATAATTAATAACCCTACAATGACCTCTAAGTGTTCAAATAAAAGAATAAGTTGTATATCTCTCACTTTAGGCCAAAAGTTAGGCTTCTTCTACCAGTTAACCAATTTATGAATGCAAAGGTAAAGCTCTTAAAGGAAAATAAAAGTGCTACTTCAGTGAACATATGAACAATAAAGCGAACCAGTTTTATTGCTGATGTGAGGAAAGTTTTAGTGGTCCAGGTAGAACTTCAAACTGGCCATAGCATTCCCTTAAGCCAAAGCCCAATCCAAAGGAAGGACCTAACTCTGTTTAATTTTGTGAAGGCTAAGAGAAGTAAGGAAGTTGCAGAAGAAAAGTGTAAAGATACCAGAGGCTAGTTCGTGAGATTTAAGGGAAGAAGCCTTCTCCATAACAGAAAGTGCATGATGAAACAGCAAGTGCTGATATAGAAGATACAGCAAATTACTCAGAACACCCAGCTAAGATAATAAATGAAGGGCGTTACATTAAACAGATTTTCAATGCAGACAAAGCAGCCTTATAGTGGAAGATGTTATGTCAGATTTTCATAGCTAGAGAAAAGAAGTCAATGTCTGGCTTCAAAATTTCAAAGGACAGGCTGACTTGTGTTAGGAACTAATGCAACTGGTGATTTCAAGTTGAAGGCAATGTTCATTTACCATAGTAAAAAATCCCAGGGCCCTTAAAAATTATGCTAAATCTAGGCGGCCTGTGGCTCAGTGAGTAGGGCGCCAGCCCCATATACCAAGAGTGGCAGTTTCAAACCTGGCCCTGGCCAAAGTGCAACAAAAACTAGCCAGGCGTTGTGGCAAATGCCTGTAGTCTCAGCTACTTGGGAGGCTGAAACAAGAGAATGGCCTAAGCGCAAGAGCTGGAGGTTGCTGTGATCTGTGATGCCATGGCACTCTACCAAGGGCAACAAAAGACTCTGTCCCTAAAAAAAAAAAAAAAAGCTAAATCTACTCTGCCTACCCATGCTCTATAAATGGAAAAACAAAACTTGTGCATATCTGTTTATAGCATTTACATGTTAACTGAATGCTTTTTGTTGTTGTTTGCTTGTTATTGAGATAGAATTTTATTTTGTGGCCCTTGGTAGAGTGCCAGGGCATCACCGTTCACAGCAACCTCAAATTCTTAAGCTTAAGTGATTCTCTTGTCTCAGCCTCCCAAGTAGCTAAGACTACAGGCACCAGCCCTAACACCTGGCTTTTTTTGTTGTTGTTGTTGCAATTGTCATTGTTTTTTTAGCAGGCCCAGGCTGGGTTGAAACTGCCAGCCTCGGTATATGTGGCCAGCGCCCTACCCACTGAGCTACAAGTGCCACCCATTTACTGATGTTTTAAGCCTACTGTTGAGACCTAGTGCTCAGCAGAAAAGATTCCTTTCAAAATACTATTGCTCATTGAAAAAGCACCTAGTCTCCAAAAAGTTCTGATGGAGACACACAAGGAGATTAATGTTTTCAATGTTTAACACAACAGCCATTCTGCAGCCCACAGATCAAGGAATGATTTCAACTTTGAACTCTTCAAATTTTTTTTGTTGTTGCAGTTTTTGGCTGGGGCCAGGTTTGAACCCTCAACCTCCAGTATATGGGGCTGGCGCCCTACTCCTTTGAGCCACAGGTGCCACCTCAACTCTTCTTATTTAAAAAATAAATTTCATTAGGCTATAACTGCCACAGAGAAGACTCCTTTGATGGATCTGGGCAAAGTCAATTAAAAACCTTCTGGAAAGGATTCAATATTCTAAATGTCATTAAGAACATTGGTGACTGTGTAAAAACAGCAATCTTAACAGGGTTTGGAAGAAGTTGATAACAATTCTCATAGATGACTTTGAGTGGTCAAGACATCAATGCTTGAAGCAAACTACAGATGTGGTAGAAACAGCAAGAGAACTATACTTAGAAGTTGAGCCTGAAGATGTTACTGAATTGCTGCAATCTCTTGATAAAACAGATGAGAAGTTGCTTTACATACGTGAGCAAAGAAAGTGGTTTACTGAGATGGAATCTACTCCTGGTGAAGATGTCAAAATGACAACAAAGGATTTAGAATACTACATAAATTTACTTGAGAAAGCAGTGGCAGGGTTTGAAAGAACTAACTCCAATTTTGAAAGAAGTTCTATTGTGGGTAAAGTACTACCAGAAATCATCACATTCTACACAGAAATCTTTAGTAAAGGAAGTGT
>NW_003852408.1:13864578-13869168 GCF_000181295.1 Otolemur garnettii | reverse complement strand
GCCTCCCAAGTAGCTGAGACTACAGGTGCCTGCCACAATGCCTGGTTATTTTTTGGTTGCAGCCATCATTGCTGTTTGGCAGGACCAGGCTGGATTCGACCCCGCCAGCTCAGGTGTATGTGGCTGGCACCTTAGCTGCTTGAGCCACAGATGCCAAGCCAGTAGCCATCAATATTAAGACAAGACCTTCTCCACAAGTAAAAAGATCACAAATTGCTAAAGGCTCAGGTGAATGTAGGTAGTATTTTTTTTTTAGGAATTTTGTATTTTTAAATTAAGGTAATACACATTGCTTTTTCCAATAATGCTGTTGCACACTTAACGGACTATAGCATAGTACAAGCATACTTTTATATACACTGGGAAACAAAAAAATCTGTGTGACTTGCTTTTTTGTAATATTAGCGTTTGGTGGTCTGGAAGCAAATTCACAGTATCTGCAAGGTACTGTCTGTTTATACATGTTAAAAGATCAAATACTCTGGAAAAAGTTATAATAGCAAAGCAATATTCCCCTGTCCTAAAGGTCTACAAGTTTTGCTACTAATTTGTAACCTTTTTCCAAACTTACTTTTTCTGATTTCTTCCACAGTACTAGATAATGTTTCTACTATTTCTTGCTTTATTCATCTTAAACAATATTAGTTGACTCTTTATTATGGAAAACTAGAAGTTTCTCATTTACATTATCCCGATTCTTGTTCTCTTCCCTACAGCCAAGTATTAGTTGTTAAGACTTTAGTTCTACTGATTAGCTCTGTAACTTTAATACACTTAAAATTTCTGTATCTTGTTTCATGAATCTTATCACTTGACCACCCACTTCCTTTTCTTTCCTCTTCTCTTCCACATCAACTTTTGCAAGATATACTTTAACTTCAACATCATTAAGGCTTATACACATAACATCTTCAAGTCTTTTATTTTCTAACTGGAGGTTGATTATAAAAGCTAAATACCAACAAATGATGTTTGCATCTTCTCAGTATTAATTTTTCAGAGGTAAAAGAGATTTCTTTCTGTAGCAGTCAATGTCACAATCCCAACCCACTAAAATTTTGGCTGAGTGTAGTGGCTCACACTTGTAATCCTAGCACTTTGGGAGGAAGACTGCTTGAGGCCAGGAGTTTAAAATAAAACCACCAAAAAGAGAACATTCCTAGAGTCCTGATCAACTGAATTCTCTTAAACTTAATCAATTTATCAAAATTATGTCATATTTTAGCTTGCTGCAGTTTAATTTTAAGTGGATACAATATTCAAATCTGAGTCACTAAGAATTTTAGAGGATCAGACATACATGTAAATGTGAAAACGTCTGATAAAAATTCATAGACAGTCTGTTAGTTTTTGTAAAAATAGGGTATAAAATAAGCTTAAATAACTGCTATTGAGAAAATAATTTCAAGACTTTCTAAACTTTCTAATAGTAGCAACAATGATGAACTTTAATTTGAACCACTTTACTCCTTAGATTCATTCTATGTTTCAGGAACTCTGACAATGAAAGAGTCTAATTCTAGGCAATCAAGTGGGGCGAGAAGGTAAAGCCTAGATTTTTTATCAACAGAACACAAGTTCCCTTATATTTCTAATAATTTAAACTGTTTTAGCCAGACAGTCGGTAAAAACTGGTATACAAAAGCTAATTATCAGATTATGTAGTATTCCTGAAAAATGAAGATATACATGTCTTGGTATAGGTTTTTATTTTTATTTATTTATTTATTTTTTAAAACAGAGTCTTACTCTGTCACCCTGTGCCGGCCATTGTGTTATAGCTTATAGTAACCTCAAATTCTTGGGCTTAAACAATCCTCTTGCCTTAGGCTTCTATATGGTTGGGGCCACAGGCATATGCCACTCCACCTGGCTAGTTTTTCTATTTTTGTAGAGAAGGGGTCTTGCTCTCATTCAGGCTGCTCTCAAAGCTCCTGAGTTTAAGCAGCCCACCCAATCTCAGCCCCACAGAGTGATAGGCTCATAGATGTGAGCCATGGCACCTAGCCTAGGTTTTTATTTCTAGTGTAATACATCATATAATAGTAAGTTTATCTCATCTATTGTAAGAACACTTACCTGATGTCCGATTTTCTTCTGACTGCTTCAAACTCAGCTGCTTTTCTCTACTGCTGCTTAAATACTTTCTTGAAGGATCTGTCATAGCTTTGTTGTTCCTATAGGTAAAAATTTTGAAGCAACATAAGCATATATTCTTTTTATGTATTTAGAGTCTTACTATGTTGCCCTTGGTAGAATGCTGTGGAATCACAGCTCACAGCAACCTCAAGCTCTTGGGCTTAAGAGATTCTCTTACCTCAGCCTCCCAAGTAGCTGGGACTACAGGTGCCCACCACAACACCCGGCTATTTTTTCTGGTTGGAGTTGTCATTGTTGTTTGGCAAGCCTGGGGTGAATTCAAACCCACCAATTCTGGTGTATGTGGCTGGCACCCTAGAGGCTGAGCTAGTATATATTGTTTTTAATTTTATAGTTGTTATTTTAAAAAATGTATAAATCAAATGTTAAATTCATTGATAAGCTTAAAAGTCAACTGACAATGCTGTGAAAGCCTCAAAAAGTTAATGACTTTAACAAGAATTATGATAGTGAAACCTTGAATCTACCAAAAAATAAGAAAAATTAGCCAGGTATGGTGATGTACACCTGTAGCCCTAATTATTTGGAAGGGTGAGGCAGGAAGACAGCTTGAGCCCAGGAGGTCGAGGTTACAATGAGCTATGATCTTGCAACTGCACTCCAGGCTGGGGGAGAGAGCAATTTAAACCCCCCCTCAACTTTAAGGGGGGTTATAAAAAGGAGAGAGAGAGGATTATGAAAATATCCTTTCATTACCAAGTCAAGAGCTTATCTAATCCATAACTGTGTAATTAAGCAAACCTAAAGGCACATTTTCTTTTTTTTTGAGACAGAGTCTTACACTCTGTTGCCCTGGATAGAGTGCCATGATGTCATCAAAACTCACAACAACACTGTGTATGTATGGCACACCTCTTGGGGGCAGGACACAAATATAAGAGGGGCTTTATCTAAAAAATGCAATGAGTATAACCTAATTCTTTGTACCCTCAGTGAGTCCCAAACAATTAAAAAACATATATATATTTCTCAGGATTTATATCATGAAGATGTTGACACATACACACAAACTCAGCAACCTCAAACTCTTGGCTCTAGCAATCCTCTTGCCTTAGTCTCCCAAGTAATTGGGCTACAGGTATGTGTCACCATGCTTGGCTAGTTTTTCTATTTTTAGTGAAGATGGGGTCTCTCTCTTGCTTAGGCTGGTCTTGAACTCCTGAGCCAAGCAATCCACCCACCTTGGCCTCCCAGAGTTTTTGGATTGTAAGTAGGAGCCACCATGCCTGCCTGATGCATTTTCTTTATATAAAAGTGAAATCAGAGACAGCAAAATTATATATGTTTTCTTCACCAAAAGCAAAACCAGATGAAAAATAACTAATCAAAAGAACTAATTAAAAGGTAAACTGTTAAAGACTGATAGTTTATAGGTTTAAAATGTAAAACAAAACTTGAAGCATTCTTGTATTTTACATGCTTTGAAATAGTATTCACTAAATCTCAACATTATTTTAGCTTATAGTGATTAAAATATTCTAAGTTCATAAACACAAGGTTAAATTTTCTTAAACAAGCCCTGTTCTCCCTCTGTATTATTATTCTCAAACACCTGAAACCGTGTAAGAAAGAGTGTCCATTCAAATACATGTTCATTCTTTGGTTAAAAGTGCTAATTTAGAAGAATCATCATGAATTAAGCCCTTAGGAGACAACTTAGGTGCTCCACCCAGATTCCCTGGCTCTAGTTTTGTGCCCTTCTATCACATCCTAGCGCTCTTCTTGACAGAACTCCCCTCAAGTTACCAGAGATACTTTGCTTATAATTTCGGAGTTACAAGTAAAGTTGAGTGTTAGAGAACAGAAGTCCAGCTTCTTTCATTTGGATTAAAACGACTTTATGATGGAAGAGACAGATTTCTCCTCCAGAATCAGGACAAAGCCCAACCTTCATGATCTTGTGTGACTTCTGTATGAGATTACACCCATGCTTCATTTCCTGCTCTTCACTCTCTTGCCTTCCTCACTCCCTACCTGCTTTCCTCCTAATTTGCTTGCACACTAATCTCCATTTCAGAGCCCACTTCTAGAGTATGTACTCAACATCAGGTGGTACTAGAAAAAGGCCTAGGAAGCACTTTAAGAATGGGATTCTGGTATCACAAGAATGGAAGAAAAAGTATCCAATGTACACACCCCTATTATGAAACTAATTTATACCTTTTATAAGAAAGCTATAACCTAATAACAGCCTAAGAATACAGGGAGGGGGGAGAGAAGGGGGAGGGAGAGGGGAAATGGGTGGAGGGAAAGGGATTGGAGGGATCACTTCTGAGGTTTATCTTACAAGGGTACAAGTGAATCTTTCTAAGAATAGAATGTGAACGTTTTAAAACAATAACTAAGAAAATGACATGAAGGCTATGTTAACCAGTTTGATGGAAGTGTTTCAGATTGTGTGTGAAAACCCCACACTGTACCCCAGAAATG
>NW_003852408.1:13862164-13864129 GCF_000181295.1 Otolemur garnettii | reverse complement strand
TAGCTCCAGTGGCTAGGGCGCCAGCCACATACACCAGAGATGGTGGATTCGAATCCAGCCCGGACCTGCCAAACAACAATGACAACTACAACCAAAAAATAGTCAGGCATTGTGGCAGGTGCCTATAGTCCCAGCTACTTTGGCAGCTGAGGCAAGAGAATCGCTTAACCCCAAGAGTTTGAGGTTGCTGTGAGCTGTGACACCGCTCTACCGAGGGTGACAAACTGAGACTCTGTCTCAAAAAAAAAAACAGAATAGGATTCTGGAGTTGAACCATTTGTTTGGCAATGGCAATAGAAATTTTACTGCTGTTGCTGTTACAACTACCAAAATTTTCATTTGGGGTGAATTATAATGAGATAAGGTAGAAAAGGATATGGCTCAGATAATGTATCTCTACCACTTTAGAAATGTAATAAAATGATTACACAATGGATCTTATTGGGGTAATGGGAAATGAAGCTGGATTATGGTGATGTAACACAACTCAATAAATTTACTAAAAATCATTGAATTGCACACTTAAAATAGGTGAATTTTATGTGTATAAATTTTATTTAAAATAAAATTGTTTAAGAATGTCCTAAATTATTTTCCTCCATATATCCAAGCCTCCCATCAATAAGTATAGTCTAAGGCGGCACCTGTGGCTCAAGGAGTAGGGCACCAGTCCCATATATAAGAGGTGTCAGGTTCAAGCTCAGCCCCAGCCAAAATTGCAAAAAAAAAGTAGTACAGTCTACTTCTCCATCTCTTAATGGAGCTGGTCTTGTGATTTCCTTTCCTAAAGAATGGGACAGAAATGAGAGTTCTGACCCTAAGCCTTTTAGGGTGCCTTGCAAGTTTCTGCCTTACTCTCTTGGAACCCTGACACTGCTATGTGAATAATTTCAGGTCTAAGTGCTAGATCAGGCGTCCTCAAACTATGGTTTGTGGGCCACATGCAGCCCACCTAGGACATTTATCCAGCCCGCCAGGTGTTTTTGCCACCGCTGCCTGTCCTGCTTAGCAGCCGACTCGTCCCGGGGCCCACAGTCCGGACCTCCAATGTCTGAGGGACAGTGAACTGGCCTCCTGTTTAAAAAGTTTGAGGACCCCTGCACTAGATGGTGAAAGACACATGGTCCAGTCATGAGTGAGGCCATCTTAGATCAGCCCCACCTTAGATCAGTCAAACTCTAGTCAACCCATCTACTGACCAGAGTACAATCAGCCAAGTTGGGCCCAAGTAAATAGAACCAACCAGGTGATCATAATGTCATAGGCAGTATAGTTACTATTTCAAGTGACTAAATTTTGGAGCAGGTTATTAATACATCAATAGAAACTGATACATGTGACATGGGTTAAATAATAATCATTAAGACTACGAAACAGGTTGGTGGTTGTTATGAGTACTGATCTGCTTAAGAGAGATGACAGGCTCAGTTAACCCAATTACCAACTTAAGGAAAAACACTATCTAGAGTCACTTACCCCTACAAGAATTGCATTCCAAAACCTTAGTTTCCTAGAGCAAAGGCTCCACCATCAGCAAGAGAAAATTATACCTCATCCATAAAGTATGGCACACTACTCTTAACATTATTACTAGGCCCTGGAAGACACTGAGCATCTGAGTATTAATAATCAAGGGACTATGCAACCAGAGCTAACCATCATGAGCTAGGCATAAGTTCAACATCCATGAAGTTGTAACATCAAGAGAGTACAGCAGTAATCCATCATAAAACAGAAACTGGTATTTTGGGAATGGGCCCAAGTTAAGTAGAAATAGATAACAAAAACAGGCTTTCGGCTCGGTGCCTGTGGCTCAACCGGCTAAGGCGCCAGCCACGTACACCTAAGGTGGCGGGTTTGAATCCCCAGCCCGGACCCGCCAAAAACAGCAATGATGGCTGCAACCAAAAGAAAAAATGGCCGGGCGTTGTGGCGGGCGCCTGTGGTCCCAGCTACTTGGGAGGC
>NW_003852408.1:13859255-13861995 GCF_000181295.1 Otolemur garnettii | reverse complement strand
AAAAAAAACAGGCTTTCTGGACATTTCTTATAACAAGCTGAAAGAAGAGGAAATAAAATTAGGCCTGATGCATGAATAAGTCATCTTGATCCATTAATAAAAAACTGAAAACGGGGCACTACCTAGAAAGACAGTGGTGAAGGGAAAATCCCCCACTGTGCAGAGTTTTGAGAGGTACACCTCATCATCTTCTTTGTGTGGAAAGAGAAGTAGGTCATGAACTTCTAGGTGACAGCAATGAGATGCTCAGGGATATGGAAGGGGAAAGGCATCCCTGGAAGATCAAAGAGAAATTTATAGAAGTATATAAAAAAGTCTTATTAGAGTAAGTATGAAGAGTATGTATGAACATGTTTCACATGTTAATGGTCACCAGAAAACACTGAAGAGACACTAAACGATCAGCCGGACAAATTGTCCAGTGGATGTCAGCCACACTGTCCTTAGCCATTTGGATATTTCCACAAAGGGCCCATGAATAAAAAAACAGCCATGATGGCAGAAATGGTCTCCCTTCACCAAGGTTTAGCTGCTGCTGAATGTCCAATTGGTTAATAGCACATACTGATTCTGAACCCCTGATCCAGGAGCATCCCTTAAGGAGATCAATGATTTAATAGCAAATTGATAATATCAGATTCCTTTCACCCTAGAAAAGACAGCAATTAATCCTTACTAGGATTGGTACACGGTCTAGACTCAGCAGACCCTCTTAGACTCATTCCAAGACCCACAGTGGATGCCTGAAACTGTGGATAGTTCTAAATTCAATTGTCATCAACAGGAACACCTTTCTAAACATGTCTTCCACCTACAAAAATACCTTTCCCATTTTAACTAAGCACATACATTGTATGTGGCTGTACTATCTATAATTTGAGGTGCAACAGCAAAAGTAGCACAAATTTATTTTTCCTTCTTTACAATTTGAGGTGCCTATGGCTCAGTGAGTAGGGTGTCAGCCCCATATACCAAAGGTGGTGAGTTCCTTCTTCACAATTTCATGAATAAAAGATATGTTCTCATTGTAGATCCTACCAACCTCAGCATGAATTTTTTTCTTTCCCTTAAGTCAAGAACTTTCACCTTTTCTCTTTTTTTTTTTGAGACAGAGCCTCAAGCTGTAGCCCTGGGTAGAGTGCTGTGGCATCACAGCTCACAGCAACCTCCAACTCCTGGGCTCAAGCGCCTCTGCCTCTGCCTCCCAAGTAGCTGCGACCACAGGCACCCGCCACAACGCCTGGCTATTTTTTGTTTGCAGCGGTCATTGTTGTTTGGCGGGCCTAGGCTGGATTCAAACCCGCCACCTTAGGTGTATGTGGCTGTCGCTATAGCCACTTGAGCCACAGGCGCCGAGCCTCACCCTTTCTCTTAAAGGAAGCATTTTAGAATTTTTCTTTGGCACATTATGAACTGCCAGCATCTGGTGCTTTGTGCAGCACTGTTAAGTAAAATAAAGGTTGTGCTTTGGGGGCATTGTTAAGTAAAATATGAGTTACTTGAACACAGTGCTTCGGGGGCATTGTTAAGTATAATAAGGGTTACTTCAACACAGTGATGTGATACCACCACAGTCAATATGATAAGTGAGACAGCTACTAAGTGACTGATGGGCAGGTAGCAAATATTTACAGCATGAAGACACTGAACAAAGGGATGAAGTAGGATAGCTCAAGATTTCATCATACTACTCAGAATGGCATGCAATTTTAAACTTACGAATGTTTTATTTCTGAAATTTCCCATTTCATGTTTTTAGACTAAGGGTGATCTCAAGCAAAAAAAAACCACAGAAAGTAAAACTACAAAAAAGGGGGCACTATTATACGTATTTACTTTTCCTGTTCACAGTATCTCGACCAGCATTGCTATCCAAGACTCATAAAAATACCATTCACTAACATGAAAATTCACATATTATAATCTCAGAATAAGAAGTCCACTTTGCAGAAAAGAAGGTACATCAAGGGCCTATGACCACAGGATCCACTGTTCTTGCCACATACAGTATAACCCCAAAGCTGCTGGCTTGATAAATCACTGCAACACCCATTAAAAGTGTAGCTTAAAAGTCCAGAATAGTAATGACACAATCAATAACCCAATACTGTGGAACTTTATAATATAAATCTAAGAAAAAAAATTAATGAATTTTTTTTTTTTTTTAAAGACAGTCTCACTTTATCACTCTTGGTAGAGTACTGTGTCATCACTAGTAATAATGTTAAGAGTAGCATAGCTCACAGCAATCTCCAACTCCTGGGTTTAGGCGATTCTCTTGCCTCAGCTTTGGTAGAGTGCTGTGTCTTCACTAGTAATAATGTTAAGAGCAGTGTAGCTCACAGCAATCTCCAACTCCTGGGTTTAGGCGATTCTCTTGCCTCAGTCTCCCGAGTAGCTGGGACTACAGGCGCTCACCACAATGCCTGGCTATTTTTTGTTGCAGTTTGGCCAGGGCCAGATTTGAACCTGCCACCCTCGGTATATGGGGCCGGTACCCTACTCACGGAGCCACAGGCGCCGCCCAATGGATATTTTTTGACTCTGAAAAAAATAAATGAAAATGAAGCTTAAAGATGGTTTCAGCAGGCTGCAGTGGTTCACACAGAAATCCTAGCAATTTGGGAGGCTGAAGCAGGAAGACTACTTGAAGACAAGAGTTAGAGTCCAGCTTGAATAAGAGCAAGACCCTATCTCTATAAGAAACAGAAAAATTAGGCAGGTGTGGTGGCATGTGCCC
>NW_003852408.1:13857746-13859049 GCF_000181295.1 Otolemur garnettii | reverse complement strand
GGGATGCCCTTCAAGTTATAAGGCATATACTTCAAATCAACAAACCATTACATTTATGGAAAATACACGGGTCCAGAAATCAAAGAAAAGTAGAAGTGGCCCCACTATTATTATCTTTTTGAAAATTATTTTTTTAATGAGATGAGATCTCACTATATATAACTACCATGAATTGGGGAAAAAAAAATGAAGTAGTTTTAAATGCACTGACAGAAAAAAATATCTTTTGGGGGGGGGGTGTGTGTCAGAGTCTCCCTCTCTCTGTCCCCTTGAGTAGAGTGTCGTGGCACCACAGCTCACAGCAAGCTCAAACTCTTGGGCTCAAGCATTCTTCTGGCCTCAGCCTCTTGAGTAGCTGAGACTGTAGGCACCTGGTACAATGCCTTGTTAGTTTTTCTACTTTTAGGAGAGATGGGGCTTTTGCTCTTGGCTCAGATTAGTCTCAAATTCCTGAGCTCAAGCTATCCACCCTACTTGGCCTCCCAGAGTACGAGGATAACATGTGTAACCCACTGCATCCAGCAATTAAAACATCCTTGGTATTTTTTTGTTTGGTTTATCAAAGATCACATGGTGACATGGTGCTGGTTTCATCTATAAGTTTTCTATTATGTTCCACAGATTTATGTCTTTACCTAGATGGGTTGAAGAACATTCTGCTTAAGAATGGAAAAACAAGCATCTCATGTACTCAATATTATTTTGAAACTAGAAGATGAACAACTATAGGCACAACAAAAGGAAAAACACAATTAAATTCCAGTAGAGGGGAAGGGGAGCAATGGGCTCAGTAAGCTCCAACCTAACAGGTACAATGTAGGGGTATATGGCACATCTCCTAGGTGAAGGACTCAAAAACAACTCAGAGGTTTCCTAACAAATGCAAACAATGTAGTCTAATTGTGTGTACATTTGTATTAATCTGGGGGAAAAAAAGTTAATCTAAAAAAAAAAATCTTTGATATACACTAGAATCTTTCTAAGTTGACTACCCAATGGTCAACATACCAAAGTGGTCAAGATAAGTAACTAGAACTATTGTAGTGATACATACATGTGATACACATTCAGTCTAAGAAAATTAGGTCAACTTAAGAAGGAGGTCAGTTTAAGGAGGTGGTCAGCTACAGAGGTTCTCCTGTACTGCTTAGGCTGGTCCCAAACTCCTGGGCTCAAGCAATCCTCCTGCCTCAGCTTTCTGAATAACCAGGCTTATAAGCACATACTACTGCACGTGGCTAACACTGTTGTTTTCAATAACTCTATTTTGTGCTTGCTGCCCTTTTTTTTTTTTTTTTTTTTT
>NW_003852408.1:13854320-13856474 GCF_000181295.1 Otolemur garnettii | reverse complement strand
TCAGCCTCCCAAGTAGCTGGGACCACAGGCGCCCGCCACAACGCCCGGCCATTTTTTGGTTGCAGCCAGCATTGTTGTTTGGTGGCCCAGGTTGGATTCGAACCCGCCACCTTAGGTGTATTTGGCTGGCGCCTTAGCCCAAGTCTTTTTGACAGAGTCTCAGTATGTGGCCCTCGGCAGAATGCCATGGCATCACAGCTCACAGCAATCTCAAACTCTTGGGCTTACGCAATTCTCTTGCCTCAGCCTCCCAAGTAGCTGGGACTACAGGCACCCACCACAACGCCAGGCTATTTTGTCATTGTTGTTGTTGTAGTTGCCATTGTTGTTTGGCAGGCCTGGGCCAGTTCGAACCCAACCTGCCAGCCCCAGTGTATGTGGCCAGTGCCCTAGCCGCTGAGCTACAAGCACAGAGTCTATAACTGATATTATTATTATTATTTTGAGACAGAGTATCACTCTGTTGCCCATAGTAGCTCACAGCAACCTGAAACTCCAGGGCTCAAACAATCTTCCTACCATAGTTTTTCTATTTTTAGTAGAGACAGGGTCTCACCATTGCGCAGGCTTGTCTCAAACTCCTGAGTTCAAGAAATCTGCCCACATTGGCCTCCCAGAGTGCTAAGATTACAGGTGTGAGCCACTGCATCTAGTTTTCTTGCTGTCTTTCAGGTAGATTCTTTGGTGATAGATTTTTTTTTTTCTAGTTTTTGGCTAGGGCGGGGTTTGAACCCACCACCTCTGGTATATGGGGCTGGTGCCCTACTCCTTAGGCCACAGGTGCTGCCCTGGTGATAAACTTTAAAGAAAATAAATGAGGAAAACCTACCAGAGGGCAAAGCCAGGGGTACACAGTATACAGCGAGGAAGGGTATTTCTCCCTAAGGATAGAACCAGACTAGTAGATGAACTAACTAGAAACTTACTTAATTCTACTGTCTTCACTGTCCTCACAATATCTAGCTAGAAAGATTTTTAACACTGCTATAGATATGGGACTCCTCTAGTTTCCTGCACCAGAGAGAAGGATTACTCAGAAATCCTAGACTCTGAGGTGGATATGATGTTCAGATAACACTCTGAACTGTCTCCATTAGTATGGGGGCTACTGTGTGCTATGTATGGGAAGAATGGTGAATAAGGGTATTTTGGTGACCAGAGGAGGAAGCAGACTATTAGTTGTCCCCAGATAAACACTGTACCCTGAACAATAATGGTTGAATTTTGGCCAAGAATTCTTTCCTAGACATTCTCATTACTTAATGTAATCATGCAACTAAATTGTGGCCAATGTGGTAAGAGCTAAACAGTTTATACAACTTCCTGCCTAAAGAAAAGCTCTATACCCTCCCTTTGCTCCTTTCCATTAATAGGAATAGAAACATGAAAGTAGAGAGTATACACAAAACGAAAGCTACTTGTTAAGGATGGTAAATCAACCAGATAGAAGGAATCTGAGCCCATGGTGATTTAGTTTCAGAGACCAGTACTATTACCTACCCAGACTTTATCTGTGACAGTAGCAAATCAATTAATACAAAGTTTCTCTGCCTATTTCCCAATTCCTTTCTGGTACTCCCATGACCTGAAATACTAAATGACTATCAACTAATTTCTGATAAGGTATTAGTTGAGATATTAAATATGTAATAAGTTTTCTCCCCTAGAAGACAAAAAAACCCAAAATCCTCACATGATATAGAAGAGGATTATGAGCTAGTGACTGCCCTGCTACAGAACTATTCCCTTTTGTTCAACCCAGAAAACATATATGAAAGATTAATATCCCCTTCCAAGAACCCACATAGCCTCACATCCTTTTATCCCTTGGCTGACTTTTTATATAAGTAAAGCAAAAAATTAAAATTAAGCATAAAGGGAAGAAAGAGGGAAGGGGTTCACACTAAAACAGCAGCCTGCAAAAAATATTTGTTTAGAATTCTTTAACTCTATTTATCTATGAATTATCGAAGATTTTTAATAAAGGGCAGGATATGAGAAATCCAATGAAATGATAAAAGCAATAGCAAAGGCCAAATTGCCTCTCTATTGAGCCTTTAGTTTACTGTCATCAAAATACTTTAAATTCTGGCTCAGTGCCTGTAGCACAGTGGTTACAGCGCCAGCCACATACACCGAGGCTGGCAGGTTTGA
>NW_003852408.1:13852787-13853865 GCF_000181295.1 Otolemur garnettii | reverse complement strand
GGGCATCTAGTCCCAGTTACTTGGGAGGCTGAGGCAAAAGAGTCGCCAAAGCCCAGGAGTTGGAGGTGGCTGTGAGCTGTGTGATGCCACAGCACTCTACCGAGGGCGATGAAATAAGACTCTGTCTCTACAAAAGAAAAAAAAACACTTTAAATTTTGTTCTTCTATCTTTGGAATTCTCAGAAATTAAACATCATTCCCCCCAATTCCCCAGTGGTCATAATTATCAGTATAAAAAAACACTGATGTAGTGCCATAAAGGCTCTTAAGGCAACTTACGATGATGAATCATTTTCCTTAGGATAATCTTCGCTTAACTCTGAGCCAGATGATAGCATTCTTTTCCTCTTTTCAGTCCTGTAGAGAACAGAAAAAAAATAATTTATTTATTTCACTCCCCCCTCCAAAAAAGCTTATTTTAAAAAGTCATAATTCATACCACTGAAAATCATAAACCAATATAAAGGACAAGCAATAAGACTACTGTTATCTAATTCTCTACACTATATTTAAATTAATATACTGTACGTCTATGTGCTCCAATATGTATCACTGACATAAGCTATAGATGACAAATACTTGTAATCATCTACCAAAAAAGTACTCTATACTTTGCCTTCATTCTCTTCAAATTGCTGTTCTAAAAAACCTAAAAAACATTTATAAACAGATAAAGCTAACAAGAAAAAAAAAGTATTTCCTACCGATTTTCTAGTAACCCTGATCTGAGAGGTGTTGATGTAGACATCAAAGAAGGAACCAAAGAAGGAACTGTCCGTGTAACAGCTGTTCCACTTCCTGCTACAGTTTTAATGGATCCTCTACCTGGATTACCAAGAACTTTGCGAAATGATACATCATCTTTAGTTTCCAAACTTCCTCTTTTTGAAGACACCTGTAAGAATAAAGTTTGAGATAGTTATGTCTTCAATTAATTGGAATACAATTAGACCAATGACTCTCACTTACAGAGCTTTAAAAATACAAGTAGAGACGTATCTCTAGACTAGATTCTTTTTTTGAGACAGAACCTCAAGCTATTCGCCTGGGTAGAGTGCCATGGCATCACAGCTCACAG
>NW_003852408.1:13833818-13850360 GCF_000181295.1 Otolemur garnettii | reverse complement strand
CACAAATCAAAAAGTTAAAAGCCATAGACACAGAGAAGTCTCATCATCACCCTCCCATCCATCCAGTTTGTTTACTTCCCACTGTCCTACCCCTTGTAAGTATTTCTGTTTTGCTATGCAAATATACATCAATATTATTTTATTCTCTTTGTTATATAAATGGTAAAATTTTATATGTAAAGTTTTGCATCTTTTAAAAAAAAGAATTATTACTATTTTTTTAGACAGAGTCTCACTATGCCACCCTGGGTAGAGTGTCAGGGTGTTACAGCTCACAGCAACCTCCAACTCTCGAGGCTTAAGTGATTCTCTTGCCTCAGCCTTCCAAGTAGCTGGACCTACAGGTGCTCACCACAACACTTGGCTATTTCTTGGTTATAGTTGTCATTGCTGTTTAGCAGGCCCAGGCTGGGTTCGAACCCACCAGCTCCAGTGTATGTGGCTGGCACCCTAGCTGCTAAGCTACAGGTGTCAAGCCTCTTTTCAAAATTTTGACCATGACCCCACAGTAAGAAATATTTTACATCAAAATCTATAGACACACATTTACTAATCCCAAAATAAAAGTTTCAAAGATCAGTATTTGTCCTTAAAATGTATAATACCCACTATTAGCAATGCTAAGTGAAGGAAGTTATGCCCCTTTCCCCCTAAAAAATTACACACTGATTCCATTTATATGAAACTCCAGAAAATATAACCTGATCTATAGTAATAAAACCCAAATCAGTGGTTGCTTTTAAACAGGAACCAGAGAGAAAAATTACAAAGGAGAATGCAGAAACTTTTAAAGATAAGGATATGTTCACCATGTTGACTATGGTGATGATTTTAAAGGTGAATACATAAGCCAAACCATATGAATATGTTTAAATATGTACAATTTACTACATGTCAATTATACTTAATAAAACTGGCTCCCCAAAAATCTAACCTATAAAAAGAACCCAACAAAAATAAAATTTTATTCATTGCTTAATTCAGTAAATGCACAAAGTATTGACCTCTTTGTACAGCCAAAGAGAACTCATAAATTTATTAATACTTAGAAAAGGACTTCAAAGTTTCTCTTACTTCATGCCTGGCTTCCCTTTGCAAAACAAATTAAAAGAGACATATGGACTGCTAAGTTTTGATTAAGATGACTTATTGATGCAAAATAAGCCTCACAGCTGACTGACTATGATTTATGAAAGAAAAACTATTTGAAAAGCAAACAGAAGACCTCAAAAAACAAAAAGTCTGGTATCATGTAGTATAAAGGCAAAGTTCATAATTTAGGATAGACCCAAAAGGCATTAAAGAAATCATATCAGCAAACACAGGGCTGTTAGTATACAGACCATATACATGAGCTAAACACTGTTACCTGAATTATTTCATAAGAACCTTTGAAATATTGCTGTAAAATATTTCAATTTTACAGATGAGGCTTTGGATACTTGAGGAACTTCCCCAGTGGCCTATAGCTAGTAAGTGGCAACACCAAGTCTTGAACCCACATTTAACTCCAAAGCCAAGCTTTTAAAAACTACTCTCTGGGGGCTCATAATGACGACCATGAGACATCAAAGGTTAAAGTGTGTTTAGTAAAGCTGTATGTAAAATGAGAAGAACGTGACCAATCTTAGAAAGATTTTCATAAAAGTAAATCAAGAGTTATATAGCTAAACCAATAAATTTCAGATATATAGAAAATACTCTTGTGACAATGCCAGAAATATTAGGTACTGCAGTCAAAATTTAGCTACCTGCAACTACCTCATACAACATCTATCACTACCAGTTTTTGTTTGTTTGTTTTTGAGATAGAGTCTCACTACGTTGCCCTTGGTAGAGTGCTATGGCATCACAGCTCACACAACCTCCAACTCTTGGACTTAAATGACTCTCTTGCCTCAGCCTCCCAAGTAGCTGGGACTAGAGGCACCTGTCACATGCCCGGCTATTTTTTTGTTGTAGGTGTCACTGTTGTTTGGCAGGCCGGGGCACAGTTCAAACCTGCCAGCCATGATGTACGTGGCTGGCACCCTGGCCACTGAGCTACAGGCGCAGAGCCAACTACCATTTTTTTTAAAAAGCTAAAAAGATTCAAAAGAACATACCTGATTGTCTGAATAAGAAAGCTGCCTGTTGGTTTCCTTCTGTGAGGTCCTACTACCCAAAATGGCTCCAAAACTACCAGACCCCTGAGAAGGTTTCGTGGCTGATGAAAAAAAAAAAAAATCCCCAAATCATCACTTACTGTAATAAAAAGATTTACCATTATTTTTATATAATATTGAAGAAAAGGGAAAAACATCAGGAGAAAGATAAATTAAAGCGCTTATCAACCATTTCTGATAGAATGCACATCTGATAAATATCTGTATAGTATTAGTAACTAAAATTTAGAACTGGAACCCCCAGTCAAAAAATTAAGGCTGGATGTGATGGCTTACAGCTGTAATTGTAGCACTCTGGGAAGCCAAGTTGGGTAGATCACCTGAGCTCAGGAATTTAGGACCAGCCTGAGCAAGAGTAAGACCCTGTCACTACTAAAAATAGAAAAAACTAGCTGGGCACTGGTGGCAAATGCCTGTAGTAGAGGCCTATAGGGGTGGTTGAGGCAAGAAGATCACTTAAACCCAGAAGTTTGAGGTTGCTGAACTACAATGACACCACGACACTCTACCAAGGGTGACAGAAGGAGACTCAGTCTCAAAAAAAAAAAAATTAATAACACAAAAATCTGACAACATTTAATAGAAGAATAGAATGTAGAAAGCAAAAAGAAAATGTCTATCTAAAAGTGTATCCAAAAAAGAAAAAGGGGGGGAGAAACACTAGAAATTCTGCTCTGTAATCAACATTATAGAAGTTTGTCACTGTATATTGACGGCATGAACACTGACAATGGATGCCAAAGAAACATGTCAAAAGCAGTAACAGATATGTCTCTAATAACATATACTCCAAAGTATTCTCTATAAGTAAAAGTTTATCAAGCAGAATAAATGGCTTCTATTGCAAAGAAATTATTGCTGGTTTAAAAAATATTCAAAGCTAGGTGTAGTGGCTCACGCTTATTATGTTAACACTCTGGGGGCCCAAGGTTCAGAAATGAGACTAGCCTGAGAAGCGTGAAACTCCATCTCTACTAAGAACAGAAAAACTGCAGGCACCTGGAATCCCAACTATTGGGGAGATGGAGGCAAGAGGATCAGCTGAACCCAAGAGTTTGAGGTTGTAATGAGCCACGATGATGTTCCTGCACTCTACCCAAGGCAACAGAGTAAGACTCTGTCTCAAAAAGAAAGAAAAAAAGAACATTCCAGGTAGTGCAGAAATATGAATTTATATGTTTTTGCCTTTTTTTTTTTTTTTTGAGATAGTCTCAAGCTGTTGCCCTGGGTACAGTGCAGTGGTGTCATGGGCTCAAGCAATCCTCTTACCTCAGTTTTTCTACTTTTAGTAGAGATAAGGGCTCGCATTTTTTTTTTTGCTGGGACTGGTCTTGAACTTGTGAGCTCAAGCAATCCACTTGCGTTGGCCTCCCAGAGTGCTAGGATTATACATGTGAGCCACTATGTCTGGATTTATATGTTTTTAAAAGTATACTTTAATTTGGTTAGGCAATTTCCCACTGATAACCATTTGGAATATTTTAACTTTTTTTTGAGACAGAGCCTATGTCACCCTTGGTAGAGTGCCATGGCGTCACAGCTCACAGCAACCTCCAACTCTTGGCCTTAAGCAATTCTCTTGTCTCAGCCTCCGAAGTAGCTGGGACTACTGGCGCTGGAATGTTTTAACTTTTCAAAACTGCAAACAATGCTTAACATCCTTTCACGTATCTTCTAGTACTATGGAAGGATCTTTGATAAAATAATTAGAATAAGAATTGCTGGGTTAAAGAATATACAATTTTGAACTAAACTAACCTTATCACATAGTCCTCAAAAAAAAAAAAAAAAATCTCTAAGCTCCTACCAAGTATACTAAGAGCATCTTGCCTCCCCTCAAACTGCTACCAATGTGAAGGTAAGAATTTGAGTTTAATTATTAGTAAAGGTGAGAATTTTTCATTAATAAGGGCCATATATTTTTCTCCCTAAATCCCCTATTTATAATTTTTTGTCCACTTCTCCACTGAGTTGCCTTTTTTCTTATAAATTTGCAAAACTGGTGTTTTTTATATTGGCATGTATAATGAAAAGAGTAATTCTGGCTATTGTTTTCTTTTGCCTTTTTTTCCTCACCACAGAGATTGTCATCTTGTGTGTTAAAGAATAAACTTTTTCTTCTTTTTTAATTTTTAAAAAGTGGTAAATTGACTGAAATAGTGCCTTTATGTTATCTATTTTCCTTCTGCATGCTAAACTGCTCATTTAAATATTTTGAAATTGGCTCAGCGCCTGTGGCTCAACTGGCTAAGGCGCCAGCCACATACACCTAAGGTGGCGGGTTCAAATCTAGCCAGAGTCTGCCAAACAACAATGATGGCTGCAACCAAAAAACAGCTGGGTGTTGTGGCGGGCACCTGTGGTCCCAGCTACTTGGGAGGCTGAGTCCTGAGACTCGCTTGAGCCCAAGAGTTGGAGGTTGCTGTGAGCTTTGATGCCACGGCACTCTACCCAGGGGGACAGCTTGAGGCTCTGTCTCAAAAAAAAAAAAAATGCATTTTAAGGCTTGGCACCTATATAGCTCAAGCAGCTAAGGCGCCAGCCACATACACCAGAGCTGGCGGGTTCAAATCCAGCCCAGGCCTGACAAACAACAATGACAACTACAATCAAAAAATAGCTGGGCATTGTGGTGGGCGCCTGTAGTCTCAGCTACTTGGGAGGCTGAGGCAAGAGAATCCCTTAAATCCAGGAGTTGGAGGTTGCTGTGAGCTGTGATGCCACAGCACACTACCCAAGGCAACACCTTGAAGCTCTGTCTCAAAAAAATAAATAAATAAATAAAATGCATTTTAAATTTTTTATGTTTTTACATTGAAATCTTTGGAATTAATGTACAATCTAATTAGATAATAGGAGATAAAAATCTGGCTTTACTACCTTCTTAAATAATTGGTTTAGTTGTCCTCTTTATAGATAACAGTTTATCAAATAATAGTCTTTTTTCACTGATATGGAATGCCATATTTACTTTATATTAAATCCTTTATATTTTTCAAAGTATTTTTATATTCATTATCTTACTGTGGTTTCTGCAAAGTATACAAAATCACCTGTGGCCAACTAAGGCAAGCAACTAAACTTAAGACTAAAATGACTTATCTAAGATCACAGAATGAGTTAAGCATTAAGCCCACAGCTAGCTAATCTAATTATAGCAATGATTTAGTGAGTACCTAGCAGGTGGAAGTCATGTTTTACATTTTCGAGCATTCATTCTTTAAAAAGCCCTGAAATTAAGGTGACATGACCTTTTTTTTTTTTTTTTTTTTGAGACAGAGTCTCAAGCTGTCTCCCTGGTTAGAGCGCTGTGGCATCAAAGCTCACAGCAACCTCCAACTCCTGGGCATAAGTGATTCTCTTGTCTCAGCCTCCCAAGTAGCCGAGACTACAGGCGCCCGCCACAATGCCCAGCTATTTTTTGGTGGCAGTTGTCATTGTTGCTTAGTAGACCTAGGCCAGGTTCGAACCCACCACCCTAGGTTTATGTGGCCAGTGCCCTTGCCAACTGAGCCACGGGTGCCACCATGACCTTCATTTTATAGACAAGGCAACACAGCAAGACCCGCTCTCTACAAATAATTTAAAAAAAAAATAACTTGGGCACAGTGGAATACACCTAGCTTTTTGGGAGGCTAAGGCAGGCTGGTTCTGGAACTTTGGGAGGCTGAGGCAGGATCGCTTGGGGCCAAGAGTTTAAGACTAGCCTGTGCCACATGGTGAGACACCCCTATCTCTAAAAAATAAAAAAGAAAAGAAAAATGAGCCAGGAATAGTGTGGTTCCAGCTACTTAAGAGGCTGGAGCAGGACTACTTCAGTCTGGAATTTTGGTGCTTCAGTAAACTGTGATCATACCACTGCACTCTAGCCTAGGTGATAGAACAGGACCCTGTCTCTAAAAAATAAACCAATTTTTTTACAAAGGAAAAAAAAGGATGGGGATTGGCAGAAGAGAGGAACCTGTGTGATTTTTTTTTCACTGTTTTTTACAACCACAGAATAGGTTTCATATAGATAAGCAAATCCCTAAGATTTATGTAATAGGTAAGTTTTCCCAATTATAACTTTTTTTAAGATAGGTTCTTGCTCTGTTGCCCAAGCTAGAGTGCAGTGGTGTCTTCATATTCCACTGTAATCTCAAACTCCCTGGCTCAAACAGTCCTCCTGCCTCAGCCTCCTGAGTAGCTGGGACTACACATGTATGCCACAAGGCTGGGCCCCCACATGTAATCCTCCTCCTTTTTCTAGTCATATTATTTCATGGAATCTTAAAGGTTTTCTACATATAAGATCAAGTTATCTACAAACAGAAATTTTACTTCTTCCTTTCTAATTTGAATGTCTGTTATTTCATTTTCTTGCTTAATTGCTCTAGGACTTCTAATACTACATTGAATACAAACAGCAAAAGCAGACATCCTTCCTTGTTATTGATCCTAGAGAAAAAGCTTCCAGTTTTTCACCACTAAGTATGATGTTAGCTGTGGGTTTTTCACATATGGCCTTTATTATATTGAGGTAGTTTCATTCTACTCCTATTTGGTTGTTTTTTAATCAGGAAATGGTGTTAAATTTTGTCAAATGCTTTTTCTGCACCAATTGAAATGACAATGTGTTTTTTGTCCTTTACTCTGTCAACATGGTATATTAAATGGATTGATTTTCATAAGTTTCTTCCTAGCTTTCCAGATTAAATCCTATTTGCTTGTGGTATATAATCCTTTTAAAGTGCCACTGATTTTAGTTCACTAGTATCTTGCTGAAGCCTTTTACATCAATACAATATTCATGAGGAATATCGGTCTATAGACTAGACATATTCTTTTTTTGAGATAGGGTCTCGTTCTGTCACCTAGGTTGGAGTGCAGTGGTGTTATCATAGCTGACTGCAACCTCAAACTCCTGCGCTCAAGTAATTCTTCTGCCTCAATCTCCTGAGTGAGTAGATGGGACTGTAGGAATGTGTCCCCACACCCAGCTAATTTTCCTATTTTCTAAAGAGATGGGGTCTTACTCTTCCTTAGATTAGTCTCAAACTCCTAGCTTCAAGCAATCTTCTTGCCTCAACCTTCCAGAGTGCTAGGATTACAGGCATAAGCTATCACACCCAGCCTAGTCCTATTGTTTTTTTAACTGATAATGTTAGATCCTAGGACAATTAGTGCTCACCTGCATGAAGTCTGTTTTGATGGACTGCATCTAGAAACAATCTCATTTCCTCTGCATCCTTACTTGGTACTTTGTCAATAGACAAGAAACTATTATCTTGTAGCGTTAACATCAGGCGGCTTTGTTTCGCTCCACTGGGTCGAAGTACCACATTTTTAATGTTATGACTTAGCTGACCAAAACAAAAGGAAAATTATCATCAACAGCATATGATAACAAAGTATAATAATTTGTTTGACGAATACTAAATGTTATACTTCCCAAGTTACATTTCTCACTCTTACTCATGATAACGGAATTTTTTCAACCAAAAGGAGTTCCCATTTCTTGACACATTTAATCAAAGATTTAACTTTTAGGAGATGCAAACACATACACTGAGTCTTTACTTAATATTGTCAGTTGGTTCTTGGCAATTCCAAGTTTAAGCAAAGGATATATAGCGGGTCCCTCAAATAACATAATTTCCTTTAAGGTCATTTCATTACAACATTAATAAGAAAAAAACTGGTTTGTCTACCATTTCATTTAAAGTCAGTTTTCAAGAACCTATCAACAGGCGACACCTGTGGCTAAGTGGGTAGGGTGCCAGCCACATATACAGAGGCTGGCAGGTTCAAACCCAGCCTGGGCCAGCTAAAACAAAAATGACAACTACAACCCCAAAATAGCCGGGCATTGTGGCAGCTACCTGGGAGGCTGAGGTAAGAGAATCGCTTAAGCCCAAGAGTTGGAGGTTGCTGTGAGCTGTGACACTATAGCACTCTATCCAGGGTGACAGTTTGAGATTCTGTCTCAAAAAAAAAAAGAACCTATCAACAATGTTAAGTAAAGACTTAACTCTACTATTAACACACTGACTGCCACATAAGTTTTATTTATGTAGTATTAAGCCCCCCTTGCTTTTTTTTTTAGTGGCTGTTAATGTGTTAAAATTCATTTTACAGAGTAATCTTTGAACTTTTGGTCTTATGAAGGAAATCTCACATTTTCAAATATAGTAATAGAGGATAAAAACTAATGAGTATACAATTTTCAGAGCTTAGACAGGTATATCATTACCAGTTTAGAAAACAAAATTAGATTAGAGTCTTTTTCTTTCTTTTTAAACAAAAACTTATACAACATTTGGCAAATTGTTTAGTTAGTTGCAATGTAAAAGTATGTATTAGTCCAAACTATAATCCTCAAAAGAACTGCAAACGTTCAAAAACACATCAAAACTAAGCCCTTACCAATATAAAACACACCTTTTCTTTACCTACACAGATTTATTTAACTTTTACTCAATCAAAAGATAATGTGTACCCTGGAATTCTCTTAGCTTACTCGTACCTCTTCCTAGAACTGATTTAACAATACATCTTAGACTCTCCTAGATGTTGGAAGTGTGCTATGAAGTTATAACTTTAATTTTTACTTAAATGAAATTTTTCCAAAGCTAAATTAATAAATCTTTTTTTTTCTTTTTTTTTTTTTGTGGAGACAGAGTCTCACTTTATCGCCCTCGGTACAGTGCTGTGGTGGCACGTAGGCTCACAGTAACCTCCAACTCCTGTATGCGATTCTCTTGCCTCAGCCTCCCAAGTAGTGATGACTATAGGCCCACCACAATGCCCAGCTATTTTTTTTGTTGCAGTTTGGCCGGGGCCGTTTTGAAGCCGCCACCCTCCGTATATGAGGCCGGCGCCCTACCTACTGAGCCACAGGCACCCTGCCCAATAAATATTTATTATCTAAATAATTCCTATAGTCAGGCAGCCTTATTCGAATGTTCTCTCTCAGTAGGCATATATAAAGATTTCTTTTCTTTTTTTTTTTTTTGAGATGGAGTTTCACCATGTCGTCCTCAGTAGAGTACTGTGATGTCATAGCTCACAGCAACCTCCAATTCTTGGGTTTAATTTTCTTGCCTCAACCACTCAAGTAGATATACATAAGATTTCTAAAGCTGCCTTCTGCTGAAGACAAACCCTCTAAACAGCATAAACTAAGAAGTAATATCTTTTTAACTTTTAGATAAGAATGAAAAACAATTTTATCAGTTGCTACTAAAATTATAAATTAGATTTTGAAGGTGAAGCTTTTTAGCTTCAAAGTAGGTCTTAATGTCCTTGAGTAGAAATATTCTAGGAAAACACAATACCTAGTTTAATTCCAAAATATGTATTTATTTATTTATTTAAATTTTTTTTGAGACAGAGCCTCAAGCTGTCCCCCTGGGTAGAGTGCCGTGGCATCAAAGCTCACAGCAACCTCCAACTCCTGGGCTCAAGCGAGTCTCCTGCCTCAGCCTCCCAAGTAGCTGGGACCACAGGCAGCTGCCACAATGCCCGGCTATTTTTTGGTTGCAGCCGTCATTGTTGTTTGGCGGGCCCTGGCTAGATTTGAACCCGTCACCTTAGGTGTATGTGGCTGGCACCTTAGCCACTTGAGCCACAGGCACTGAGCCAATTTCAAAATATTTAAATGAGCAGTTTAGCATGTAAAAGGAAAATAGATAACATAAAGGCACTATTTCAATTTACCACTTTTTAAAAATTAAAAAAGGAAAAGTTTATTCTTTAACACACAAGATGAGAATAATCTTGAGCTTTGTCCCTTTGACAAATGAAAAGTCCATCCAGCCCTACAATTTCAGTAAATACCTATACGGTAAGGACTCCCAACTCTTTATCTAGGACTCCCAACTCTTTATCTAAGTCCAGATATCTCTGTTGGAGCTTCTCCACTTCAGTTTACTTTCTGAATACCCAACAACTCAGAAAACTCACCTCTCCCAATAATCACACTCCAATTCTTCTCCTCTGCTTCCTATCACAAAAGAAAAGAAAAAACCTGCCATCCACTCAGAAACCTGGGAATCTCCCCACATTATTTTCTCCCTCAACTCTCAAATCTGAGTTCTATCTTCTTGAAATCTCTTCCTCCTCTGGCTTCTTCCATTAACTTTTCCTTTGTTTAGACTATTATCTAATCCCCCACAATAACCTCCAGGTCCTTCTTATTCTCCCACTATTTCTTGAAATAAAGTCATCTGCCTAGTCCTCCAAGAACATGAATTTGTAATTCTTGGCTCCACAATCTGAACTCCTCTTATGATAAACAAGAATCTGAACTTCTCTTATGATAAACAAGAAACATCAAGAGGTAGGTCCTACCTAGCTGCCACTCATTCCCCACTGTCCATTTATTTTTAAATAACTTTCTGGTCCGTGAGTGCTGATTGACACTTGCATGTTTTGTCCATCTACAAAAATCACTTCCATTTTTACCTCCATTTTGTTTAGCAAACTCCTATTCATCTTCTAAATCCTCATAGCACAAACCACTTGTTTCTTTATGTTACCTAAGTATCTTTGAAATATTTTTACAGCTGAAAAGGCATTTCGTTACTCTAAAGTTTGAGGGGTCTCATTCAGTTCTGCACTCTTAGCTCCCAGCATAGTAACTTAGAGACAATTAACAAGTGGATATTAAATGTAAACTGATCTAGAACTGAGATGAGTCTGAAATTGCAGGTCATGTTCCTAAATATCTATATGTGCTTAAATACTATTTCAATGAGGACTGAGGACTGAAAAAAATGAGTCAGAACCAGGCACAGTGGCTCACACCTATAATCCCAGCATTTTGGGAGGCTGAAGAGGGAGGATCACTTGAGGCCAAGAGTTCAAAACCAGCCTGGACAAAAGACAAAGACTCCATCTCTACAAAAAATAAGAAAAATTAGCCAGGTATGGTAGTCCATGCCTATAGTCCTAGCTACAGGAGGCTGAGGCAGGAGGATTGACTGAGCCCAGGAGTTTAAGGTTGCAGTGAACTGTGATTATATCACTATACTCCAGCCTAGGTGACAGAGTAAGACCCTGTCTCAAAAAAAAAAACCTTTCTTTCGGTGAGATGAGCAATTAGTAAATTCATGTGATGAACTATTTACTGTTTCCATCACCATCTCCAATTTATTTATTTATCTTTGATGTATGATATATTGTTTTCACAGTTCAAAAGCAAAGATAAATGGATATTTTCTCTCAGATCAGGTTCTCAAGCATAATAACAGTTACACATCATTTAAGAGAATATTTTAGTTTTGTCAAATGTTATACTTTTGTATAATCTAAGTAATAAATATAACAACTTAACCTACAAAAACAGCCAAGACATTAAGTTGGAGGGGTCTCCATTTAGTTCAGTACTCTCAGCTCCCATCATAGTAACCTGTTCTTAAGTTCAATTCACATCAAATTAAGTAACTCTTGGCTGCATAAGAAAAGCACTATAGAAAACAAAATAGCTTTTACAGTGATAAAATGAGGATCTTTCAAAAGTTTACAGTTAGAAGAAAAAAGCTGTAAAGGTAACCTTGAACAATCATCCTTAAATAATCCATATCAAAAACTTTGAAAGGATTACTTAGGAAGTGGCTATTTGGCTTTTAGGAGATACTAATAAATGCTGTTAAAAGCTGACATTTAATCTATCATATATGTTAAGAAAAAATGAGGGGTGGTGCCCCTAACTCAGCGAGTAGGGCATTAGCCACATACAGAGGTTGGCAGGATCGAACTCAGCCCAGACCAGCTAAAACAACAATGACAACTGCAGGGCAACACCTATGGCTCAGTGTGTAGGGGCACCGGCCCCATATACTAAGGGTGGCAGATTCGAACCCGGCCTCAGCCAGCTAAAACAGCAATGACAACTACAACAAAAAATAAACAGGCATTGTGGTGGGTGCCTGTAGTCCAGTCCCAGCTACTTGGGAGGCTAAGGCAAGAGAATCACTTAAGCCCAAGAATGGGAGGTTGCTGAGAGCTGTGACACCACAGCACTCTACCCAAGGGAATAAAGTAAGACTCTGTCTCAAAAAAAAAAAAAAACAATGGGCTCGGCGTCTGTGGCTCAAGTGGCTAAAGCACCAGCCCTGTACACCCAAGGTGGCGGGTTCGAATCCAGCTCAGGCTCGCCAAACAACAATGACGGCTGCAACCAAAAAATAGCTGCGTGTTGTGGTGGGCACCTGTGGTCCCAGCTACTTGGGAGGCCGAGGCAGGAGACTCGCTTGAGCCCAGGAGTTGGAGGTTGCTGTGAGCTGTGATGCCATGGCACTCTACCCAGGGGGACAGCTTGAGGCTCTGTCTCAAAAAAAAAAAAAACAATTACAACAGCAACCAAAACAACAACAACAAAAAAAAAACAACTGGGCATTGTGGCAGGTGCTTGTAGTCCCAGCTACTTGGGAGACTGAGGAAGGAGAATTGCTTAAGCCCAAGAGTTTGAGATTGCTGTGAGTTGTGGTGCCACAGCACTTTACCCAGTGTGACAGCTTGAGACTCTGTCTCAAAAAAAAAAAAAGAAATAAAGAAATGAGTAACTGAAGTTATCCAAATGTGATTTCTAAAATAGCTTAGATATGGAAAGTCCAACCCCTTTTTAGCTTCCTCCCACCAATCTTCTTTACAATAATGGTGATTACTTCCTGCTCTTTATTATAAGCCACCAACAATACTGCTGAGTAATTCATAAAACATATACACAAAAATATCAGTGTCCTAGAAATAAAAAGCAAGAAATATTAATTGAGGAGGGCTCAATCGTGATGTTCATTATGGTACAAAACAGCTATTTACTAAAGGATCTGATTCAAGATCTGTTCCAAATCAAAGTTTGGTAATACCTGAAATATCCTTGGAATTCCTCCAGTATTGTAGTGAACTACTAGGCTGACTTTATTCTCTTTTTCCACAATTTCAAAGGATCCTTCTTTCCACTTTGTAATCCCAGTCTGCATACTTCGAATTCTGATAGGACCATGTATCTTCAGAGAAGACATATTTTCTTTAAAAATAAATTGCTTCTACCCAAATTAAAAAGCAAAAATATACCTTCACCGGATAGGTTCTAAGGAAGAAAAAATAACAAGTTACAATTTTCTAGTGCTTAAAAGAATTTCTAACCACCTTTAATTACCTCTATACATCTTCCCTTCTTTCCCATATGTCCAATACTTACATCTATTAATTCTACATTTTGCACCATTTATAACCATACTGCTGCCACTAAAGACATGCCGATTAGGAATAGGAAAAATTCCATACTCAATGTGACTGCATTCACCATTAAAGTGGTGATTTCCTTCATGAACACTAATGAGTCTCACATTTTAAAACAAGTAAAAAAAATGTTTTCAGGTTGCGGTACAGTGGCTCACATCTGTAATCCTAGCATTCTGGAAGGCTGAGGCCAGAAGATTGCTTGAGGTGAGGAGTTCAAGACCAGCCTGAGCAAAAAGTGAGACCTCATCTCTACAAAAAATAGAAAACTTAGCCAGGTACAGGTGTTATGTGCCTGTAGTCCTAGCTACTTGGGAGGCTAAGGCAGGAAGATCACTTAAAGCCAGGAGTTTGAGGTTGCTATGAGTTTTGATGATGCCACTAAACTCTGGCCAGGGCAACACAGCAAGAGTCTGTCTAAAAAAAAAAAAACAACACTTTTTTTTTCAGCCATCTGACTCTACTTTTCAGAATGGAGTTCCTCCTAAACACAAAAATATATCACCAGATGATTCCTCCTAACAGTCAGCGATCTAAGCATATTCATATATAGATGTTAAATGAGTAAAAAATTTTAAGAATAATCAAATCAGTTCAACCTTCAGAATTATATATAGTATTTGGGAAAATCACTTAATCTCTAGGGAAAACAAATAAAAAGACCTCTTTTCCTAAGAATCACCTACTATTTATATTTAACATTACCATTCCTAGAAAGAATCTTTACTAATTTTATCTTTGACAAATATGCAAGTTTCCTGAATGAACTTTCAATGCTTAAAAATGATGAGATATCTAAAACTCTTCAAACTAGCTTTACCAAAAGTCAGAGAATGTTATCAAACTGTAGCACAGAATGTTATCAAATAGTGTCATATATACAAATATGCACTCACCTGAAATTTCTAAACCAAATTTTATTTAGACTATTTTCAAACCTCTACAAACACTGCCTCCAAAATGGATTTTTTCTTATAATTTAATAAATTAAAAATCATTAAATATTACCTCTGCCTAAAAAACTCAGCTAGAAAAGGTAGTATACAAAGGTAAAGGATGCTAGGTCTAGAAATCAGGAGCCAGCTCTGTCACTTACTAATTTGGAACTTATCTTCTCTAACCACAAATTTTCTCAACCATGAAATGGGAATAGCAAATGCTGTAGTGTTACAGAATAAAATGAGATCATTGTAGGCATTCAGCAGACAGCAGATATTAATATTAATGGAATTAGTATATATGTTCTGAATTTATTTCTTGCCTATAATACCATTTTCCCTAAAGACCTCAACAAATAAGATGTTAACAGGGATGGCAGCACCCGTAGCTCAGTAGGGGTAGGGCACAGGCTACACGCACCAGGGCTGGTTCGAACCCAGCCCTAGCCTGCTAAAAACAAAAAAATAGCTGGGCATTGTGGCAGGCACCTGTAGTCCCAAATACTCAGGAAGCTGAGGCTAGAAAATCACTTAAACCCAAGACCTTGAGGTTGCTATGAACTATGACACCATAGCACTCTACTGTGGGCAACAAAGTGAGACTCTATCTCAAAAGAAAAAAAACCAACAAAAATAAAGTGTATGTGGCTTGGCACCTGTAGCTCAGTAGCTAGAGCACTAGCCACATGCACCTGGGCTGGCGGGTTCAAACCTGGCCCAGGGCCTGCCAAACAACAACAAAAACTTGGCAGGCACCTGTAGTCCCAGCTACTTGGGAGGCTGAGGCAAGAGAATCACTTAAGCCCAAGAGTTTGAGGTTGCTGTGTGAGCAGTGATGCCAAGGTACTCCATAGAGGGTGACACAGTAAAAAAAAAAAGTTAACAGGGATTACCAACTCAACTGCCTGTAAGGGCCAAACAAGTGACAGAAAGACTTAGGCAGGCAAAATATAAACAACTGCTACCCAACCTACCCAATTATTACCAGGTAGAAACAGTGAGCTTTGCATTGCTAGACTATCTAATTTTTCAAGAAAATAAAGACATCCAAACTTGTACATGAAATTGACCATTTTTAATTACAAGCAATAAATTCAAATTTATTTTTAAAATTAAATCAAACATAACCCACCTGCCAGTAGAATACAGCGTGGGAACCCCTAGTTTGAAGCCTCTGGTTACTGTATAGCAAATAACTAAGGATAAAATAAAAGAGATGTGAAAACACTTTCAAGGATATGCACTATATATAAGTCCTCTATATTTATTACTCATTCACTTCATCAAATATTTTTAGTGTCTGTGGCCAGATTCTTTTTTTTTTTTTTTGAGACAGAGTTAAAGTACAATGTTGTCATCATAATTTACTGCACCCTCAACCTCCTAACTCAGCCTCTGAAGTAGCTAGAATTGTAGGCATGCACCACAATGACCAGCTACGTTTTTTATGTTTTATAGCGACACAGTCAGACTTTGTTGCTCAGGCTGGTCTCAAACTCCTGGACTCAAGTGATCCTCCTGCCTCAGCCTTACAGAGTACTAGGATTACAGGCATGAGCCCAAATTTAGATATTAGTATAATCTGTGGGGTATATGAATCCATCAATGTATAGAGTCCACTACTGCTTACAGAAGTGCCTGCAAAAATGGCATTTTCCTTAAACTAAGAGCCCTGTAGAAATTTAGGGAAGCAAGGTGTGTCTGTAACACTTTTTTTCACAAATAATTTTTTGTGGCTTCATTGTTTGGATATGTCCTGAAGATTTTTTCCACTCTGCCTCTCAACACTACAAAGAATACATGTCTCCTCTCCTAATCCAGTTTCCCATGCCAAAAACATAAAGCTGTTTTTGACTTCTTTCTTGATGATTATTGTAACTGGACTAGAGATGGCATGTGAGAAGAGTCTTATTCATTCTACCTATATACAACTTTTAGACAGCTTTATAATGGAACTACAAATCATGTATCAGATCACTGTCCCTCTTAATGTCATTCAATGGCTCTCCACTGTCCTCACAACAAAATCTAAACACATTAACATAAAGGCCCTTCATGACCTAGGCCCTGTTTACTTTTCTATTTCCAATAATCCTCCCAAATCCAGCCATCTGAGCTACTTACAATTTTCCCCAAAATAGTCCTGTTTTCATGCCACTTGCACACAATGTGGTCATGTCTGGAGGATTTTATGTGTTCTCCTAATCCCCAAC
>NW_003852408.1:13829119-13833504 GCF_000181295.1 Otolemur garnettii | reverse complement strand
AAAAAAAAAAAAAAAATTCTTCTCCTTGATCTAAAATCAAGGCTCACCTTTGATGTTACCCTCCACCTTAGATGTTATACACTTTAAGAAGCCTTTCTCAACTTCCTTTCATTTGTTCTCCCCCACCCCAGCCATAGTGAGAATGTTCACCTTCTCTATCCTCCCGCTGTACTTTGTACTATTTATCACACTGTATTATAATAAATTGTTTATTTCTTTAACTCTATCCAGGGGTGTCCAACCTTTATTTTTCCTCTGTACCACATTAAAAAAAAAAAAAGAGGGGCAGCACCTATGGCTCAAGGAGTAGGGCGCCAGCCCCATATACGGGGGGTGGCAGATTCAAGCCCAGCCCCAGCCAAAACTGCAAAGAAAAAATAAAAGAACAAAAAGAGCTGTCTTGGGCCACACATTAAATAAACAAAAGTTTAAAAAAAGCTGATTAGCAAAAAAGTGGTCTGTGCCTAATTTCCTGATATCCAATGCTAAAGACAACCAAAAGTCCTCACAAAATCAGCAACACAGCCTGTGGGCCCTGATACTTTGCTATTGGAATACATGGAATATGTTCGTTAATCTCTGCATCCCCACTAGGATAGTGTCTGACATACACAAACAGAAACTCACTGTTCAAGAATAATGAACAAAATCAGCACTACCCGCTTTATTCAATTTACTTATAAAATATACAATAGCAGATAGGAATCACAAATCTTTTATCTATACCCTTGCCAATATAAGGTTATACTTACTAAGAGTATTGCTACACACTATATTACACGTAACTTATCTTTTGAAGACCATATTAAGCTTTTTAAGCTTTTTCTATGTGCATTTAAACTTTTCCACTAAATGCTAAGGTATCATGGTACCTTATTAAGAAAAATCATTTAGGCTCTGTACCTGCAGCACAGTGGTTACGGTGCTAGCCACATGCACCAAGGCTGGTGGGTTCTAGCCCAGCCCAGGGCCAGCTAAACAACTACAACTGCAACAAGAAAATAGCTGGGCATTGTGGTGGGCGCCTATAGTCCCAGCTGGGGAGGCTGAGGCAAGAGAATCGCTTGAACCCAAGAGTTTGAGGTTGCTGTGAGCTGTGACGCCAAGGCACTCTACTGAGGGGGACATAGTGAGACTCTTATCTCAAAAAAAAAATCATTTATGAAGAATAACAATTAATATGCAGTTACAAAGTACATTAAAAAAAGTTAATGTCCAAACTGGGATTCATATTATTCATTGCTCAATAAAGACATTAAGAGTCATTTCTCTTGTCAATTCCCTTCATCTTTAACTGTTATTAGCTGTCAGTGTGCCAGAATAAAAAAGAATAATACAAAATCGCATTATCTTAGTGTCTACCTTATATACCAAAAGTAAAAGCCATTGACCTTAAATTACTCTAACAAGAACATATAATTAAAAATTACATTATTTAATAAAATTTAGTGATAAAGATTTCAAAGTTTATCTCGGAAGTATATAAGAAATAAAAAAATGTTATTGGTTATGTCTGTTTCTATCTAATTCTCTATGCATTTCAAACATTTTGGTGCAGAGCTTTGGCTACTTATGAAATTTTATTTTAGATACTAAATACTTTCTTAACCATTTAGATATTGAACCCTTTCTTAACCATTTCAACTAGCAACCTTTCTTTCTTCTAAAGAAAAACACTCTAAAATATGAAGACATAAAATTGATAGAACCAATATAATAAAATTCTTCTTAATGCCTTAATTTAGTCCTTATCTCCTTTTGTGCTAAATGATCTACT
Organism: Otolemur garnettii; assembly: GCF_000181295.1. Classification (NCBI taxonomy): domain Eukaryota; kingdom Metazoa; phylum Chordata; class Mammalia; order Primates; family Galagidae; genus Otolemur; species Otolemur garnettii. Next base: position 13,831,727 of record NW_003852408.1, on the reverse strand, counting down.
TTTGTTCATTCATTAAATTATCAGGGCTGGCTCGGCACCAATAGCACAGTGGTTACAGTGCTGGCCAAATACACTGAGGCTGGTGGGTTCGAATCCAGCCTGGGCCAGCTAAACAACAATGGCAACAACAAAAAAATAGCTGGCATTGTGGCAGGTGCCTGTAGTCCTAGCTACTTGGGAGGCTGAGGCAAGAGACTCACTTAAGCCTAAGAGACTGAGGTTGCTGTGAGCTGTGAAGCCAAAGAACTCTACCAAGGGCAACACAGAGGGACACTGTTTCAAAAAAAAAAAAAAAAATTATCAGGACTTGCCATACTTGCTTGAAAGAAAAGAAACTAAGTTTCTTCTTCAGTACAAAGCATGATCCAGTAGCAGTTCAACTTTCTATGAACCTAAGACAAAGACAATATGTTTCCCTGAACTCTGTAATGCCAATTCTCTTACCAAAGCAATATTGGGAAGACAAAGGAAAATTAAAATGAACTGTTCTTTAAATATGTCAAAGGATGTATCAATGTGCAAAGTTATGATTTAATAAAAAATTAAAAAATAATAAAATAAAATAAAACCAGCACATTGTACCTCATAATTGCATTAATGTACACACTATGATTTAATTTTTAAAAAAAGAAAGAGAAAAATAAATAAATAAATATGTCAAAGGGGGCTCAGTGCTCATAGCATAGTGGTTATGGCACTGGCCACATACACCAAGGTGGCAGGTTTGAACCCAGCCCGGGCCAACTAAACAACAATGACAACTGCGACAAAAAACAGCCAGGCATCATGGTAGGTGCCTCTATTCCCAGCTACTTGGGAGGCTGAGGCAAGAGGATTGCTTAAGCCCAAGAGTTTGAAGTTGCTGTGAGCTGTGATGCCACAACACTCTACCAAAGGTGACATAGACTCTATCTAAAAAAAATAGTCAAAGGGATTCCCCTTTTCCTAAATTTCTTCATAATTATTAAAGTTGCTGATCAACTTCAAGCATTCTATGAAAGAGCAATCAATAATATATTGGCAAAAATGTTTCTATACCCTGTACATTTATTTAAATGCTTGCTTTTAGGTACTGCTTTGAAAACATTCTTATCCAGAGACCATTCTATGATAAAGAAAGTATGCTAAAGCATAAAACTATCACTATAAAATAAACATAGGAAAGTGTTAATTCTTGCCAGTTTGCACACCCTTGTTAACATATATCTGAAACAAAAATATTACTTACTTTTCAGTGACTTTTACTGAAAATCTTATGTAATAACAATTCACCTTTATTCTGGTCCTTGTCCCAAAGGCAAAGCACTCTTCTTGGGAAACTATGCATATTCTGCAGCTATACAAGTTCTCCAGAAGCCATCAATTCAGCTAAAGAAAATATAAATGTGCCTTTAAAAGAATCCAATACACAAAATTAAAACTTTAAAAACAGGAAAGTGATAATTTATGCAACAAAGATTAACCACTTGATTATTTACAAATCACAGATTACCTTATGAAAATATTTAAAATATGATATGCAACACACACACACGCACACGATCAACAAAACTTTTAGGAATATATCTGCTATGCAAAAAGAAAGACTACAGAAGAAGCCTGCACCTTGATCAACTTGAAGTCTTGGTTTATTTATTCTTGCAACATTTTGAAACTAAGAAGTCAGTGAAAAAGAGTACATCTTTTGTTGACTTTATAAACATTGTTACATAACAATGTCTTAAGCCTTAAAACACCAATTCCACAATGTGCTGATAAAATTTCAAAAGATGGGTAATCCTGGTGCTTTCACTTTTCTTTGAAAACTAACTTTATGGATTTCTTTCTCAAATTTAGGCCTGATGCCTGAAGTTCTACCCAAGCACTCTTCCTGCCTACTTCAATGCTAAATCAACTTTAAACTCATTTTGTTCATGTAATAAAAAATCATCTGTTGTACTATTCCAGTTTGAAGGCACTCTGGTAGGGGTCCAAATGTGAAGCTACAGTCCATTCCTCACTGAAAGGTTCCTAGACTTCCCTACTTTTGTCCTTTTATCATCATTCAAGCAAGAAATCTTACCATCAGCTTTAACCCTTTAACCTTTAGTCTCATCTATCCAAATCCCACTTTTTCTCATAGCTACTATCCCAATTCAGAAATTTATTGTTTTGGCTCGGCACCTGTAGCTCAGGGGCTAGGGCGCTAGCCACATACACTGGAGCTTGCAGGTTTGAACCCTGCCCAGGGCTGCCAAACAATGACGATTGCAACCAAAAAATAGCCAGGCGTTGTGGCCAGCTCCTGTAGTCCCAGCTACTTGGGAGGCTGAGGCAAGAGAATCTCTTAAAACCAAGTGTCTGAAGTTGCTTTGAGCTGTGACACCATAGCCCTCTACTGAGGGCGACACAGTGAGTCTCTGTCTCAAAAAAAAGAAAAAAATTGTCGCTTTGCCTTCACCTGACACAATATTATACAACATTGACTAAGCACAGTATCAAGTACCATAAATGTATTTCATTTAACTTTCAAAATAATCCTAAGGGATTTTTATATCTCTACTTCAAAGATGAGAGATTTGGCTCGGCGCCTATAGCTCAACCGGCTAAGGCGCCAGCCACGTACACC
>NW_003852408.1:13822630-13827808 GCF_000181295.1 Otolemur garnettii | reverse complement strand
AACTCCTGGGTTCAAGCAAGTCTCCTGCCTCAGCCTCCCAAGTAGCTGGGACCACAGGTGCCCGCCACAACCATTGGCCTGGCTATTTTTTGGTTGCAGCCATCATTGTTTGGCGGGCCCGGGCTGGATTTGAACCCGCCACCTTTGGTGTATGTGGCTGGCGCCTTAGCCACTTGAGCCACATGCGCTGAGCCAAAATTATTAAATTTTTTATGTTTTTTTTCATTCTCCAACTTGACTTAAACATGGAATCATCACCGTATCACAGTGTCACAGGCTGTTAAAACATATAAGCCACTATTCAGATTTTCAATGGCTTTCTTTCTTTAGAAAAAGATCTATAAAACAAATGTACAAATGCGATTAAAATTGGTGTTGTGACTGAAAGAAGAAAATTGACCTAAAGTTTATCATCACTTCAGAGTCTAAATCTGGATAATTTTATGAAAGAAAAGTTTCCAAAGCTGGAAAATTTCTTCTGTGTTCCTTAATTTTTTTTTTCGTAGAGATAGTCTCACTTTATTGCCCTCGTTAGAGTGCCATGGTGTCACACAGCTCACAGCAACCTCCAACTCCTAGGCTTACACTATTCTCCTGCCTCAGCCTCCCAAGTAGCTGGGACCACAGGTGCCCGCCAAACACCCAGCTATTTTTTGTTGCAGTTTGGCAGGGGCCGGATTTGAACCTGCTGCCCTTGGTATATGGGGCTGGCGCCCTACCCTCTGAACCACAGGCGCCGCTCTGTGTCCCTTAATTTTAATGCAGGATGAAAAACATCACGAGATGACAAGAATATCAGTAAGCTGGTGCTTCCAAAAGACGCAATGCTTCTTGCAGCAAGTTCCAGTTTAGTCATTTAACAATTTGTTGAAAACTAAAATTACCAGCTTATTTTCTAGTAGGAGACAGACTTTAATAATCATGCAAATACATATAATTATAAGTTCTGAAAAATAATACAAGTAAGATACTGGGCATGATGAGACAACATATAAGACCTTGGAGTATAGGGTAGAGAACAGAAGAGACTTTTCTGAGAAAGTACCACTTAAACTGAAAATCACAGCATGAGTTGACTGGTGGAGAGGTGCTGGAACAATCAAGCAAACAGCATGTGCAAAGTCCCTGAACTGGAATATAACTTGGCAGGACTAAGGAAATTAAAAGTGTGGCTAAAGTTAAGTGAGGGAAAGGAGGGTGGTACAAAATGAAGTTAGTTACAAGAACCAGGCTGTGCAAGGTCTTGTGAACCACCGTAAGGATTTTTAATTTTATTCTAAATGTAATAAGCACTTAGCAATGGGAAATCCACTGAAGGGTTTTTAGAGAAGTCATATAGTCTGGACTTGGGGAAGAGAATGAAAAAGAGTAATTATGGAAGAAAATAGGACAACCAGACCTTGTATTGACCTTGTTCAGCTTATAATAATTACAGTAACAATGTTTACTTGCCATTTAGTGTGTGCCATGTGCTTACCATGGTTATCTCATTTAATTCTCGTAACAATACAATGAAGTGGATATTTTTACTATTCCCATTTTATAAATGAGAAAACTGGGAGCCCAAGTGATCAAGTCCAGGTGAAAAAGGATCACAGCCTGAACTGGAAAATAGTCACAATGTACAGAAATAGACTCAAAATATATATTGGAAGTAGAATACATAAAACTTGGAGAGAGCATGGGATAGGGAGAAGTCAAGAAAATCCAGTTTCTAGCCTGTGTAACTACATAAATGAAACTTAAGCTCCACTTAATGAAATAGAACACTAGAGAATAAAGAATCTGGACGTGGAAAGATCAAGGCTTTAGCATTTGATATGTTGTATTCGAAATTCCTAAGGAAAAAAAAATCAAGTTCAGATGTCAAGCAGACAGTGATAATAGGCTACAAATAAAAATTCTTTAGTCACGAATACATAGGTGGAATTTAACCCTTAGGGAGGAACTGAAGAGTAAAAGATGACCTAGGAATGAACTCAAATATTCATTTTACTGCACCAAATACCTTTAAGACAACTGACTACTTTTATGAAGCTGAATTTTTCAATCCTTCTTCAATTTTACCTTTCAGCAGAGTGCAACACTATTTTTTTTTTTATTAGATCACAGTTCTGTACATTAATTCTCTCACAGGATACAGTGTGTTACTTCTATTGAGTGCAACACTATTGATGACTTCTTTCATAGTTCTGGCAAGACTCATCCTTCTTTACCCAGTTATTAAATGTGAAGAATCCCTCGATGCTCCCTCTTAGGCTCCCTTCTTTTCTAGCACTGTACTCTCTTTAGGCGATTTCATCCACATCCATAATTTCAATCATAGTCAATATGGCAGATGACACACATACATACATATACATACCTACATTATATATCCAGTCCAGAACTCTGCTTGGCTCTCCAACCCAGTCTATCCAACTGCCTACTTGACATCCCCCTCAGATTATCTCTTCTAGTGAGACTTGTTAGGCACCACCATCCCAATAAAGGCGTTTACAAAGCTGAGATTTTAAGAGGACTATCACAAAGCCACCACAGAACACCTCTCCAGAACACAAGACTTTGTCATCAATTAACATTCCTTTTCATGGATCCTGGCTTAAAATACATAAACCCAACAACCTGACCCGATGGCTAGAGATAAGGGAAAAAACGCAAGACAAAAATACAGTTCATGCCTTTTAGTAAGGGATGGTTAGTAGAAAGAAGGTGAAAGAGAGTGAATGAATACCCGTGTCCAAGGCCTAATGTATGTGCGGCAACCAAAGTCACCTAAAGAGATAGCAGGCCTAGTTAAGGGACAAGAGGCTGACGACAGTCCCAGAGAAAAGGCGCCAGGTTAGGGTTTCGGAAGGAGCGAGTGACAGCAAAGACCAGGTCAAAGGAGGAGAGAAGTGCCAGGGGGTAACACCCAAGTAAAGTACCTGTGAAGCCGGGGAAGCGTCGAGTGGTTGGGGGTGGGCTGAGCAGCAGCGGGGTGAACTCCCAAAGAGTGAACGCCGAGTGGGCGAATAGCACGGGGGCGGGGGGGAGGTAGGGAAAACGGCTCGATTGAGAAGCTACCCTGGCCCGCCTTACCTGTGCCTGATGGTCCGGAACCCCGGGACAAGCCAGCTGAAAGCACAGAGCCCACACGGAAGGGGAGGAGTCGGGGGTAAAGAAGGAAAGGAAGCCGAACACGAAATAGTAAGGCCGCTCGCTCCCCCCACTCAGGGAGAGCGGCTGATGGCGGGAACTGTGACCACACGCAAACACGCACGCACGCACACTCGACGCGACCAGAACTGGCGCGTGCGCGCAAGCCTCAAAACTCCGCCCCACCTATGCCTTCGCCCCGCCCATCGCCTTCCGAAGCCTAACCCAGGAAGCCCCGCCCCAGCCGTGACTCTAGTACGCATGCGCATTTTCCACTTTGCTCAATTTTTTTTTTTTTTTTGACCTCCCACAATTTCCCTCCGACTCAGCCCAGTCGGGCATGCGCAATACATGTCCTCCACTGACTGCTCGTCTTTTCCCGCCCTTCCCTGGCCTTCGGAGAAGGGTCAGAGTTCACGCCTCTCTCTGGGGATACCTGCTTGATGCCAGGCGTAGGGGAAGCTAGTAGGTCGCGAACGTCCTTGCGGTCCTGAATCTTGAGGGTCAAAAGACATACCCTGGAACTGTTATGTAGGCAGAGAGCCAGGAGGCTAGAAGAAGTTGTGTGTACGGGGTCAGGGGTGAGAGGTCAGAGGGCTGTGAAGGGGGCGGAGCGAGCCAGAGGCGGATGGCGGCTACAGCGGCTCTTCATCTTCAGCGGCAGAGGCGCTGAGACGGGGACGCTGGTCTGTTGTCTGGCGGAGGAGGGAGAGCGGCGGCCGCTCCCAACATGCACAGCCTAGCAACGGCTGCGGTGAGTGGCTGGGCCGCCCGGCCTAAACTCAGAATCCTTCCCTCGGCGTTTCGGCCTTTCCTCGTAGCTGCTGGTATCGGGCCCCGAGTCCAGCTCTTTCTGCCCTCAACTTGCGAGGCCCCGGGTCCACTTCTCGGCACGCCTCGGCTGTGGTCGAGCCGGCTCTCACTTTCCTTGTCGGACGCTTCTTAGCGTCCCGCGCCACACATCGCGTTCCTTTCAGGGCCAGGGCCTGGTCCCGCGCCCAGGGCCCCCCCCTCGCGGCTAGGGCAGGCCATTCATTGATTGATTTCTCTGACCAACAGTTTCAGGGCGCCAGTTGTGTGCTGGGCGCCGGCGGGTATATAGGCAATTCTGTGGTCAATCTGCTGCGGTCCTTGCTCTCGGAAACTGAACCGCCTAGGCTCATCGCCGCTGGAAAGAAATGGCCTCTGGCCCAAACTAATTGCTTTACACGTGGAAAACCTGAAGGGAGAAGTGCGTAATTTTGGGATCTGATATTAAAAACCTTTCTTGTACATCTCTTTACCAGCGTGATCTTTTGAAAAGAAAAACGGATCGTGTAATTCACCTGTCAGAAGTAACCCTATATATAGCTTCCCATTGCGTGTAGGTAAAGTCTAGACTCCTTGCCACGGCATGTGACATGATCCTTACCGTTTACAGCCTCGTTTTATATCTCTTGTTCCTTAGGCTTCAACTACTCTGGCCACCTTTCTAACTCGACACGCTTTTTTCCTGTATGCGGTGCACTTTCTGGCCTCTATTCCTGGAATGAATGCGCTTCTTATCTTTCCTCTGCCCCCCTTTTACACAAACGCGCACACTGGTACCTCTTCCTTGAACACACTGTTTATCCAGAACAATCTTCCTTGAAGTCTATGCCTAAATTTGCCTGAGAGGCCTTCCCTGACCACCTATTCAAAGTAGTTCTGTAATCTCTAATTTTGGTAGAGTGCCTTTACAGCCTTGATCCCAATGTGTAATTTGTTTACTTCTTTGTTGTCTCCTTTTTAAGGGCAAGGACAGGTTCATGTGGTCCTTTTTATGTAGTTTCCCCTGTACTAGGAGAGTTCTTGGTACAAGGTAAGAACTCAAGTACTTTACTGAACGAATAAATAAAGATGAGGGAGGTGATCGATCACTCAGAGCATATAGCCATAATGGAAAAAGGAGATCATTTGATTTGAGCAAAATTGTGTAATGCACTGAAGTTTCATTATCAGGCAAAATGATATAAGTACTAAATAGAGCATAAAAACATTGTCTTAAATTTTTTTTTTTTT
>NW_003852408.1:13819451-13821679 GCF_000181295.1 Otolemur garnettii | reverse complement strand
AGAACCACTGTTCTAACAATTAAATAAGAATAATAAAATGCCCAGTGGTTGCCTAGGTCTACTCACTGAGTAAATAACTTGCTCCTAGACTTCAGCCTCAAGATTCTAATTTCTGCCTCAATAAAGTAACAAATTACTTTTATGGATTTTAAAGGTTACTTCAGATTAGTAGAACTGCAAATCTTCACATTCCATAAGTTTTCTGTAATGAATGTCATGCTAGTGAAAGTCAATGTAATGTATGTTATGCAAGTGAAATAGTCAAAGGTAATCCTTTGAGAGATGATTTTTTTTTTTTAATTTTCCACTAATTGGCTCGGCCCCTGTAGCTCAAGTGGCTAAGGTGCCAGCTACATACACCAGAGCTGGTGAGGCAAGAGTATCGCTTGAGCCCGAAAGTTTGAGGTTGCAATGAGCTATAACTCCACTATACTTTACCAAGGACTAGAAAGTGAGACTCTGTTTAAAAAAAAAAAAAAATTACTTGGGCATGGTGGTACACACCTGTAGTCCCAGCTTCTTGGGAGGTTGAGGCAGAAGGATCACTTGAACCAAGGAGTTGGAGATTACAGTGAGCTCTGATGATGCAACTGTACCCTAACTGGGCCAACAGAGCAAAACTCTGTTTTAAGAAAGAAATTATTCTAAGGGACTTATCTATGTCTCAAAATTTGGTTATGTCTTCTCTAGGATTATACCTTTGATACCAAGCCTCTCTTTTCCCTGTGCCTTCCCAAACAATATTTTATTTTTATTTCCTTCCTACTGCATCTTTTGAACAACCATTAAAGCTGTGGTAAAGTACTCTATAGAAGTTTTTGTTCAGTTAATGCATACCATTAATCTAAAATTTGGAACTTTTAGGTATACTTTGCTTGTTAAGATGTTTGAACCCAGCTCGGTGCCTGCGGCTCAAGTGGCTAAGGCACCAACCACATATACCTAAGGTGGCGGGTTCCAATCCAGCCCGGGCCCGCCAAACAACAATGATGGCTGCAACCAAAAAATAGCCAGGCGTTGTGGTGGGCACCTGTGGTCCCAGCTACTTGGGGGGGTGGAGGCAGGAGACTCGCTTGAGCCCAGGAGTTGGAGGTTGCTGTGAGCTTTGATGCTACGGCACTCTACCCAGGGGGATAGCTTGAGGCTCTGTCTCAAAAAAAAAAAAAAAAATGTTTGACCCACACAACAGCTTTGACAGCTTCCTTTTACCATTCATTCACTATGACATTCATCTAGTGAGAAGACTAAAACATAAAAAGTTGAGCCACTTCTTTGTCAATCTTTCATGCCTTCCATTAGACCTAACTGCCTATATATTCAGTTGTTTTCTTTTCCTCCATCTTTTATTTGTATATAATCATAGGATCCAACTGCAATTTTGCTACTTTCCTATATTACATTGTGGTGAAGTCAGAGCCTTCGGTGCATACATCACTGAAGCAATACACATTGTACCCACTGAGCAACCCCCCCCCATCCACCTCTTTCAAAATGACTGTACTGTTCTAGGCTAAGTAAAGGTACAGTTATGGTATGTGTCATTCTTGAAAAGCAAAGTTAATGCATGTAACAGTGCCCACAATAATCAAAGCCACTTGAGAAGCTGCTTACTTTCTGCCTAATAATGAAAATGTGTATATGTGCCTTTATTCGTTTTTAAAAATAGCAAATAAATAATCAATTCAGCTAGGGAGATAAAAAGTACTATCATAGGAGAATGTAAGTTGGGCATGATCACCCATGCCTATAGTCCTAGCAATTCAGGAGGTTGAGGTGGGAGGATCTCTTAAGGCCAGGAGTTTGAGGCTATAGAGTGCTATGATTTCTCCTGTAAATAGCCACTGTACTTCAGTCAACAATGACATCTACAACCAAAAAATAGCTGGGCATTGTGGCAAGCACCTGTAGTCCCAGCTACTTGTGAGACTGAAGCAAGAGAATCACTTAAGCCCAAGAGTTCAAAGTTGTGAGCTGTGATGCCACGGGACTCTACTGAGGGCGACATAATAAAACTGTCTCAAAAAATAAATAAATAAAAGAGAGAGAGAATATGATCACATGTAAATGCAGGTTGTTACTCACTTGAGGGAAAAATTGAGATGGTTCAGGAAATAATCTTAAGTTTTTGACTCTTTTATTATATTAGAAATGTATGTGTAGGCTCAGCGCCTGTGGCTCAAGTGGCTAAGGCACCAGCCACATACACCTAAGGTGGCAGGTTCAAATCC
>NW_003852408.1:13817675-13818750 GCF_000181295.1 Otolemur garnettii | reverse complement strand
TAGGGAAGCCAAAGTAGGAGGATCACTTGAGGCCAAGAGTTTAAAACCTCTCTGAGTTATAAACATCTGACTTATGTACAACTCGCACACTTATGCAGAAGCTATTATAATCCCAGGGTTTAAAACATATGAAAAATGTATAATCAGGCGTTGTGACGGGCGCCTGTAGTCCCAGCTACTTAGGAGGCTGAGGCAAGAGCATCATTTGAGCCCAGGAGTTGGAGGTTGCTGTAAGTTGTGATGCCACAGCACTCTACCGAGGGTGACATAGTGAGACTCTGTCTCTAGGGGGAGGATCACTTGAGCCCAGAGTTTGAGGTTGCTGTGAGCTATGAGGCAACGGCACTCTACCTAGGGTGACAGAGTAACACAATGTCTCAAAAAAAAAAGTACAACATAGTTCTTTCTTTTCTCTCATCCACCCTACTTTTACTTTCCACCTCCTTTTAAATAGATGTCAATTTTCAAATTCTTCTTCTATATGGAAGGTATGCCTGTGTAACCCTTGGGATTCAGAAGACAAATAAGATACATTTAGAGTTTTTATTACCATCAAGATGTAATGTGATCCCTAGAGTTATACTGTGGTTTTTTATTTAGGGTGATATCCAAAATAATTTACCAGTCATCTGGTAATGTAAATTAATATATGAATATACAATTTAAAAAGTAAGGTTATTTTCCCTTTTATTTCTCAGAACAACTAAATTCCTGTATGTGTGTTATAAAATTGTTTGTTGTGTGTATGTGTTGATGGCTCTTTCACTAGCTAAGTTCTACCCCTGTCTGAACTGTCATGTAACATAGTGAACTATGTCAAACTATTTCACTGAATTTCCCATTGCAATGATACTTGTGAAGTGCTTTGTAATCTCAGTAAGTCGAAAATTTCTCTTAACATCGATAATATTGTTCATGGTACTGATTGTTCTTTCTGATTCTGTTGAACTCACAGCAATGACATTTTAATTATCTGAGGTTTTTATACATTTACTATATACTTTATTGTCCAGATCAAAAGAAATCGTTTGTTAGAAAGTCATTTTATAGCCTAGTGTTGTGGCAGGCACCTGTG
>NW_003852408.1:13810119-13816847 GCF_000181295.1 Otolemur garnettii | reverse complement strand
GGTGTACATGGTAGGTGTACGTGGCTGGCGCCTTAGCCTGTTGAGCTACAGGCGCTGAGCCGCCATTTAAGTTTTAAATAACTTTTCTTTGCCTTAGTTCCCTCATCTACAAAATGAAAGGAATAAAAAATAAGTATTTAGGACAGTGCATGGCAGAGTAAGCACTATGTGTTTAGCTCCCATTTTTATTTAAAAAGTAGTTGTATTTATCTTATGACAGGTATTCAGCCAGTTTAACCACTTCTATTAAATTGGAGGTGAAATTCAACAGGGATAATGAAAGGGAAAATCTCTAACTCAAATATTTCCTGAGACCAAACTGCCCTTCTGTTGCTGGAGTGACTGCAAAACCCCTAGTACCAAGTTAGTACCTGAGACGACCACCCACCTGACATTCTAGCTTTCTTAGAACCAAAGTCCAGGCCAGGCATAGTGGCTCATGCCTGTAATCCTAGCACTTAGGGAAGCCAAAGTAGGAGGATCACTTGAGGCCAAGAGTTTAAAACCTCTCTGAGTTATAAACATCTGACTTATGTACAACTCGCACACTTATGAATGGAGACAATGCAGTAAGTCCCCAGGTTACAAACATCTGGCTGATGTGCACCTCACACTATGAACAGGTGATTACAGATAATAGGTGAATGTACCTCTTCCAACTCACATACAAATTCAACTTAAGAACAAACCTACATAACCTGTAATCCATGGACTGTAGCAAGACCCCTATCTCTACAAAAAATTTTAAAAATTAGCCAGGCGTGGCAGCATGTACCTATAGTCCTAGCTGTTCAGGAGGCTGAGGCAGGAGGACTGCTTGAGTCCAGGAGTTGTAGGCTGCAGTGAACTATAATGACTCCATCTATGGGCAATAGAACAAGACCCCGTCTCAAAAAGAAACAAAAAAAACCTAAGTTCAGTGGAGCCTACATTTTCCATAAGTAGCCTCACAAAGTAGAATATTGCTCACAGCAGATGGCCATGGCCTGGGGAACCCAAATAGGCAGCAGGCATTGGCCTCCCAGAATGTTTGCACCACTGCTAGAGGCACCAACTCCTCTGCTGGCATTCGGCCAGCGCCGGAGAAGGAACATGTGCAGATGCAGCCTGGTGCAGGAGTGTACATGGCTGGCACCCTAGCCTCTGAGCTACAGGCACCAAGCCTAAGGTGATATACTATTCTAAATAAACACCTATCCTATCTTCAGGGTTATGTGTTTATATGTTTATAACGCATTATATTTCCAAAAATAGTAAGATGAAGGCCTATTTGTAGCAGCACTGAAAGGGCAAGTGGTGTGAACAATATTGCTTTTGCTTTTTTGTGTATCCTATACCTTCTGTAATAGTGTTGCTTTTTTTTTTTTTTTTTTTAAGATCAGCTCTCTAGGAAATATGGTTGCTTTAGGAGACTATGATTCTTTGAGGAGCATTGCTGGTAGAAGTTACAGAATAGCTTTTTGCAGATTACCATAAGCCACTAAGGCTTACGCTGCTGCATTATATTTCGGTCCATTTAGCAGAATGCCTTGTGGTTCATTGTCCAGCAAGTGAAATGGTAAACATCAAACTAAAAACATATAATCAAGCTTCCATTTATAAAGGGCCGTTATTCAAGTTGGGTAGAGTAAATCTGAGTCCACCTCAAAGTCTATCATACTTCATTCTGTTCTTCAGTGAAGATAATTCTTCTTGTTCCTTGTCTTTCTTTTTATGTTTTATTTGAAATATAATTCTACTTTTTCTTTTTACAGTAACAATATGCAGTATGACATCTCAAAATAACAGAGTGCAGGGGTGGTGCCTGTGGCTCAAGGAGTAGGGTGCTGGCCCCATATACTGAAGGTGGCAGGTTCAAACCTGACCCTGGCCAAAAACTGCAACAATAAATAAATAAAATAAAATAAGCACTTATTGAAAAAAAATAATAACAGAGTGCAGATATAGGCTATCAGTACAAAGGGAGATTAACAATAGATGTCAGAAGGTTATCTTTAGTAAGGCTAAATCTCTAGTTTATACTTTTCACATACTTTCACAAAATTACATTCAAATCATTCCTTTTTTTTTTTTTTTGGAGACAGAGCCTCAAGCTGTCCCCCTGGGTAGAGTGCCATGGCATCACAGCTCACAGCAACCTCCAAATCCTGGGCTTAAGCAAGTCTCCTGCCTCCACCTCCCAAGTAGCTGGGACCACAGGCGCCCACCACAACGCCCAGCTATTTTTTGATTGCAGCCATCATTGCTGTTTGGCGGGCCGGGCTGGGTTCGAACCCGCCACCCTAGGTGTATGTGGCTGGCACCTTAGCCACTTGAGCCACAGACACTGAGCCATCATTCCTTATTAATACTTATTCCTGGCTCGGGGCCTGTGGCTCAAGTGGCTAAGTGATGGCTGCAACCAAAAAAAAAAAAAAAAATAGCCAGGCGTTGTGGCGGGCACCTGTGGTCCCAGCTACTTGGGAGGCGGAGGCAGGAGACTCACTTGAGCCCAGGAGTTGGAGGTTGCTGTGAGCTGTGATGCCATGGCCCTCTACCCAGGGGGATAGCTTGAGGCTCTTTCTCAAAAAAAAAAAAGAAATACTTATTCCTTAGGCATGAGAAAAGGAAAATAATCCAGACATTAGATTCAGACATTAGATTTTCATAGAAAGCAAATCTGGATTAGTCTAAATACTATTTTCCTTCCATTTATTCTGACTTACAAACATGTAAGAAATAAAGGTATTTCTTTATTTGGATTTTCCAAGTGTATTTCATTAGCTACTGTTATTATTTATATAAGTATTTAAGACCTCTTCCACGCTAAGGTCCCCAATCAGAACCACAGAGGACAGGAAGTGGAACTGGCCAGAGTGGCTGTACAACATAGAGCAAGGCTTTTTTCCACATGCAATTGAGGAAGTCAGAAACAACTCAGTTTTCACTTTGTATAGGTTTTGAATTGAATATCAGCACATGTTTATCACTAGGATTTAGAAAAGTATGGGACATAAACTTTTTTTTTCCTGAAACAAGAGTTTCAGGATGTTGCCCAGTACAGTGCTGTCATGTCACAGCTCACAGCAACCTCCAACTCTTGGGCTTAAGCCATTCTCCTGCCTCAACCTCCCAAGTAGCTGGGACTACAGATACCGCCATAACACCCAGCTATTTTTTCATTGTAGTCGTTGTTTGGCAGGCCCGAGCTGGGTTTGAACCTACCAGCTCTGGTCTATGTGGCTGGCGACCTAGCCACTGAGCTACAGGCACCGAGCCAGGACATAAAGATTTTTATATCTCCAACATTGCTGATGAAAGACAGAACTATGGGACTTCATTAATCCTAAAAAGTGTCTACTTCCTGAAAGTATGGCATGACACATGCCTTAGTACAGGATCTACTTGTTAAAGCCATGTGTCTCCAAACATGGCCCTAGTATAGACCTGATATCTGCAGTGGCACAATAGCCACTCACTGACATTTCCTATAGCCTCACTTTTAACATGAATTGTCAGTATTTTAGATGGTGGGTTGAAAGTAGTTGTCAGTTACAACAGCAGATCGGAAAACTCCATTGTTGCCTATAGACTACCTTTCATTCGTAAGGAGATAGTAAACTGTGGAAAACCAAAAAGATTAAACACCAAATATATTCCTGGTTTTCAATGGTGAAAATGAGTGTGACCTTTTTGCATTTTTTTCTGCAATAAGCTGGAGGGTTTTGGTTGTTCCTTGTCTTTCTATGTGTCTAATGGATAGACCATCATTCTTTCATATACTAAGGTAGAGCAGGAACTTGTAGTACTGTGAGAAGCTGTGTAATACAGTTCAAAAAGCATTGAAGGCTGGACACAGTGACTCATGCCTGTAATCCTAGCAGTCTGGGAGTGCAAAGCAGGAGGATTGCTTGAGCTCAGGAGATTGAGACCAGCCTCCTGAGCAAGAGTGAGACTCCCTATCCCTACAAAATATAGAAAACTGGGCACTTTGGAGGGCTCCTGCAGTCCCAACTGCTTGGTAGGCTGAGGCAGGAGGATTACTTGAGGCCAGGAGTTGAGATTGCTGTAGGCTAGACTAACCCCATGGCACTTTAGCCTGGGGCATCAGAGTGAGACTCTGTCTCAGGAAAAAAATGTATTGGGATATGCAACTTTTTTTTTTTTTTGATACAGAGTGCTGTAGTATCATAGTTGACAGCAACCTCAAACTCTTGGGCTTAAGCAGTTCTCTTGCCTCAGTCTCCCAAGTAGCTGAGACTACAGGCACCTACCACAACGCCTGACTATTTGCGATATGCAACTTTATACCTGGGTGAATTAAGCAAATTTAATTCCTCTGAGCATTAGTGATCTCATCTGCAAGTATAGATACAGTTTTTTCATCTATCCTTTTATTCCTCATGGTTTGGGGGGAATTACCTGAGAAAATACTGGACATAGGGATAGAAGTTGCCATGAATTTGGTAGCAGGAGTTGTAATCATTTTCCTAGTCTGCCATTCTGTTTTCCAGGTAAGAATAATTAAGGAACTTAAGTAAGGTCAGAAGGCTATTTAATGAGTGTGGAAAACAGAGTGATTTTAGCATGATAATGAAAATATGTTTTATAAATCTGTTTGCATAGTTCCTACTTGAATAAGAAATGAATTGTTCTCAAGAGGATATATGTAGAGAATGTATAAAAACCATTAGGAGGGCTCAGCACCCGTAGCTCTGTGAGTAGGGCACCAGCAACATACATTGAGGCTGGCAGGTTGGAGCCCAACCTGGGCCTGCTAAACAACAATGACAACTGCAACCAAAAAATAGCTGGGCTTTGTAGTGGGCACCTGTTGTCCCAGCTAGTTGGGAGGCTGAGGCAAGAGAATCTCTTAAGCCCAAGAGTTTGAGGTTGCTCTGAGCTATAACGCCATAGCACTCTACCAAAGGGTGACGTAGTGAGACTCTGTCACCAAAAAAAAAAAAAAAAAATCATTAGGAGGCTGGGCACAATGGCTCACACCTGTGATCCCAGCACTTTGGAGGCCAAAGCAGGTGGATTGTCTGAGCTCACAGGTTCAAGACCAACCTGAGCAACAGAAGACCCTGTTTCTGAAAAATAGCTGGGCGTTGTGGTGGGCACCTCTAGTCCCAGCTACTCAGGAGGCTGATACAAAAGAATTGCTTGTACCCAAGAGTTTGAGGTTGCTGTGAGCTATGGCACCATGGCACTCTACCAAGGGTAACATAGTGAAACTCTGTTTCAGTAAGAAAAAAAAAGAAAAGAAATTATTAGGAAGGAGAGCTTTTCCAAATTATACAGGTTTTCTGCCCCACTGAAGGGGGATATCAGAATTACAAGAAAGGGACCATTAATGAGTGTGGAAGATGTAACTTTCTTTCTCTCTCAACTGTTATAGACATATTTTTTTTTAAAAAATTATTCATGCTGGGGCAGCACCTGTGGCTCAAGGGGTAGAGCACTGGCCCCATATACTGGGGGTGGCAGGTTAAAGCCCAGCCCTGGCCAAAACTGCAAAAAAAAAAATTCATGCTTAAGAGTTTAGTGCAGTGGTTCTCAACCTTACTAATGCCACAACCCTTTAATATTGTTCCTCATGTTGTGGTGACTCCCAACCATAAAATTATTTTGGTTGCTACTTCATAACTGTAATTTTGCTATTGTTATGAATTGTAATGTAAAGATCTGATACACAGGATGCATTTAGGCAACCCTGTGAAAGGGTCGTTTGATCTCCAAAGGGGTCACGACCCACAGACTGAGAACCGCTGATTTAGCGCATATAATTAGAAGTTTCCCAAATAGATCCCCCACCTTAGAAGTAACTACAATTAACAGATTATTATGTGTCCTTTTAGAAATGTCATATGTGGCTCGGCATCTGTGGCTCAAACGGCTAAGGCGCCAGCCACATACACCTGAGCTGGTGAGTTCGAATCCAGCCTGGGCCCACCAAACAACAATGATGGCTGCAACCAAAAAATAGCCAGGCATTGTGGTGGGCGCCTGTCATCCCAGCTACTTGGGAGGCTGAGGCAGGAGACTTGCTTGAGCCCAGGAATTGGAGGTTGTTGTGAGCTGTGATGCCACAGCACTCTACCGAGGTCAACAGCTTGAGGCTCTGTCTCAAAAAAAAAAAAGAAATGTCATATGTAAATATATATGGAAGAAACTTAAGGTACCTCATAGCATAATAGGTAGCATATTAATCTCATGGACTAAATAGTATTTCATTATAAAGATGTGCCAATACATGTTTAGCCAGTACCTTATTGGTAGATATTGTTGGTTATGCCTTTAAAACTCTGCAACAGTAAACATCCTGGTATATCTTCAGTATAGCCCAAGCATACCTATAGGATAAATTCCCAAAATGAAGTTATCAAAGGGTAAGTGTGCATTTTAGATTTTCATCAATAACTGCAGAAGAGGCAAGTTAGTTTATATCAAATACATGTATTTAGAAAAGCTCCCCTCCTGTTTAAGTGCATTGAAGGATTTATTCCGACTAAAGCTCTGTTATAGGCACAGCAGTGGTTATGGCACCAGCCACATACACCAAGGCTGGCAGGTTCAAACCCAGCCTGGGCCAGCTAATCAACAATGACAACTATAACCAAAAATAGCTAGGTGTTGTGGTGGGTGCTATAGTCCCCGCTACTTGGAAGGCTGAGGCAAGAGAATTGCTTAAGCCCAGGAGTTTGAGGTTGCTGTGAGCTATGATGCCACTGCACTCTACTGAGGGC
>NW_003852408.1:13807663-13809455 GCF_000181295.1 Otolemur garnettii | reverse complement strand
ATGTTTGCTTTTTTGTTTTCACCCTAAGCCTGTGCCCACTGCACTGGCTCAGGTGGATAGAGAAAAGATCTATCAGTGGATCAACGAGCTGTCCAGTCCTGAGACAAGGGAAAATGCTTTGCTGGAGCTAAGTAAGAAGAGAGAATCTGTTCCTGACCTTGCACCCATGCTGTGGCATTCATTTGGTACTATTGCAGCACTTTTACAGGTGAGTATTTATCCTTGAGTGGCAGTTCAGTTCTGTTCATCATCACTTTACTTTTGCCCAAGATTTGAAAATTAGATGGGTGATTCTTTAAACATTAACATTCAGAAGAACGTGTAGAAAAGTTTAAAGTATTTGTTAAAATGTGGATTTTTGGATCCTACCCAAGAGATGCAATTTAAGTCAGTCTGAGGTGAACTCTAAAAACTGTTTTGATAAGCATTTTCCGTATCCCCAGGTGATTCTGATGTAGATGATCTAAGAACTACACTTTGAGAAATACAGCTTTAGGAATACTATAAGATAAATCCATATGACAGGTGGAAAGTAAGATGTAAGGACTGCAAGGAAAAGAAAATACCAAAGATTTAATAATTGTAAAACTAAAGAACAAGTGGAATAGACATGGTGCCTCACACCTATAATCCTAGCACTTTAGATGAGGCCAAAGCAGGAGGATCACTGGAGGCCAGGAGTTCAAGACCAGTCTGAGCAACATAGCAAGATGCCCATTTTTCTATAGAAAAATGGTAGTGCGTGCCTATAGTCCTGGTTGTTCAGGTAGCTGAGGTGTGAGGATCACTTGACCTGACCTTACAGCTATGATTGGTGCCATTGCACTCTAGCCTGGATAACAAATTGAGACCCTACCTCCAAAAAGAAAAAAAAAAGAATAAATAACTGAAATTTGGTTCAAAACAGAATGGCCATTGATGGAGGAAAAATTGATAACGGTACAATACCAAAATACTAAGACAGTAGAATGAGCATCCTTTAAGCTCTTGCCTAACTTTCTTAATAATTAGGTTAATTTTTCAAAGCTAAGTAAATTTATATTCCATCTGTATTGTACATAGCCAAGAAACTGATTTTGTTACAAAAACATTTTGTCTCTGTAGAAGTTTTAGAATTAAAATAAATAGAATTATTTTCCACAAATTGTCACTTTTTTTTTTTTTTTTTTACAAGAGGCAGAGTCTCACTCTGTCGCCCTCAGTAGAGTCCCATTGCGTCACATAGCTCACAGCAACCTCCACCTCTCAGGCTTAGGCGATTCTCTTGCCTCAGCCTCCCAAGTGGCTGGGACTACAGGCACCGACTGCAATGCCCAGCTATTTTTGTTGTAGTTTGACTGGGACCAGGTTCAAACCTGCCACCCTCGGTATATGGGACCAGCGCCTTATCCACTGAGCACAGGCGCACACAAATTGTCACCTTTTAACAGTACATACATTCACTGTTGTTTATACATATCTCCATTCATAGACCCTATTTTATAATGCTGCCTAACCAAACTCAGACTTCTTTATGAATCGCTACAGTTGACTTATTAACACTTTGTGGATAGTGATTTCCTCACCATAACTTAAAGCAGGATTCTGACAAAGGGAAAGGTTTTTTTTGTTTGGCTCGGTGCCTGTGGCTCAAGCAGCTAAGACGCCAGCCACATACACCTAAGGTGGCGGGTTCAAATCCCCAGCCCGGGCCCGCCAAACAACAACGATGGCTGCAACCAAAAAATGGCCAGGCGTTGTGGCGGGCGCCTGTAGTCCCAGCTACTTGGGAGGCTGAGGCAGGAGACTCGCT
>NW_003852408.1:13804035-13807310 GCF_000181295.1 Otolemur garnettii | reverse complement strand
CTCCCCCACAAAATTTTTCTCCCCCTTTTTTTTTTCTGAGGCAGAGTACCATTATGTCGCCCTCGTTAGAGTGCTGTGGCATACAGTTCTCAGCAACCTCAAACTCTTGGGCTTAAGTGAATCTCTTGCCTCAGCCTCCCACTACAGGCGTCCACCATAACTCCCAGCTATTTTTTTTGTTGTTGCAGTTGTCATTGTTGTTTTAACTGGCCTGGGCCAGGTTTAAACCCCCCCAGCCTTGGTGTATGTGGCCAGCGCCCTACCCACTGAGCTGCAGGCTCCGCCAAAGGGAGGAATTATAAAAGTATAAGGATCCCTTGAGTGAAAACATCAACTGCAAGATATAAGAGGAAATGTAGGAGACCCCAGTTGCCTCTATAAAAGTCTTTACTATAAACAAATATGGAAAGAAATACCTTAGCTGTCAGTAGTTGGTCTGAATCAGGTATGTTTGTGATGAAAGGGTAGGGAACATTGTTTATGTTTCTATTTGATGATTCATTTCTTATAAGATTTGTGGGGTTAAGAGGTTTTTGGGGTTTTACCTTTTTATGCTTTAGTACCATAGGGATTCATTTTATGATCTGTATTATGTTCATTGGTGCTGGTTTCCTTTTTTTTAGGAAATTGTAAATATTTATCCATCCATCAACCCACCCACCTTGACAGCACACCAATCTAACAGAGTTTGCAATGCTCTGGCATTATTGCAATGTGTGGCATCACATCCAGAAACCAGGTAAATTCTTTGGGTGAGTCAGTGAGGGAGATTTTTATTGAATATGGGACTAAGCTTTTGCCAAACAATGAGAGGAAGGGCATGCAGTAGGGCATTCCTGCATATGTGTAGTGTGTGTATGTGTATCTTCAGTACTCTTATTTACTTTTTATTTAATAAACTTTAAAGAAGCAGTGTGCACATCAACATCACAGGAAAGTGTCAGGCATACAGGCACTTTTTCCCCTGCATCTGTCGTAGTAGCCACTATGTCATGTGTGAGGCATAGTACATGGTATATAATAAGAATTCAGTAAATATTTCTCCAGCATTTTTCCCCACTGAACCCAGATTAGACTTCAGAATACTTAACACAGCATCCCCAACAGCCTCTGTAATAGATGGAAATTGGCATGTAAGTTAAAACATTTTTGCCATCCTGCCGAATCTGAAAAATTAAAGAAGGGGAAATCTTATTCAGGAATTTTGCTTTGTGACTCTTACAGCCCCAAAAACATTCAGTAGTCATTTTATTAAAGCCTTTCCTCTGTCAAGTTTCCTTATAAAATATAAGTGCTGGGTTGGCACTGACCTTAACAGAGCTTTAGAGAAGTTACCAAGAAAATTATTTTTAAGCATTCAACAAAAATGCAGCAGTACTTTCACTGTTAAAAATGTTGGGTGTTGGCTGTCATACAAGGTGTAGTTATAAAGAATATAAAGTAATAGACTTATTTCTATATTGGCTACAGATTGAATTGTTTTCAAAATGCTTAGTGATCTGAAGTGGCCTAAAAAAAGAAGAATGTGCCTTTAAGCATAGCAGATAAACTTTTACTGGCTGCTTTGTTGTGTGGTCTTGGTTTATAAGATTTTATTCAAATGCACCTGTGAATATTATTATTCAGCCATAAATTAGGTGAAATAGTTAATCTAGAAAAATCTCTTAGGCACATAGTATTTTATGGCCTTTTCTTTTAAATCCATCCTTGAGTATTTTAAATTGATGAGTTTTTAAGGTACTTAGAAGTGATGATTACAGGGAAATTCATGTTTTTGTAACCACTTTGACGTAAACTAGAGTTTCTAACCTTGACGCTATTGGCGTTTGGCTGTATAAGTCTTTGTAGTGGGAAGAGGAAGGTGGGAGGAGACTGTCCTGTTTGTAGAATATTTAGCTGTGCATTGTAGGATATTTAATGGCATCTCTGGGTTGGCACACTGGATGCCAGTAGCACTCAATAACTCTCAGTTGTGACAACCAAAAATCTCTCTGGATATTCCCATGTCACCTAGGGGGAGACAAAATCACTCCATTTGAGAACAATTGGTCAAGACCTATGACCAATAACATTGTTTTCTAAGGATTCCTTGCTCTAGCAAGGAATGTTATCAACTGTAATTAATCAACTTACAGAATTAATCAACTGGAAATTTGAGTGTTCAGTATCCTTAGAAATCAGCTCTGAGCTCTGATTGTGATTGTTTTTTATTTCCAGGTCAGCATTTCTTGCAGCACACATCCCACTTTTTTTGTACCCCTTTTTGCACACTGTCAGCAAAACGCGTCCCTTTGAGTATCTTCGGCTCACCAGCCTTGGGGTTATTGGTAAGTTATTAGGATTGGGTTCAACACCTATACCACAGTGGTTAGGGCGCCAGCCACTTACACTGAGGATGGCAGGTTTGAACCAGACCTGGGCCAGCTAAACAGTGACAACTGCAGCAAAAAATAGCTGGACGTTGTGACAGGTGCCTGTAGTCCCAGCTACTTAGGAGACTGAGGCAAGAGAATCACTTAAGCCCAAGAGTTTGAGGTTGCTATGAACTGTGATGACACAGTATTCTACCGAAGGCAGCATGGTGAGATTCTATCTCAAATTAAAAGAAAAAAAAATTCATTAGGATTGTTTTGCAAGCCTGAAATCCTCACTCATAATCATAGTCTAAGTTGGGTGTTTTGTATTGCCTTTTATAGTTTTTGTTCTCTGATGTTCATTTTTGTCTCTGAGGTTGTCTCATTCCCTAATACATGAGTATCAGAAATGTGATGACTCTTATCAAACATCATTCTAAATGTTGTTAATAAAGACTCTTGGCCAGGCAAAGTGGCTCCCACTTATAATTCTAACACTCTGGGACACCAAGGCAGATGGATCACCCAAACTCAGGAGTTCAAGACCAGCTTGAACAAGAGTGAGACCCCCTTCTCTACTAAAAATAAATAAACTAGCTAGGCATTGTGGCAAGTGCCTATAGTACCAGCTACTTGGGATACAGAGGCATGAGGATCACTTGAGCCCAGGAGTTTGAGGTTACTATGAGCTGTGTACCCAAGGGAACAGAGTGAGAATCTGTCTTAAAAGTGGGGGGAGCTCTGTGCCCGTAGCACAGTGGTTACAGTGTCAGCCACATACACCAAGGCTGGCGGGTTCAAACCCAACCCGGGCAAACTAAACAACAATGACAATTGCAACAAAAAATAGCCAGGTGTTGTGGCAGGTGTCTATAGTCCCAGCTACTTGGGAGGCTGAGGCAAGAGAATCTTTTTTTTTTT
>NW_003852408.1:13800826-13803678 GCF_000181295.1 Otolemur garnettii | reverse complement strand
AAAAAAAAAAAAAAAAGATTATGAGACCCAATCTTATATTTAGTATTAAATTCAGTAGATATGTAGAAACATTTACTGGAATTATAAGGAGAGTAAAGAATAAGAACTTGGGCGTGTAGGCGACGGCGGAGCTCCAGGATTGGTCAAAAATAGCAGAGGTGGAGGAGACACTGAAGCGACTTCAGAGCCAGAAAGGAGTGCAGGGAATCATCATAGTGAACACAGAAGGTATTCCCATCAAGAGCACCATGGACAATCCCACCACCACACAGTACGCCAACCTCATGCACAACTTCATCTTGAAAGCACGGAGCACCGTGCGTGAAATTGACCCCCAGAATGACCTCACCTTTCTTCGAATTCGCTCCAAGAAAAATGAAATTATGATTGCACCAGATAAAGACTGTTTCCTGATTGTGATTCAGAATCCAACTGAATAAGCCACTCTTTTGGTTCCCTGTGTCATTCCTTAATTTAATGCCCCCTAAGAATAATAATATTCATCATGTTGGTAGACTGGCACGTGGACATCGCTTCAGAGCCCACTCAGACCAATCCAGTGACCACTGGTGGGCTGGCAGCTCTGCTCACTCTGCCAAAGGAATCCTCCCTGCTGCACCAGTCTCTCCCAGAGCTCCCAGGAGGGCCGTCTTTCCTCTTTTCCAGGTTTTGGAGCAAGAGCTTATGAGAAACCCACACCCAGCTTCCTTCTGACCTTCAGTTTACTTTGTTACCCTTGGAAAAGGCTGTTTTTCTTTAACTAAAAATAACTGAAATGCAAAAAAAAAAATAATAATAAGACCTTGTTTCACCGTATAAAGACTAATATTATAGGAATAGAGTTGAAGTTTGGAATTCCTTTCCTTTTTCTTTTGTTTCTTTCCTTTCCTTCTTTCTTCTCCCTCCCTTTCCTTTTTCCTTTCCTTTACTGGACTCAATTAATTCTCCCGCCTCAGCTTCCTGAATAGCTGGGTAACTGGGATTACAGTCACACACCACTGTCTTTGTTTGCGTGTTTCTTTTCTATTTTCCCATAACTAGTGAATTCCACCAAAAATTTAAAGATTAGAAATTAAAGATTAAAGATTTTATTTTTAAGGCAGTTCTAGAAACTTTTCTAGAATATAAAGAAACGGGAACACTTCTCTATGAGACCAGTATTACTCTGATAATAAAACCAAAGATTTTACAAGAAAAGAAAGCCTAGTATCCATCATGAACATAGATGTAAAAATTCTTGAAAATATGCTAACAGGTCAAATCCAGCAATATATGAAAAGAATCAAGAATAAAAGTCTAGTTAAGTTTTCAATGATCAGTCAGTGTGACTGACCACATCAGCAGACTAAAGAAGAAAAATAACATGATCATTTCTGTGGGTGAACTTTTAAAAAGTCTTTGACAGAATTCAGCATCCATTTATGTGAAAAACGTAGAAAACTAGGAATAAAGAATTTCCTCAATCTGATAACCCTCCAGCTAAGACTGAATGGTAATGGTAAAAAACAGAATCTGATTCTGTTAATATACATAGTTTGAGTTCTATGTCTAAATTTCACAACTCACTGAAAAAACAACACAAACTTTTTTTTTTTTTTTAATTGAATGGTAACTGTACATTAATGCGCTTCTGGGGTACAGTGTGGGGTTTTCACATGCAATCCGAAATACTTCCATCAAACTGGTCAACAGAGCCTTCATGTCATTTTCTCAGTTATTGTTTTAAAATGTTCACATTCTACTCTTAGAAAGATTCACTTGTACAAACAACACAAACTTATTTGGAAATCCTGACTCTAAATAACTTTGTTTCTCCATGTTGTCTTCAGGAGCCCTGGTTAAAACAGATGAGCAAGAAGTAATCAACTTTTTATTGACCACAGAAATTATTCCTTTATGTTTGCGCATTATGGAATCTGGAAGTGAACTTTCTAAAACGGTATGTGCTTTTTTATTGCCTTTTTTTTTTTTTGACAGTCTCATCACGGCACCCTTGGTAGAGTGCCCGTGTGTCACAGCTCACAGCAACCTCAAACTCTTGGACTTAAACAATTCTCTTGCCTCAGCCTCCCATGTACCTGGGACTACAGGTGCCTGCCACAGCACCCAGCTATTTTTGTTGTTGCAGTTGTCATGGTTGTTTAGCAAGCGAGGGCTGGATTCAAACCTGCCAGCCTCCCTGTATGTGGCCAGCACCCTACCCACTGAGCTACTGGTGCTGCCCACAGTATGTGCTTTGTTGGATTTTTTTGTTTGTTTGTTTGTTTGAGACAGAGTCTCAAGCTATTGCCCTGGGTCAAGTACCATGGTGTCACAGCTCACAGCAACCTCCAACTCTTGGACTTAGGCAATTCTCTTGCCTCAGCCTCCCAAGTAGCTTGGGACTACAGGTGCCGCCACAACACCTGGCTATTTTTTGGTTGTAGTTGTCATTGTTGTTCAGCAGACCCGGGCCAGGCTCAAACCCAACACCTTCAGTGCGTATGGCCGGCACCCTACTCACTGAGCTACAGGCGCCAAGCCAAGATGTGCTTTTTAACTTAGGTTCTACATTGTGTTGATGCTTGAGCTTCTTCCTTATGATCCTGGGATCATTTTCTGCCTTAGGCTTTTGAGCCTTATGTGAATATTTTTTCTCTTATGAATAAAAATTTTTACAAAACAATTACTGCGGCTCGGCGCCAGTGGCTCAAGTGGCTAAGGCACCAGCCACATACACCTAAGGTGGCAGGCCCAAATCCAGCCCGGGCCCACCAAACAACAATGACAACTGCAACCAAAAACTAGCCGGGCATTGTGGCAGGCACCTGTGGTCCCAGCTACTTGGGAGGCTGAGGCAGGAGACTTGCTTG
>NW_003852408.1:13799628-13800662 GCF_000181295.1 Otolemur garnettii | reverse complement strand
GGCACCTGTGGTCCCAGCTACTTGGGAGGCTGAGGCAGGAGACTTGCTTGAGCCCAGGAGTTGGAGGTTGATGTGAGCTGTGATGTCATGGCACTCTACCCAGGGGGACAGCTTGAGGCTCTGTCTCCAAAAAAAAAAAAAAAAATTACTGGAAAACCCATACCATTCAGGAGGACAACAAATAAAATACTAAATTTCTCTTTTTTCTCTGAACTCATATCTCTAAGTTAAACCCTAAGTATATGCACAATCAACTATATATTTATTTGAGCTTCTGCTTACTGTACACTATAACCATGAATGACAACATGACTAGGTAAAGGATTACGTCTGTTTTCCTCTCAGAACTCTACTGCTATAACACTTGTTGTTTTTTTTTTAACACTTGGTTTTTTTGTTTGTTTGTTTGTTTTTTGTTTTTTTGAGACAAAGTCTCATTTGTCACCTTCAATAGAGTGGCGTGGCATCACAGCTCTCAGCAACCTTAAACTCTTGGGCTCAAGGGATTCTCTCGTCTCAGCCTCCTGAGTAGCTGGTACTATAGGCGCCTGCCACAACACCTGGCTATTTTTAGAAACAGGGCTTGATCTTGCTCAGGCTGGTCTCAAACCTGTGAGCTCCCACCCACCTCGGCCTCCCAGAGTGCTAGGATTACAGGCGTGAGCCACTGTGCCCAGCCCTATCACTCTTGTTTGTCTTTGGACATTGAATGTTGCAAAGACGTCTTAGGCCAGCCTAATTTTTTTCTTTTGTAGATGAACCTGCCTTTTTCTGTGTGACTATCTATAAGCTTCTTTTATTATTTTTGAAGTTTATGTAATAATCTTATATCAGACTTTTTCTAGAAGAATTTGTTCCATATCTTTTTTTGTTAATTTTTATATTTTTGTCTTGTATTTGTTCTAGCCTCTTGCTTCAGCAGTATCAGTTACTCTATATTGTCTATCTTTTTTTTTGAGACAGAGCCTCAAGCTGTCCCCCTGGGTAGAGTGCCGTGGCATTACAACTTACAGCAACCTCCAACTCCTGGGCTC
>NW_003852408.1:13797164-13798986 GCF_000181295.1 Otolemur garnettii | reverse complement strand
TTTGAGACAGAGCCTCAAGCTGTCGCCCTGGGTAGAGTGCCATCACGTCACAGCTCACAGCGACCTCCAACTCCTGGGATTAAGCACTTAAGCGATTCTCCTGCCTCAGCCTCCCAAGTAGGTGGGACTAGGCACCTACCACAATGCCTGGCTATTTTTTGGTTATAGTTGTCATTGTTATTTGGCAGGCCTGGGCTGGATTTGAACCCACCAGCTCTGGTGTATGTGACTAGATAGCTACTTGAGCTACAGACACTAAGCCTAATTTTTTAAGGAAACAGGATCTTATTCTGTCACCCAGGCTGAGATGCAATGGCAAAGTCATAACCTGCTGCAACTCTAGGCTGAGTGTGAAGCCAACATGCCCAGTCCAATTATTATTATTTTTCTGAGACAGAGTGAGATAGTGACAGCACTTTAATATAGTCAGAACTTTTCCTTTAGGAAAGCACATGACAAAAAAAATTTTTTTTGAGACAGAATCTTACTTTGTCACCCTTGGTGGAGTGCCATGGCATCATAGCTCACAGCAACCTTAAACTCTTGAACTCAAATAATCCTCTTGCATCAGTCTGCCAAGTAGCTGGGACTACAAATGTGTGCCAGAACACTCAGTTTTTTTTTTAGAGACAGGGTCTTGCTCTTGCTCAGGCTGGTCTCCAACTTATGAGTTCAAGCAGTTCATCCCTCTTGCTAAAATTACAAGCATGAGACAAAATTGTTTTATTATAGAATATTCCTTAAGTTATATATTGACTGAATACCAACAAAAGACTGAAATAGCCAGATTGTGTGGTTCTTGCTTCTAATTCTAGCACTCTCGGGAGGCCAAGGCAGATGGATTGCTTGAGCTCAGGAGTTTGAGACCAGCCTCAGCAAGAGCGAGACTCTAGTCTCTTAAAAAATAGGTGGGGCACCTGTAGTCCCAGCTACTCGAGAGACTGAGGCAAGAGATCTCCTGAGGCTCGGTAACCCATAGCTCAGTGGTTAGGGTTCCAGCCACATACACTGAGGCAGACGGATTCAAACCCAGCCCAGGCCTGCTAAATAACAATGACAAATGCAACAAAAAAATAGCTGGGCATTGTGGTGGGCATCTATAGGCCCAGCTCCTTGGGAGGCTGAGACAAGAGAATCACTTAAGCCCAGAAGTTAGAGGTAGCTGTGAGCTGTGACGCCACAGGACTCTATCCAAGACAACAGAGTGAGACCATGTTTTAAAGACCATGTCTTTAAAAAAAAAAAAAGAAGAAGAAGACTGAGATATATTGAAACCTTAATTATCTTTCTTTATAAAAGATCTTGGCTGGGCACTTTGGCTCATACCTATAATTCCAGTACTTTGGGAGACCAAGACAGCCAGATTGCTTGAGGCTAGGAGTTTAAGACCAACCTGGGCAACGTAGCAAGACCCCAACTCTTAAAAATAAGGAAATCAGTTGGGCATCATGACAGGTACCTCTAGTGTAGCATAAGAGTTCAATGTTGCGTGAGCTGTGGTTGCATCACTCACTGTAGCCTGGGCAACAGAGTGAGACCATGTCTCTAAATAAAATCTCACAAACAAATTAATTATTATAAGGAATTTTCTTAAAAATGTGTTTAAAATACCAATAACAGCCTCAGCACCTGTAGCTCAAGTGGCTGAGGTGCCAGCCACATACACCTAAGGTGGCGAGTTCAAATCAAGCCCAGGCCTGCCAAACAACAATGATGGCTGCACCCAAAAAATAGCCAGGCATTGTGGCGGGTGCCTGTGGTCCCAGGTACTTGAGAGGCTGAGGCAGGAGACTTGCTTGAGCCCAGGAGTTGGAGGTTGCTG
>NW_003852408.1:13792616-13794499 GCF_000181295.1 Otolemur garnettii | reverse complement strand
AGCCTTTGTCTCAAAAGAAAAAGAACAAAGAAAGTCATGACTCAGCAAATGAGTAGACATTTGGAAGATAAGCCTGAGCAACTTTTTGAACTCCTTAGTTTTGTGTTACTCCAGGTTGCAACATTCATCCTCCAGAAGATCCTCTTAGATGACACCGGTTTGGCTTATATATGTCAGACATATGAGCGTTTCTCCCATGTTGCTATGATCTTGGTGAGTTCTTTGATCTTTCCTCTTCGCAACTACATCTGATCACACAACTTAGTTTCTTTGTAGTTGACACTGAGCAATTTCAGTCTTCTAACTAGAAGTAACAATTTTGGAACCTTTTATAATGATTTTTGGCCTATCTGATCTCTGGTGTCAATTAGAATTATTTTTTGTTTCATGTGTTTTTTCTAACCCTCACCCTATTGGGGGGAAACAGGGTAAGATGGTCCTGCAGCTATCCAAAGAGCCTTCTGCCCGTCTGCTGAAGCATGTAGTGAGATGCTACCTTCGACTCTCAGATAATCCCAGGTAAACATTTACAGAATTTATAGGACTTTAGGGAAATACTCTTCTTAATAGTTTCCCCATCTTTTGGCATAGCTCCTGTATCATTAGGGCTATATTTAGTTCATCTTGGACAAAACTTAAATTTCTTTTAAAATCCGAAGCCCTGGGTGGCACCTGTGGCCCAGTGAGTAGGGTGCCAGCCCCACATACCAAGGATGGTGGGTTCAAACCCGGCCCCAGCCAAACCGCAACAAAAAAATAGCCAGGCGTTGTGGCAAGGGCCTGTAGTCCCAGCTACTCAGGAGGCTAAAGCAAGAGAATCACCCTCGCCCAGGAGTTAGAGGTTGTTGTGAGCTGTGTGACGCCGCCACGGCACTCTACCAAGGGCGATAAAATGGCAGATAAAAAAATCTGAAATTAAAAAGCCATCAGAGTTGTCTCTTCCCACTGTTCCCACTGTTATTCTTTATCCTAGTCTTACATTCCAGAGAGCCTGCACAATTCCAAGGGAAGCCTTGTGATGCATTATTCCTGTGGTTTGAGCTTTCTTTTCCTACTCCCAAGTGGTCAGAAAGAAAATTGTACTTTCAAAGACCTCTTAGAAAGGAACACAGCCCAGAGGGCTTTTGAATTATATTTTCCATTTTTCTTCTTGGTTCCTGTAAGGTTCTTGAACTAATTATTTTATCTCCCTATGTCCATAATAATCTTTCTGCCAGAAATCATACATTATAGATATCGTGTATTTTAGAAATGTTTGACCTTTTGCTTTGTAAATCCATAATTCATAACAAAACCACTTGCTTAGATTCTCCTAAACCACATAATGGAGGGATTTCTATGTTCCTAAGGATGGGGACAATTTGATATAATGTGAACTCAGTCTCCTGCCACTGACTTTATTCAAGTTCTACCTATTTCTTGGACCATATTGTTCTGTTCTTTGGTGGCTCCAGTTCTCAGTAGTTTAAAAATGTAATTATTTAGGCTTGGCGCCTGTAGCTTAGTGAATAGGGTGCCCGTCACATGTCCTGAGGCTGATGGGTTCAAGCCCAGCCCAGGCCTGCTAAACAACAATGACAACTGCAACAAAAAAATATAGCTGGGCATTGTGCCGGGTGTCTGTAGCCCCAGCTACTTGGGAGGCTGAGGCAAGAGAATCGCTTAAGCCCAAGAGTTTGAGATTGCAGTGAACTGTGACACTGCAGCACTCTACTGAGGGCAACATAGTGAGACTCTGTCTCAATAAAAAAGGTGAATATTTAAAATTCTACTTGTACAAAGGAAAATGATCTGAGTTTAAAAGCTGTAACTTTGGCTCAGCGCCTGGGGCTCAAGCGGCTAAGGCCCCAGCCACATACACCTAAGGTGGTGGGTTCGAATCC
>NW_003852408.1:13787730-13792289 GCF_000181295.1 Otolemur garnettii | reverse complement strand
TAGCTCTATAAATAGGTTAACATTTACTTTTTTTAGATTTTCAGATTTGACTTTCTACTGGTCATTTTTTCAAAGAAAATGAAATATTTAAAACTTCATCTGATAGGTTTGGCACCTATAGCTCAAGTGGCTAATGCGCCAAGAAGTTCCTCTGATAATGCTACCACCATAGTTTTGTTTTTATCCCTCATCTCTTTTTTGAACTATAAAACTAAAGCAATTTCTGTAAAGGTACAAATTGATTAAGTTAGTATAGAATTAAAATTTATTAATTTATCATACTATAAGTGAGGTCATGTCCCCTGTTAATATACTGATTTTTAAATTTACTGTTAACTCATATATTTCTCACATAGGTATTTAGACAGTGTTACTATAATAAATCAGAAAGCATTTACTGAATTGCAGTAAACGATTGTGCCATTTTATTCCAGTTTGTTTTTTCATGAAATTCTACATTGGGTCATCATTCTGAAAACGTTTGCAGATTGTAGCTCTTGAAAATCTGTGAGTCTATGCATATTATAAGCTATTATAGAGGACGTCAAAAATACAAAATCACAGGATTCTGTGATTACAGGATTCAATTCTCTTTCTGACCACTTGGGAGTAGCAACAGAAAGCTCAAATCACAGGATTCTATATTTTTATGTCTAAGAAAGGGGCCCTTCCCTGTCCCCAAAATATGAGTTTATTTGTTGGTCTCCCTGGTTGGTTTGTTTGTTTCTTATGTAGGGCACGTGAAGCACTCAGGCAGTGCCTCCCTGACCAGCTGAAGGACACAACCTTTGCCCAGGTGCTAAAAGATGACACCACCACAAAGCGCTGGCTTGCACAACTGGTGAAGAACCTGCAAGAGGGTCAGGTCACTGATCCCCGGGGTATCCCTCTGCCCCCTCAGTGATCCTCCCCTACCCCTCCCACCACTCCCCTATGTTGGGGAAGAGAGGGGGTAACCTATGAAGATAACAGCTCAGGTTTTATCATCGATGGAATAGACAACCTCAATGAACTGCACTGGAGAAAGGGGGCAAGATACCCCTGCTGTGAGGTGTATGAGCTGCCATCTTAGGCTGCCTTGAGGACCTGGGCTTCCTCTGCTCCTCCCAGGAAATGGGCTCCTGTCATAGTAGTCTGCCACCACAGCCCCAGGAGGGTGTCAACACCAGCAAATGCTGTATTTACAGTGTGCCCAAGATGACCCTTCTTCCCCATCTCTACCTAGCCACTGGCAGAAAGGGGAGACCGTGGTGATAGCAGCAGCATTCTAGGCATGATGAACGCCTGGGACCAAGCCTTGTGGCATTTTTTATTTTGCCTTCCTGGAAGACTCAAAATGTGTCTCTTCATTCTCTCTCTCAATATTTGTTTACTTTGCTGTTTGGTTTTTACTCTCAGAGAGAGGTGTGTTTAGTGGGCACAAGCTGTAATATTCAGCAAAACGTTGTCAATTGGCACTGTTTACAAGTCTTTTAGCTGCATAAGCTCAATAAAAGTTGGTCTGGGCATTATAGTCCCTCTGGCAGGCCAATAGCTGTATTGAGCTGTTGGGAGGAATGGGAGACGGGAAAGATGTAAAGCCAAAGGACAACCACCGCCTGTTTCCCTTCTCTTTTCCCATTCTACTCCCAGTCCTAAATGCCACAAAGACCTTAACCTTGTTTCTGGCTTTAGCTGCTAGCTTTTTCGAATCTCAGTACTTTTTCTTTTTTAATTCCCTTCTATTAAACTTAAAATAGATGTCTTAATTCATCAAGCTATCCTTGGTGAGGGTATTGAGGGTTGAGGGGCAATAGTGGACTTCACTTTCAGTTTGAATCTTCAAAGAAACCTTCTGGATGACTTTTCAAGGGGGTGCCTGGGATTAAAGTAATAGGCTACTTGATCCTATTCTTTTTTTAGTGTGCAGTTCAGCAGCTCCATCTGTCTTCATGATTGTACTTGAAGCAGTATTGGCTGAATGAGTCAACTTTATTCAGATGTAAGATGGAGGATGGACTGTGCTCACTCAGAGCTTTTTTTTTTACATTTTCTTTTGGTCTATAAGAATTATTTCAGGGTTGTCAGTAAAATATTTTTCACTTGTTCACATTGTGTCAGAGAATTCTCCTTCTCTGGAGCTTTAGATGGCTCTGTTCACAATCCACAGGCTTGAATCTGTAACCTAGTATAGACTACCTTGCTTTCCCCCAATCCTTCCCCTTGCTAGCACCTGTTCCTTCTCTCTCATCCCCATCTCCAAAGAGGGGACTATAATCCAACTCTAGAGAGGAACTGAGTCTTTTCTGTCTACACCTCACATGATTGAGATGTATCTGAACAATTTTGGGAGGGTCTAGAAGTGATAGGCTCAGAGAAACCTTTGCAAAGGCAGTTTTGCCAACACAAGGGCTCTTTCAAGGCGACTTTCACAAAGAGAGCCGGCCTTGTTAGTTGGCTTCTGTCTCTTTAGAGCCATGAAAGTAGTAATTAAGTAGCTTAGATGTAGAAAAGATAGAATAAGCACTTATTCCCCTGCCTTCCAAGATAAAAGGAACCAGGCCAGATTCTCAGTAATCTCAAGCCTGAAGAGGAGAGAGGTCTTTGAGAAAGCAGAGAATAGCATGGACTGGATGGATGTCTTGACTCCCTTCAGCGCATAGTTTTTTATCTGGAGAGTCCAGCTAGGGTAACCCTAATTTTTGATAACCACCTTCCTGCTGAGCCAAAGTTTTCTCATTCCCCCTCCATTGGGGAAGCAGCCGAGGCTCAAGACTTTGTTCCCTGGGAAATTCTTTTCTTTACATCTTTCAGTGCATTGGCCATGTTACTGGGCCAATAGTGTCTTAATTCTCCCATCTATTCTCAGCTGGCCTCGGAACCCACATAAGAGCTGGTGGGGAGGGATGGAATGGGTATCATTCCTTGTGGTTGGTCCTGATGTGTATATTACATAGAGACCTCTCCCCTTATTTTGTGTTTTCCATTCTTCTCCCTCAATAGGATTGAAATAAAATATACTTCTGTTTTTGTAAAAATAATTTTCCTTTAAACTGGAGATTTATTCTATCAATATAAGGATAACTAGGCACTTGGGTCAAGTGATTCTTGTCATACCTGCCTCTACATATACCTACATACACACACTGTCCACCTATATACACACACTGCCCTGCCAAAATGATGGTTGTGGTGCCTTTTTTAATTTAATTTAATTTTTTTTTGAGACTTCAACTGGAGTACCAAAGCTGTTTTGGGAGGCTGGGGTAGTGCCCTTTGATAAAGTATCTTTTACTTATACAGAACCTCACTCCTGGCTATAGTGGTCAGACCTTGGTTCCAGTGTGGGAGAAACTTCCATCAGTGAAGAGGTTATGCTTCAGACATTTTATCATGGACTTTTAATTTTCATATCTTCTGGAGTTCAAGGCTTAAAGCACATATTAAGAGTTGTTTCAGCTCAGTGGCATAGCTCAGCTTAGGGTGCTGGCCACATATACCGGGGCTGACAAGTTCAAACCTAGCCTGGGCCTGCTAAAACAACACTGACATCTACAACAACAAAAAAAAGCCAGGCGTTGTAGTCTGAGGCAAAAGAATCACTTAAACCCAAGAGTTGGAGGTTATTGTGAGCTGTGATACTATGGCACTCTACCAAGGGTAACATAGTGAAACTCTGTCTCCAAATAAAAAAGTTGTTTCCATGCCTGGCTGTCAGTGAGACCCAGCCAACCCCTGCTTCCAGCTGTTTTTTCAATGGCTTTAGAGGGCCTATGATTGTTTCAGTGATGGGACAGGGCAAGGAGAGGCCTTGATAGCCTTTAGAGCTCACCTTCTTCACATAAGATTCCCTTGCTCACTATTCCTGCTAGGAAAAAGGTGATGTACAAAGTTGTTTCCATCAAAAACCCAAGCAAAGAGTTTGGAATAGGAAACCGTAAAATAAAATGAAATTTCTTTCCTGATACATCATGGGATTTAATTTAGCAGATATAACAAAAATTTGAATAATACAAGTAGTGAACCTAGATTAATTGACTTAGATAGGACACTACACTTGTAACTGTGTACATATTCTTTTTAAATGAACTTGAAGCATTTCCCAGAATTGATCATAGGTGGACCATCCAGCAAGCCTCAAAGAAATTACGAGGCCGGGCGTGGGTGGATTGCTTGAGCTCAGGAGTTGGAGACCACCCTGAGCAAAAATGAGACCCTATCTCTACTAAAAATAGAAAAACTAGCCAGGCATAATCCCAACTGCTCAGGAAGCTGAGGCAAAAGGATTCCTCTATTCCAAGGGAGTTTGAGGTTGCTGTGAACTACAATGCCACGGCATTCTACTGAGGGGAACAGAGTGAGACTGTCTAAAAAATAAAAATAGAATATTCGCTCAGTGCCTGTAGCTCAGTGAGTAGGGCTTCAGCCACATACACCAAGGCTGGCAGGTTTGAGCCAGCCCAGGCCTCCTAAATAACAATGACAACTGCAACAAGAAAATAGCTGGGGCTCAGTGCCTGTGGCTCAAGTGGCTAAGGCGCCAGCCACATACACCTAAGGTGGCGGGTTCAAATCCAGCC
>NW_003852408.1:13780884-13785208 GCF_000181295.1 Otolemur garnettii | reverse complement strand
GTTGCTGTGAACTATGATGCTAAAGCACTCTACAGAGGGTGACAAAATAAGACACTATCTCAAAAAAAAAAAAAGTGCCATGACTCATATCTTCGATTTAACTGCTAGAGAACAAAACTCAACTCACTTTCACTCTGTCACCCAGACTGGAATGCACTGCAACCTTCAACTCCCAGACTTGAATGATCCTCCCACCTCAGCCTCCTGAGTAGCTAGACTACAAGTGTGTGTCACCATGCCTAGCTAATTAGTAAAATTTCCCATTGAGATAAGGGTCTCTCAGGCATGAGCCACCAGGCCCCAGCCCTCCTTGATTTACTTTGAACCAGCATAACCCAGCCACCAAAATCAGTTGAGAACATCACAAGAAAGGAAAGGAAACCTTCCATAAATGTAGATGTAACATTTCAGAATAAAATTAGCAAATCAAATATAGCAGTATATAAAAATAATATATCAGGCAGCACCCATAGCTCAGTGGGTAGGGTGCTGGCCACATACACCCAGGCTGGTGGGTTCAAACCCAGCCCAGGCCTGCTAAACAACATCTGCAACAAAAAAATAGCTGGGCATTGTGGCAGGCACCTATGTCCTAGCTACTTGGGAGGCTAAGGCAAGAGAATCACTTAAGCCCAAGAGTTCGAGGTTGCTGTGAGCTGAAACGCCATGGCACTCTACTGAGGGTGACATAGTGAGAGTGTCTCTAAAATAAACAAATAGAAAAACTGAGGCAAGAGGATCACTTGAGCCTGAGTTGGAGGTTGCTATGAGCTATGATGCCACAGCACTATACCCAGGGCAACAGCTTGAGACTGTCTCAAAAAATAATAATAATAGGTGGCACCTGTGGCTCCAAGGAGTAGGGTGCCGGCCCCATATACCAAAGGTGGCAGGTTCAAACCTGGCCCAGCAAAAAAAAAAAAAAACCTACAAAAAAATAATAAAATAATATATCTAATTTGGATTTTTTTGCAAAATACAAGATTGATTCAATACTTCAAAATCAATCAATGCAATTCATATAACATAAAAGGAAATGAATCACACAATCACCTACATAGATGCAGAAGAGTACTATAAGATTTAATACCTATTCATGATGCATTAATGAAAACTAGTAACAGAGAAGCATGCCCTTAATCTAGTTTAACCTGCTAAAGAGTCTAACAAAAAACTGTAGTAAACCTCTTAATGAAATAACAAAATCATTTTATGAGGAGGAGTGAAACAAGGATGTCAACTATCACACCTCTGTTTAGCAATTACCCTGGTGCTAATAAGCAGATTTTAAAGAAAAAATAATACAGTATTTACTAACAACATGATTGTGTCAAAAAGAATCTCCAAACTCTAGAATTATAAGTGAACTTAGTAAGGTCACAGAATACAAGATCAATATACTAAAAAAGTCAATTATATGTTTCTATATACAACAATAAATTAAAAATGAAATTTCAAAAATATAAATCATAAGGGATAGATGCAGTGGCTCACACCTGTAATCCTAGCACTCTGAGAGGCTGAGGCAGGTGGATTTCCTGAACTCAAGAGTTCCAGAGCAGCCTGAGCAAGAAAAACAAGAGCCCCGTCTCTTTTTTTTTTTTTTTTGAGACAGTTTGTCGCTTTAGGTAGAATGCCATGCCATGTCATCATCCTAGCTCTCGAACTCTTGCGCTCAAGTGATCCTTTTGCCTTGATTTTTCTATTTTTAATAGAGAATCTTGAATAAGAACAAAATTGATTCTTTCCACTCCCAGATGTCTTCCTTTAACTCTCAAACTTTTAGTAACAGCTTTTTGTAGATGTGACTCTTATAAATAGCACATATTTATATATTTTGTTTCATAGCTTTTCTGAAAGTTTTGTTTCTTGGTATGAAATGCCATTTGTATTTTTTATTTTACCTTCTATTATCTTTTTTTTTTGAGACAGCATCTCATTATGTTGCCCCAGGCTAGAGTACCATGAAGTCAACCTACCTTACAGTAATCTCAAACTCTTGGGCTTAAGCAATTGTCTTGCCTGAGCCTCCCAAGTAGCTGGGCCTGCCACAATGCCACAATGCTCTTGCTCAAGCTGGTCTCGAACCAGTGAGCTCAGGCAATCCACACGCCTTGGCCTCCCACAGTGCTAGGATCACAAGTGTGAGCCACCATGCCCAACCTCCCTGGATTTTTTTATAATTCCTTGTCCCCATCCCTAACTCCACTTGATAAATTAAGTGGCAGAACTGTTTTTTGATTTTGCTGGAATAGAGGAATAGCTATATGTCATCTGGTCTATAGAAGTCATTGAATTATAAACTGGGATATGGTTTATAATGCTACAGGTCATCTCATACTCATGATTTTTAAGTTGAATTTACTATTTTGAGCTGCCTTATTGGCCACCAAGAAGATGGGGTTTATTTTGGGCGTTTGGTTAGTTTGACTAGATGGGTTGGGGAACTGGTCTTGAATTTTTCAGCCTGAATGTCTGAAGCAGAGATGTTTAGGTGCAGTGGCACCTGCTCTGGGTGTCAGGAAGAAGATCTAAGCAGGCCTGGGTGATAGGGTGAGAATATTGTCTCTAGGTCTTTCTCTTTGCCAGCTGCTGCTTCATTGCAATTTAGGGCTTCTAGGCCTTTCCTTGTCATAATTCTCAGAAAGTCCCTTTGCTGATGCTGCCTTGATCAGGTTTCTAGATATGTTAATAATAGACAACAGTCTTGGCACCTGTAGCTCAAGCTGCTAAGATGCCAGCCACATAACACCAGAGCTGACGGGTTTGAACCTAGCCCGAGCCTGCCAAGCAATAACCAAAAAATAACTGGGCATTGTGGCGGGCACCTGTAGTCCCAGCTACTTGGGAGGCTGAAGCAAGAGAATCGCTTAAGCCTAGGAGTTGGAGGCTGCTGTGAGCTGTGATGCCATAGCACTCTACCCAGGGTGACAGCTTGAGGCTCTGTCTCAAAAGAAAATAATAATAATAGACAACAGTGGGAGAAGGGCCAGGATTATTTCAGAAATAGGAATAACCAAAACTGCTGGCCAGTTTCTGTGCTTGGGACCCTGTCTGTCTGCTCCCTCTTCTACCTAATGACAGTCTGACAGTGGACATGACTTTTAAGCTCACTTTGGAGCCATACTGACTTCATGAAAGTCTGTTATATAGGGGCAGCGCCTGTGGCTCAGTGAGTAGGACGCTGGACCCATATACCAGAGGTGGTGGGTTCAAACCCAGCCCCGACCAAAAAAAAAGAAAGTCTGTTATATAACCCTGGAGTATAAAAGAGGAATGGGGAATATGAAGGGGAAGCTTGGAAAAATGAGGAGAAAATGATGTCAAGAAGTAGAAATGGGGACTGCAAGATAACCATGTGAGACAAGGTCTCATATTAAGTCAAATTTAAAATCGGAGCATGGACAGGTGTCGTGCCTCATGCCTATAATCCTAGCACTCTGGGAAGCCAAGGCAGGTGGATCGCCTGAGCTCAGGAGTTTGAGACTAACCTTAGCACGAGTGAGATCCCATCTCAATCAAAAATAGAAAAACTAGCCGAGTGTTATGGTGGACACCTGTAATCCCAGCTACTCAAGAGGCTGAGGCAAGAGGATTTCTTGAGCCCAAGAGTTTGAGATTGCTGTGAGCTATGATGCCATGGCACTCTACCCAGGATGACAGAGTGAGATTGTCTCAAAAATAATAATAATAAAATAAAATCAGCACAGAATTGTGATGCCCCCTAGCCTTCCTATTCCCCATGCATGACCTCTTAATACCTCCTTTCCGTTAATATTTCTATTCCTCTATCAAAATCTGCTCTCAGTAAAGAGTATGATCAATCCAACCTAGGTATAAATTATTGCAGCTATTAAGCCTTAAAAAATTATCAGTTGTAAATATTTAAAACTTTTAATGTAAAATATAACACAGATATAGAGAACTACCTATAGGCTCAGCGCCTGTAGCTCAAGTGGCTAAGGCGCCAGCCACATACAACAGAACTGGTGGGTTCGAATCAAGCCCGGGCCTGCCAAACAATGACAATTACAACCAAAAAATATCTGGGTGTTGTGGCAGGCACCTGTAGTCCCAGCTACTTGGGAGGTCAAGGCAAGAGAATCACTTAAGCCAGGAGTTGGAGGTTCTGTGAGTTGTGATGCCATGGCACTCTACCCAGGGCGACAGCCTGAGGCTCTGTGTCAAAAAGAAAAAAAAGAAAAAAGAAAACTACCTATAGAAAATATGTAACTTGGCTCGGCGCCTATAGCTCAACCGGCTAAGGCGCCAGCCACGTACACCTAAGGTGGCAGGTTCGAGTCCCCAGCCCGGACCCGCCAAA
>NW_003852408.1:13774699-13780157 GCF_000181295.1 Otolemur garnettii | reverse complement strand
ACAGAGCCTCAAGCAGTCCCCCTGGGTAGAGTGCCATGGCATCACAGCTCACAGCAACCTCCAACTCCTGGGCTCAAGCGAGTCTCCTGCCTCCGCTTCCCAAGTAGCTGGGACCACAGGCGTCCGCCACAACGCCCAGCTATCTTTTGGTTGCAGCCGTCGTTGTTTGGTGGATCCGGGCTGGGGATTCGAACCCGCCACCTTAGGTATACGTGGCTGGTGCCCTAGCCGGTTGAGCTATAGGCACCGAGCTGAGGCTCTGTCTTAAAAACAAATAAAATAAAATAAAATAAAAATAAATTATAAAATTAAGACCCTTGTTAGCACTTAGGACTAGAAAGAGAACTTGGCCAGCTGTGTGCCCATCATTCACAATTCCTTCTTCTTCCCCAGAGTAACCACTACTCTAATTTTTATGGTAATTGCTTAGGAGGATTTTATTTTAATGGGACTAAAAGGGTTTAGCTATAAATAATTACTAATGATATTTATAGAATCTTGGGCAGGTGAGAAGTGTTTGGGGGAATCATGACAGGCAGCTGGATCTCAGTATACTTCAAGTCATAGCATTTCATACAGTTAGTTCCCTCTGTGCCTATGGTTAAGATACACCTTGCTGGAAAAAGATGCCACAGAAATCCACGTACAGAGCTATGTCCCATGCCTTCAGCTGCCTACTGTCATCTACTGGTCCAGAAAAAGTCATACTTCACACTCTTCCCAAGGCAGAGCAAGAGTAGATCCCAGGGCTCAGTGCCTGTAGCTCAAGCGGCTAAGGCGCCAGCCACATACAGCAGAGCTGGTGGGTTCAAATCCAGCCCGGGCCTGCCAAACAATGACAACTGCAAACAAAAAATAGCCAGGCGTTGTGTCTGGTGCCTGTAGTCCCAGCTACTTGGGAGGCTGAGGCAAGAGAATTGCTTAAGCCCAGGAATTGGAGGTTGTTGTGAACTGTGATGCCATGGCACTCTACCCAGGGCTACAGCTTGAGGCTCTGTCTCAAAAAAAAAAAGAGTAGATCCCAGGTCACAGTGCTTGGGAGTGTGTAAGGGATTGGTTATCTCTGCTACTGGTACATGCAAGTCCAAGACAGTGCCTAGACTTCCCTAGGTTTCTCACTGTAAGTGGGGTCATTAAAAAGCCAATTACAATCCTCTATTCCTAGCCAGGCACCATGGCCCATACTTATAATCCTAACACTCTGGGAGGCTGAGGCAGTGGGTTGATTGAACTCAGGAGTTCAAGACCAGCCTAACCAATGGTGAGACCCTGTCTCTACTAAAAATAGAAAAAAAACTATCCGGGTGTTGTGGCAGGGGTCTGTAGTCCCAACTACTTGAGAGGCAGAGGCAAGAGGATCTCTTGAGCCCAAGAGTTTGAGGTTGCTGTGAGCACTCTACCAAGGACAACAGAGTGAGACTCTGTCCCCTCCCCCAAAAAAGACAAAAAAAAAAAATCCTCTATTCCTCTCCTAATTTGAACCCATTTCTCAATGTTGATTTTTGTTTCAGCTGCCTATTAATTCACCCTTGTAAGGCACTCATTACCTTCCTTTCCTAGTGAGTATCTTTCCAGTCCTGTGTTCCTCTCTTCGCTCTCGATGCTTAACA
This sequence comes from Otolemur garnettii, assembly GCF_000181295.1. Lineage (NCBI taxonomy): Eukaryota > Metazoa > Chordata > Mammalia > Primates > Galagidae > Otolemur > Otolemur garnettii. Next base: position 13,778,547 of record NW_003852408.1, on the reverse strand, counting down.
CATCATAGGTCTGCTTCATCTATATGCACACCTTTATAAACATGCATATATGTGCTGGCACACTGGATGCGCAGAACAAATGCTTTCAGAAGGAATGAATAGGGTGGTGCCTCTGGCTCAGTGGGTAGGGCGCCAGCCCCATATACCAAGGGTGGTGGGTTCAAACCCCGCCCTGGCCAAACTGCAATAAAAAAATAACCGGGCGTTGTGTCAGGTGCCTGTAGTCTCAGCTACTTGGGAGGCTGAGGCAAGAGAATCACCTAAGGCAGGGGTTAGAGGCTGCTGTGAGCAGTGTGACACCACGGCACTCTACTGAGGGCAATAAAGTGAGACTCTGTCTATAAAAAAAAAAAAAAAAGAAGAAGGAATGAATAGACATTTTTAAAAAAGAACAAATGAATTATTTCACACATTCATACATGCATCCTTTCAGTATTTAGCAAGTGTGTAAAATATACCTACATACTAACCAACCTGTCCCTCTAGCCATTAAGATTATTTTTCTACTCCCTTCCCTTTCTCATCTTCCTCCTTTCCCATCCTATTTCACCCTTTTCTGTGTGACAGAACCAGACAATGCCCTGCAAGTCAGGATGCAGGACATAGGAACAGGAAGGTGGAAATAAGCACTATGAAAGGAGTCAGATGAAATAAGGGCAAAGACAGCTGGATTATATGTAGAAACAGACCAGAATGAGAAGCCAGGATTTACAGAGCACTGAAGCTCAGACACTCCTTGGGTTTCACTTTGAGAGCTACTGCGGGATTAAGGTCAATGAGGGCTGGCGTCAAGATGAAAGGCAGCGAGGCTCCACCCCCCTGATTCCCTTATTCCTTTTCTCCCCACCCAACCCCCCACTACTCCCTCACATTGACCAGTGTCCTGGGTCTTTAAGAGGTGGAGAGGCTGGACTAAGGAGAGAGCTCATACCTCTATCCACCCTACTCCTTCCCTCTGGCTGTAACTCTGCCAGTCACAGCCGCAAACTGCAGTAGAAGAGGGAGGAAACAAGCAAGTGCAGTGCAAGAGGAGCAAAGGAGAAAAGGGGCCAGGCTGAACTTCCTCATCATCTCAGAGCTCAGAAGGCAAGGCTCACAAACACAGGACTACAGTTCTGCTATCCTGCCCACGGTAAGGGCCTGGAGGCTCTGCCTAGCCTCTGCTCCAAGCTCTGTATTGCCTGAATCCCTAATTCTGCCCTCCCACATACTTGTCCACCCTGATTAAATTGCACCCTGGACTCTTACCTACCCCAACATCTCTACAGGGATCTGACATCCTGGTTCTCTCTAGCTTATCCTCTGTGATTCTTACAGTTTCCCTCCTGCCTGTATCAGTTACCCCTTATATGAGAACCTCTTAGCTATGCAAGATCAGCAGTGCTGATCCTAGCCAACCTCAGAGGTGAGCCACACCCCCAATAAGGAAAGAGAAAGAATTGGAATAGCTACGCTTTAGCATAGGTTTATTTCCCCCCTGTTGGAAAATATGAGACAGAGACAGAGAGATAGACAGAGGTGGGTCGGTAGATAGGAAGAGGGAGGAGGAGGTAGAGAGGCAGAGAGAGAGGGAGAAATAGAGAAACAGAGGAAGAAGAAGGAAGGAAAAGAATGAAGAGTGGGAGGAAGGGAGGAATAGAGGGTAGAAGGGACAGAGGAAGGCTTGGCATAGATTTATTAACAGATTATTGAGGCTTGCAAACTGCGAGTTGGCCAAGACTGATGGGAAGTCAGAAACCCTAGGTAATAGGGAAAGGACTATGCGACTTCCTTAAAAAGAGTGAGGGTTTGAGTTTTATGCCTTGGTCTTTGCCTGCTCAATGGGTCAGAGGGTGCTGTGCTGGAAGGAACACTAGTTTCTAGTCCTCCTTCTGCCATTAGCTAGCTAGCTAATGGACTTTTGAGCCACAACTTTCATGTGTGGAAGGAGAGAGTTTAGGGTTTCCCAGACTTGCATGTGTATCATATGTGCTTAATTTATTTATTTATTTATTTATTTATTTATAGATAGAGTCCCACTCTGTCACCTGGATAGAGCTCTGTGGTGTCACAGCTCACAGCAACCTCAAACTCTTGGGCTGAAGCAATTCTCTTGCCTCAGCCTCCCAAGTAGCTGGGACTATAGGTGCCCACCATAATGCCCGGCTATTTTTGTTGCAGTTGTCATTGTTGTTTAGCTGGCCTGGGCTGGGTTTGAACCTGCCAGCCTCCAGTGTATATGGCTGGTGCTGTAACCACTGTGCTATGGACACTGAGCTGTTAAATATATTCCTGAGACCCATTCTTAGAAATTCTGATCTGGTAGATTTGGGGTAGAGCTAAAGAATCCACATTTTAAGAGACTCTCCAGGGGTTACTGATGTAGTTGGGAACCTCTAGATAGTGTGACAGTAGAACCTTCAAGCTCTAACATTCTAAGGGCTATGACCTGGACCAGAGCTATTCTGTCCTCTCTATATGAATCAGATTAGGCATAATATACTACTCCAAACAAAGGGAGTAGACAAAATGATTATCTTCCTTCCTGCTCCTCAGAGAGACCTCAGACATCATGAATCTCACTCTAATCTCAATGGCGCTATTGATGACTTTGCCAAAGTCCATCACTAGGTAACATGAAGCCACTTGGAAACTGAGGATGAAATCTGTAGCTCTGGGCTACTTCCCACCTGATTTTGTGTTTTCTGACCTGTATTAGAGAAGTAATTATCTATATCCTTGAAGATCTCATATATGTGTCTAGAAGTTAATACTTAAGACCCAAGCTCTCTTAATCTCAGACATCATCATCAGTGCCCCTGCCAGTCCCTCCACTCCCAAACCCTTTGTTCCTTCCCTCCTTACTACACTAGTAACAGTTGTGACCATTCTTCCCAGCCTACCTCAGACAACAGAGGAAACAACAAGACTTAGAACACCTACATCCTAGCTTGCATTCTCTGGGCAGTTTGTTTGGTCAATCTCCTAGGATACTGCAGAGGAACATGCTAATAAGTATCTAAACCCATGTGTCCTCCTCCTAGACCACAATCTCAAAATCCTCAAAGGGAATGAGAATCAGAGCTATTGGGTATTAGTGGAGACAAAAGAGGGAATTGACAGGAAGAGATGATGGGTAGAAAGGATGAGGGGGCTCAGTGCCTGTAGCTCAGCAGCTAGGGGGCCAGCCACCTACACCATGGTTGGTAGGTTTAAACCTGGCCTGGGCCTGCCAAACAACAACGACAACTACAACCGAAAAATACCCAGGCGTTGTGGTGGGCGCCTGTAGTCCCAACTACTTGAAAGGCTGAGGCAAGAGAATTGCTTAAGCCCAAGAGATGGAGGTTGCTGTGAACGGTGATGCAACAGACACTCTACCAAGGGCGACATAGAGAGAGAGAGAGAGGAAAGGAAGGAAGGAAGGAAGGAGGGAGGGAGGGAAGGAAGGAAGGAAGGAAAGAAAAGGAGAAAGAGAAAGAGAGAAAGGGAAAGGAAGGAAGGACAAGGGGAAGGATGAGAAGAGGAAACGCTGACTTACGTGAGCAAATAGGAAAACACAGAAAGAGAATTTAGAGAGAGAAGAGTAACCTGGGGAAAAAAGAAAAAGACTGAGTCAGGCATAGGTTGAGGGAAGGAAAGAAAATAAGAAAAAATTGGCTCAGTACCCATAGCTCAGTGGGTAGGGTGCCAGCCACATACACCGAGGCTGGTGGGTTCGAGCCTGGGCCAGGCCTACTAAACAACAATGACAACTGCAATCAAAAGATGGCTGGACGTTATGGCAGGTGCCTGTGGTCCCAGCACTTGGGAGGCTGAGGCAGGAGAATCACTTAAGCCCAGGAGTTTGAGGTTGCTGTGAGCTGTGA
>NW_003852408.1:13773037-13774673 GCF_000181295.1 Otolemur garnettii | reverse complement strand
GACGTTATGGCAGGTGCCTGTGGTCCCAGCACTTGGGAGGCTGAGGCAGGAGAATCACTTAAGCCCAGGAGTTTGAGGTTGCTGTGAGCTGTGACGCTACAGCACTCTACTGAGGGCGACAGCTTGAGACTCTGTCTCAAAAAAATAAAAAAGAAAAGAAAAGAAGAAAAAATGAAAGAAAGGCTACTCAGTGGAATATGTAAGGAACAAAAAATAATGGAGAAGTGAGACAAAATGTCAATGTCCTTCATTGATTCCTGGCCTTGCTTCAACCTGTTTCCTATAGAAGACTCTAAGAGCAAAGTTTTGTTAAGATCCCCAAGCTGGTTGTGTGGATACCTGGGTTCTAGTTCTAGTACTAGTTCTGTTACTCAGTAATTGACTTTGGCAGTTCACCTAATCTTTCTAGTCTTCAGGTTTCTTCTCTCTAAAATGAAGTCCTGCTCTGATATTCTATGGTTCCCCGAGTTGAAACTGGTACTCTTAGAGGCCACATATCACCTAGGTACAGATTTGAATAGTGATTCATGAATGGGAGCAGAATTAGAAGAACAAGGTCAAGTCCTGGGGCTGGAAGACTTACACAAAGGAGGAAAAAATAATTTTCTAAGACTGGTTTGATAGGAGAGAGTCTCCAAAATAGGGTGTTCAGGCACTTGGGCTCTGTTCTGAGGCCCAATGTTTTGGGACATCCTTGTAAGACTCTTGAATACGGGGATCAGGGAAATAATTCCATCTTCTTGGAGGCCCAAAGCTCACCCTAACCCAGAGTCCCTATGCCCCAGAGATAGGAGCTAAAGTTCAGAAAGGAGATAAGACAGGATGTTGGCAAGGGAGATTAGATTTCAACCCCAAGCCAATCTCACTCCTCTATAAGACTGAGGAGTTAAGAAATTTAAGAGCGGGCTCGGCACCCATAGCACAGTGGTTATGGCGCCAGCCACATAAACTGGAGCTGCCAGATTTTGAATCTGGCCTGGGCCAACGAAACAACAATGACAACTGCAACAAAAAAATAGCTGGGCATTGTGGCGGGCACCTGTAGTCCCAGCTATTTGGGAGGCTGAGGCAAAAGAATCGCTTAAGCCCAAGAGTTTGAGATTGCTGTGAGCTGTGATGCTACAGCACTCTACTGAGGATGACATAGTGAGACTCTGTCTCAAAAAAGAAAAAAAGAAAAAGAAAAAGAAATTTAAGGGCGGTGCCGGCCCCATATACCAAGCGTAGCAGGTTCAAACTCAGCCCCCGCCACACTGCAACAAAAAAATAGCCAGGTGTTGTGGCGGGCACCTGTAGTCCCAGCTACTTGGGAGACTGAGGCAAGAGAATCGCCTAAGCCCAGGAGTTGGAGGTTGCTGTGAGCAGTGTGACACCACAGCACTCTACTGAGAATGATAAAGTGAGACTCTGTCTATACCCCCAGGACAGGAGTTCAAGTTCAACCTGGGCAACAGAGGGAAACTGTCCTTACAAAAGAAGAAAAAAATCAGCCAAGTGTGGTGGTATGTACCTATAGTCCTAGCTATTTGGGAAGCTGAACCAGGAGGATCACATGAGCTTAGCAGGTGCAGGTTGCAGTGAACTGTGATCACACCACTGCATTCCAGCCTGGGTAACAGAAAGACCCTGTTAAAAA
>NW_003852408.1:13767921-13772581 GCF_000181295.1 Otolemur garnettii | reverse complement strand
TTTTTTTTTTTTTTTGAGACACAGGCTCACTTTGTCGACCTTGGTAGAGTGCCATGGTATAATAGCTTACAGCAACCTCAAACTCTTGGGTTTAAGCAATCCTCTTGCCTCAGCCTCCAGAGTAACTGGGACTACATGCGCCCACCACAATACCTGGCTAATTTATTTTTTTAGAGACAGGGTCTAACTCTTGCTCAGGCTGGTCTCAAACTCCTGAGCTCTGGTAATCCACTCACCTCGGCCTCCCAGAGTGCTAGGATTACAGGCATGAGCCACCAAACCCAGCAACCTAATTTTCATAGACCAGACATGCACCACATGTATATATTTGTACAGGAGGCCTAGTTCCTTATGTTGACCACCTCTGTATGTTGACCATTTTGTTTGTTTGTTTGTTTTTTGCAGTTTTTGGCCGGGGCTGGGTTTTGAACCTGCCACCTCCGGCAAATGGGGCCAGCGCCCTACTCCTCTGAGCCACGGGCACTGCCCAGTTGACCAGTTTTTTATAGTTCCTTGAGTGATTGACTTGTAGGGGTTCTATTGGGTATTTATGTGTATATAGCATAGAGCTTTATGTTTCATGAGTTTTGTCAATTTGAACCAGTCAAGAGTTAAAGTACATCTATAAGGGAAGAGATAGAATCACTGTATCCACATATCAAGTCTTACAGTTCTTTTCAAGGGAAGTTTGTTGTTAGCTATTAGGACAACTTAACTAAGTCCTAAATTACACCGCATATATCTTAAAGGAGGTACCCTCTTTTTACTAGGTAAAGAACTTTTGAAAATGAGACATATGTAACTTATTTGATCCATTAATACTGTGAGAATAACTGCTATGAAAAAGAATATAAAATATGTTTTATACCATGTGAAGGTAGAAAACAACTATAGGAGAGACAAAAGAAACTCTCTGCTCTAGCCCTTCAGGAGATGGACAGTCCACATGAGAACTTGGCAAATGTTCCTGGAATAGGGAAGCTGGGATGATTCCACCTAGAAAAGAGAAGGGTAGGTGTGGAGACATTCCAGGTTCTGAAAGGGGCCAGTAAGATGATGGCTCCTAACAATGAGAGGCTGGGAGTAAGCAAAGAGTGGCACAAGGTTATGGTATGGGGTATTTGGTAGGAAGGGGTGTTTGGCAGATGTCCAAGTTTAGGGCTCTCTGGAGATAATCATGGGAAACAATATGTCTCTGGGATTAGATATATCTGGGTTTAAATTCAGATCCTATGTGATTTGAGGCAGGTTTCTTACTCTACGTAAGCTAGGATTTAGATCCTATGTGATTTGAGGCAGATTCCTTAGTCTATGTAAGCCTCAGAATCACAAAACTAAAATTAAAAGTAAAAATAACTACAGATGGGGTGGCACCCGTGGCTCAAAGGAGTAGGGTGCCAGCCCCATATGCCGGAGGTGGTGGGTTCAAACCCAGCCCCGGCCAAAAACTGCAAAAAAAAATAGCTACAGATTATGTAGATGAAGTGCCTGACATATAATATGCACTCAGGAAACACTAGTTTCCTTTTCTTCTTCCCTTGATCTTCAAGATTCACTCAAAGCTCTTTGTTCCTCCTTGCTCCTTCAGGTGACTCTGTCACCAACTGGTGGAACAGTGGGTAATGGCATCCCAGCTGCAAGACCGTGAGTACCCCTGCAGGGGAAGAGTTCTTGGGCAACAGCTCCTATTCCAGAGCTTCTCCTGGGCCCTCTACCCTCCCTCTACCTAGCACCTGCTTTTCCTGGCTCAGGGCTGACCACTGATGAGAACCTGCTGCTGATGCAGAAAGGCATGCTGCTGCGCAAGGTGAAGTCCAAAACCTGGAAGAAGCCAAGATACTTCAGACTTCAGAATGACGGCATGACAGTCTGGCATGGACGGCAGGCCAGGAGCAAGGCCAAGCCCACCTGTGAGTGACCTTGATAGCTACAGGTAGATGGACACGTGGGAGGATAGGGCCTGAGGAGCCCAGCAGTCTGAGGGCAGGAGAGAGACCAGGGTTCTACAATAGTGCCCTTGTATTGTCCCACTGTGGCTATATCTGAGCCTGTAAAAGATCACAATAGCACTTGCCTTGTAAGGTGTTATGAGGATTAAATTACTTATTGCTTATGACTCATAAGAGTCCTGGCACATAGTAAGTCTCAATAAATCATAAGTTTATATCTTATTATTATTATCATTATATCATGATCTCAGGCATCAACCTGGCTGAATTAAAGCCTTCCTGTGCCAGTTTCTAGTTGAGTGGCAACATACAAGGTAAGTAATTAAATTCAGCTTCAATTTCCTCATTTGTAATATGTGGGGATTAAACCTGCCCAGTAGGCTCAGCACGGGCCACATGCACTGTGGCTGGAGGGTTCGAACCCAGCTCCGGCCAACAATGCAACAATGACAACTGCAACAAAAAAATAGGTGGGCATTGTGGCAGTCACCTGTAGTCCCAGCTACTTGGGAGGCTAAAGCAAGAGAATAGCTTAAGCCCAAGAGTTTGAGGTTGCTGTGAGCTGTGACACCATGGCACTCTACCTAGGATGACATAGGGAGACTTTGTTTCAAATTTAAAAAAAAAGAAAGCACCTGTAGTCCTAGCTACTCGGGAGGCTGCAGCAAGAGAGTTACCTGGGGGTGGCCCTGTGGCCCAAAGGGGTAGGGCGCTGGCCCTATATGCTGGAGGTGGTGGATTCAAGCCCTGCCCTGGCCAAAAACTGCAAAAAAAAATAATAATAAAATAAAAATAAAAATAAATTAAAAAAAAAAAAAGAAAAGAAAAAGAGAATCACCTAAGCCCAAGAGCTGGAGGTTGGTGTGAGCTGTGACGCCATGGCACTCTACCAAGGGTGACAAGGTGAGACTCTGTCTCAAAAAAAAGGGGAGGAGAGAAAACACCTGTGGTTCAAAGGGGTAGGGCACTGGCTTCATATGCCGGAGGTGGTGGGTTCAAACCCAGCGCCAGCCAAAAACTGTGGGAAAAAAAAGAAAAAGAAAAACCCAGCCCAGCCAGGCACTGTAGCGAGCACCTATAATTCCAGCAGGATGCCTATAGCCTGAGTCTGAGGCTGCAGTGAACTATGACACTGCTCACTATTGTACTCTGCTCAAGGCATAGGGTGGGACTTTGTTTCAAAAAAAAAAAAAAAAACCTGAAATGGGAGAACTGAACTTGAGCATATAATGCTTTGTTATAACTGCTTCCACCTTTCAAATATATTTCCATTTGTCATCTCCAACACTCCTCTTGTGACTGGCCATGGAAGTAACTATCCATTATTTAAGATGAGGACACTGAAGGGTAAGTCATTTTGGTCTGTGTCACACTGCCAGCTGGTGGCTGGAATCCAGGTCTTGCCATGCTGCCTATGCAAACATCAATGACTTGCATGAACTCATGAATCCCAGAAGTCTGTGTCCCCACACACAACCCCTCCTGCAGAAGCTAGGGTTCCTTCTTTCTGTGGCTTCATGGAGAAGGTGATGCTAGTTCTTGACCATAATTATAATCCCTATAATTTGTTGGACTCCTTTCCTTAGTGCTTCCACCTGCTTCTTTCCTGGCAGTCTCAATCTCTGATGTGGAGACAGTGCGTAAGGGCCAAGAATCTGAGTTGCTGCGCAGCCTGGCAGAAGAGTTCCCTCTAGACCAGGGCTTCACTGTTGTCTTCCATGGCCGCCGCTTCAACCTGGACCTGGTAGCCAATAGTGTTAAGGAGGCCCAGACCTGGATGCAAGGTCTCCAGCTATTGGTGGACCTCGTCACCAGCATGGACCAACAGGAGCAGCTGGACCAGTATCAACAGGATGGAGTTGGAAGAGGGGTTGTGTTTGTGTGGGGATACTGAAGGAGTCAGGTGCTATAGGTCTAGGGAAGGTGGAATAGGGTGAAGAAGTACAGGGCTAGGGAGGCTTAAGAGTTCATACACCATACGCAGGTACAGCTCAGGCCAATATGAGGCTGAGGATACTGAGGGAGAAATGGATGCTAGGGATTGTAAAGACATAGCCAGACAGAGTTTGAGCATGAATCAAGACATCTAGGATCGGCTCGGCACCCGTAGCACAGTGGTTATGGTGCCAACCACATACATCAAGGGTGGTGCGTTCAAACCCAGCCCGGGCCAGCTAAACAACTGCAACCAAAAAATACCCAGGCATTGTGGTGGGCGCCAGTAATCCCAGCTACTTGGGAGGCTGAGGCAAGACAATCCTGTAAGCCCAAGAGTTTGAGGTTGCTGTGAGCTGTGAAGCCATAGCACTCTACCAAGAGCAACCTAGTGAGACTCTATCTCTTTAAAAAAAAAAAAATAATAAAAAAAATAAAGACATCAAGGATTGAAGGAAGAGCCAGTGAGAGTCAAAGGAGCAAAGAAGGTGCTGTTCCTGAGAGCTAGCTGAACAGACGATCTCAGCATCATCAACTATACCATAGTGGTGCGAAACAAACTCTTAGACAGCTTGTGGCACAGATTCACTTAAAGTTTCTTGGATTGTATGCCAGTTTATTCATTTATTCATTCATTTACCATCTATTAAGCAGAATGTATCAGGCACTATGCCAGGCTATAGAATATAAATATTGCTTTAGTTAGTGGAATGGAGGGAATTGTGGAAAGGATTTAAGTGTCAGCTCGGTGCTTGTGGCTCAAGTGGCTAAGGCAC
>NW_003852408.1:13764913-13766908 GCF_000181295.1 Otolemur garnettii | reverse complement strand
GCTTGTGGTTCAGTGGGTAGGGCGCCAGCCCCATATACCAAGGGTGGTGGGTTTGAATCCGGCCCTGGCCAAACTGCAACAAAAAATAGCCAGGTTTTGTGGTAGGTGCCTGTAGTCCCAGCTACTTGGGAGGCTGAAGCAAGAGAATCACCTAAGCCCAAGAGTTGGAGGTTGCTGTGAGCCATGATGTCACAGCACTCTACTGAGGGTGATAAAGTGAAACTCTGTCTCTAAAAATAAATAGATAAATAAAAATTAAAAAGAAAAAGAACATGGATTTCTTTCTGCAGGCAACAGGGAGGTCTCTGTAGACACCTAAGCTACGCAATGACAAGATAGATTGGTGCTCTGGAAATACTATTCTAGAAGCTATATTTAAAATGTATTTGTACTGGGGAGAAACTGGCAACAAAGATAAGGGAGAGATGTCAATAAATGAACATGAATACACAAACACACACAAATAGTGCTTTTTGCCTTAACTTGGACTTGGATGGCTGAGTGAGTGGTTCCAGCGTGGAGACAGAAACCAGGATGGTCGGATGAGTTTCCAGGAAGCTCAGAGGTTACTGCTTTTGATGAATGTGGAACTGGACGAAGAATATGCCCTCAGTCTTTTCCAGGTAAATCTACTGGGGAAGGATTTGCAGGAGCCTGCCAGGTCACATTTTCCCTTTGCCATAAGTCAGTCCTCTGACCCTAATCAGCAACACTCAATTGTTGAGTCTCTATTGTGCGCCCCTAGTACAATGCCAGGCTCAGTGGGAAGTATGGGGTATGATTCTTGCCCTTTAATCTTGTTGGAAAGATGAGCCATAATTCTGTGAAAGGTAAATAACAATATGTTATATTGTACCTCAAGGATCTCTCTGTCCATGGCCCGAATTTCACAGGTACTTAGAACAATGGAAAACCCCAACTAGAATGTGAGCAAATAGGAGGAATCTTTTGAGCTTTTAGGGACCTTTGGGAGGTTTAACTTCCTAGTTGAAAATTGTCTCTAGCAGCTAGTGGTATGCTAAAATTTTGATTTTTGCTTCTTTTTTTTTTTTTTTTTCAGTTTTTGGCCAAGGCTGGGTTTGAACCCACCACCTCTGGCATATGGGACCAGCACCCTACTCCTTTGAGCCACTTGCACCACCTTGATTTTTACTTATTGAAGTGATTTCTTCTGTGACACTAAATGTCAGGAGTTTATGGGAGTTTTATAGAAGCATGTTTGTGGGCCGTGCCTATGGCTCAAGGAGTGGGGCACCAACCCCCCATATACTGGAGGTGGCCCTGGCCAAAAACTGCAAAACAAACAAACAAAAAACCATATTTGTATCTGTCAGTAAGACTGTTGTACAGTGCAAGTCATGGTCATAAAATTTCCTATTAAAGGGTTTGTTTACTCCTAAACTCTCTTGCAGGCAGCAGACACATCCCAGTCTGGGACTTTACAGGGAGAAGAATTCGTACATTTCTATAAGGCATTGACTAAGCGTGGTGAAGTGCAGGAACTGTTTGAAAGCTTTTCATCTGATGGGCAGAAGCTGACCTTGCTGGAATTTGTGGATTTCCTCCGGGAGGAGCAGAAAGAAAGAAACTGTGCCCCTCACATTGCTCTGGAACTCATCGACCGCTATGAACCTTCAGACAGCGGTAAGCGGGACCAGCTGGACAGGCATCAGACATGGGTGTTGGGGAAGCGGGGCATGATTATAAAGGTACAGAAACAAGCAGCATCCTTCCTAATTTAGGAAAAGCTAAGTCCACCCCAACCCTGGCCCCATACCCAGTTATCTCATTTAACCACTCCTTCTGAAAGAAAGCAGCCATTGCCTGCCTTGAAAAGACAGGTGTCTCCTCTGTAATGCTAGATCTCTCCGGAGGAAGAAGATTCCACAGGTTTCCTTTCTTCCACTATGCTTCTGTTTGGGATTTTTTTTTTTTTTTTTTTTTGAGATAGGAGCCTCAAGCTGTCCCCCTGGGTTGAGTGCCGTGGCATCTCAG
>NW_003852408.1:13761010-13764291 GCF_000181295.1 Otolemur garnettii | reverse complement strand
ATTCTTCTTCATGACTCTTGTTTGGTATCCCTTTAATGTCAGCTCTCTGCCCTTTCTTGGGCTTTCTTTAAATTCTCCAAGTAGTTTTTTAGTCTAAGGCCCTGAGCCAAGAAGTTAGTCAAGTCCTAGCTGGGGGGATGATGAGGAGGCCAATTACTTAGCTTTTAACAAGTGCAGCTAAAATGTGCCCTTCTCGTTCTCAAAACTTTCTCCCTTCTGTAGGCTCATCTCTTGCCCTCCATTCCCTTTCAGAGTTTGAGGAATTTACATTAATAATATATTATTTATAAGACACTTTCACATTCCTCACTTCATTTAGTACTCACTATAACCTTGTAAATCTACAGCAATAATCTTTATTGGGCCTTTGCTAAACATTCCATAATGCACTAATATCTCTACCTGCCTTTTCAAGTCAGTCATATTATATAAAAGAGGAAAACTGAGGTTTAGAAAGATTAAATGACTTGTTAAAAGTAGATAGGTAATGAAAGAGGAATTGAGATTCATATCTTGGTAGTCTGCTGCCTCCTTTGAGAATGAGGATAAGAGGTGGGATGATTGAGAGCTGGACAAGTGATTTAGGTTTCCTGGGTTTCAACTCCCACTCCCTATCATTCATTTATTCACATATTACCATTTGTAATATGTCAGGACCTATGTTTGGCACCAGAAATACAGTGGTCCCTAGGTCAGACAAGGACACTGCCCTTGTGAACTTAGAGTCACTTAGTGATTCCAGATTTGTATGGGTGTTCAGAGAAGAATGGAGTCTGTAAAGCAATCATTTCAGAAAAGAAATTGAAGAGGATGAAGACATAGGATCTTTGGTTCCTAGTGCAAGATCTTGGTATACATCAGTTACACTTATCCTAACACTCACCCCTCTTGGTGTTCCTTCCCCTTGTACTTGACAAGCAGATACTACACTCCTTTTGTTTTTTTGAGACAGAGTCTCACTATGTCACTCTCAGTAGAGTGCCATGGCACCACAACTCACAGCAACCTCAAACTCTTGGGCTTAAGTGATTCTCTTGCCTCAGCTCCCAAGTGCTGGGATTACAGGCATGAGCCACCACACCTAGCCAGATACTATACTCTGACTGCAGAGTGTAGTATCAATCAAAAAAACCTGGGATCAAGTCTCCATTGTGCTTCTTATTGACTGAGTAACTTTAGGTAAGCCACTTAACCTCTCTACCACTCAATGGCCTCGTTTGTAAATAACTGGTGATCAAATGAAATAACACACATAACAAGTATCCAGCAACTGTGGATGAAACTTCCTGTTCAACTTCCTATCATTCTTCACTATCTCCAGACCTCCTAGAGCTAGGAAGCTGGGCATGAAAGTCAAGTTGTTCCCCACTCAAGGGAGCCTTCCTGCAGCAACTCTCAATGACACTGTACAGCCCAATGGTGCAGGGCATGGCTCTAACAGCTGGCTGCCTTGATTCAACTCCCAGCTTCTCTAATTACTGGTAATACAACTTGGGGCAAATTACCTTACCTCTTACGGCTAATTTATCTACCTCATCATGTCAGTGAGAGCATTATTTTATTTTTTTATTAAGCAATAATAATAATGCAAAGAAAATAACATTCAAATTGTCAAATAAGAGTGTCTTTTATAGAATGCTTTGTCTTTGGGTGGTGCCTGTGGCTCAAGGAGTAGGGCGCTGGCCCCACATGCTGGAGGTGGTAAGTTCCAGCCAAAAACTGCAAAAAAAAAAAAAAGAATGCTTTGAATCTAAGGTTCAGTATGGAGTCCTCAGTTAACTTCTTTTACTTTTTTCCCAAAGTCTCAAAAAATAGACAACTAATATTTATAAATAAAAGTAAAAGATAATTTCAAAAAACAGACCATGCAAAATCTTATAGACAATTTAAAAAGAAGAAATACTTCAAAATCATTTTACTTAATCTGGATACACCTGATATTAAAATTGGAGAAAATATATTATTATAAAAAGGAAATTACAAACATATTTCACTTATAAATGAGGATACATTATTTTATTTTATTTATTTTTGAGACAGAATCTCACTTTTTTGCCCTCGGTAGAGTGCTGTAGCATCACAGCAATCTCAAACTCTTGGGCTCAAGTGATTCTCTTAGCCTCTCAAGTAGCTGGTATTATAGGCACCCGCCACAATGCCCAGCTATTTTTTTTTTTTTGAGACAGAGCCTCAAGCTGTCCCCCTGGGTAGAGTGCTGTGGTTTCACAGCTCACAGCAACCTCCAACTCCTGAGCTCAAGCGAGTCTCCTGCCTCAGCCTCCCAAGTAGCTGGGACCACAGGCGCCCACCACAACGCCTGGCTATTTTTTGGTTGCAGCCGTCATTGTTGTTTGGCAGGTCCGGGCTGGATTTGAACCCGCCACCTTAGGTGTATGTGCCCAGTGCCTTAGCCACTTGAGCCACAGGCGCCAAGCCAATGCCCAGCTATTTTTAGAGATGAGGTCTTGCTCTAGCTCAGGCTGTTCTTGAACTCATAAGCTCAGCAGTTCACCTGCCTTGGGCTCCTAGAGTGCTAGGATCACAGGCACAAGGCACTGCGCCTGGCCTAGTGAGAGCATTATTGAGATGTTTCATGTAATGTCCTTAGGATAGAGTGAATGCCCAGTTACTGTTAGACATCATTGTTGTTATTATGCCAAGCCCATGCTAAGGTGGGTGAAAGATATGGAAGAAGTAATAGGACCCTTCTCTCAAAGAGAGTGTAGTCTAAGGGGATGTTGACAAATGCTCCTCAAAATATCACTTGGAAGCTATAGGAGAGGAGGAAACATCAAGTCATAGTGGCAGCTACACAGCCCAATACAGGTACCTTGGTTGTGTCACTTACAAGGCTTTCGTTCTTTCTGGGCCTCAGTTTTCCCATCTATAAAATTAGCCCCTTGGATACTGTGATATCCATTAGGGTAACTGTGAGCTCCATTTTGGCTATTTAAATTTAAATTAACTAAAATAGGCTGGGCACAGGTGGCTCATACCTGTAATCCTAGCACTCTGGGAGGCTGAAGCGGGTGGATTGCTTGACCTCAGGAGTTGGAGACCAGCCTAAGGAAGAATGAGACCCTGTCTCTACCAAAAAGTAGAAAAACTAGCTGGACATAGTGGCAGGCGCTGGTAGCTGCAGCTACTTGGGAGGCTGAGGCAAGAGGCTCTCTCAACCCAAGAGTTGCTCTGAGTCATGATGCCATGGCACTCTACCCAGGGCTACAGAGTGAGACTTGGTCTCAAAAAAAAAGTTTTGGCTCGGCGCCTATAGCTCAACC
>NW_003852408.1:13756006-13759951 GCF_000181295.1 Otolemur garnettii | reverse complement strand
AATCATCTTAATGATTCCCTTTAACATTTGCTGAGGGTAGAAATGATTGAATTGATACCCACTACATGGAGTAAGTTTGGCTTCTAAGCCTGAGCATGGACACCATCTTAAAGGGCAGAACCCTAGAAGGGTTGGAGTGGAGCATGCATGGGCTGTAGGTGTGCCAGGATGTTCCTACCCAGAGCTTCTCACTCTAGCAATTCCCCACTCCACACTCTAGGCAAACTTCGGCATGTGCTAAGCATGGATGGCTTCCTCAGCTACCTCTGCTCAAAGGATGGAGACATCTTCAACCCAGCCTGCCTTCCTATCTACCAGGATATGACTCAACCCTTGAGCCACTACTTCATCAACTCCTCACATAACACCTACCTAGTGGGAGATCAACTTTATGGACAGAGCAGCGTCGAAGGATATATACGGTGCAGTTGTGGGAGAGAAGGGGTCCAGAGCATGAGAGAGACCATGTGTGGGAAACTGAAAGGCACTGTTAGTGTATAGCAGATTAAGAAGGTGTTTTGTTTTTTTTTTGTTTGTTTGTTTTTTTGAGACAGAACTTCAAGCTGTCACTCTGAGTAGAGTGCTGTGGCATCACAGCTCACAGCAACCTCCAACTCTTGGGCTTAAGTAATTCTCTTGCCTCAGCCTCCCAAGTAGCTGGGACTACAGGTGCCACCACAATACCATGCTATTTTTTGGTTGGAGTTGTCATTGTCATTTGGCAGGCCAGGGCTGGATTTGAACCTGCCACTTCTGGTGTATGTGGCTGGCGCCTCAGCCTCTTGAGTTACAGGTGCCAAGCCTAAGAAGGTGTTTTGAGAGGTTAGTGGCTGAGGTTCCTTGTTTACCTGAGTCAATTGGAGGAGATACTGAAGACTGGGAGGAGAATGGCAATGAAACTCTGTGGGTAAATGGAACGTCTCTCTCACAAGCTACGAAACTCTCTTGGAACTCAGAGGTCCTACATTGAACAAATACGCAGAATGTCATATGGAAGTCAGTAGAGCATAAGTTAAAAACATAGGTCAGACCACTCAACTAAGGTCAGATGGCTAGCGCGCCAGCCACATACACCGGAGCTGGCAGGTTTTAATCCAGCCTGGGCCTGCCAAACAATAATGACATCTACAACCCAAAAATAGCTGGGCATTGTAGCGGGTGCCTGTAGCCCTAGCTACTTGGGAGGCTAAGGCAAGAGAATCACTTAAGCCCAAGAGTTTGAGGTTGCTGTGAGCTGTGACACCATGGCACTGTACCAACGGTGACATAGTGAGACTTTGTCTCAAAACAAAAAAACTAAAAACAAACATAAGTTAGGCTGGGCGAGGTGGCTCATGTCTATAATCCTAGCACTCTGGGAAGCTGAGAGGGTGGATTTGCCTGAGCTCACAGGTTCAGGACCAGCCTGAACCAAAGTGAGACTCCCTCTTGAAAAGTAGCCAGAAGTTGTGGGAGGCACCTGTAGTTTCAGCTACTTGGGAAGCTGAGGCAAGAAAATCACTTAAGCCAAAGAGTTTGAGGTTGTTGTGAGCTGTGACACTACAGCATTCTACTGAGGGTGACGAAGTGAGACTTTGTCTCAAAACAAAACAAAACAAACAAAAACATAAGTCAGGAGTCAGACCATCTGAGATCAAATCTTTGTTCCCTCCCTTGGTACTCCGGGGCTAAGTATTTAACACCTATTTGCGTCAGTTTCTCCATCTATGAAATAGATAATAATAGCATCTGGGTTGTTGTGAGGATTAAATGAGATAATGCAAGTATCAATAGCTAATAAGTTGTAGCTTCTTATTGTTATTAATTATGGATTGGACTGAATAGTCAAGATAGCTTTGTAGTGCCAGCAAATAAACTAGTAGCCTAAAGGGTTACAGAGATGAGTGGAATATACAGTTTCTACCTAGGAAGTCTAGCTCAGAAAATGAGGTATAAGTTTACTGAGATTTTGAATAACTCAAGTGTTATACAGGAATATAAAACAAGAACACCAGAAGTTTCATGAGGTGATGTTTGATGGGTTACAATGGAAAGATTTTGAATTGGGTGGGGCAAGATGGGGTGGAATTCAGCGTGAACTGCAACAGTGTCCCAGTGGACAGGGAAGTTTCCATGGAAATGCAATTTGAAGAAGTCTGGATGGGTAAGTGTAGTGAGAACTGTTCTCTCCAGAATGATGAGAACGTCCCTCTCAGATGGGAGATCAGATTTTTTTTTTTTTGAGACAGAGTCTCACTTTCTTGTCTCTGGTAGAGTGCTGTGGCATCATAGCTCACAGCAACCTCAAACTCTTAGGCTCAAGCCTCCCAAGTAGCTGGGACTATGGGCGCCTACCACAACACTCAGCTATTTTTTAGAGCAGTGGTTCTCAACCTTCCTAAATGCCACGGCCGTTTAATACAGTTCCTGCGGGTCGTGACCCACAGGTTGAGAACTGCTGTTTTAGAGACGGGGGGTCTCTCTCTTGTTCAGGCTGGTCTTGAACTCCTAATCTCAAATGATCCACCCGCCTTAGGCTCCCAGACTGCTAGGATTATAGGAGTAAGCCACTGTGCCCACCCACCCCCCTTTTTTTTTGAAATGGAATCTCTCTATTGCCTCAGGCTAGAGTGCCATGGTGTCATAGCTCATGGTAACCTCAAACTCCTGTGCTCAAGCAATCCTCTTGCCTCAGTCTCACTAGTAGCTAGGAACACCACACTTAGCTAATTTTTCTACTTTTAATAGAGACAGGGTCTCACTTTTGCCAGGCTGGTCTCGAACTCCTGCACTCAAGTGATCAGTGCTACAGTGCTACCATTACAGGAGTGAGCCACTTCCTCCGGCCAGGAAGATCAGATCTTTACCTCTCCTGTCTCTGGGGTTGGGTTTCTTGCAGGGTCCTGAAGCAGGGGTGCCGCTGTGTGGAGGTGGACGTATGGGACGGACCTAGTGGGGAACCTGTCGTTTACCACGGACACACTCTGACCTCCCGCATCCTATTCAAAGATGTTGTAGCCACAGTAGCACAGTATGCTTTCCAGGTAGCAGCCCTAGGATGGAAACATTGGTGAGGCAGGAAGGTCTGAGGGAAGAGTGCCTGCCTCTGGGTCTAGGGAGGGTGGAGGAACACAGAAGTGGTCATGTTGAATGGCATTATATGTATAAAAGAGGTTTTAACTGAAAAGCATCAGGCAAATATCAAAAGTTTATTATGAATAAGTATTGGATGCATTACTAGTAATTTAATAGTCCTAGAAGTAATTACAACTGATTAGTAACTATTACTTCTAAGTTCTATCACCCATCTGGGAGATGGGAGATAGGAATTAGTGGTGAGTAGGGCTGAAGGACAATAGAATCATAATGTGAACACATAACCAGATCCTCAAAGGTCCCAGGGGGACCTGGGTCAGACTTGGCACAGGTAAGAGATTTGGATATCCTAAGATGTCCCAGGGGTAGGCTTCAGACCCAGGACATTGTCACTGAATCCTGTAATGGAGTTAGAGGAGCTTAGCAAGTAGGATGGCCTAGGAAGCAGGTGTTTGGAGAAGGAGGTGCCAGGGCTTTAAAACTATGGACCCAGCATCTGCTCCTCTCATCACCAGGCATCAGACTACCCAGTCATTTTGTCCCTGGAGAACCACTGCAGCTGGGAACAGCAACAGACTATGGCACGCCATCTGACTGAGACCCTCGGAGAACAGCTGCTGAGCATCACCTTGGATGGGCTGCTTTCCAGTCAGCTGCCCTCACCTGAGGTAGGGACCCTGTTCCTCCAGCTCACAATCTACTGTGGCTTCCACATTACTCCACCTTGACTCCTTCCTCCATGCTTCTCCTTTCCCTTTCTATATTCAGATTGACCATCTTGCTCTTTAATATTCTTGGACACATGGCTCGGCACCTGTGGCTCAAGTGGCTAAGGTGCCAGTCACATACACCTAAGGTGGCAGGTTTGAA
>NW_003852408.1:13747663-13754887 GCF_000181295.1 Otolemur garnettii | reverse complement strand
AAGTCACAGCTCACAGCAACCTCAAACTCTTGGGCTGAAGTGATTCTCTTGCCTCAGCCTACAGGTGCCAGCCACAACCCCTGGCTATTTTTTTGTTGCAGTTGTCATTGTTGTTTAGCAGGCCCAAACCAGATTCAAACCTGCCTTCCTCAGTGTATGTGGCCAGCGCCCTAACCACTGGGCTACAGGCACTGAGCCCCAGCTATTTTTTGTTGCAATTGTCATTGTTCTTTAGCTGGCCTGGGCTGGGTTCAAACCCCCCCAACCTGGGTGTATGTGGCCGGCTCCGTTACCACTGTGCTATGGGAGCCCAGCTATTTTTTTTTTTTATAAATTCTTTTTTAAAATTTAATTTAATTTAATTTTGTTTTTATTTTTTATTTTTTTTTGGCCGGAGCTGGGTTCAAACCTGCCACCTCTGGCATATGAGGCTGGTGCCCTACCCTTTTGAGCCACAGGTGCCACCCTGGCGCCCAGCTATTTTTAGAGAGGGGCTTTCACTCTTGCTCAAGCTAGTCACAAACCCATGACCCATGACCCAATCCACCCGCCTTGGCCTCCCAGAGTGCTAGGATTACAGGCGTAATGCATTATATCTTTTAATGCTTATATAAACATCATTAAAAAATGTAAATAGGATCATTCTCTATATCCCTGTTCCACCTCACATATATATCATGAATGTCTTTTCATGTGTGATTTTTCCTTTCTAACAGTTCTAAGGTATTCCATTTTATGTTATGGACTCGACTTTATTCAATCAGTTGTCTATGTGATAGACATTTACATTTTTTTTGTTTGTTTGTTTTGAGACAGAGTCTTAGTTTGTCACCCTTGGTAGAGTGCCATGGCATCATAGCTCACAGCAACCTCAAACTCTTAGGTTCAAGTGATTCTCCTGCTTCAGGCTCCCAAGTAGCTGGGACTACAGGTGCCCACCACGACGCCTGGCTATTTTTAGAGATGGGGTTTTCCTCTTGCTCAAGCTGGTCTCAAACCTCTGAGCTCAGGCAATCCACACACCTCAGCATCCCAAGTGTTCAGATTACAGGAGTGAGCCACTGAGCCTGGCTTACATTTAAGTTTTTTCATCTGTACATACAACTTTGTCCATTTACTTTCTTTAAAATGGAATCTTAGGCCAGGTACAGTGGCTCACACCTGTAATCCTAGCACTCTGGGAGGCCAAGGCTGGTAGGTTGTTTGAGCTCAGGAGTTCAAGACCAGACTGAGTAAGAGTGAGACCCTGTCTCTAAAAACATAGCCGGTGGGTGGTGCCTGTGGCTCAGTGGGTAGGGCGCTGGCCCCATATACCGAAGGTGGCAGGTTTGAACCCGGCCCTGGCCAAACTGCAACAAAAAAATAGCCCAGTGTTGTGGTGGGTGCCTGTAGTCCCAGGTACTTGGGAGGCTGATGTAAGACAATCACCTAAGCCAAAGAGTTGGAGGTTGCTATGAGCTGTGATGCCACAGCACTCTACTGAGGGTGACAAAGCAGACTCTGTCTCTGAAAAAAGAATTAAAAATAATAATAAAAAAACAGGCTCGGCACCTGTGGCTCAAGCGGCTAAGGCGCCAGCTACATATACCTAAGGTGGTGGGTTCGAATCCCTAGCCCAGACCCACCAAACAATGATGGCTGCAACCAAAAAATGGCCGGGCATTGTGGCAGGCACCTGTAGTCCCAGCCACTTGGAAGGCTGAGGAAAGAGACTCGCTTGAGCCCAGGAGTTGGAGGTTGCTGTGAGCTGTGATGCCATAGCACTCTACCCAGGGGGATAGCGTGAGGCTCCGTCAAAAAAAAATAAATAAATAAAAATAAAAAATAAAAAAACATAGCTGGTATTTTTACATGGATGAAACTGGAACATATTTTTCTTAGTAAAGTATCTCAAGAATGGAAGAAAAATGGGGCAGTGCCTCTAGCTCAAGGAGTAGGGTGCCAGCCCTATATGTCAGAGGTGGCGGGTTCAAATCCAGCCCCTGCCAAAAACTGCAAAAAAGAAAAAGAAAAAGAATGGAAGAAAAAGTATCCAATGTACTCAGTACTATTATGAAACCAATATATAATTACCCACACTTTCATATGAAAGATAAAACACAACTATAGCCCAGGATGAGGGAGGGAAGAGGAGGGTGAGGGGAGGGGAGCTGGGAGGCCAGGTGGAGGGATGATAATCGGTGGGACCTCACCTATGATGCATATTTCAAGGGTACATGCCAAATCTATTAAAAGTAGCATATAATGGGGTAGTGCCTGTGGCTCAAGGAGTAGGGCACCAGCCCCATATACCAGGGGTGGTGGGTTCGAGCCTGGCCCTGGCCAAAACTGCAAAAAAAAAAAAAATTGGGTAGAGTATAAATGTTTTAACATAATAATTGAGGTGAAGGCTATAGTAACCAGTTTGATGTAAGCATTCCAAATTGTATATAAAATTGGCACATTGTACCCCATAAATGCATTAATGTATACAGTTATTATTTAATAAAAAAAATTTTAAGAGACAAAATAAAAATAAAAACGTAGCTGGGCATTGTGGCGTGTGCCTGTAAGTCCCAGTTACTTGAGAGGCTGAGGCAGGAGGATTGCTTGAGCCCAAGAGTTTGAGGTTGTTGTGAGCTCTGATGCTATAGCACTCTACAAAGGGTAACAAAGTGAGACTCTCTCTGAAAAAAATCAATAAATAAAAATTAAAAAAAATAGAATCCTACACGTAGAAGCAAAATTGCTGGATTGAAGAGTTTGTGTTCTGGCTGGGTATGGTGGTTCCTGCCTAAAATTCTAGCATTCTGGGAAGCCATGGTGGGTGGATTGCTTGTGCTCAGGAGTTCGAGACCAGCCTAAGCCAGAGAAAGACCCCGTTTCTAGTAAAAATAGAAAATAAAACAAGCTGGGCATTGTGGTGGGCGCCTGAAGTCCCAACTACTGGGGAGGCTGAGGGAAAAGGATCGCCTGAGTCCAAGAGATTGAGGTGATGGGCTGGGTGTGATGGCTCATGCCTAGCACTCTGGAAGACTGAGGTGGGTGGATTGCTTGCTTGAGTTCAGGAGTTCAAGACCAGCTAAACAAAAGCTAGTCCCTATCTCCACTAAAACTAAAAAACTAGCCAGAAGCCTGTAGTCCCAGCTACTTGAGCTCAAGAGTTTGAGATTGCTGTGAGCTATAATGCCATAGCACTCTACCCAGAGTGATAGGTGAGACTCTGTCTCAAAACAAACAAGAAAACCCCCCAATAAGCAAATCCCTACTGCATGTATCAAACTGCTAATCTCTCCCCATGGGAACTTCTGACCAGTTGCTTTCTCTGCCTTTGAGAACAATGGAAACTGCATGATGCCCAGGAGGACCCCAGAGCAAAGAGGTTGCCAGACTCCCTTTATTTTTGTCCCTTAGGAGCTTCGGAGGAAGATCTTGGTTAAGGGGAAGAAATTAAGTGTGTTTGAGGAGGATCTTAAGGATGAGAACGAGGAGGAGGAGACAGAATTAATGCTGGAGTGCCAAAATGACACAGAGACCAAGCCTCAGCTCCAGGAGCTAAGCTCGTGGAGGAAAGACAAAAAGGAGAAGGTAAGCCAGGAGTGGTCTTTCTGCTGTGGCGTTTGGTCAGCCTGCACCACAAGCTGAGGGCTATTTGTGAAGAAACTCAAGCCAGACGAAGTGGAAGGCAAAGATGCAAAATGACCCTTCCTTCCATTGAAAGAGGCCTAAGAATGTATATGTGGCATCCCTGTATGTTGCAGTGGCTTTCCAACTTCTTTGGGCCATGAACTCTTTTTTCTTTTTAAAATGAAATCTTTTCTTTTTTTCTTTTTCTTTTTTTTTTTTTTGAGACAGAGCCTCAAGCTATCCCCCTGGGTAGAGTGCCATGGCATCATGCTCACAGCAACCTCTAACTCCTGGGCTCAAGCGAGTCTCCTGCCTCAGCCTCCCAAGTAGCTGGGACTACAGGTGCCTGCCACAACGCCTGGCCATTTTTGGGTTGCAGCCATCATTGTTGTTTGGCGGGCCCGGGCTGGGGATTCAAACCCGCCACCTTAGGTGTATGTGGCTGGCGCCTTAGCTGCGTGAGCCACAGGCGCCGAGTCTTAAAATGAAATCTTATATGGAAACTCAGTATTCAAAATAGACAAATGGAGAACCATCCTACTTTAAGCACCCATTTGGCTCTCTCCTCAGTCCCCCAGGTACTCCTGAGATGTCTTTGTACTTCTCAGTCTTCTTAAAGGCCAGTTTGAAAACCACTGATGAGAGTGTGTGTATATGTGTAGCATTATTATATTGGGTAAGTGGGGTTAATGGAATGATTGTTGTGATTTCAATTAATGTAGGCTTAGAAAAAGATTCTCGGAAAGGGTGAGTTTAAGGAAGGGCCAGAAATAGCTGAAGAGGAGCAGAAACGGGAGAGCTTTGAGTTGGGGAAGGGAGGCAGAGGGAAAAGGCATGCCATTGTTGGAGCCTCCAAGATTCTTGTTTGAAACCTGCATTTCTCTCTCTTATGCACTTTCCTGGCTCACTCAGCTGACTGATTCTAGCTTTTCCTCTTCTCTCCGGGGCTGTGGTATCTAACGTGCTGCCATGTCCAGGGATGGAAATGGGAATTCAGGAAATAAATTCAAAGATTTTACTCTGGGACTCTCATGTCCTTTTAGGTGTGACTTCCATGACCATTTGCATACCTTGACATATCTGTCTGAATTTATGTACACCTTGACAAAAGGTTACTGTTCATTTAACAGAAGAGAAGTAGGGAGGATGGCACCTCTCTGTTACAAATAATAAGTTAAAAACTTGTTACCAGGATGTAACACAGAGCAGACCCTCCATGCCCAGAGGCCGAAACTGATCCCAGCAGTATATGCAGACTGCCTTTATTCCCATTCCCACCCCCAGGTTGTGACGTGCCCGCCGTTTTGTCTGCCTATCTGTTGTCAGACTATAGACCAGGCTTCTATTTCCAAGCCTGAGTTACTTCTCTTGTCCCAGAAGGTGAGGCAGGAGGGAGAATGTAGTGGGGAGGCAGTGGGCAAAGTCTTAGGTTGGATGGCCATTAGCTTCTTCTCTCTGACTGCTAAGCTTTCAATTCCATCTTCCTTCTCCAGAAATCCAACCCCATCGTGTGTCCATCCCTCTCTGACCTGATTATCTACTTGAAGAGTGTCTCATTCCGCAGCTTCAGTCATTCAAAGGAGCACTACCGCTTCTATGAGATATCATCCTTCTCTGAATCCAAAGCCAGGGGCCTGGCCAAGGAGGCTGGTCAGGATCAAAATGGAAGGACAGGGAGGGACATGGGAAAGGAGGTTCAGGCCTATGGGTAGGCAGGTTAAGTCTCATGAAAGAGGACAGGGAGCTAAGGATAGAGGAAGGAGCTAAGACACTCTTCAGAACAGGTAAAGGGAAAGGAGTTATGAGTAGTGGGCTCAAGGCTCTAGGAGAAAGAAAGCTGGGACAAGATAGTCTAGATCCGTTGTTCTCAACCTTCTTAATCCTTTTAATATAGTTCCTGTGGGTCATGACCCACAGGTTGAGAACTGCTGGTCTAGATGGAACAGAATAGAGAGGCACATTGAAGACCTCTGGAGCTAGCTGCAAGAGATGTTGGGGGAGAAGAGTGAATGAGCAGGCAGGTTCTTGGGGCCAGGGAAGTCCTCTTCCATCCCTTTCCTATACCCTCTTACAGGTAATGAGTTTGTGCAGCACAATACCTGGCAATTAAGCCGTGTGTACCCCAGTGGGCTGAGGACAGACTCTTCCAACTACAACCCCCAGGAACTCTGGAATGCAGGCTGCCAGATAGGTGAGGAAGCAACAGGGCCTGGGAGGAGGAAGTGGAGGAGCAGCAGGTGGGAAGTAAGTTCCCTACTGGCAATAGGCCCAGGGTATGTTTCATAAAGATGACCAGATTGAGAACAATGTTATCTATAGAAGTATTCCCAGTAGGCAGTCTTGCACCCAATATCTGTCTTTTTAACTCCCCGAAAGAGGGGCTAAAGGCTCCCAAGGTGAATCTTTCCTTCCTTTTCTCCTGAGTCCCTCAGTGGCTATGAATATGCAGACTGCAGGGCTTGAAATGGACATCCATGATGGGCTCTTCCGCCAGAATGGTGGCTGTGGCTATGTGCTGAAGCCAGACTTCCTGCGTAATGCTCAAAGTTCCTTCCACCCAGAGAGGCCCATTAGCCCTTTCAAGGCCCAGTCCCTCTTAATCCAGGTATGATGGAAAGAAAAACTGTTGGGAGGAAATTGGGACAGCTGAGTTAGAAATAGGGGAAGAGGTGGCTCAGCCTGATAGAAGTGTAAATGGTTGAAATTACACTCCTTGTAAGAGGCAGAAGAGCCTGATTAACAGCATCTATCTTTAGTATTTGGAGCCAGCTTTCTGGTTCAAATACATTTCCTGGTTGTGTAACATTGAGCAAGTTCCTTAACCTCTCTGTACCTCAAGTCAGTAGACCTGCAAAATGAGAGTAATGCTACCACCTACCTCATGTGTAAGTGTTACAGCAGTTAATATAAGGTGTTCACAAGAAATACTGGTACACAGTAAGTGCTATAAAAGAGGATATCATTAGTATGCCTACTTTCAGACCTTGTTAAGTTTCTACTTAGATGCACGTTTAATTGCAGATAGAATACTGAAAGAAAATATTAGCCTTGGAGAATTTTTGCAAACCAAAAAGCTATAGAGCAAAAGGGCTTGTGTTTCCTCCTCTGGGGTGTGACAGCTGGAGTGGGGTGCTGGGCTGAGCCAGAACTTGTGTGAAGTTCTAGAGCCCGGTTACAGATAATCAGTGGTCAGCAACTCCCTAAAGTGAACAAGAGCAAAGAGGCGTCCGTTGTGGATCCACTCGTGAAAGTGCAGATCTTTGGTGTCCGTCCAGACACAACCCAGCAAGAGACCAACTATGTGTCGAACAATGGTAAGACTGGCATGCTGAGGAGGGAAGTGTTGGGAGCCTGACCACTGTTTTCCTTCTATGTTGCCCTCCATTAAGTACAGTCTATGTTACCACACGTCTCCCTATTCTTGGTCCCTGTAAGAGGCAGTATGAAACAGTACAAAGATTCCTCTCCCAGGCAGCGCCTATGGCTCAGGGGGTAGGGCACCAGCCCGCATATACTGAGGGTGGCAGGTTCAAACCTGGCCCCGGCCAAACTGCAACAAAAAAATAGCCGGGTGTTGTGGCGGGTGCCTGAAGTCCCAGCTACTCAGGAGGCTGAGGC
>NW_003852408.1:13745588-13746824 GCF_000181295.1 Otolemur garnettii | reverse complement strand
CCCAAGTAGCTGGGACCACAGGCACCAGCCACAACGCCCGGCTATATTTTGGTTGCAGCTGTCATTGTTGTTTGGCGGGCCCGGGCTGGATTCGAACCCACCACCTTGGGTGTACGTGGCTGGCGCCTTAGCAACTTGAGCCACAGGCGCCGAGCCCTAGCTATTTTCTTGTTGCAGTTTGGCCAGGGCCGGTTTGAACCCGCCACCCTTGATATATGGGGCTGGTGCCATACCCACTGAGCCACAGGCACCACCCCTACACCTGGCTTTAAAGACAGTTAATGTTTGTTGCTTCATTTCCTCTTACTGCCAACCACAGGTTTTAATCCATACTGGGGGCAGACATTATGCTTCCGGGTCCTGGTGCCTGAACTTGCCATAGTGCGCTTTGTGGTAAAGGATTATGACTGGGCATCCCGAAATGACTTTATTGGTCAATACACCCTGCCATGGACATGCATGCAACAAGGTGAGCCAGTCTTTTGACCCCTGGCCAACACCCCAGCTCTGGTTACTTTTCTGATGCTATCCTCCTGCCCTTTGCCAGGTTACCGCCACATACATTTGCTCTCCAAGGATGGCACCAGCCTCCACCCAGCTTCTATCTTTGTGTACATCTGTATCCGAGAATTTCTGGAGGAGGATGAATCCTGAGGTAGGCACTTTATGGGAAGGGTGAGTGTGCTGGCTTCAGATGTGAGAAAAATCCTAGCACTCTGGGAGGCCGAGGCAGGTGGATTGCTTGAGTTCAGGAGTTTGAGACCAGCCTGAGCAAGAGCATGACCTGGTCTCTAAAAATACCCGGGTGTTGTGGAGGGTGCCTGTGTAGTCTTGGCTACTTGGGAGGCTGAGGCAAGATCGCTTGAACCCAAGTGTTTGAGGTTGCTGTGAGCTATGATGCTGTGGCACTTTATTGAGGTGACAAAGTGAAACTCAGTTTCAAAAAAAAAAATAAAAGAGATGATGAGGAAAAAACCCTAGAAGGATGCTCTAGAGCAGCAGTTCTCAACCTGTGGGTTATGACTCCTTATAACAAAGAAAATACATCTTGCATATCAGATATTTACATTACTATTCATAACAGAAGCAAAATTAGTTATGAAGTAGCAATGAAAATAATTTTACAGTTGGAGGTCACTATAACACGAGGAACTGTATTAAAGGGTCTCGGCATAAGTAAGGTTGGGAACCACTGCTCTAGAGAGAGCAAATGAAGGTGACAAAAACCAAGCTATG
>NW_003852408.1:13729055-13745006 GCF_000181295.1 Otolemur garnettii | reverse complement strand
CTGCCACCTTAGGTGTATGTGGCTGGCATCTTAGCCACTTGAGCCACAGGCGCCGAGCCGATTTTTTTTTTGAGACAGAGCCTCACTTTGTCATCCTCGGTAGAGTGCTGTGGTGTCACAGCTCACAGCAACGTCCAACTGTTGGGCTTAAGCAATTCTTTTGCCTCAGCCTCCCAAGTAGCGGGACTACAGGTGCCTGCCCCAACGCCCAGCTACAGAATCTGATTTTTTACCTCCTTTCTCTTCCCTTCCTGTTTCTACTAGCTGTGGTATAATTCTTGTCCTTTCTCTGTGTATTCTAATTTCTATACTGGAGTTCCCTCCTTCCTCTTGCTGTAGGCTCAATCTCATACCCAGATCTACGACTAATCTTTCCCATCAACTCTGGTGCGAAGGCAGATTGCAACTAGAAATCCAGAGAGGTACTTGGAGCCGAGAAATCTAAAGATGTATTATCCCCTCTACCCCTAACTTCCTTAAAGCCTAGAGCCAAGGGAAGAATAAATCAAGTTTCAAGGCTTCCTAGGCAAAGTTGGGGATTGAGATCTGACCCAGAACTGTACTGACTCTCAGGAGAACACTGTGCAGTGCTCAGAGTCCCCACTGGTATAAACAGAGCTTCTCTCTCCAATTTGGCTTGAGTATGGTCTGTTATTGGGGATGAAGGGAAGGTACAAGGGTTGGGTGGACACTTTAGTTGGGTGGGATAGAAAAAAGCTGAATAAAGAGGTTTCCAGGGAACTTCCTACTTGTGCTGCATAGGAAGGACACAAGAGTATAGCTTTTAAAAAGCAGGGTAAAAGGAAGAGATACAAAGTTATGTGGTCCCAGAGCTCCTGAATAATTTACCTGGAATTGTCCTGATTTATGTCCATTGCTTAGCATAATTATTAATAGTATTGTCTTTAATTTTTCCAGTGTGTCCCAATTTAGATAATCAATTATATAGTGAGGCACCATAGAATTATACTGTGAGGTACTCATATAATTTTGAATTGGAGATTTACCTCCCTAATCATCTGCCTTTCATAGTATCTGTGTTTTAATACCTTAGCACTGCTGCTAACCACACCACACTTAGATTTATGTTGTTTTAGTTGTTTCCAGGAAGAGGCATAGGAGGCAATTTCTCCTCTATAGGTAGACAATGGGGTTTTAAAGTAGGGAGGAAGGCAGGCTCAAGGGGACAGAGAGAAGACAGACTTGTGCCTGTCTCAGAATCAATCACTGAGTGAAGATGGATGGAAACAAAAGGGAAGCAGAGGTCTGAGAGGAGACAGATCAGATCAACATGACAACCTGGAAATATTAAGACAGGTTTGGATGATTCTATAAGCTAGTAACCATTTTCTGTTTAACATGCTTTACAGAGCATCAGACATAATAGCACATGCAGTTAGATACAACTTTTGAAGATGCTAAAAGAAAATAGTACTTAATATAGTAAGAAGGAAAGAGAAGATGGAGTGGTTAGAACCAAGATCTTATAGCCAGGGACTCTGACTGAGTGATGGTGAAGAAAATGGGAACTCACAGGTAAAAACACTGTATGCCTCAATGAGAAATCAATGTTGTGGTACATGTCTCTCTCTTACATAGCCATTAATTTCAAAGTACTATAGCTAAGAGTTCTGGAAGGGTTCCGGTCATCCTAATACCCCAAAGCCAGTCCTTCCTTAGGCCCTGAGCTCCTCAGGCCAGCTCTGGTCCCAGTTTACACACCTTGGCCCACACCCTTTTGTTATCTAGGAGGTGGGGTCATCTCTCACCCCTCAGGTCCAGTGGGGGGAGCAGCAGGAACAGGAGGGCTAGGATCCTCCAGCTGCACATCATGCAGGTGCACTGTAGGGGTGGTAGGGTCTTTGCCCACACCCTGATTTGGGTCAGCTTGGTCAGGGTGGTGCCTGCGCACATGCTTTACCACCTGGAATTTCTGCTTGGCCTTATAGCTGCAAAGGCGGCAGAAAAAGGGGTGGCGGTCCGTGTGGGTAAGGGCGTGATGGCGCAGGCCAGCAGCCCAGCGGAAAGCACGATGGCACACGTTACACACGTAGGGTTTGGCTTCGCTGTGCTTGCGAAGATGGGTACGCAGCAAGAAGCGAGTCTTGAAGGCCTTGCCACACTGCTCACACATGAAGGCCCGTGCTTCCCGGTGCCGTGTCTCCTGATGTACACGTAGTGCATCAGCCCGGTTGGTGCAGTACTCACACTCAGGACACTGATATGGCTTTAGTCCTATAGAACAGGGAACAAATCACCATTGAAAGAGGGTGGAACAAGGTTGAATGGGCCATAAGAATCACTCTGATCCTGGAATATAAAGAACACAAGCAGCAAGTTGACTAATGACTCTGTATTTGGAATGTTCCAGTCCTGTCTGATATTTCTTTGCCTTTCTTCCAACATAACCTCTTGTATATGTGGTACCCAATGGACGCTGATGACTAATTGGACCTATAACCAACTAGCCACCTAAGAGTAATGAATACTCAAATATGATAGGGTTTTCAAATGGGAAATTTCAGCCCTTTTTTGGTCACAGGGTACTCACGGAATTTGAGAATCCATTTAAACATAACTGCTTGCTCAACTCAAAAAGTTAAAAGAAATACAGAAGAAGGAAGAAGTAGAAGTGAAGGAAGCATCATAGAAGCAGAGGGTCTTGAAATGCGTTTGATTAATTCCTATACATATGGCAGATAGTATGCAATCAACACAGGCACATGATTATGTGTTTTCTGGAGAACCCATAGTTTGTGGATTCCACATTTGGAAGAAAAGAACAATTTGGAACAGGAGAATCCTCTGCTTTCTCCTCCTTATTCATGACAGTTGCATCATATCTGTGTAGAAACCAAGTATACCTGTTCTTAAGTCATTCAAGTTGAGTTGGAGGTTTTCAACATGTAATAAATAATCTTGTACAGTTATCTGGGAAGCTTTTGCAAAGTACATATGCGCATGCTCTCAGGTTTATTTTTTTATTTTTTAAATTTTTTTTTGTAGAGATGGAATCTCACTTTATTGCCCTCAGTAGAGTGCTGTGATGTCACACAGTTCACAGCAACCTCCAACTCCTGGGCTTAGGCGATTCTCTTGCCTCAGTCTCCCAAGTAGCTGGGACCACAGGCACCCGCCACAACACCTGGCTATTTTTTTGTTGCAGTTTGGCTGGGGCTAGGTTTGAACCCACCACCCTCAGTATATGGGGCCAGTGCCCTACCCACTGAACCACAGGCGCCACCCATCTCAGGTTTATCTCTCTTCTGATTATGATAGGTCTTCAATGTGTTGGGCAGCCATTCTGGTAGATACTCCCCCAGCCTACTCCCAGTGTGAAAATCAAGAATAAGAGTAATGAATACTCAAATATGATAGAGTTTCCTTGGTGAGGTTAGGTTTGCCAGGGAATCAGGGAACTCTTAAGGCCTGTCAAAATTACAAAGACTCACCTGTATGTTTGGTCATGTGGTACTTGAGTTGGTTGACCCACTTGCACTTGTAGCCACATTCAGGGCACAGGTACTTCCGTTCCTCCTTGTGGATCCTCATGTGGTACTAGAACAGGAAGAGCAGAATGCAGAAAATGTATATCCCTTGGTACTCACTGGATATGAAAATAGGGACAAGGAGACAGAACATGATGACAGATAACTATTCTCTGCTCCTCTCCTATTCATATTCTGCTTACCAACTATGTCTCCCAGTCTAGTCAGTTTTGATACCATCCTAACCCATTTGGCTTCTCTCTAGGTCTTCTCTGACTATCTCAGCTGTGTCACTTACTAGCTGTGTCTCTGGGTGATCTAACCCATAAATTCTTAGTCTACTAATCTGTAAAATGGGGAAAAGTAAAAGTATCCATGTCTCATAGTTCTGAAAGGATTAGAATTACAGTGCTAAGCATATAGTAAGTGCTCAATAAATGTTAACTGTTATTATCATAATCCAGATTGATATGCCTATCACATGGTAAGCATGTGTTATGGAATTTTACCTTTAC
This sequence comes from Otolemur garnettii, assembly GCF_000181295.1. NCBI lineage: Eukaryota > Metazoa > Chordata > Mammalia > Primates > Galagidae > Otolemur > Otolemur garnettii. The sequence continues at coordinate 13,741,003 of NW_003852408.1, read as the reverse complement.
AACAACTTTATAAAGTTGGTAAATACTATCTCCAGTTTTACATTAGGTAATCTGAGGCTTGGTGGCACCTGTAGCTCAGTGGGTAGGGCGCAAACCACATACACTGAGACTGGTGGGTTTGAACCCAGCCCAGGCCTGCTAAACGATGACAACAACAAAAATAGCTGGGCATTGTGGCAGGTGCCTGTAGTCCCAGCCATTTGGGAGGCTGAGGCAAGAGAATTACTTAAGCCCAGCAGTTAGAGGTTGCTATGAGATATGACACCACGGCACTCTACCCAGAGTGACAGCTTGAGACTCTGTCTCAGAAAAAAAAAAATAGTAATCTGAGGCTTGGAAAAGTTGAACTTGCCTAGGGAGCTAATATTTGGAAAGTTCACTCCTACTCCTGCCTCATGTCCTTTGACCTTACCTTGAGGCGAGAGGGGTCAGCACAGGCATAGGAACAGAGGTGACAGTGGTAAGGCTTTTCCCCAGTGTGTATGCGGCTGTGCCAGGTAATCTTCTGCCGGTTCTTGGTGCTGTAGGCACAGTCAGTACACTTGTACAAACGGGTGCCCCCATGCCCTTTCACATGATGGTCAAGCACTAACTGATGCCGGCATGCAAAGTCACAAAAGGGGCAGCGCAGAGGGGGCTGGCTAGCATCCCCATCTCCATCTGAGGCTGTTGCTACTGCTGAAGTCTCCTCATGCTGTTCCAAGTAGTGCTTCACTAGGCCTACCCGCTCCCGGGCAGCAAAATCACACAGCTGGCAGCGGTGGCTGAAATGCTGCTGTCTCCGGTGCTCATCCAGTGCTGGTCTATTAGGGAAGGTCTCCTGACAGACCCCACATTCAAGTCGTGGGTGCTGTTTACGGGTATGTCCTCGCAGGCTAGCAGGGCTGGGGCATAGTAATCCACAGCGGGAACAGTGCAGGGGGCTCTCAGTGGCCTCTGCAGGAGAACCAGGAGCAGGGTGTGTGGGCTCAGGGTGTCGGCGCAGGGTATGCTGCTTAAGTGCTGTCTCTGAGCTGAACTGGGCTTCACACTGGGAGCAGGCAAAGGCCGGGGTGCCCTGATGGCAGCTGTTGACATGGCGAGTGATGTCATGGCGAAGATAGCCACTATAGTCACAAAGTGGACAGAAGTGTGTAGGTGTTTTGTCATGTACTCTTAGCCGGTGCAAGCGCAGTTTTGAGTTGGTACCAAACGTCTGAGGACAAGAACTGCAGGGGATACGGCCAACACCTGTATGTCGGGATTGGTGAGCTTCTAACCGGTACCGTCTGGTGGTGGAGAAGTCACAGAAAGGGCACTGGTGTGGCTTCACCCCCTCATGCTTGAGCCGCCGGTGCTGCTGCATGCAACGGCTCTGTTTACAGGTGAAGCCACAGTCCGTACACTGCAGAGGGGGCCGGGGACCACGGGCTGGGGCTGCAGTGGGATGCTTCCGCTTCTGATGGAGTCTCAGGGCAGCAGCAGCAGGAGTAGTGAAGGGGCAGAGACCACAGTGCAGCTCTCCAGACTCCTCAAGGGGGCAGCCCCGGGTCTGGTGAGTTCTCAGAGCCCGTTCCTGCTGGCAGCTAAATGGACATGTGGGGCAGGAGAAGCGAGCTCCCTTTTGCTTTTGACCCATAGCTGTGTCCCCATCGCTATGGCTGGACTCTGTACTCCCATTGCTCAGGGGAGCAGAGTTCTCATTGCTCAAGGGGGACACAATAGGTGGGGTGTGGGGGGCCCCTCGCTTTCCTCCCCCCCCACGCCCCCCCCGGCAGCCTTCAGCTACATGAGAGGTAATGGAGGAGAGCCGAGAACATAGGAATGTGCATGAGTTGCAGTGAAACTTGCCCTGCTCAAAGTGGTACTTCTCAGGGGTCTCTGAGGAGTTTCCTATAGGAGGGGCTGGGGAGCTACAGAGTGTGACAAGAGGATCCTCTATTTCTTTTGGCTCCCTGGGAAGCTCCAAAGGAGCATCTTTTGGAAGTAGTGTCTCTACTTCTAATGGTGTAAGCGGAGGCTTCCCATCTTCTGTGTCCCCTGAGGCCTGGGTAGTTGGGAGCAGAGGATGCAGCAGGATGGGAGAATCTGGTCTGGGCAAGCCCTTGTTCTTTCTGAGCAGAACAGGGCACTTCTTCAAGAGATGGGTGCTGAGGCCACGTTGTTGCTTGAAGCTAGCCCCACACTCAGGACACAGCAGCGGCTCTCGGCGGCCCTGACACCCAGTCCGGGAGTGCAAATTCAGGGCCTTCTCCCGGCGAGTGATAAAAGGGCAGTGTGGACAGCGGAAGGCTCGCCCCTCTCCTTGGATCACTATCATCTGCACCCGTCCCTCCAACACCAATGCCTCTGCTTGTTCTTTGTCCTGCCTCCTTAGGGCCTTGAGTAATGACTCTGACTCAGGGAATGGGGGCAAGGGTGATGTCTCAGTAGGTGGAGTTGCCTTGAAGGTTCCCACCCAGTTGTCAGAGGTCTCCTCTGAGGATGGCGGATTTCTGGGGGGTTCAGAGACTGGCTTCTCCAGAATAGGATTTTCTTCAGCACTCAAGCCAGAAGTCCCAACAGCGTCAAAGTTAGACAGCTCTGGTCCTTCTAGTCCATCTGGCCCTTCTAGTCCCAGGGTCCCTGAGGAATCCAGGGGCCTAAATTCTACAGGGGTTGTTTCAGAGATTTCTTCAAGAGGTGGCTCAGCCACAGATTCCAGCTCTACTCCCAGGGCCTCTAGGTGTAATGTGCAGCTGCCCTCCTCTACCTCTGCTGGGCTGAGGTTGCCAACCAGGTTATCCCCATGGAGCTCTCTGCTATCCTGTCTCCCAGTGCTGACCTCCTCACTTGTCTCTGGCAGTGCCTGGTCCAAGCTGGAGTCTACCACAGTCTCAGGGTCATGGCCTGCCCCCTCAGGCTGGGCAGATACCTGGCTTGAGGGCTCCAAGTCTGGTGGGGGTGCTGAGCACTGCCTGGCCCCCACTGGCTCTTGACTGGCATAGCGGAGCTGCCAGACTTGGTCCCCAGGCACATAGCCATGGGCCTTGCGCTTGTGGAACAAAAGGGTGGTATTGCTGAAGGTGCGATAGTCACAGAGGGCACAGTGGAACTCACGGAGGTGGGTATGCTTGCAGTTCTCATGGCTTAACAGGGCTTGCTTGTGACGGCTCTGATAGCTGCAATAGTGGCAGGGGTAGAGTGGGGCTGGTGTGCCTGGGTGGTGCTGAGAAGCCATGTGCTTCTGCAGTTCATACTTTCGTTTACAGGCAAAGGCACATACTTCACACATCAGAGATTTGCCCTGGTGACGCAGCTTGTGGCTGCTTAGCTGATCAGCCCGGTGGCAGCGATAGGAACATTGGTTGCACTGGTATCTGCAAGGAACAAAAGGGGAAAGCAATCACAATAACAACTCAGAGTTACTAAATTAATACTTAATACGGGCCAGGCTCTATAATTAGTATTTACACATGCTTCATCTAATTTAACCCTCCTTTTCTCTACTCTATGGAACAGGCATTTATTTTACTAGTGTTACAAGTGAGAAAACTAAGTAAAGTCTATTAATAACTTGCTTGAGGTTAGTTACAAAGGAAGAGAGGGACAGAAGCAGCCTATCTTTAGGAACTGTGTTTGTTTGTTTGTTTTTGAGACAGAGTCTCACTATGTTGCCCTTGGTAGAGTGCTGTGGCGTCACAGCTCACAGCAACCTCAGACTCTTGGGCTTAAGAAATTCTCTTGCCTCAGCCTCCCGAGTAGCTGAGACTTGAGGCACCTGGCACAAGGCCTGGCTATTTTTTGTTACAGTATCATTGTTTAGCTGGCCCAGGCCGGGATCGAACCTGCCACCTTTGGCGTATGTGGCTGGAGCTGTAATCACTGTGCTATAGGTGTTGAGCCAGGAACTGTGTTCTAATCCCTACTCTATACTGCTTGCTAAAGGAAAGTCATAATGAATCAGCATAATTCACCATGGACTTTAAGGAGTCCCACAGGGCAGGGTTTTGGGCCTCATCTCCAATCTTCCATGGGGGCATGAAAACTACAAAGAAATCCCCTACTGCCCCTCTAGTCAGCTGTGCCCATATATCAGAAGACTTGCCTGGATTTGGAAGTGGCCAAGATTGTGGCCCTAAGTATAAAATCTGTCTCATTTTCCAGGGCTAAACTCTGAAGACTCAGGCAATAGAGCTAAGATGGTGGGAGCAGACAATGGTGTTAGGAAAAGACACTTTTTTTTTTTTTTTTTTTTTTTGAGACAGGAGCCTCAAGCTGTCCCCCTGGGTAGAGTGCCGTGGCATCTCAGCTCACAGCAACCTCCCACTCCTGGGCTCAAGTGAGTCTCCTGCCTCAGCCTCCCAAGTAGCTGGGACCACAGGCGCCCGCCACAACGCCCGGCTATTTTTTGGTTGCAGCTGTCATTGTTGTTTGGCAGGCCTGGGCTGGATTCGAACCTGCCACACCTTGGGTGTACATGGCTGGCACCTTAGCCACTTGAGCCACAGGCGCTGAGCCAGGAAAAGACACTTCCAAGGACCCGAAAAAGCAATGGAGTGAAAAGTTGGATCCAAGAGAAGGCTAACTTGATCTAAGTCCTTGAGATACGGATGGAGCATGTTATGTGCTCAAACCTGAGGTCTCCGGCATGTTTTCGCATGTGCACACGGAGATAGTGCTTCCACTTGGTGACATAGCCACATTCAGTGCACATGTAATCTTTGGTGTTGGAGTGGGTCAGCATGTGCTTGGACAGGTAGCTCACATCTCGACACGTGAAGTCACACAGCTCACATTTGTGAGGTTTTTCTCCTTATATGGAGAGCGAGGAGAGAAGAGAAAATATGAGTCAGACACAGCTCAACTGAGTGGATAGACCATTTCCTTCAACAAGCTTCCCTTGATACCAGGCAGGAGCAAAAGCTTCACGTGCTACCTGAGATGTTGAAGACATCACAGTAATCAAGCCTGCTTCACAACCCTTTGAGACAACAACTCCCCCAAATCCTATACCAATGAATATGGGAAGAAAGCAAAGACTGAGCTAAAAACTAGCTTGAAAGCCCACCCATGACTTGTTTCACAGTCTGTTGGCACTAATAGCCAACTGCTCCACTTAGCCCAATTCCTTTCATTTTCTGTAATAGAAGAAAAAAGAAATTAGATAACAGAACATAATGGTTAAGACTCTTTTTTGAGACAGAGTCTCACCATGTTGCCCTTGGTACAGTGTGTGGCATCACAGCTCACAGAAACCTCAAACTTTTGGGCTTAAGTGATTCTCTTGCCTCAGCCTCCCAAGTAGCTGGGACTACAGGCGCCTGCCAAAACGCATGGCTACTTTTTTTGTTGTTGTTGTTGCAGTTGTTATTGTTGTTTAGCTGGTCCAGGCTGGATTAGAACCCGCCATCCTCAGTGTATGTAGCTGGAACCTTAACCACTGTGCTACAGGCACCAAGCCTGGTTAAGAACTCTTGCTTCTAAAGTCTAACCGAGTAATAAAAATATTAACACATAACATTTACAAAGTGCTCACTATGTGCCAGACACCCTTCTGAAGACTTTATACGTTACAGCACTCTAGCCTGCACAACTGAAACCTTGTCTCAAAACAAACGAACACTTCTTTCACTGAATTTTCATAACATCCCTATGGAGCACATGGTATTATCATCCCCATTTTACAGGTGAGGACACTGAGGCACAGAGAAATCACAGAGCAATTAAGTGGTGGTTTAACCCTTTCTAATTTTTCTGCTACCCACATACTCCCCAGCTCTTATTTTTTGGAGGCTGGTCATTTTCCTACAAGTACAACCATGCGAATACAATAATCACCTGTTCATATCAAAACACATAGCCTGCTGAGAAAGAGTACAATGTGTGCTATCTGCTGGCTAGAGTCCATACTACATGAGGAAATGCATTACATAGGCTGTGACAGTGTCAGACATCTTCCAACGTCAGAATGGAATAGGAAAATCATTATATCGGATTTTGTCTAACATAGGGATCAGAAAGGGTTAAATCCCAACTGACTACCCATGTGGTTTTGAGCAGTCTCAGTTTCTTTGTCTCCAAAAAGAGGGCAACACAAATATTAACCTCACATGATTGGTAAGAAGTTTAAACGAGATGTCCCAAAGTTGTCAGTGGTATCCAGTGAGAACTCAAAAACAAGTCATCCATGTAGAGTTAAGACCTGGCTCAAAGAGGCTGGGGGCCATGTTCCTTCAGGACTCCTCCCTGGTTGCTCTGCCCACTCACCCAGCCTCCTTCCCTATGGTGAAATGCAAGCAATGTAGTGTTCTGGTCCTACCAGTATCTGTGTGATCTTAAGGCAGTCCTAAATTTCATTTCTCAGAATTTGTCTCTTTTCTTACCTTTACTTGCCTTGCTTTCAAGACTGTTATTATAGATTATACGGGATAACATATATGAATAAACTCTATGAACTACAAATCACTATACATATATAAAGCTTTAGGGAAGGCCTCAGAAACATGAGATTTATGACTAAAGCATGTATAAAAATGAACTGTTTAATAGGAACAATAGTGGCTGTGCCCCAAACTGCCCAAAAATTGTTCTCCCAAACCAGAGTGTTGAAGAAATTTTTTTTATGTCCTGATAATCTACTGATGTTTATAAATGGGATATTTATAAATAATCACAATGGGATGATGTGATAGCAGGTAGCTTGATTTGGCTGTCACCTAAAGCATTAATAATGCTGATAAACAAGAGTCTGAGTTGCAACATCTGCAACTTCCTGGTCACTGGAGGTGATCTTGTTTGGATCACAGTCCAAACTGTGGAAGGCCATGATATGTATGGATTGCTGCCTTAGTCCCCTTGACCTGTCTCTTACAGCACATCCCAAAACTTGAATTGCAAAGGAAGGTATTTGTCCTGGTCTGGTTTCTTCACTCTAACAGGCTTGGTGTTAACCCATCCAAGTCTGACTAGGTGTAAGAAGAACTGGACAGGAGATTGAAGGCAAGACACAGCAGCATAGTAGTTAGAGCGCAGGCTCTGGAATCAGACTGCCTAGATTCAAATCCCAGTTTAACTACTTTACTAGCTGAATGACACACTCAAGGATCATTTGTAAACTTGCAATTTATCTCTAGGAATTCTTGGTCAAATGTGACAACGTATGCAAGACCTTTCCTTTTTGTGTGGTACATAAAATTGTCTGGTACACAGTTAAAGTTCACATTAGCTGTTATCATCACTGTCACTACTACATTATTGTAGGGATGGAAGCCATCTTACCTGTATGTAGCAGCATGTGTCGAATGAGCACCCTCTTGTGGGCAGTGGCAAAGCTGCACTCAGGGCACTGGTGGATTTTTTCATGAGCATGCATCTTGCCTACGTGGTCCTGGTAGGCCACTGGGTTGAAGGTGGCAAAGGGGCAGAAGGTACAGCGCAGCTCTTCACTGCCAGGGTGGCCTTGCTTCTTGTGTTTTCGGAACAGGTGCTTATTGGAGCAGGCAAAGTCACAGTGGGGGCAGTGGAAAGCATAGTGGCTTTTGTGGTGGGCCTCCATGGCTTCAGCTGTGGCAAACAGCATGGGACATGAGTGATGGCGGCACTCCACAGCTCGCATGCCATGGGTCTCCTTCAGGTGCTTGACAAAGGTCTTGCGGTCTGGTGCTGCATAGCTGCAGCCCTCCTGAAAGCAATGAAGGGATAATGGTTCTGCTGCAGCTGCTGCTGTATGGCTCTTAAGGTGCTCCTTGAGGGCTTGGCTGAGGCGGAATTCCTCACGGCAGACAGGACAGGCATATGTATCTGAGTAGAAGTTGGAAATATTCTCATGCATGCTGGCCATGTGGCGGTTAAGTGCATTCCTTTCCACTGCACTGTAGTGGCAGAGTGGGCAATGGTGGGCCTTCTCACCCAGCTCCCGCAGAAGGTGGGTCTTGAGCTTGCTCTTACTGGTGAAGAACTTCTGGCAGTTGGGGCACTGGAGGCTGGGGTCAGGGAAGTGGAGATGTAGGTGCTCTACCAGATGGGTCCGCTTCTTAAAGCAGCGTTTGCACTCTGGACACATGTGGGTCTTGAAGAGGGACTCTGTGCAGGAAGCTACATCCCCTGGGAGAAGGAATAAGAGATGATTGTGAGTGAGATTCTTCAATAGCTTAGGGCTAGCCAGATAATGGGAGAACTACAATTGCCTAGATACAAACAATGCATAGCCCTTTTCTCCAGGAAACCAAGTAATAAGGTCTCAAACATTGTAGTTTCAAAGAAAAGATAAGAAATTCAAGTATTGGGCAGCGCCTGTGGCTCAGTGAGTAGAGCACCAGCCCCATATACCGAGGGTGGTGGGTTCAAACCCGGCCCTGGCCAAACTGGAACAAAAAAATAGCCAGGCATTGTTGCTGGGGCTTGTAGTCCCAGCTACTTGGAAGGCTGAGGCAAGAGAATCACCTAAGCCCAAGAGCTGGAGGTTACCATGAGCTGTGATGCCAAGGTACTCTACCGAGGGCAACAAAATAAGATTCTGTCTCCAAAAAAAAAAAATTCAAGTATTAAGAGAAACAAAATTATAAGAACTTCTCAGATCTTGCTGTGACCTATTTGAAGTGCTTCACCTAGCAAGCTATTCTTGAGCCTTTGTTTATAGCTGCTCAAAATAAAAATCTGTTGTTGTTGCAGTTTTTGGCCAGGGCCAGGTTTGAACCCACCATCTCCGGTATATGGGGCCGGTGCCCTACTCTATGAGCCACAGGCACTGCCCTCAAAATAACAATCTAGAAGAAGCATTTTTATTCTTCCTGCCTTTGTTCTATGAGAGCAAGAATCAGAAGGCTGGTTAAAAGGAAAGGTACTCCAAAAGGAGCGAACAGAAAGAAAACAGGCAAAGTATTCTTATCTCCCAACTCTGGCTCCAAAGGCTCCAAAAAAAAAAGAGTTGGTAATAGCTGAGTGTAGTGGTGTACATCTGTAGTCCTAGCTACTTGGGAGGCTGAAGTGGGAGGATCAGGAGGTCAAGGCTGCAGTGAGCTATAATCATGCCATTGCACCCAGCTGGGGCTACAGAGTGAGACCTTATCTTAAAAAAATAAAATTAAATAAAAAGGCTCGGCGCCTGTGGCTTAAGTGGCTGGGGCGCCAGTCACCAGAGCTGGTGGGTTCGAGTCCAGCCCAGGCCTGCCAAACAACAATGACGACTGCAACCAAAAAATGGCCGGGCATTGTGGTGGGCGCCTATAGTCCCAGCTACTTGAGAGGCCAAGATAAGAGAATCACTTAAGCCCAGGAATTGGAGGTTACTGTGAGCTGTGACAGCTTGAGGCTCTGTCTCAAATTTAAAAAAAAAAAAAAAAAAATTTTAAATAAAAATTAAAAATAAAATTTAAAAAAAGTTGGAAATAAGTATAATCAGATCTTTCTAATTCATCTGACAGTAAATATGTTCTCTGTGAGATGTGTTTCAAATGTTCTACGGATTCAGGAAAAAAATCTTAAGGGGTTTGATGCCATACAAAACAACCTACTGATCATCAATACCTTCTGGCAGGCTCAGTGCCTGTGGTTCAAGTGGCTAAGGCGCCAGCCACATACACCCAAGGTGGCGGGTTCAAATCCAGCCCGGGCTCACCAAACAATGATGGCTGCAACCAAAAAATAGCCAGGTATTGTGGTGGGTGCCTGTGGTCCCAGCTACTTGGGAGGCAGAGGCAGGAGACTCGCTTGAGCCCAGGAGTTGGAGGTTGCTGTGAGCTGGGATGCCACAGCATTCTACCCAGGGGGACAGCTTGAGGCTCTGTCCCCTCCCCAAAAAAAGAGCTTCAAGGCTGATGATATCATTACCTTCCAACCGCTGAGCCTCTTGGCCTTTCTCCAGAGCCTTCTGAGAGTCCTTCTGGATGTCACTCTTTTCTTCTTCCTCTATGTCCTCCTCTTCAGCTGACTCCTGCCTAGGCAAGGCTGTACCTGCTTCCTCTGAAGGTTCTCTCTTTCCTGGAGGCTGTTTGGAAGCTGGGGACACATAAAACTTGATAAAGTCTATAGGAGCCAATGACAGCACTGAATGCTTGTACTTCTTATACTAGATGGAAGAACCATTCTTTTCCACTTTTAGCATAAGAGAATCTTGAGTTTTAAATATTCCCACTCAAAATAGGGATAGGAAAACCAGAAGGTAATCTATCAGCAATGTCCAGTCTAACCTAAATCAAACCTCAGATAGCACCAACTTCAGACCCTTTGAAGCTCTTGATGGTAAGAGCTTTGAGGTCACTGGGGTGGGGGTGGAGGTGGGAGTCTGAAAGCAGAAAATGGGTAGACTATCACTCTGTGGATCTAGTTGCCAGGGGTAATGGCTGGTGGCTCAGTGTGTGTGAACAAACCCTGATTTTTCTAAAGTGTTCTAGTATCCACATGCCCCAAATCCGTCCCTTCTAACTTCCCACAGAGGCAGCTGCCTGAGTAAAGCAAAAACATGTAACTAGTTTTCAGGAAGGTCTTCTCTTTAGGCACCAGAGCACAAGTGAGCATTAGCAAGCCAAGTCCCCTCATCAGAAACCTGGCCTCTCCTGGCCTGTTTTCTGTTTCCTTCTGCTCCTCTATTCACCACCTTGCACTTTTTTTTTGAGACCCAAAAGAGTAAAACTCAGTAAAACAACATCTCTCTTGAAAGTTCCTTTTTAAAATAACCCCAACTTCTCCTACCTAATCCCTGAATCCCAACTGTTCTAAAAAGGAGTCTACAGGTATTCTACCAGTGGCTACAGCCAATGATGAGCATTTTTGCTTTTGCCATTAGAAAGTTCTGAAATCAATCAGTTGATGTTAAGTAACTTCTGGCCACATGTAGCCTAAGCCAAATTTCACTTATTGTCATGGACAAAGACTTCTTTTTCCCATATATTCTGACAGGTTCAGGTTTCTAGATGCCGTCCTATGTCATCTTCCTGACCCAATTACCTAGACTCCCTTGTATTCATGCATATCTAAAGCACTGGAAACAACTGCCTTTCTTATAAGATCAACTGTGGCTGAACTCCAGGAGGGAGACTCCTGGGCCCCTGACCTCATACCTGGCAGCAGTTGCTGAGATGAGAGGCCCTGAATTGCAGAATGTTCTTCCTGTGTCCTGGCCCCATGGCTCCACTGATGCTGCCGGAAGAGTTTGACGTTGGAGCCCATGAAGCTGCAATGGCTGCAGTGGAAAGGGTAATGGGCCTGCCGGTGCAGCTCCATGCCCTGCTGGCTCCCAAAAAGCAAAGGACAGCCCCGGAAAGAACAGGGCACAGGAACTGCTCTGTGGGTTTGCCTCAGGTGTTGCTGTAGACCTTTGCGATCTTCAGCAGAGAACGCACAGCCAGATTCTGGGCAGGAGAAGGTGCTGGGAATGCCCCGGTGAATCTTGAAGTGGCTCTTCAGGGCTTGGGGTTGGATAAATTCCTGTCTACACACAGGGCATGGCAGGGGACTATCTGGTGGGCTCTGGCCTTGCAGAGAGCAAGGGAGGTTAAGGTTGCTGGGGGGCAGCTCTACTGAGCATAAGGTGCTAGAGAGGCCCTGCACTGGTTGTATATGGGTCTCACTGCACTGGTGCAGGGCCAGCAGAGTGGGCTCTGCGAAGCTCTGTTCACAGCGCTCACAGAAGTACACCTCCACCACCTTTACCAGGACACCTGCAGGCAGAGGACCGACAGAGAAAGGCACAGAATCAGATGGAACAAGACTCATAGGAGTTAGTTAGTAGTAGAAAATGTAGGTGAATCTTTTAATATTTGTGGAGTACAAATGGACTTTAAGTCTGGTTCTATACCTGCCCCATAAGATTAGGGATAGTTATCTGGCACATGTGCTTGGATTCTTATTCAAGAGTAAGAATTTGGCACAATACTTGGCACAAGATATGTGTTTAATAAGTATTTAAATAAACATTATTCAAATCCAGAAAACCTTAAGAGAAGGCAGTATCTGTAATCCTAGCATTCTGGAAGGCTGAGGTGGGTGGA
>NW_003852408.1:13723896-13728157 GCF_000181295.1 Otolemur garnettii | reverse complement strand
AAAAAAAAAAAAAAAAGAAAACCTAGCTGAGCACAGTGGCATATGCCTATAGTCCCAGGTACTTGGGAGGCTGAGGCAAGAGGACTGCTCAATCCCAGAGTTTGAGGTTGCTGTGAGCTATGATGCCATGGCATTATACCCAGGGTGATGGAGTAAGACTCTGTCTAAAAATATATATATAAATAAAAATTAAAAAATAAATTAGGTATAGTATCTGCAGTATAACTGACACAGTGTTACTTTCCAAATCTGTAGAGCTTTTCAAAGGGACAGGAATTCATAAAATGGAGAACATACTTTTTGAGAGCAACCAAATCACCTTTGTAATAATTGGTGCAATTATAAAAGAAGTGGGCAGAACCTCAATAAAGAAAAACTTAAGAAATGCTCTAATTTGGTACTTCCAACAGCCCTATGAGAAGAAGGACCTAAGATTCTACGAGGTAAAAGCCACCATGTTTATTAGTGGTAAAGCCCTGACTCCAGTGCAAGTTTGTCCTACATTTATTTTGATGGTCCTTTTTCCTCTTTATCATTATTTTTTTCTTTAAAAAAGTACAATGCACTGGGTGCAGTGGCTCACACCTATAATCCTAACACTCTGGGAGGTGAAGGTGGGTAGATTGCTTGAGCTCAGGAGTTCAAAATGAGCCTGAGCAAGAGTGAGACCCTGTCTCTAAAAATAGCTGAGTGTTGTGGTGGGTGCTTGTAGTCCCAGCTACTTGGAAGACTGAGGCAAGAGGATCACTTAAGCCCAAGAGTTTGAGGTAGCTGTGAGCTATGACCCCATGACATTCTACCATGGGTGATAGAGTGAGACAGTCTCCAAAAAAAAAAGTTTAACGCAACAATTCAAATGGTACCATCACCACTCTCATACATATAGTTTGGTGTGTATGCTTTTAGGCCTTTTTATTTACTTGTTATGAATCACAGATTTTTAAAAAATCTGAGTACATTTAAATTTCCTTCATCTTCAAACCCAGCCAGGGCCAACTAAACAATGACAACTATAACAAAAAATAGCCAGGCGTTGTGGTGGGTGCCTGTAGTCTCAGCTACTGGGAGGCTGAAGCAAGAGAATCGCTTAAGCCCAGAGGTTTCAAGTTGTTCTGAGCTGTGACACTATGGTTCTCTGCTGAGGGCAACATAGCGAGACTCTGTCTCAAAAAAGAAAAAAATTTTACTTCATCTTTTTTTTTTTTCAGTTCATGGTAGTGCAGAGCATGGATAAATCAAAATGAACTCTGTTGTTTTAATGGCAGAAAATGAAAAAGAAAAAGAAAAAGAAAAAAACCCCTGAAATTCTTCCCTCGCTGATAGACATTTAAACTGTTTCCAGCCACTACAAATAAAATTGCCATATACATCCTTATCTCTGTATCTTTGTGCATGTGTGTGAATCTTTCCTAGAGTGGAATTAGTGGGTCAGAGTGTGCGTATTATAAAATGTGCTACAAAGTTAAATGTAGATTACATTAACTTTTCCATTAAGTTGTAAGATAGTGTGTTTTCTTCCAGTCTCACCAACACTATACATTACAAAATAAGCTTAATTTTTATCAAAGTTGACAAAATGGCATCTCATGGTTATTTTTAACTGAAATTTGTTTTGAGATGAAGCATCCTTTCTTATGATTATTTACTAGTTTTATGTAGATTTCTTTTTCTCATTAAAAAAATTGTTTCTCGGGCAGTGTCTGTGGCTCAAAGAAAAGCCTTCCCATATGCTGGAGGTGGTGGGTTCAAACCAAGCCCTGGCCAAAAACTGCAAAAAAAAAAAATGTTTCTCATCTTGTGAAGCTCTTTGAATTTTAAAGATATTAATTCTTTCATATATGCAATTTTTTTCCCTAAGCTCTTTTTTTTTTTTTTCTTTTAGGCCAGGCATGGTGGCTCATACCTGTAATCCTAGTACTCCGGGAGGCTGAGGTGGGTGGATTGCCTGAGCTTAGGGGTTTGAGACCAACCTGAGCCAAGAGCGAGACCCCGTCTCTAAAACATAGCTGGGCATTGTGGTGGGTACCTGTAGTCCCAGCTACATGAGAGGCTGAGGCAAAAGAATCACTTGAGCCCAGAAGTTTGAGGTTGCTATGAGGTACGATGTCACAGGACTCTACTGAGGGCGACAAAGTGAGATTCTGTCTCAGAAAAAAACTTTTTTTTCCTTCTATCACAATTTAGATATATTACATGGTCAAATTAGTTAGTCTTTCCCAGTATTCTTTGTCACAGTACTACATTGCCAAGGAAAGTAATGACAACTGTAGCTGAAGAATAGCAGTTAAAAAACAGAGAAGTTTCCTAAAAATAAAAGGCTATAAATATGAGATGAATTTAAGGAGAATCTTTCTCCTAGGTTAAATACAAATACTCAACTCCTACTCATTTTCTTTTTTATTTTATTTTACTTATTTATTTTTTGCGACAGAGCCTCAAGCTGTTGCCCTGGGTAGAGTGCTGTGGCATCACAGCTCACAGCAACCTCAAACTCCTAGGCTTAAGTGATTCTCCTGCCTCAGCCTCCCAAGTAGCTGGGACTACAGGCGCCTGCCACAACACCTGGCTATTTTTTGGTTGCAGCCATCATTATTGTTTGGTGGGCCCAGGCTGGATTCGAACCCGCCAGCTCAAGTATATGTGGCTGGCACCTTAGTCACTTGAACCATAGGTGCCAAGCCTTGTTTCCTTTTTTAGAGGCAGGGTCTTACTACTTTGCCCAGGCTAGTGTGCAGTGGCTATTAACAGGATTGGATATAGCACACTACAGCCTCAAAGTCCTAGGCTTAATTGATTCCACCACCTCAGCCTCCCTAGTAGCTAGGAATACAGGCACACCACCGTACCCAGCCTCAACTCCTACTCTTAACAATATGCCTTGGATGAGAAAAATATGTTATACATGAGAAACTAGGGCAGTGAAATACCAGATTACATCTGGAAAGCCCTGCCAAGCCCAGAATGGTAGAGACATGCTAGGTCTTTTGCCTAATCCCTGGCTGTAGTTCCTGGGTAAGGGTGTCAATATGTAGAAAAGAATCTCCAAGGACTGTAAGAGTAAGGACAAGCCAGGATTGGGCAAAGAGGTCAGAAAGGTCTTCCTTTCTGGATTAATGCCTAGTAGACATGAAGCCCTCACAAGGACAGACTCGGCTAAAAGCTTGATACAAGAATGGGCATCACTTCACCAGCCTTCAATCAACATGCACCAACTGCAAACCAAATTACAACATCTCTAAGTACAAAAATAGGATGCTACCTTGTGTTCTTATATGTATACAGAAGTACCAAAAATAGCACAAACACAGGCCCAAGGCTGCTTGTCCCATTGGCCTGCTTGCAATTATGTTTTTACCTGGGGTCTCTCCAGGAGGACCTGGGGACAGGGCTCCAGCTACTGTTTCCACAATGATCTCCATGTTCCCTGGGCCTTCTTCAGTTGCTGTGGCCTCTACCAGCAGGCAGCCTGGGTCAGCAGGCAAAGGTGTGGGGTCTCCAGAAGGACAGGGGCTCTCAATGGGCCCCAGGATTCCACGGTTAGAGAGATGTGGAGAGATCAGCAATAGCTCAGGGCATAGTCCATCCATCTCCCCAGTGCTGTTAGTTGGCTGTGTGTCCAACATGGGGTCTGTCATCTCCTTGGACTTGTGTGTTTTGGCCTCTTTAATGCTGAGAAGCCAACCAGAAGAAAAATATAACATGGTTAGAGCTCTTGCTTTCTTCCAGGTTGGGGCTGGTACACAGCCCAGGGTCCACCCACTTAGGCACTGCCTTGCATGCCACACCTTATTAACCTAAATAGAGGTTTTCTTTTTACAGTAATGTTTAAGCCAAAAAGTGTAAAAAAAACGATAACAGAATCAATACCAGGAGAAAGGTAATAAGTTTTGGCCAACATACTAATGACTGCAGATTATGTTTCTTGCCAAGTGTCCTTGGTAAAATCATTAAGCAATCTGAGTGTTTTCTTATCTGCAACAAAATTACATGGGGCTAAACGATCTCAGAGGTCCCTTTCCCTCTTAATATTTGATACTGTCACTATTCCTCAGCATAGGTATAAGGCCCTTCTTTCATCATCTGACCCCTATTGACCTCTCCTGATTAATTGTCCACCTCTCCCTTCAACAGATCTCTGAACCAGATAATTACCATTCTCTAGACATTCTCTGTTGCTTCCATACTCTCGCAGCCTCTTGCCTCTCTCTTGGCTTGATGTGCCTTTTCTCATTCTCTTTCTTTCTTTCTTTTTTTTTTTTTT
>NW_003852408.1:13721428-13723710 GCF_000181295.1 Otolemur garnettii | reverse complement strand
TGCACTTCTGGGGTACAGTGTGGGGTTTTCACACACAATCCGAAACACTTCCATCAAACTGGTTAACATAGCCTTCATGTCATTTTCTTAGTTATTATTTTAAAATGTTCACATTCTACTCTTAGAAAGATTCACTTGCCTTTTCTCATTCTCAATCTCTCTCCAACCCTCTCATCTGGCTAATCGACTCCAAACAACTCTTTAAAAAGCTCCACAAAAGTCTTTAACATACTTCCTCTCTTCTGGGCTCCTAATGGCACTTCATACATAGCCCTATCAGAAACTGTTATACTGCACTGTTGCTTACCTATTAGTCTCCCTCCCTTCATGGAGAGCTTCTTAAATAGTTTATTGACATTATTATTTCAGAAAACACAGATCACCAACATACAAAAGCCAAGACATAAGACGATTCTAGCAAATACCTGTAGGCACTGAGCTGCAGAGTAAAGAGTGACATCTTGTACCAAGACACCAAACCAGAAGTTCCTTACATATAAAGTAACACATTTGGAGACATTTCAAACTCATTAACTGACTGTGGTCTCAAAATGAACACAGAAACACACTGAGAAATGAATGGCAATTATGTGGCATAGCCTGTAATACATGACTAAAAAGAGTTTAAGCTGAATAACTAGTAATTAATGAAAGTATTCACTTCATGAAATTGTCTTGGAGGTCAAGGAAAGGCCATGTTGCAGGTGAGAAGATGCAAAAGAAGAAAAAAACCTAGATCTTGCAATCTGATAATCTATTCTACAGAATCCCACTACACAAACATCTGATCACAGGTACTGAGAAGGCGGCAGGGAAGGATTCTCTGGTAACGACAACCTCCACTTACTGAATATCATCGCTGCTCTGGAAAATCTTCCTGCTCGGCTGTACATGGCCTCTGGAGGAAGCCAAGAAGGAGGTGGGGCCGTTTAATAACCTTCACCCACGGGGAAGGCGGAGTGAGGTATGAGGCAAAAGGGCAGGAGAGAAGAAATGTGCCTCTCTGGGCAGTCATGAAAAGAAAGGACAGGTTAAGGAAAGGACAGGTTAAGGTAGAGACAAGGTCTGGGGAAAGGAGCCCCGGCCTAGATACAAGGGTTCCCTTTTGCCTCTGGGCTCTGACTCACCGCGTGGACTTGGTCATATACAATCACCTTGCTTCTCTGGGCCTCAGCTTTCCTATCTGTAAAATGGAGGCAATGACAGCGTCCACAACGTCGGCTAGAAGCTGAATCACAAGAGGCAGCGAACGGGAAAGGCGCTTTGTAACCTGTAAGGCTTGGAATGGAGCCTGGTCATGATTAAGGTCCTGAGAAGCAACGGGTATCCGGGCGGGGTCCAGAGCCGTGACGCGGCGGTGGCGCCGGGGCGGCTGGTGAGATGCGTCCGGGCCCCGCTCGTTAGCGTGCTTCCTTCAGTAGCTCTTCCCGAGAGTTCTCACAGCCCAGGCCCTCTCTCATCCTGGGGCTCGAGAAACTTTTGCCTCCAGCTTGCTCCACCCGCTCTCCCGCCCAGTTCTCGCCTGGCAGCCACTCACTCACCTCCCGGCCCAGGGCCGGCGGGAGTCGCATCTCTATGGTGTACAGCGGCTGGAGCCGCCACCCGGGGCTCCCTTTGTGCGACCACCTCTAGCCCAGCCGCCTCTAGGACATCGGGCATACGGAGGCCACTCTCTCTTTCTCTAAGCGGCTGCCAAGACTCTATGGTTTTTCCTCTGTCGCTTTTCCCGCCCCTCCCCCGCTACTCTGAAGCCCACAGAGTACCATCGAGAGTGGTGGGGCAGAGTGACATGAGCTTCTCAGTGGGTGTGGCGGGAAGTAGATGAGAGAAGTCGGGGGCGGGGCAGGTCGCGGCTTCCCTTAGCTGCGGAGGGGGCGGAGTGAAACCATCGAGACGGAGGGCCAGAGAGTCATGGCGGTAAGGGGGCGGAGTGACGGGTTACTCCAAACCACATTGAGAGGAGCGAGCCGGGGCGTGCAGGAGGATCCGGGCCGTGGGGTGGGGGTGGGGTTCTGGGTGTACCACAAGGACCAGGGGTGGAAGAACTTTGTGGCCTTCCATGCATAGGTGATTTGGAATGCTGGATCCCAACTCTGAACCTCAGCCGAGGTCACTGCTGTCAATTTACAGCCCTGCGTTCCAGGCGCAGGGCAAAGTGGCAGCGTGGGTTGGGGTGGGGGGCGGTCAGAGGAGATGTGTGCTAGGAACAATTTTGCTCTATCCCTCGGGGATTGTCTACACTTAGATCCAGTCATATTGTGAGGGGTGGAATTCAGAAAAAA
>NW_003852408.1:13711753-13720630 GCF_000181295.1 Otolemur garnettii | reverse complement strand
AAAAAAAAAAAAGAAAGTGCTAGACCAGGGAAAGTGATTGGTGCTGATTCTTCTGATGAAAGATCTGGACCTCTTGTGTAGCTGTTTGGTGAAGTTAGAGTTGGAGACCCATTAAAATTCTATTTCAATAACTAGAATGTAATTTTAAGGAAACAGTTTAGGTAGAAGTCTAAACAAGATATTAGGAATTGGACATTTGAGGGAGAGGATATTTGAAGGCCATTACTCATGGTAATAAG
Organism: Otolemur garnettii; assembly: GCF_000181295.1. Classification (NCBI taxonomy): domain Eukaryota; kingdom Metazoa; phylum Chordata; class Mammalia; order Primates; family Galagidae; genus Otolemur; species Otolemur garnettii. Next base: position 13,720,391 of record NW_003852408.1, on the reverse strand, counting down.
GCATGTGTTTACTGACAAGTCAATGGAAGAGTTGCCTGCTGAATCCAGCCAGTGGCTGCCTTTCTATCTCTGCTGGTCCCTTATCCTGATGTAAAGCCAGTTACATTGTTCTCTCTAGTGTAGAGTATCTCCAGACATGGTCCTCTGGCAGGAAATTGAGATCTGATGAAGGGCAAAATGGGATGAAGGGCCTGGAGCAGGGGTCCTCAAACTTTTTAAACAGGGGACCAGTTCACTGTCCCTCAGACCGTTGGAAGTCCTGACTGCGGGCCCAGGACGAGTTGGCTGCTAAGCAGGACAGGCAATGGGGGCAAAAACACCTGGTGGGCCAGATAAATGTCCTCGGCGGGCCACATGTGGCCCACGGGCCGTAGTTTAAAGACCCCTGGCCTTGAGTCTTGGCCTTACATTCCAACACCACCCTTACCCCACAAGAGTAGGACATTGAAGCACATAGTAGTACTGACCTGTCCTTCCTGCTTTTGCAGAAGGGAATGGGGTTGGGCGCTAGGAAGGTATGGAAAAAGTAATCTTGTGCTTTGTCCCATCTCCACTGTGCTCCTAGGTTTTGATTATGCTCCAAGGCCTGTAAGGTTTGGTGTTTTCCTTTCAAGATGCCACTTTCAGACTTTATTCTGGCTCTGAAGGATAATCCCTACTTTGGGGCTGGTTTTGGGCTAGTGGGTGTGGGCACAGCCCTGGCCCTGGCCCGGAAAGGTGCCCAACTGGGGCTGGTGGCATTCCGGCGCCATTACATGATCACACTGGAAGTCCCTGCTCGAGACAGGAGTTACGCCTGGTTACTCAGCTGGCTTACTCGTCATAGTACCCGTACTCAGCATCTCAGTGTCGAGACTTCGTACCTTCAGCACGAGAGTGGCCGCATTTCCACCAAGTTTGAATTTGTACCCAGCCCTGGGAACCACTTTATCTGGTAAGGTTAGGAACCAAGAAGGGCGCTGAGAGTAGAAAAGGAGAATGAAAGGACCTGGGTTTGACCCATGTACTAACTCTATTTTGATTATTTTCAGGTATCAGGGGAAATGGATCCGGGTAGAACGAAGTCGAGAGATGCAGATGATAGACTTGCAGACAGGGACTCCTTGGGAATCTGTTACCTTCACAGCCCTGGGCACTGACCGAAAGGTTTTCTTCAACATCCTGGAAGAAGGTGTGGGATGGCACAGGCAGGCACCCTTGGGGGGTTCCAGGGAGGGGACATTTGATATCAGAGAAAGAGCAGTTTGGCGAGGAGGAATAAGAGGATATGGGGTGGGCACTGTGGCTCCCGCTTGTAACCCTAGTGTTCTGGGAGGTCAAGGTGGAAGGATTGCTTGAGCTCAGGAGTTTGAGATCAGCCTGAGCAAGAGCAAGACTTTAGCTCTACCAAACATAGATTAAAAAAAAATTTTTTTTTTTTTTTTTTTTGGTTTGAGATAGAGTCTCAAGCTATTGTCCTAGGTAGAGTGCTGGGGCATCATAGTTTAAAGCAACCTCCAACTCTTAGGCTCAAGTGATCCTCTTCCCTCAGTTTTTCTATTTTGGTAGAGACCGGGTCTCGCTTTTGCTCAGGCTGGTCTCACACTCATGAACTCAAGCAATCCATCTGCCTTGGCCTCCCAGAGTGCTAGGATTACAGGTGTGAGCCACCAAGGCAGGCCCTAAAAATAGAAAAATTTAACTGGCCATGGTGGCAATCACCTGAAGTCCCAGCTACTTGGGAGACTGAGCCAAGAGGATTGCTTGAGCCCAGGAGTTTGAGGTTTCTGTGAGCTAGACTGATGCCCAAGGATTCCAGCCTGGGTAACAGAACAAGACTGTCTCAAAATAAACAAACAAAGCCAAACCCATAGGTGCAAGGGACCAGAAGGAAGCTATTTGGCATAGTTCTGCCTAATTGGAGAATCAGCTATAGTAAAGAGAACTATTGGCCTTGTCTCATCTTTCCTTCCCAGCTCGAGAGCTAGCCTTACAGCAGGAAGAAGGGAAGACTGTGATGTATACAGCTGTAGGCTCTGAATGGCGCCCCTTTGGCTATCCCCGCCGGAGGCGGCCACTGAGTTCTGTGGTTCTACAACAGGGTCTGGCTGACCGAATTGTCAGAGACATCCGGGAATTCATTGATAATCCCAAGTGGTACACTGACAGAGGTAAGAAGAGATCTTGGGTGTTTTTGATGTTTTAGAGCAGGAGATAGGCTGGTTTCTGGCCAGATGTGGCAATGTAAAGCTCTAGCCCAGTTCTCAGAGATAAATGGAAAAGAAAAGTTGCCTACGAGGATAATTTATCAAGGTCCTCAGGCCTCCAGAGGGCAGGGCTGGGAATGAATATGGGTATTTGGGGCATATTACATGATTCATTTTCAGTCTCAGTCACCCTGGCTCTATCCCTAGGCATTCCCTACAGACGTGGCTACCTGCTTTATGGGCCCCCTGGTTGTGGCAAGAGCAGTTTTATGTGAGTAGAGTCACAGTTTCTCTTAGCTTTGCAGAACAGTCTTTGTGGAAAAGCTATGCTGCTGGGGTTGGAAAGAGAAATGAACCTGGGGAAAAGAGATAAGGATAAACATATGGAACATTAGAATGAGTAGTAGAAGTGAGGCCTCTAAGACATACCTCCTAGGACTGTGAAGAAACAAAGAGCATTTGGGCCCAGGTAAGAGTTCCCAGATTGCTTACTGCCTCTTACTGTCCCATCCTCCATAGCACAGCCCTGGCTGGGGAATTGGAACACAGTATCTGCCTGCTGAGTCTTACGGACTCCAGCCTCTCCGATGACCGGCTCAACCACTTGCTGAGTGTGGCCCCACAGCAGAGCCTGGTGCTCCTGGAGGATGTGGATGCTGCTTTTCTTAGCCGAGACTTGGCTGCAGAGAGTAAGTGAAGGCGTTGGGAGATGAAGGGGAGTGGTTCTAATTAAGGGCAAATTAGGTATAGGAGTAAATGAAGAATAGTGGAATAAGTAGAAGTCCAGAGGGCTGATGGAGGATACCTAGGTTAGCCCACAAAGGCACGGGTAAGTAAGGGAACATGGTAGGGAGTGTTTGTTTTTTGAGACTGAGTCTTACTGTGTTGCCCTCAGTACAGTGCTGTGGCATCACAGCTCACAGCAACCTCCAACTCTTGGGCTTAAGCGATTCTCTCACCTCAGCCTCCCAAGCAGCTGGGACCACAGGTGCCCACCACAACGCCTGGCCATTTTTTGTTGCAGTTGTCATTGTTTAGCAGGCCCAGGCCGGGCTCCAACCTGGCACCCTTGGTGTATATGGCCAGTGCCCTACCACCTGAGCTATGGGCACTGCCATGAGTGGGGTGTTAACTTTAAGTAGGGCTGTGACCACCCATGCTTTTCTTTTTCTTTGCCTTCCTCCAGACCCAGTAAAGTACCAAGGTTTAGGTCGCCTAACCTTCAGTGGACTGCTCAACGCCTTGGATGGTGTGGCTTCCACTGAGGCACGTATTGTGTTCATGACCACCAATCATGTTGACAGGTAAGAAGGAAAGGGTGAGATAACTCTGAAAATCAAGACTACTCACCCCCTTAGTGCCTTGGTAGGATCAGGAGTTTAAGGGGACCACCTTCTTTTCCATTGCCAGTATGACTGTTACTTGTGACTCTGCTTTCCCCTTAGGCTTGATCCTGCCCTGATACGCCCTGGGCGAGTAGACTTGAAGGAGTATGTGGGCTATTGCTCACACTGGCAGCTGACCCAGATGTTCCAGAGGTTCTATCCTGGGCAAGCACCTTCTTTGGCTGAGGACTTTGCAGAACATGTCCTTAAAGCTACAACTCAGATCAGTCCTGCCCAAGTGCAGGGTTACTTCATGCTATATAAAAATGACCCTGCAGGGGCAATTCACAATGCTGAGTCTCTAAGGAAGTGATCAGCCAGGATGTACTTAGTTCTCCCTCTAGGAAATCAATAAACACCTGCCACATATTCTGGTCTGACTTCCCTTCCTCAGTCACTGTATTTGTGCTTGAGTAAAAAGCAGGGACAGCAATCACAGATGCCTACAGAGGTCAGTCAGGTGGCCACAGATGATGGGGGCATAGCCTAAGACAAAGGGGAAGAAGAGACACTAGAATAAATGGGAAACTAAATTCCTCCACTTAAAGGCATTCAAATTAAAAAAATATACAGGCTCGGAGCCTATAGCTCAACTGGCTAAGGCGCCAGCCACGTACACCTAAGGTGGCGGGTTCGGATCCCCAGCCCGGACCCGCCAAACAACAATGACGGCTGCAACCAAAAAATGGCCGCGCGTTGTGGCGGGCACCTGTGGTCCCAGCTACTTGGGAGGCGGAGGCAGGAGACTCGCTTGAGCCCAGGAGTTGGAGGTTGCTGTGAGCTGTAATGCCACGGCACTCTACCCAGGGGGACAGCTTGAGGCTCTGTCTCAAAAAAAAAAAAAAAATACACATATAAATGACTATATTTATAACAGGTTATGAGTAACAGTAGTTCCTAAGGAATCTGCCCAAATGTTGGCATCCCAACTAGTTTTCCCTGAAAACTACTTGTTAGCTGTGCTAGCTGATGAGATGTCAAACTCTACCCGGATCTCTTGGGACAACAGACTTCAGAGCAAAGTCGGGGGTTGCTCTGCCAAACACCAATCTTACTAGGAATTTAGAAATTCCTGATTAGGAATTTACTAGGAATTATAACCTATACTTTATAGGCTAGCCAGTGCTGAACAAAGAGAGCCAAACAAGGCGAAATATCTTTATTGCCCCCCTCCCATCCCCAACTCCCTGTCCCCCCATCGTACTGCTAGGAACCATCCTCTGATTCCAGGCCCAGGGGTTCCCTCCGAGTACCAGGCCGGTGTGCTCCCTGGCCACGAGGCAGGCGGGGATAAGAACCTGGTGTCCGACCTTTGGAACGCTCCCAGCGAGCATAGTCCCGAGTCCTGCGGGGTGGGGGGCCCTGCCAGCTGCCAGGCCCCTTCTCTTGGGGAGGACCTTCAACCCCTTGGTTATGGGGTTCTGGCTTTAGGTCCATGGGCTCTTTGAGGGGCCTCTCAGGAGTTGGCAGTTCGTGGGTGTCACTGGTACCTTTGGGGGCATAGCATTCCCCTCCCTTCAAGTGCCTCCGTTCAGGCTGTCGCCAGGGGCCTCGACTGGGCTGGGGGATATCTAGCATAGATTTCTGGGTCTCGCCCAACCTCTGCTGATGTGGCCCAGCCCCAGGAGTCTTCTCACACAAGTACTGAGTGGCCACAGGCAGAGGAGTTGGCAGGGTGGATTTGGCAGTTGTTGAGGTGGACAGTTCTGCAGCAAGGGCACTAGGTGGTTGGGATCCTCTGGAGACATCAACAGTTGACTCAGGTTCCAAAGGGGCAGGAGGCTAGAAACAAGTGAGGGGATACAGTGAGGAAGATGTAGTTCCTCAAAGCAGGGAACTGCCCTTCTCCTACCATCTGGTCTCGCCACCACAAGCCTATAACCTCCCTGGTTAGAACAAATCTTATCCTAGGGCCATGCCAGAGTGGGGTTTGTAGGAAGGTTGGTGGTGGTGTAGGATGAGGGGGAAACCCTTCCCTCACCTGCTGAAGGCTGATGAAGTACCGGTTTCGCTCAGCCTCAAGGTCAATGATGCCCCCCCTTTCCTGCTGCCTCTGGTAGAGCCGTTTGCGCTCTTCTTGTTGGCGCAAACTCTCTGCATTAGGCTGGTACAACTCCTGAAGGGAAGGAAGAATAGCAGGGTAGAAACAATAAATAGGAGAAACAGGCAAATTTGAACCCCTTTTTTTCCAGGATTGCCTCAGGAGATCTGTACAAGTTCTTGATTTTGTCCCTTGGATTTGGGCTTTTTTTTTTTAAAAGACAGAGCCTCAAGCTGTCCCCCTGGGTAGAGTGCTGTGATATCACAGCTCACAGCAACCTCCAACTCCTGGGCTCAAGCGAGTTTCCTGCCTCCACCTCCCAAGTAGCTAGGACCACAGGCACCCACCACAATGCCTGGCTATTTTTTATTTTTTTTTGGTTGCAGCCATCATTGTTGTTTGGCAGGCCCAGGCTGGATTCGAACCCGCCACCTTAGGTATATGTGGCTGGCGCCTTAGCTGTTTGAGCCACAGGCGCTGAGCTGGATTTGGGCTCTTGAAGCCTTTGGCTCCCAGTGGGGCTATGGCTTTGCAAGAGGTACTAGGCAGGTCAAGCTCAGTTCCACAGATCCTATTAGATACAGACAAGATGCCATTCTCCCTCCTTAGGGAATGTCCAGTATTCCCGGCTCAAATTTGAAGGGAATCCCCTTACCATAGGGTGTTGGGGTTCAGGGGCTGCTTTCAGTGAGGCAAGGTCATACACGAGGGGCTCTCTGCACACTGGACACTGCACACCAACTGCCTTCTAAAAAGAGAAGACAATCAATAGTGTGACTGTTGTTTACAATATTCTATTGTATATTGTATATTCCAGGTATACTGATTTGATCTTTTTTTTTTTTGAGACGGAGTTCACTTTGTTACCCTCAGTAGAGTGCCATGGCATTACAGCTCACAGCACCTCAAACTCCTGGGCTCAAACGATCCTCTTGATTCTCCAGAGTTGCTAGGATCAGAGGTGCCAGCTAGTTTTTTTTAAGAGATGGGGTCTCGCTCTAGCTCAGCTCAGGCTCGTCTCCAACTCCTGAATCAAGCAATCCACTTACTTCAGCCTCTCAGAATGCTAGGATTACAGGCGTAAGCCACCATACCCAGCCACTGATTTGATCTTTAGAAATTATAAGTCTATATTACATTACCACATGTACCCTGAAACTATGTGTATCTAATAAGCATCGCTACAAAAATAAAAATAAGGTGGGAGAATTGTTTGAAGCCAGGAGTTTAAGACCAGCCTGGCCAAAATAATGAGACCCCCGTCTCTAAAAAAAATTTAAAAAACTATTGGTGGTGGGGGGCCCATAGCTAAGAGGTTAGGGCGCCAGCCACATGCTGTAAGGGGTGGTAGGTTCAAACCCAGCCTGAGCCTGCTAAGCAAACAAACAAAAAAATAGCCAGGCATTGTGGCGAGTACCTGTAGTCCCAGCTACTAGGGAGGCTGAGGCAAGAGATCACTTAAGCCCAAGAGTTTGAGGTTGCTGTGAGCTACAACACCACAGCACTCTACCAAGTGTGACAAAGTGAGAGTCTGTCTCAATTAAAAAAAAAAAAATTACTGGTGGTGCACCCCTATACTTAGGAGCCTGAGGTGTGAGGACCACTTAAGCCCAGGATATCCAGGTTACGAGCTATGATCGTGCCACTGCACTCCAGCCCAAGCAACAGAGCAAGACCTTATCTCTAAAAATAAACAAGACTTTTAAATTTTAAAAATTAAAAGAATAAAAGTAAAATTTTATATAGAGAAGAAATCATACCGCTGCTTCACAGGCCAGGGTGCCCCCCACATGCTGACTTCAGCCAGCCAGCCTAATCTGCAGCACACCAGGACTGATGGGGCACAGGCATACCTGGTCAGCAGTGAGATGAGACACAACAAGTGTTACCTCACTAGAGATCTCGGAACTCCCTGCCACCACATGCAATATGTAAGTAGATATAAGGATACCCTTTTCTCTGGAAACGAATTTCATTAATCTCAAACCATCTATACTACCCTAAAAAGGTTAATAATCATTGTGAAGTCAGCACATAAGGGTTTCAGGTGAGGGAGGAGGCTGGCAAGGCATACCTGTTTGGTCACGGCATGCTGCCGTTCCTGTTCCTGCTCCTTTCCTTGTGCCTTCAGCTCTTGCTCCATGTGCTGGATGTACCGAGCAAGACAATGGCAGTGGAAGTAGTGGTAACAGTGTGTTTTAGTAAAGGCCTCCTTCTCCTAGAGGAAGAACAGACATACGCACTAAATCTGCCCTCATCTTCCTATCCCAAGCAGACCCCAGGTCCCAAAAGAGAAACCCACCTGAAAACTATAGAGGCAGATGACACACTGGCCATGGGGGATGTTGTTATCTGTGAGAATTTCCTTCCCTTTCTGAAAAGAAATAAGACACTGCTTGAACAGGGCACAGGGGCAAAGATTGTGAGCAAAACCCATCTACTACTCCTAAGAGTGACTGAATGGACTCAACTCTCACCAAGCCAGTTACCATGTTTTTATGCATTTCTGTCTTAATACTCCCTCTACTTGGAATCAGTCTTGCTCCACCTCTTGCCCTGCGCCTCAAATTTGATCCTTCTAATCTCAAAATCCAACTTAATTATTCTTTCTCTCATTAAGTCACTTTTAATATATCTTAAACATGAAAATAATATGCCTTGGAGAGAAAAAAATGTTCTCTCCAAGAGACATATTCTTGGAGGCTTTTCTTTTCTTGAGACAGAGTCTCATTTTGTCGCCCTCAGTAGTGCTGTAGTGTCTTAGCTCACAGCAACCTCCAACTCTTGGGCTCAAGAGATTCTCTTACCTCAGCCTCCAGAGTAGCTGAGACTACAGGCATCTGCCACAATGCCTAGCTATTTTTAAGAGATGGGGTCTTGCTCTTCTTGCTCAGGCTTGTCTCAAAATTGTGAGCTCAGGCAATTCACCTGCCTCAGCCTCCCAGAGTAATAGGATTACAGGTGTGAGCCACCTCACTCAGCCTTTTTTTGGAGGTAGCGAGGCTTTTCTTTTTTTTTTTTTTTTA
>NW_003852408.1:13708378-13711308 GCF_000181295.1 Otolemur garnettii | reverse complement strand
GTCATTGTTGTTTGGCGGGTCCGGGCTGGGGATTCGAACCCACCACCTTAGGTGTACGTGGCTGGCGCCTTAGCCAGTTGAGCTATAGGCGCTGAGCCGAGACTTTTCTTGATTAAGCTGCCTTGAGTATTACTCCTGCATAAGGCAATGAGCTTGTTCTAGAGTTGGCTTTCAGAAAGAATGCCAAGGCAACCAAAATGGACAGAGAATTGAAAAACCATCAAGTTAGACTGCGAAATATGCATTTACATTGTTATTTGGGTAGCTAACACTGCACTCTGGAATTCTACAAAGTTCCCGGGCTGCATTGTGGAGGCCTGATCTAGGAGTGCTACTCTGGCCAATTATGCCCACTCTGACTCTAGGCCACCACTTTTATTCTATTCTGACATTTTTCTTATAGCTTTAAAGCAAAAAAAAAAAAAGATGGCTAAGACTTCCCCTGCCCATTTTCCCAGGCCAGCACCTCTTACCTCAATGAGTTCATAGAGCATGGCAGTGCCCAACCCAGCCTTGGCCACATGACCCAAAGCCTGTGAGATCCTAGAGGAAGAGAATCAACCAAATATTAGGCTTGCCCCCTTCCCTGACCAGGCAGAGCTATATCCTGAGTTTTCTCTGTTCTGGCCAGCCTGACTTACTTGTGGATCTGTTCATCTGAGAGTCCTCGGGGATTACGGATAGAGATTTGTGGCACCTCATGGGGATACTAATGGGGAGAAATAACAAGTTACTGCTAAAGCGATCACCCCAGGGCCTTTCCCATTCCTCCTTTTGCTACCATAGAGTAGGGGCTTCACCTCTGCTGGGACCTGAAGCACCAGAGTGAAGCAGACATACTGTGAATCCTGGTCCTCTGCAGTGGCAGGGTGCAAAGTTATGTAGATCTCCCATGGTGAAGACCTGCAAGTGGATAAAGTAGAGACCCAGGATATGACTGTGCAGGAACTTGAGGGCTAGGGGCATTGAGGGTGAGAAAGTAAAGCAGGCAGAGGAAGTAAGCATCAGATTCTTTCTTTTAGAAAGATCAGAGGAATAGCCTTTGTCTATACAAGAGGAACATTACTTTTGAATCAAAGCTGACAAAGTCTTAAGACCAGATTCTACACAGAACCCTCTCCTCATTACTAGAGGACACCTGCCCACCCCTAGTAGAATACATACCTGCCATTTCCTTTAATCACCTGTAGTTCATTCAGATAGATAGACTCTAATACTTCAACTTCAGAGGGAAGGACCCTAGAGAGACGGGGAGACAAGACTCACCATTATACCTTTCCCTGTAGAAGCCTGGTAGAAGCCTGTTAACACTGATAAAGGATGGCTTTGTAGAAAAGTAGCAATGTGGCTCAGTGCCTGTGGCTCAATTGGCTAAGATGCCAGCCATATACATCTAAGGTGGTGGGTTCGAATCCAGAGCCCAGGCCCGCCAAACTACAATGATGGCTGCAACCAAAAAAAAAAAAAATGGCCGGGCATTGTGGCGGGCGCCTGTGGTCCCAGCTACTTGGGAGGCTGAGGCAGGAGACTCACTTAAGCCCAGGAGTTGGAGGTTGCTGTGAGCTTTGATGCCACAGCACTCTACCCAGGGTGACAGCTTGAGGCTCTGTCTCAAAAAAAAAAGAAAAGTAGCAATGTGCCTGAATGCATTTACTCAACTTCTTGAAAGTGAGGGAAATGTTTCCTTCAGTTGTCAGGTGGTCAAGTAGGAAACATAGGAATCAGAATTTTAGAGATCATTTCTGCAAACAGATTAGGAAATGGATTCCCAGAAAGGTAAAATGACTAACCAAGGCTTAACATAGGCAGAACTGGGTGATACAGAACTGGGTGTGGTGGCTCACACCTGTAATCCTAGCACTTTGGAAGCCTGAGGCAGGAGGATCTCTTGAGTGAGACCATGCCTCTACTAAAAATAGAAAAAATTAGCTGGGTGTTGTGGCAGGCACCTGTAGTCCCAGGTACTTGGCAGCCCAGGAGTTTGAGGTTGCATGAGCTAGGCTGTTGCCCTGGCACTCTGGCCTGGGCAACAGAATGAGACTCTGTCTCAAAATAAACAATGCTTGCTTTGGCACCACATATACTCAAAACAAATAAACAAAGAAAAAAAAACATAGGCAGAACTAGGACCAGAGTCAGGTTTCTTGACTCCCTGTTCAAATTTCATTCTTCTGTTGGTTATTCCCTAGTGGCAATATCTCTGATCCAGAAATATGGATTCCATTCCGTAGCATCAAGGTTACCAATATTAATTCTGCCTTTCCCTGTATCACCATTCAGTGTAAATCCCAGTGCCCTGGCCACTGTCTAACATCAGTCAACTCAAGCCTTCTCAAAGGAGATACCAACCTCAACACAGCAGATCTAGGTGTTGTAATAGAAGAGCCATCAGCCTTGGAGTCAGTAATAGGTACCAATTGCTTACCAGCTATGTGATCTGGGTACTTATATCTATAAGCCTGAGTTACCCTGTCTACCACATATCATAGATAATACCACCTGCTCTTTAGGGTGATTGTGAGGATAAAGCTCATGTTTGTATAAAGTACCTAATAGTATATGGACCATAATAGCTAGTCTATGTCTTCTTTTTTTCCTGTTTGTATATGACCTTCTCGGTTAAAAGGAAAGAGGAATGGAAGGGAGATAGTTGGCAAAATACTCTACATGTATTTATGACTCTGGGCCTTTAGTTGAGCTAAATCAGTCTCCAGGTTAGGATCTACGGTTCTATTGTAAATCAGAGGACACACATGTTTAAGCATAGAAACAATAGTTGGAATGATATTGAAGATGAGTGATTTGAGTTCACAGTTGTACCTGGATACATGGAAAAATGCATGCTTTGCTTTCTTATAGTTATACTGTTCCTTCTTCACCAAGAGTAGGGCTGACCCAGCATGACCTTTATCAGTGGTTTTTTTTTTTTT
>NW_003852408.1:13702560-13708161 GCF_000181295.1 Otolemur garnettii | reverse complement strand
GTGGCTGGCGCCTTAGCCGGTTGAGCTATAGGCGCCGAGCCTATCAGTGTTTTTTGATTTTTTTAAAAGGTAGAAACCTTAAAATACAAAAAATAAAGCTTTACACCTCACAGATAACAGTGGAGTAGTTCTGATATGAGAGTAGGAGTCTCAGAGCACCACAGGCCAGCTCCTACACTCACTGCTGCCCTCTCCTCTGAATCTTAAAAGTTCCCCTGAATAGTCTGAAAACTACTAATTTAGATGGTCTTAATAACCAGCAATAACTGGACTCTCTGAAACAATGTAACACTGAAGGGTGGCATCAGTCAAATGGCCCTTCAATTCTTTACTCCAGCTGTGTGGGTCCTGGATGTAAAATGGCGGGGGGGGGGGCATTGTAGAATGTCCTAATGCTGAGAATATAATGATATAGAGTTACACAACTCTGGATTCCTAGTGGCAACTTCGTACCTTCAGGCAAATCGTTTTACTTTTTTTTTTTTTTTAAACAGTTTTACTTCTTTGGAATTATCTGGTCTCCTCAGGTGCCCCTACCTCAGGGTTATTAATGAAAAGGAGGCTTATGTTTGTTACAATCTAACCTGATCCTCTTACTATTCTATGAGGTAGATGCCACACCCACTTTTCTACACCTGAAGACACTGACTCACAGAAGCTAGGTGGCCCGGTTAGCATCACACAGCCAATAAAATGGGAAGTGAACCCACACTTATCCCACTTCAAACCCCACAGTTCTTCCAGATTCTAGGCTCTTGTTAAGAATACTTGAGAGGCTTTTTGTGAGGTGTAAGGCTTTATTCAGACAATAATTCTCATTAGTGCTACCAGGCAGGAAGAAGGTTGAGGAAAGCATAAGCAGAAAAAGGCTGATCCAAGGGGAAGAGGGTACAGGAGCGGGAGGACATCGGTTTTGGGAGGTGAAAGGGAGGTGGAGAGGTCTCATAAGCAAGCCCTGAGAATACTCACTTCAGAGAGGATGGGACAGTATAAGGCTAGAGTAGAAGGGGTCAAACTGGGTAAGGCGCGGCCCGAATCGGCCTGGCCGACGCAGACCCAGTCTCCCCTCACTCAGACCAGCGCTCCTCCCCGTTCCCCATCCAGAACCTCTCCTAGAGGTGTCAGCATCTCTGCCATCCCTCATCCCTCGCTCCACCCCACACATCCGTCATAGGGATTGTTTACGGCCGCCGCTAGGCTCCGGGACCAGACCCAGGCGGTCAGCCAAAGCCCATATCCCCAAAGTTACCAGTCCTCCTCCCCTGCTGCTTCCGACGCAGACACCGCCATATCTTCTCCGGCTCGCAGCCGGAACCGGAAATGCCCTTGGGGAAGTGGGAGGTGAAAAACTAAGTGACGGCGGCTTGCGCGGTTTCTAGGCGACCGTAGACTCCAGGCCCGTAGTGGGGCCTGATGGTCAACAGACAGTTCGTAAGTGTCCCAGGAAGTGCCCATGGGCGGTCCATCGTCTGTTCCACATCTCTGAGCTTCTTTGTCCTCTGAACTTCTAATCAGTTCCACCGAATAAAATTGGTAAGAATGAGAGCCTAAAGAGACCAGTAGTGGGGGGCTGGAGAAAAATTCTAAGTCAGGCAAAGTACGCAGGCAACCAGAAGGGATGGGGCCCTGAAGGCCAGGGCCGGCGTACCTCCACCAGAAGAGCTTGGAGCTCCTAGGCTGAGAGTAAAAGCGGGGCTCTGGCCGGCGAAGCGCACGTGGACGGTTTCGATAGGAGGAGGCTGGGAATGACAGGAACATAGGGAAGGCTAGATGGAGCCGGGAGAGGAACATAGTGGTATGTAGGAGCTGGGTTGGGGGACGGGAGGAGACTGAAAAGTGGAGAGGAACTCCGAAGAGGCGCTGTGTGTATACAAGATCTCATCATCTTTCCATCGATTCCACCCTACCATGTTTCTGCGGGCTAGATTATTGTGAAAAAGAGAATAGGCAAGATGGCTAACGTTTACCCTCTCCCATACCCCAAACAGGGCTCCCAGATGTGTGGAACTGTCCCTAGATCTATAGCTCTTCACTACCATCTCCACCTTCTTCCGTCTGAGAGATCCTGAAACCTGTAACATGGAAAAGTACCACGTGTTGGAGATGATTGGAGAAGGCTCTTTTGGGAGGGTGTACAAGGGTCGAAGAAAATACAGTGCTCAGGTGGGATCTCTTTTGGATGGGACTTGCAATCCCCAACTCCAGTGGAAAATGGGCCTAAAATGAGTGCATTTTTACTAACGTGTATGTTTAAGTTGGTATGACTTAGTCATACTTGTTATGCAGTATGAGTTCTACAGTTGGATTGCTCAGATTCAAATTCTAGCTTTACAACTTTCAAGCTTTAGAATTATGGACAAGTTGTCTGGGTGTGGTGCCTGTAATCTCAGCATTTTGGGAGGCTAAGGTGGGAGGATCACTTGAGGCCAAGAGTTCAAGTCCAGCTTGGCCAATATAGCAAAATGCTGTCTCTAAGAAAAAATAGTTTTTTTAATTAGGTAGGTATAGTGAAGCACATCTGTAGTCCCAGCTACTTGGGAGGCTAAGGCATGAGGATTACAATTATGGACCAGTTAGACCAGTTACTTAACCTCTCTGTGTCTCAAATTCCCCATCTATACAATGGGAGCAAGAACGGTATCTGGGGCTGTGTACGGTGGCTCATGCCTGTAATCCCAGCACTTGGGAGGCTGAGGCAAGTGGATTGTCTAAGCTTATAGGTTTGAGACCAGCCTGAGCCAGAGCAAGACCTTGTCTCTAACAATATAGCTGGGCATTGTGGCAAGTGCCTGTAGTCCCAGCCACTTGGGAGGCTGAGGCAAGAGAATTGCTTAAACCCAGGATTTTGAGGTTGCTGTGAGCTATGACAGCATGGCACTATACAAAAGATGACAAGTGAGATTTCTTTGTCTCAAAAAAAAAAAAAGAACAGTATCTGCTTGATAGGATTTGAAGATCAAATATGATGTAGTGCCTGGCACATAGTGAACAACAAATAAATATTCTCATTTTTACTCTATAATATACCATGAAGAAAGAGGTAAAACACTTGAATTTTTTATTTTTTTGAGATAGAGTCTTATTTTGTCACCCTCAGTACAGTGCCATGGCGTCTTAGCTCACACCAACCTCAAACTCTTGGGCTCAAGTGATCCTCTTGCCTCAGCCTCCTGAGTAGCTGTGAACGCAGGTTTCTGCCACAGCACCTGGCTATTTTTTAGACAGAGTCTCACTCTTGCTCAGGCTGGTCTTGAACTCCCGAGCTCAAGAAATCCACCTCGCTTGGCCTCCCAGACTGCTAGGATTACAGGTGTGAGCCACTGTGCCTGGCCCAAAACACCTCTTTATTTCCTTTCCTTTCCTTTCTCCCAAATCTCATCTTTGGTCAAATCAAAATACCTCTCCTAGAATCCCCCAAAGGGGTCTATTTGGCAGAGGCTGTTTCCTCCAGGGATAAGGGTGGGGGAAGCATGGATAAAGACAGGGTACCATGGGGAAAGTGGAGGTAAAAGTCTAATGGAAAAAATAAGAATTAGTTACTCAAACAGTCTACAGCCTTAGTTCTGGAGCTCTGAGGTTAAAGCTGAAATTATAGCTCTTTTCAATAGTGTATTTCGTCAGTAACTCTTATCTTCATCACTGACAGGTGGTGGCCCTGAAGTTCATCCCAAAATTGGGGCGCTCAGAGAAGGAGCTGAGGAATCTGCAGCGAGAGATTGAAATCATGCGGGGTCTGCGCCATCCCAACATTGTACATATGCTTGACAGCTTTGAGACTGACAAAGAAGTAGGTTTTGATGGTTTGGGGTTACCTCTCCCCAAGCAGAAAGGTCCCAGGAACTTCCCAACCACAGAATGTATGAATCTGGAGCCATCAGTGCCACTGCCTTCTTCCTGCAGGTGGTGGTGGTGACAGACTATGCTGAGGGAGAGCTCTTTCAGATCCTAGAAGATGATGGAAAACTTCCTGAAGATCAGGTATGCTTCCTGCTGTAAACTTCTCCCCTTTCCCCTCCTCTCTCCAGGTGAAGGACTGGCAGAGCAAGCTGAGGTCATTGACAGTCTCCATTTTTTTTTTTTTGAGACAGAGTCTCAAGGTGTTGTCCTGGGTAGAGTGCTGTGACATCACAGCTCACAGCAACCTCCAACTCTTGGGCTTCAGTGATTCTCTTGCCTCAGCCTTCCAAGTAGCTGGGACTACATGCACCTGCCACAACCCCTTGGCTATTTTTTGGTTGTAGTTGTCTTTGTTGTTTGGCAGGCCCAGGCTGGTTTCAAACCCGCCAGCTTTGGTGTATATGGCTGGTGCACTAGCCACTTGAGCTATAGGCACCAAGCCAACAGTGTCCATTTTGAAGACTCCTGAGAAAAATATAAGAGTCTAAGTGTTTACAGAGACAGTTTAGTAAGAGTAAAGTATGTGAACACTGGACCCAACATATAGGAAGTTGGCTTCCTACCCAACAGTAGGAAGTTTGGCTCTGCTCCTTACTAGCTGACTCCTCTTAGATAATTTACTATAATCTCTTTGTGCTTGGTTTCCTCATTTGTAAAATGGAGGTAATGTTTTCCTCACAAGGCTGTGAGGATTTCTGAGTTATGTAAAGTGTTTAAATAGTTAGCTGTTATTAATGCTGTTGTTATTAGGTACCTTTAGGGAAGAAGGGCCAATGTGGTAGTACCAGAGAGGGCAGTCAGGCAGGATTTGCCACCAAAACATTGTGATTAGCTTTGGGATTTGACTGAATGCATTCTCTACCCACATTTATTCTAGAGGTTTCTCTGTATCCTAGTAAGTAGGGCCCCCTCAGAATTCCTTATTATAGCACCTTATTTACTTTTGAGCACTCATCACTCTTTGTAAGTAATCATTTTATTGATTTTATCTTTCTTGTTTGTTTGACTAAGGTAGGATAGAGGATAGGGTTAAAAGTGTTAGACACTAAGGACAGAGTAATTTGGGAAAAAGCCAAGCATCATTGCTGCCCATGAGTACTGAAAACAATACTCACTAGACACAGCATACTGTCCCAATCCTAAGTCATATATCAGCAGTGAGAAGAGTAAAGGAAAATAGAAGTACAGTAAATAGACTGTAGAGAGTTCAATTGTGCAGCTAAAGATAAACTACTTGTTTTTTAACCTTTACTCTATCTTTGAAGCTTTCCACTGTGCTGTATTTTCTCATGCCTGAGCATGCCTGAGATTCCAGTAAAAGCCAGTGAGGAATGCTGGGAGGGGCTGCACCCTGTCCTTCTCTCTGGAGTGCTTGCTGGTGTTGGCCTCCGCAGGTCCCTCAGTTTAATGCAAATGGACTGAGTAGGTACTATTCATTTGTATGGAGTCCTGCTGACAGACCACTACTCTTAAGAAAAGGGACTATGGGGCTTCATGCCTGTAGCTCAAGTGGCTAAGGCGCCAGACACATACACCAGAGCTGATGGGTTGGAATCTGGCCTGGGCCTGCCAAACAATGACAACTATAACCAAAAAATAGTCAGGCATGGTGGGTGCCTATAGTCCTAGCTACTTGGGAGGCTGAGGCAAGAGAATCGCTTAAGCCCAGGAGTTGGAGGTTGATGTGAGCTGTGATGGCATGGC
>NW_003852408.1:13697103-13702215 GCF_000181295.1 Otolemur garnettii | reverse complement strand
TTTAATAATTAAGTAATGTATACTGAATATTTACTAAGTGCCATGCACCATTCTGAGCATTACTTTACATAATTTAACTCATTTAATCCTCACAATAATCCTATAAGGTAGGTGGTATTGTTATATTGTCATCTTAATAGATGATGAATTTGAAAGGCACAGAATAGATTGCCTATGGTCATGCAGCTAGAAGTGAGATTCAGTAAATTGCACTTGAATGAATGAATGAACAAATGAAAGAATGAATTAAGATGAGTAAGAACTAAGGAAGGTATAGTGTGAAGCTCTGGAATAAAGGGAAGGAAGAAAAGGTCAAACAGCAATAATATTAAGAAAAATCTCTGGGCTTGTCAACTGGCTCCTTCTGACCTTTTCTTTCTTTCTCCTGCCTGTTTGACCCCTAGGTGCAGGCCATTGCTGCCCAGCTAGTGTCAGCTCTGTACTATCTGCATTCCCACCGCATTCTGCACCGAGACATGAAACCTCAGAACATTCTCCTTGCCAAGGGTGGTGGCATCAAGCTCTGTGACTTTGGGTAAGGATTCTGAGTTTCCATCTGTGCTTCCAGTTCAGCAGAGAGTCTTAGACCATAAGCTTGACCTACTTGGGTCTCATTTAGAACCTGAGCTGGAAACTGGAACTCTTGCTGGGTCTTTCAGAACTTAAAGATGCTCACTCTGCTCTGTTTTGGGATATCTCATACTATAATAGGTAGTAGTGACCAAATGTAGAATATCTTTTCCCCTTCCATTTCCCATCATCTCCTGCAGATTTGCCCGGGCTATGAGCACCAACACTATGGTGCTGACATCCATCAAAGGCACACCACTCTATATGTCTCCAGAGCTGGTGGAAGAGCGGCCATATGACCACACAGCAGACCTCTGGTCTGTGGGCTGCATACTGTATGAGCTGGCTGTAGGCACCCCTCCCTTCTATACTACAAGCATCTTTCAGCTGGTCAGTCTCATTCTCAAGGACCCTGTGCGCTGGCCTTCCACCATCAGTCCCTGCTTTAAGGTAATGAATATTGAAAGGAAGATTAGTTTGCATTAGAAGCCGGTCTCCCTCTATCTCTGTTCCCTCTTCCAAAATCCTTTTACAGAGCTAGGGCAGGACTTTGTAGTTACTAAAGAAAGGAGGAGCAGGAGCTGGACAAGCAGGCTTGGTTATTCTACTACAGTGGCTTATTCTGTGCCAAACTCAGGAGTGGTAACCTCTGTTTGAGTCTGGCTGTGCTTCATCACAAGGTAAATTCAAGACTCCAGAGACAGATACTAGTCTTATGATATATGCCCTCTATTCCACTTATGTCCTATCAGATGCAGTGTCACATAATATCTAGATACTGCCGACACAGCTTTTGGTCCTTTTCAGACATCAGCATGACTGAAGCTGGTGGGACTGGCTCAGTGATTGGGAGCAGATGATAGAGGTGGTTCTTGCTCCCTGTAGTTAAGTCTCAGCAGGCTTGAGGAAGGAATGAGGAGAGAAGTTGGACCCTTTTAATTTCTTATCTAGGGCTATCAATGGAAGTTAAATGTAATCTCCCAGAATAAAATCTCATTATAACTTTCATTTGCTTTATCTGAGATGAAAAGAGTGAAGTTTCTCCCCAGACTATTTAGTTGGAGAGGCACAAATACTTATCCAAAAGACTAACAAAGGAAAGGTGGAGGTATATATAGGATATTCATTTTCCCTTAGGGAAGATATACAGTTATCTTCAGCAAGAGCCTACTTACATAGATCACCTTGTATAAATGGTGATCTGTGTAACTATAGAACAGTGGTCATAATCAATTAGTGCCTTCTGTTACCGTTTCAGGCCCAACTGAGGATTTTCCGAGCATACCTGATTATGTCCTTTTCAGAAACAGTTTCCCTACCCCTCCACCTCTGAAGACTTGCTGAAAGATTTCTGTTTTTGAGAGCTCCCAAACACATCTTGACAAAGTTAATTGTGCGTGTGAGTGTGTTTTCAACCATAAATGCTTCTGTTTCTACACAGCCACAAATAAACCATAATCAAAAGGAGGGCAGACTGGACATGGTAGTGTGCACTTGTAATCCCAGCTATCTGGAAGGCTGAGGTGGGAGAATCACTTGAGCCCAGGAGTTCAAGTCTAGCCTGGGCAACATAGTGAGACCCCCATCTTAAGTTTTAAAATAAATTAGGGATGGCAAAGTGACCAGTCTAGAAATTTTTTGAATGTTTGCTTTCTGAAGATGATGGTGAAGGTGAAATACCCTTTTTTTCTCCCAATTTTTTCTCCCTTCTTCACAAAGTTGGTGACATTGATATTTCTGTTTTTACTTCTGGGGCTACAAAATGTCCATGAACAGGAACTGGAATTCCCTAAGAGGCAAGGCATTGATCCATCCATGATTTCAGCCAGGAAAATGAGACCTAAGACAAGGGCTACAGAGGGAGGGATAAAGAGCAGCTAGTCTGCAGTGAGAATGGATGCAGGAGTCTTGGTGTGCCAGTTCTGTTGATAAGCTAGAGAGAGCCGCAAAGAAAATGAAAGTAGGGCTGATGGGGCATTTTTTTCTCTCCACAGAACTTCCTACAGGGACTACTCACCAAAGACCCCCGGCAGCGTCTGTCCTGGCCAGACCTATTACATCACCCCTTTATTGCTGGTCGTGTCACCAGTGAGTCATTAGTGTTCCTAGGGCTATTGCATTTCCCAGGACTTTCCTCAGTCTACCGCCCTTTGCTACTTCCCTTGCAACCCTAGTCTGTCTTTTGTCATTTTGTCAAAAGGGTCTTCTTCCACAGACACCTGGAGACATTCAAGTTGTCCCTTGCTGAGTGGATGTGGTGGCTATGTCTTCCCCCTCTTCTCTCCCTACAGTAATAACTGAGCCGGCAAGCCCAGGTTTGGGTACCCCATTCACCAGTCGCTTACCCCCAGAACTTCAGGTCCTAAAGGACGAACAGGCCCATCGACTGGCTCCCAAGGGCAGTCAGTCTCGCATCTTGCATCAGGCCTATAAACACATGGCTGAGGAGGCCAAGCAGAAGGTGTGTGGAGCAGAGGAAGATATGTAACATGACTAGCCTAGTGACTGGGGGAGTTGGAGGAGAGTAAATTTCTGGGACTGGGATACATACTGCTTGCTGGCAACCACTGATCAGTGTCTCCTACCCATCTCTCACAGAAACACCAAAACACAGGCTCTGCCCTTGAGCAGGAGAACGGAACCAGCAAGGTGGTTCCTGGAACAGGCCCTCTGCCCAGATTAAGGGCCACTCCTCAGGAACCAAGCCTCTTATCTGGGATCTTGGCCTCAGAAATGAAGAACAGCTGGGCTGAGTGGGGGACTGGAGAGGCCCCCTCTGCACCTTGGTGAGGATGGTATCGCTAGGGATTTGTAAGGCAAATCTTTGGCTCTATCCAAAGTAAATAAGAAGTGGTCACTGTCACTGTCTAAATATGGACAGGGCCTTAATTACAGATACTTTTCAGATTCATCAGGAAACCTGGGAACTTTCTCTTCTTTATGTCTCAGTTGTATATAGACTGAAAGGGAAGGGATTATCTCCATCCAAAAGGAAAGATCGTTTGAGATGAGAGCCAGAGGTGAAAACAATGAAGTAGACTTGAGAATAAGACCTCAAGTGGAAGACAGGCAAAAATATTTGTGGAGTGGCCAACGTATCCTATATTGGTCATGTCCCATATCCCAGAAGTCTCTATCCAGTTCTATATGGCTTATTTCTTATTTTTATCCTAGGCCTAAAGGGAGGGCCAAGTTAATGAACCCTAAGACTTACAGTTCTGGAACTTATCCTACTCCCTGGCTTCCTCTGGCAGGGAAAACCGGATCGCTTCAGATTGTGAACGAACATTCCCAGAGCTGAGGCCAGAGGTGGTGAGCCAGCAGAGCATTGATATAGCGGACCTAGAAAATGAGGTGAGCCCTAGGGGCTCTTCTTGGCCTTGTACCTGCCATGGGATGTTGGGTCTAGGTAAATATTTTTCTAGAACAGTGATTCCTAACCCTCTAGGTATGAGCTCCCTTTGTGTTAAAAGTTGCTATATTATTAATTTATAGGTTTTAATTACACAGTATCTGAACA
The DNA here is from genome assembly GCF_000181295.1 of Otolemur garnettii. Lineage (NCBI taxonomy): Eukaryota > Metazoa > Chordata > Mammalia > Primates > Galagidae > Otolemur > Otolemur garnettii. The sequence goes on along the minus strand of NW_003852408.1, from coordinate 13,698,125 downwards.
TGTAGTTATTAAAAATTGGGGCTGGGCGTAGTGGCTCATTCCTATAATCGTAGCACTTTGGTAGGCTGAGGCAGGATGATTGCTTGAGGCCAGGACTTTGACACTAGCCTCAGCAAGCGTGAGACCCTGTCTCTATAAAAAAATAGAAAAATTAGCCTAGGCATGGTACACATACCTGTAGTTCTAGCTACCAGGGAGGCTGAGGCAGGAGCATCACTTGAACCCAGGAGTTTGAGGTTGCGGTGTGGTATGATGATGCCACTGTACTATTGCCCAAGTGACAGAGCAAGACCCTGTCTAAAAAAAAAAAGAAATTGGAACACATAGGTAACAATGAAAAGTCCTTCTTGAGGCTAACCCTAGACCCAGAGGTGACTAGTGTCATTAAATAATTCTGTTCCTTTCCAAACTTTCTTTCACATAAATGTGTATATTCACAGAGAAATATATATCATTTGGCTGGTTTTATAATACTGAGTTCATACTATCTGTATTAATTTGTATCATACCTATTTTACGATATCTGTTTTAGGAATTTTCTACACTAGAGAACTAGAACATGTAGTTCTCCCTCGATCTTTCTTGTTTTTGAAGGGTTTTAAGTTTGTATTTTGAAATAAATTCAAATTTAAAGAATAACTGTGAGAATACCATAAAGAATTCCTATATACCCTTGTCTGTTTTGTGCTGTTCTAACAGAATACCTGAGACAAGGTAATTTATCAAAAACAAATTTATTTCTCACAGTTCTGGAGGCTGGGAAGACCAAGACCAAGATCAAGGTGCCTACAGGTTAGGTTCTAGTCTTCAAGATGGCACCTCGAATGCTGAGTCCCCAGAAGGGGACTCCCACAAACCCTTTTAATAGCATCAGCCCACTGATGAGGGAGGAGTTGTCACAACGTAACCATCTCCCAACACTGTTGCATTAGGAATTAAGTTTATGGCTTGGCGCCTGTGGCTCAAGTGGCTAAGGTGCCAGCCACATACACCTAAGGTGGTGGGTTCGAATCCAGCCTGGG